>NC_060123.1:189499185-190124185 GCF_021461395.2 Schistocerca americana
TTTTAGAGAATATCTTATACATCATGGACAGGAAACTGAAGAGTTGAAGTTTTTTTGTGTCTTGTTAGTCTCTTCTCTTCTGAAGAATAATTACAAGTATTCTTCCAGTTTTTTTATAACTATCTTTAGAGAAAGACATCCTATAAACAATTCTGGCAATTCCATTTGAATTACTTTGCCTCTAAAGTCAGCCATTTATACTTAAACACTAACATCTATGACACCTTTCTTACCTCATAGCTCAAATTTCTTTAAACAGCATCCATAATGTCAACAATCTAGGAAAAGATAGACCATTATTTACTGTAAAGAAGACACATTAAGTTGCAGACTGGCACAGTCAAAAGACACTTACAAATAGATTTTGGTGACAGCCCTCATTACCAGAAGAGAAACACACACAATTCACAAATGCAAGCAAGCACACCTCACACCCACATGATTGCCAACTATGGCAGCTCAGACCAGAATGCAACTATTACGTGGGATGGCAGCAGCAATCTGGAGGGGGCGGGGAAGGGGAAAGGATTTAGTGTATGGGTGAAAGGACAGAAGAATGCTGCCTGGCAGAGTTTGCAGGGACTAGAATGCCAGCAGGGACTAGAATGCCAGCAGGGACTAGAATGCCAACAGGTACAGCTTCAGGAGGCTGTGGGGCAGGGAGGTGGGGAAAAAAAGAGTGAAAAGGAAAGGAGCAGGGAAAGATGGGCGGTTGCACTGGCAGAGGGTGGCAAACAAAGAGGCTGGGAGACTATGATGGGAAGGAGATGACAGGATAGAGGGCATGGAAACTGTTGAGTGGAGGGTGTGGGGACATAGATTGAGGCTGGGGTAATTGTGGAAGCAGAGAATGTGTTGTAAGGATAACTTCCATATGCGCAGTTCAGAAAGGTTCAGATGACATGGGCAGTGAAGCATCCACTGGAATCAAGTGTGTTATGCTCAGCTGCATGTTGTGCCACAGGGTGATCTACTTTGCTCTTGGACACAGTTTGGCAGTGGCTGGTCCTCACGGCAGACAGCTGGTTGGTACTCATACAAATATAAAAACCAGTACAATGATTGCAGCAGAGCTGGTAAATGACATGGTTGTTTTTGCAAGTGGTCCAGTCTGTGATGGGGTAGGATGAACCTGTGACAGGACTGGAATAGAAAGTGCTTGGGCAGGTCTTGTATCTGAGTCTTCCACAGGTATATGATCCTTGTGGCAAGGGTTTGGGATTGGGAGTGCCATAGGGATGGACTAGGATGTTGTGGAGATAGGGTGGGTAACAGAACACCAATTTAGGAGGGGTGGGAAGGATTTTGGGTAGGATGTCCCTTATTTCATGGCATGATGATGGGTAATCAAAGCTGTGTTGAAGGATGTGGTTCAGTTGTTCCAGTTGGTGCCTGTCTGTGAAGGCCTTGGTAAGACTCTCACAGGTGAAGTGGGTGGGTGAGAAGATGTTGAGGATGTGAAGGAATGAAGATAGGGTCTCCTGCCCCAAGCCCAGATCATGGAGATATCATAAATGAACCTGAACCAGGCTAAGCATTTGGTGTTCTGGGAGGCTAGGAGGGCCTCCTTAGATGGCCTATGAACAGGTTAGCATAGGAGAGTGCCATGTGGGTGCCCAGGCTGTGCTGCAGATTTGTTTGTATACCTTCCCTTCAAAGGAGAAGTAGTTGTGGGTTACGATAAAGTTAGTAAGGTGAATGAGGTAGTGGATTTAGATTCTGAAGGATGTTGGGAAAGGTAGTTTCAGTAGTGGTAAGATCACGGGCGTGAGGAATGTTGGTGTATAGGGAGATGGCATCAACAGTGACAAGTAGGGATCCAGGTGGTAAAGGGGTGGGGATGGTGAAAGAAATGGTTGATACCTATGACGTGGGAGGCTAAAAGATGGGTAACTAGTTGGAGATGCTGGTCAATAAGGGCTACAATTATTTCAGTGGGGCGACAATAAGCAGCCACAATGGGGCATTCGGGATTGTCAGGTTTGTGGATTATTTGGGAGTAGAAGATGGATGTGCAGGGTGTCATGGGGGTGAGTGGGGAAATGGATTTAGTGGAGAGTTCTGAGAAGGGACTAAGGCATTAAGCAGGTTGGAGTTTGTGATGGACTTCTGGGATGGGATCACTTTGGCAGAGTTTAAGGGTGGAGGAATCAGATAATTGGCAGAGGCCTTCTGCCAGGTAGTGACTGTGATTTATAACAACAGTGGTGGAAAGTTTGTCTGCAGATAGTATGATCAGGTCAGGATTTGTTTTGAGGTTGTCTATGGCCATTCTTTCCTCTGCTGAAATGTTGGTATTCAGAGGATGGGCCTGGGGAAGGATGCCTAAGCCAACTTGGAGATAAGGAATTCCTGGAAGGTGACAGCAGGTGGTTCGGTGGTAGGGGGGAGGGAGGAGGATCATGGTTGGATGGTGGTATGAACTGGGAGAGGTGGGTTCAATGCCGGAATTACATTGGTTTGGTTGGAGGGATTCGTGGCAAAGAATTTATTCTATTGCAGGTATCAGGAGAAGGAGAGTGGGTCTTTGAAAAGTACAGTGAGATCAAATTTGGGTGCAGGGCTGAAGGTGAAGCCTTTGCATAGTTTGTGGAGCTGACAGTTTTGGTGAAAAGTGTTATGGGAATATTTCGGCTCCAGACTTGGTAGAGTGTTGGTAGGGAGCTTTGGGGGACATGACGAGTTGAAAAGGTAGGCTAGGCAGGCTTTAGATGCTATGAGGGGTGGATGAGGAGGAACACTGTGGGTAGGATAAGAATTGGATAATGGTGCATCGAGGTAGGACGTTTAGCAGGTTGGGTAACTTATGGAGGTGGTGTCTGGAACACTCCTCCAGGTGGTGGAGAACAACAGATTCTATTTCAGAGATGTGATGTATGGAGCACGGACTGCACAGTAAAAGTACCTTGCGAAGGAAGCAGAAGTGGTTCTGGGATGCCTGTGCCATGGAGATGTGTTTTTGCAGTACCAGGTTTGTGAGGGCCAGGGACTGGCAGAATGTTATGATGTGGGACTGGGTTTTAGCCAGGGAAAGTGATACTTTTCTGAACTAGTACAAAAAGACAGAGCAGGGAGTCCATTGTGGCAGGAATGGTGTAAGGGAAATGGGAATGATGCAGAAATGAGCAAAACAGGTGTTGACAGTTGTGTGAGGCCCTGGATAAGAAGAAAGACAAATAAAAAATACGTAAAGACACACAGAAACATGCACAGATATGCTAAAAACATGCAAAGTCAGATTTTTGTTATTAAGTATTTGGGTTTCTGATTGATCTCTTGAACTGTTCAAATGAACCTTACTGAACTTTTTATTATGTTTTTCAGCTTCACATTGCACTATTGGTATAATACACCAGTTTTGACTTGTTACCAAATCGTCATCAGATAATTTGAATATATCAGATAGCAACTTGTCTGCATCTTCAAATCACCTGATGACAGCTTGCTAATAAGTCAAAACTGTGCAGCCTCACAGAAAAGGACTCTCAGAATGTTTCAAACAGTATGAGGAATGGACACACACACACACACACACACACACACACACACACACACACACACACACACACACATTCATTCATTCATCATGTTCCATGGATGAAATGAAATGTCATGTGGCTAGGGCCTCTCATAACAACGGGGATGTGGAATGAGTAAAGGTATACAAGGTAAGGCATAGGTACCACAGAAACTTAATCTGTACACAATAATAATAATACACTATCACTCTATTGCTTATTGTTACTATGATTCTGCCATCTACATTTAACTAATTACATCAAAAAGAAAGCTGATACTTTGAAAAGTTGCTGGCTTTTCAGTTTTATAATAAAGCTGCTATCTATCTACTATGAAGTTCAATGGGTTCTACTTTGAAGATGGTGAACACTAAACCAACATATTTGATAAGTACACAAATTTGCAGCATCGGTCCAGTTCCTATCCTGAAAGAACTTAGAGCATAAGATTTTTTGGCAATGTGTAAGGCTTCTGCACTGACTGAGTTTACCATTTAGGGGAGAGGAATGAGGTGTGGAAAAGGAGAGAGCAGAGAAGAGAGAAAGCCTGGTGTGGGCATTGGCAGAGAGTGGCGCACAAAGAGGGCAAGAGGACTTGAGTCAGAAGGAGGTGATAGGACACATAGGGCAAAAACTGTTGGGTGGAGGTTGTGGGGACAGTAGGTTACTGTAGGTTGAGCAGTGACAATTTTGGGAGCAGAGAGTGTGTTGTGAGGGTAATACCAATCTGCGCAGTTCAGGAAAGTTGGTGGTGGAGGGGAGGATCCAGATGGCCCAGGTTGTGAATCAGGTATTGAAATCACCTATGTTGTGTTCAGCTGCATGTTGTGCCACAGGGTGGTCCACTCTGCTCTTGGCCATAGTTCGGTACTGGCCGTTCATCCTGGTGGACATCTGCTTGGTAGTCATACCAATGTACAAACAGCTGTGCAATGACTGGAGCAGAGGTGGTATATCACGTGGCTGCTTTCACAGGTGGTTTGACCTCTAATGGGGTTGGATAAGCCTGTAACAGGACTGGAATAATAGTACTGGGTGGGTGGATTTAACAGGTCTTGCTCCTGGGCCTTTCACAGAAATACAATCCCCTTGGCAAGGGGTTGGGATGGGAGTGGGAGAGGGATGGACTAGGATGTTGTGGAGGTTGGATGGGAAATGGAACACCACTTTAGGAGGGGAGGATAGAATCTTGGGTAGGATGCTCCCCATTTCAGAGCATCATTACAGATAATCAAAGCCCAGATGAAGGATGTGTTTCAGTTGTTCCAGTCTGGGATGGTACAGGTGACAAAGAGGAGCTCCTTTGCAGCTAGTTCTTCGGGTGATGGGAAGATTGGGGGGGGGGGGGGGGGTCGGGATATGGCACAGGAAATCTATTTGCAGACCAGGTCTGTAGGATAGCGCCTGTCTGTAAAGGCCTTTGTGAGACCTTCAGCATACTGGGCAAGATAGTTGATATGCCATCCCCACGTGGCCATATCATATGGAGGAATTTTTTCATGTGGAAGGGAGGGCAGCAGTCAAAATGCAAATACTATTTGTGGTTGGTGGGTTTAATGTGGACAGAGGTGTGGATGGAGCCATGAGAGAGGAGGATACTGACGTCCAGGAAGGTGGCATGCTGGGTTGAGGAGGACCAGGTGAAGTGGATGGGAGAGAAGGTGTTGAGGTTGTAAAGGTATGACGATAGTACGTCTTGGCCCCGAGTCCGGATCATGAAGATATCATCAATGAACCTGAACCAGACCAGGGGTTTGAGAGGCTAGAAATGTTTCCTCTAGACAGCCCATGATCAGGTTGGCATAGGAGGGTGTCATGTGACAACCCACGGCTTACTGTGAATTTGTTTGTGTACCTTCCTATACCTACCATCAACAGTACCTACATTTTGACAGCTGCTATCCCTTCCACGCCAAAAATTCCCTCTTGTACAGCCTGGTCATGAAGGGACAGTGTATCTGCCATGAATAGAACTCCCTTGTCCAGTATGCTGAAGGTCTCACAAAGGCCTTCACAGACAGGCACTTTCTCTGAGACCAAGACACTGGAAAAATTGAACTACATCCTTCATCAAGGCTTTGGTTATCTATCATCATGCCTTGAAATGAAGGACATTCTACCTAAGATCCTTCCCTCCCCTCCAAAAGTTGTATTCTGTCACCCACCCAACATCCACATCATCCTACTCTATCCTTTTGCTACTCCTAATCCCAATCTCGACCGCTTGGCACTAGGATCACATTCTTTTGGAAGACCCAGGTGCAAGAACTACCCGATCCACCCACCCAGTATCCCTTATTCCAGTCCTGTCAGAGGCTTATCCTACCCAATCAGAGGGCAGACCACCTGTGAAAGCAGCTGTGTCATATAACAACTCTGCTCCAATCATTGCACAACTTTTTATAATGGCATAACTACCAACCAGCAGTCTACCAGGATGAACATAATCTGCTTGATTTAAATTTCTGTTTCACTACCCAGGCCGTCTGGATCCTCCCCTCAACCACTAGCTTTTCTGACCTGCACAGGTCGGAATTATCTTCACAACACATTTTCCACTCCCAAAATTCTCTCTCCTCAACCTACCGTAACCTAATGTCTCCACAGCCTCCACCAAACAGTTTCCACTTCCTCTACCCTATCACCTTGTTCCAATTCACAACCCCTCACCCTTATTGTGCACTTCTCTCTGACAATGAATCCACTGGTCTTTTTCTCTTCTCTGTTCCTCTCTTTTACTGCCCCCCCCGCCCCACTGCACCTGGCCGCCTTGTCCCCTGCTGCCATCTAGTCCCTGAATGCTCCACCAGGTGTTGCTGACACCTCTTCCCCCACCCGTTGCCTGTTATCTCTCCCCCTTCTCCACCCGAATCTCCAGATTGCTGCTTTTGATCAACACAACAGTTGCAATCTGGCTGGAGCGGTCAGAGAGAGTGGTCGTGTGCGAATGAGATGTGCTTCTTTATGTGAATGGCGGTTTTCTTTTCTAAAGAAGGCTTTGGTCGAAAGTTCAACATGTAACAGTCTTTTTGTAGTGCCTGTTTGCAACTTAACATGTCATCTTTACAGTGAATAGCAATCTATACTTTTCATAATGTTGTTATTATTGGAAATGTTGGCTCATGGAAGGGGTTCATCAGGGAGGTTCATTTAAAATTCTAGTCCGAATCTACTAGAAAGTGATTACCATGGTTAAATGCAAATGGTTAACGGCAAAGGTCCCGAGTTCGAGTCTCGGTCCGGCACACTGTTTTAATCTGCCAGGAAGTTTCATATCAGCACACACTCCGCTGCAGAGTGAAAATCTCATCCTGGAAACATCCCCTAGGCTGTGACTAAGCCATGTTTCCACAATATCCTTTCTTCCAGGAGTGCTAGTTCTGCAGGTTCACAGAAGAGTTTCTGAGAAGTTTGGAAGGTAGGAGATGAGGTACTGGCAGAATTAAAGCTGTGAGGACGGGTCGCGAGTTGTGCTTGGGTGGCTCAGTTGGTGGAGTACTTGCCCGCGAAAGGCACAGGTTCCGAGTTCGAGTTTCGGTCCATCACACAATTTTAATCTGCCAGGAAGTTTCATATCAGTGCACACTCGGCTGCAGAGTGAAAATCTCAGTCTGGAAACATCCCTAGGCTGTGGCTAAGCCATGTCTCCGCAATATCCTTTCTTCCAGGAGTGCTAGTTCTGCAAGGTTCGCAGAAGAGCTTCTGCAAGGTTTGGAAGGTAGGAGACGAGGTACTGGCGGAATTAAAGCTGTGAGGATGGGTCGTGAGTTGTGCTTGGGTAGCTCAGTTGGTAGAGCACTTGCCTGCGAAAGGCAGAGGTCCCGAGTTCGAGTCTCAGTCTGGCACACAGTTTTAATCTGCCAGGAAGTTTCATGGTTAAATGTATTCTGAAAACTCTGAAAGGTGGTTTGTCAAGAACACAGACCTGCTAAAAAAATGTGATTGACAAAATGGCAAAATAGAAAGGACACACAGTTGTCTGCTTTCCACCCTATAATTATGATGTGAGTGCAGTAGAGCTTGCATGGGCAAAAATAAAACCCTTGTGTACAAAGTGCAACACTATAGGTGACATGTCCAAAAACACTCTGTTTAAGACTGCATGTGAATCTCTTCCATTGGTAACTGCTGACAGCTGGAAAATATACTGTAGGAAGGTATAACAACTGGAAGAATACTACTGGAGGCATGAGGGTGTTGTCGAATTTGCAACAAACAAAAAGTTATTAATACCGTTGAGTCTGACAGTAACAACAATAATGTCTCATGCACAGATGAGGGGCATAATGAGACTGATTCTGAGTGATTCATGAGTACTTACTACTCAGCATTACATATCTGAATAAGTGTTTAAAATTTCACTCAAACTATTTCTAATGCCACAACATATGTTCTACTACTGGTTCTTCGTAATTTCAAATTGCCTATGAGAAATGATATGGAATTAGTAGCAACAAGCACCATCATTCAACATGGAACTATCGATTCTGATTCAACTTTTATTACACCCTTGCCTCAGCATTTACTTTCGTAAACATGCAATACATAGCAGTTGACATCTGCTACGACAGCATTGCCAACACAGCTTGATGCTAGCGCAGCTTTTCCCTTTCTCATTGTTCTTCACTCATCGAGAACCTAAGTGAGCTTACTCCACTCCCCACACCACCGTCACAATTCGCTCTTCTTGTGAACAGACTGTGTGGCCCACACTGACTTCTACCTTCCTTCAAAGTTACGGAGTATTTGTGACCTGTTTTAGAGTGTGGAATCCATTATCATGGACAAAAATTGATATGGCATTGGAAGAAGAACAGACTAAAATTGTGCTCGTGTGTGTGTTTGTGTGTGTGTGTGTGTGTGTGTGTGTGTGTGTGAGAGAGAGAGAGAGAGAGGGAGAGAGAGAGAGAGAGAGAGAACACATCTGAACATCAATTTAATCAATATAAGCACTCACTGTTAATAAATGTAAATAATACAGTTAAGACCATTTGGTCTCATGCTGCATATTATCGATCTGTACCTGTAGCTGCCTTGGGGGAGGAGGGGGGGAATTCTACTCACCCAGCAGCAGCAAGAAAATACACACACAAAAAGGTGTAACTTACACAAGCTTCCGGAGTCAGTGGCTCCAAATGTCTGCATATGTTAAGCCTTTTTGTGTGTGTGTTCTGCTGTCACTTCGTGAGTAGATATTTGATGTATCCAATTACATTATATAATCAGAAACTGATTATTTTCATTGTTATAAACATGAAATGAAACAAATAAAACTTCAATAGAGTTTCTGTATAGCCAGTAGGTACATTTGGATGATTCTACACACAATTGAGTTGATAAGTTTTTCATATTGTAAGCATATCACAACATTCTTACTATCACAGTCACACAAAGATCATACCTTGGACTCAAGCTAGCCTGTGGCTTGTAACTGTTGAGTATGTGAAATGCCTTCAACAAGTCAAGCTTCCCATGTCCTTGCTCGAACATATTCACACCAGGTAATCTACGAGCAGATGCCATTAGCGCCTGCTTCATACTGGCTGGGTTTATTACATTTCCTCGATGTAAGACACCACTGAAATAATCAGAACAAACATGTTTTCAACTGAATTATGGTACTTCTAAATTCAGAAATGAAACAGCAGAAACTAAACAGTAAAAGTACCTAGTTACCAATCTGTACAGTTGGGGAAAAATGGGAATGGGGCTGACAGATGAATTAATCTTTATTTTGCGGATTGCACACTGATGGAATTTGAACTGGAAGAAACTTGTTACTGAGCTTGTCAAACAGCTCATCTTTGCAGCTTCTGATTTTCACATAATTACTAGTATGAAAAATAAATGAATCAACATATTAACATATTTTGCATATTTCCAGTAACATCTCATGGTAAAATTTCATGTGGGTAACTCATCAGATCAGAATAGAGTATTGATTGCACGAAATTTGTCATAAGCAGTCCACTGCAATTTGAGAAGGAGAATATTAACATATACAGCTACAGCACCATAAGAAAAATGACATTTTTTACTCTTTACTAAAGCTGACAGTGGTTCAGAAATGAGTTCAATATGCACCTACAAGTCTTTTATCATTTGTCTAATAAATCTAAAATAAAATCATTTCTTCTGGACAACTCATATTCACCTGACAGCCATTTAATTAAGCAATGGTAGCATGTGTAGTATAGTAGAGAAAAATATGTTTATTTTTAAATCTGTGTTTTAGTTTTAACATCAGAAGTGACAAAACTAATATGTACATTTTCAGTCAATTTAAGCCACTGGGCTTATTAGTATTTGTACATAACCATTCATACAAACAAACAAATCATGTATACACAGCCTGTAAACTAATTGATTCCACATCATTTTGACAGAAATTCTACTTTTATCTACGGAACATGTAATTAGTTAGCTGAGATAGTTTTTTCCATCTTGAATGCACAGAAAAGCAGGAAAAATGAAAGCTTGAGGAAAGTAGTGTAGCAGGAACAAAAAGGAAAGGTATGATGAGGTGATACACTAGTGTATTCAGTCTAGGACTAGGGAAAACTGACAGATTTTATTAAAGGAGTTGTTCTGATTATGTTCTTGGATTAGAAAGCCTAAACCAGGGTAGTTGACCAAAATACCATCAATGTTTCATCACAGTGTCATGCCAGTTAGTAAATAAACCTTTGGAAATATGCAAGTAGAGATTATGGAAACTAACTTGCAGGTAAGTATGAAAGAAATAGGGAAGTAACAAACACAGGATTACAGGCAGGGTGAAGAGCACAAAGGGATACAAATTGGTACAAAGATCAGTACTGAGTAGGGGATACAGGACAGCAAAACAAAAATTGAAGTTTCATATGCATATGTACAGAGGACTGAAATTTGTCGGGGGACTCAATGCCTTACCCTTTTACTACTGTCTTACAGGGTCTTTCCAAGCACTGAGTATGTAATTTGAGCTACTGCAGTTCGTTACTGTTCAGTCATCCATGTGAGTATTTAGTGTATTTTGCCAAAACAGAAAGAACAAGAGAATTAAAACTGAAACTATGCCCTTGAATTATAACAGATCGCTATTCACCAAACAGAAGGCACTGAGTAGCAGACAGGCACATTTGAAGGTAGACTGTTGGAAAATACCGGCTTTCGGATAAAGCCCTTCATCAGATGAGAGACAAACACACATATTCACACAAGCACAACTCAAAATACATTATCACTGTTGTCTCTGGGCACTGTAGCACCACAGCAGTGAGTGGTTATCTCAGTTGGGGTAGATAGTGGGGGAACAGAAGAGGCATGGGGTGGGTGGCAGGAGAGATGGCAAGGAGGGAGTGAGGAAAGATACTGTTGTACTACATGTATGAGTGTACACATGGTGGGCTGCTGGGTGGAGCATCGGGAGAGCTATGCTGGTGGGGGGAGAGAATGGGGATAAGGAAAGCACAGATAGGGGAGATGGGAGAGGGGGACAAGGATGTATGTTTGTGTGAAGCTAAAGTGAGAGAAGGAAAGGCGACAGAGGCAGTGACTACCACAGGTTGCAGCCAAGACGGTTATGGGAATGAAGGATGTGTTGCAGGGAGAGTTCCCAACTGTGCAATTCAGAAAAGCTGGTGTTGGTGAGAAGAATCCAAATAGCATGGGCTGTGAAGCAGTCACTGAAGTCAAACACATAATATAGAATGGGATGCTTGGCAACTATGTGGTCTGGCAGTCTCTTGGGCAAAATTGGCGATGGTCTTTTGTGGGGACAGACATACTAGTGGTCATGTTCATACAGAATGCTGCACAGCAGTTGCAGCTAAGTTGGTTGACTCTATGGCCGCTTTCACAGGCAGCCTTTTCTTTGATGGGACAGGAAACACCTGTGACAGGTCTTGCATCTTGGTCATGTGTAAGGATACTACCCCTTGAGCAACAGACTGGGAGCAGGGATGGGACAGGGAAGAATAATAGTATTGTGTAGGTTAGGAGGGCAGCTGAATACCACAGTGGGAGGGGTAGGGAGTGTGACATGACGAGAAGTCAGCTCGTGGGGGTACAGGCAGTGGTAAATGCTTTGATAGCTTGCGATGGTCGACTGACGAGCTGGGAAATGCTGGCAGGCTAGTTGCCAAATGCTGGATGCAGGGATTTTCCCAAGGCCAAGTGTGCATATTACATTTTCAATGAAACTACATTACAGACCCTACAAACATGATACAGGAAAAATGAAGTACACTACAAAATTTTTAATAATTTGTTTAATAATGTGTTGTTATTTTAATAAGAGGATACATACTGACCGCAATCATTTTAACTGTATCCTAATATCTTACAAATATGTGCAAAAAGCTTTAGACATAATAGGTGACCAGTATTTAAGCACCCTGCAAGGATTCAGTAGTGTTTGACGTCACATATAGTAATGTTATTTAGGAGTGAGCTGTAGGACACAGGCAGTCTTTTGTCTTGAGTAATTTTTTGCTGCTTGGTGGCCATGGTGCTGTGTTCAAAACGGCTGTGTGTCTTAGAAGCTGCACGAGTTATACACAGAATGCATCAAAAAGAATTTTCCGATTTGGCGTGTCTATATCCCTGAAACTAATAAACATATTCAATGAATTTTGTCTTTTGATGAATGGGAAACAAAAAGATTTTTTCATACCTTTTCGTAGGTGTTTAATAGTTTGTTTCATACCTCTTTGTAAGTATTTAATATGCCCCACCTTGAGATGCACAGCATATGTCAAAGCGGTATTCGAATTGTTCCCACACTGCAGCGAGCATGTCTTGAGTTACAGCTTCCACAGCTGCTGTTATGCGATATCTCAGTTCATTCACTGTTGATGGTAATGGATGCACATAAACAGAATCTTTTATAAACCCCCACAAGAAATAATCACATACAGTCAGGCCCAGTGACCTTGAAGGCCAGTAATGTACGGCTGAATCATTTGGTCCAGTGCGACCAATCCATTGTTCAGTAATCCTTTGATTTAAAAATTCATGCACATCCAAATACCCGCATGGCTGTGCCCCATCCTGTTGATAAATGAAGTCGTTTGAATCGGTCTCCAACTGTGGGAAAAGAAAGTTCTCAAGTATATCGAGACACGGATTCTCAGCAAAGAAAAATTGACCATACACCTTTTCCTGTCAAACTGCACAAAACGCATTAAATTTTGGAGAGTACCTCTCATGTTGTTCAACTTCATGTGGTTGTTCTGTACCACTTATTCTCACATTGTGATGGTTCACCTTTCAATTTAAATGGACTGTTACCTTGTCACTAAACACGAAGCATGGAAGAAAACTGTCATCCTCCATCTTGCCAAGAACAAAATTACAGAACTCCACAGGTCGTTATTTGTCACCGTCATGAAGAGCTTGCAGTAGCTGAATTTTGTATGGTTCCACATGTAAACATCGACGCAACACACACCAGATGGACATCGAGGGTATGTTGTGCTGTCGAGCTGCACAGCGAATGGTTTTCTGCGGACTCCTTGTGAAACTATGGCAGATGTGTTCGACGTGTGTGTCAGACGCTCGGGGGGGCAGCCTGGCAATTTGTCTATATACAAACAACCAGTTTCTTGGAACTGTTCATGACATCATCTAATACTCTGTGCTGTAGGAACATCACACCACACCTAGTATGAAAGTCACGCTGAACAGTTATTACCCACCTGCATTGTGCAAAACGTCGAACACAAAATGCTTTGTTATCCCGACACCATTTTTACTAGAACTGAAGTGGGCACACACTGCTGCGACCTAGTTGGAACCTGGTGAAACTTGAGAGTTTTCTCTTTCCAATAGTACATTGTTCATGCTCCTATCTCAAGTAACATAATAGTTATGATTTTTATAAAGTCTGACGATTCTATTTGATACACCCTCTACTTTAACTTCATTGGACTTGGAATAGTTTTGTGAATATGAGTTATGTACATTAATGTTTCACTGGAATTATATTATTTGACTGTGTTTTTGGTGATTGATTTTTTGCAACTTTACAAACTTTAGCTTTGTTTACGGGATTTTCGGAAGCTGCAAACTGTAACTGTTTGCTGCAGCTGATACTTATATTCCTGAGTGATGGACTTTTCGCATATTTTCACAGTGGTTAATCACCACAACAAACTTTATTTTATGTCACAAGTGATATTGTGAATTTTGAGTGTTTGCTGTTTATTTTAATGATTCAATGTGCAGTTTAATGAACTTGTTCAAAAATGTTTCTGCATTTCATACTCTTCTCACACTACATACATTAATTATGTGTAATTGTTTAGCAATTCACAAGCGGGTTAATAGATTTGTACTGGTAGGTTCAATCAACAAGCGAGTATTACTGAAATGTTTCGTGAACTCAAATGGGAATCCCTTGAGGGAGGATGGCGTTCTTTTCGTGATACAACTGAAAAAAATTCAGAGGACCAGCATTTGAAGTTGACTGTAAAACAATACTACTGCTATCATTGTACATTTCACGTAAAGACCGTGGGGATATGTTAGAAGGAATAGGGATCATACTGAGGCTTTTAGACAGTCATTTTTCCCTTGCTCCATTTGCAAGTAGAACAGGAAATGAAATGACTGTTACCCTCCGCCATGCAGCATACAGTGGCTTGCGGAATGTGTGTGCAGCTATAGATTCATGTAGGTGTGAATATTATTCATGAAAGATATACTTGGTTTAAACGACAATCCTCTGATTGCATCAGATTCATTAACCCTATCGATTTATCCAGTTATTTCACCCATCTATATATTCACTAAGTTATCTACTTACTAAAGAAGGTTTAAGGATCAATTCTGTATTAAATTTATTGGCTTTTAAGTGATGGTGCTTGACTAGCCCCTATGACGTCATAACTAGTCAAGCCAACAATGATAATGGCAAATAACACCACTGGTGCACTCACAGGAGGATATTTCTCATTTCAGAACACAATAAGAAGTTGTCAAAACCCAAGCTGAGAACATGAATCAGTTGGATATCGACAATATTACACTCCTGGAAATGGAAAAAAGAACACATTGACACCGGTGTGTCAGACCCACCATACTTGCTCCGGACACTGCGAGAGGGCTGTACAAGCAATGATCACACGCACGGCACAGCGGACACACCAGGAACCGCGGTGTTGGCCGTCGAATGGCGCTAGCTGCGCAGCATTTGTGCACCGCCGCCGTCAGTGTCAGCCAGTTTGCCGTGGCATACGGGGCTCCATCGCAGTCTTTAACACTGGTAGCATGCCGCGACAGCGTGGATGTGAACCGTATGTGCAGTTGACGGACTTTGAGCGAGGGCGTATAGTGGGCATGCGGGAGGCCGGGTGGACGTACCGCCGAATTGCTCAACACGTGGGGCGTAAGGTCTCCACAGTACATCGATGTTGTCGCCAGTGGTCGGCGGAAGGTGCACGTGCCCGTCGACCTGGGACCGGACCGCAGCAACGCACGGATGCACGCCAAGACCGTAGGATCCTACGCAGTGCCGTAGGGGACCGCACCGCCACTTCCCAGCAAATTAGGGACACTGTTGCTCCTGGGGTATCGGCGAGGACCATTCGCAACCGTCTCCATGAAGCTGGGCTACGGTCCCGCACACCGTCAGGCCGTCTTCCGCTCACGCCCCAACATCGTGCAGCCCGCCTCCAGTGGTGTCGCGACAGGCGTGAATGGAGGGACGAATGGAGACGTGTCGTCTTCAGCGATGAGAGTCGCTTCTGCCTTGGTGCCAATGATGGTCGTATGCGTGTTTGGTGCCGTGCAGGTGAGCGCCACAATCAGGACTGCATACGACCGAGGCACACAGGGCCAACACCCGGCATCATGGTGTGGGGAGCGATCTCCTACACTGGCCGTACACCACTGGTGATCGTCGAGGGGACACTGAATAGTGCACGGTACATCCAAACCGTCATCGAACCCATCGTTCTACCATTCCTAGACCGGCAAGGGAACTTGCTGTTCCAACAGGACAATGCACGTCCGCATGTATCCCGTGCCACCCAACGTGCTCTAGAAGGTGTAAGTCAACTACCCTGGCCAGCAAGATCTCCGGATCTGTCCCCCATTGAGCATGTTTGGGACTGGATGAAGCGTCATCTCACGCGGTCTGCACGTCCAGCACGAACGCTGGTCCAACTGAGGCGCCAGGTGGAAATGGCATGGCAAGCCGTTCCACAGGACTACATCCAGCATCTCTACGATCGTCTCCATGGGAGAATAGCACCCTGCATTGCTGCGAAAGGTGGATATACACTGTACTAGTGCCGACATTGTGCATGCTCTGTTGCCTGTGTCTATGTGCCTGTGGGTCTGTCAGTGTGATCATGTGATGTATCTGACCCCAGGAATGTGTCAATAAAGTTTCCCCTTCCTGGGACAATGAATTCACGGTGTTCTTATTTCAATTTCCAGGAGTGTATTTATATGTAATGGAATATCAACAATGTTATGAATAGGATAGCTTGCCTCACTAGAAGGATGACAATGAGTTGCAGACCAGCACACCATGACTGCTATCAGTCGTGGATATCTAGTGAGTCAAAAGGGGAGCGGAAGGGGCATTCCTTTGTGGCCAGTCAGTGTGTATGGTGGGTGATTGTGGAGACAAGTTGTGGGAGGTCTGTTTCTGGACATGGAGGGTTATTTCAATCTGTGAAGTCCTCAGCAAGATGCTCCGGCAAATTTGGATAGGACTGCTTATCACTGTAGATGCAATCACTGCGAGTGGCTAGATAGCATATGGAAGGGACTTCTTGGTCTGAAATCGGTGGTAGCTGTCAAAATGGAGACAGTGAGTTACCATCAACAATAAATCCATTTCAATGAAACTATTTGTTGAGGCATACTGAAAAGTGATTTATTTTTACATTGAACAATAACCTTTCATTGTGGAAAGTTTGATTAAACTGAGCAGCTCAGTGGTAATAGATGAGCAGTCACTAAACGTGTGCTCTTGTGTTCCATCTGTGAATGTCATATGTGAGGAATAACACACAAAAATGAGAATACGGCTGGAAAGACTCTCAGTACAAATGCTGCATTTATTCCTTCCATAGCTCAAAACATGTTGTTTTCTGTCAGGCTGCTCAGGAGCTCCACTGTATTCGCATTCCGTCAGAATGCACGAGCAAATCTGTAGTAATTAGTTAATCAATTTAAAAAAAATGTCACAGCATAAAGGACACATTTCAACAGTCATACACCAATAAGCAACAACGTATACTTCCTTGAGGTTGCAAGCACTCTCTTTTCTTTCTTTCTTCTTCTTTCACAATAGAATAACTTGCCAAATGAAACCATGTAAATGAGAGTATCAAATTATTACACTTACATGACTGTTTTCATAACAGAAAATGTGCAGCATATATCACTTATTAGTATACTTTTTCCCAATATGATGCATTTTTTTTAAAACAGTCTGTTCCTATATTGCATAATTAGAATACATGAATACACTGCTAGTGAGTTAATACCTCATGAGAAGCGTTACAGCTCCAGCTACAACTGGAGAGGCAACACTAGTTCCTGAAAGAGTGCGACATCCTCCCTTGATGCTTGATCCACGAACAGTTGATCCATACGTTACAATGTCTGGTTTTACACGTCCATACCTAAAAAAAGTTTAATTAACATTTACAGTTCAATGTCTAAATATTGTGTGGTGCAGTTAATTTTTATGAATAACTTTTATACATATACTTCATTGAAATTAACCTTGGGAGTGTTGGCACATGATTAATTCCTTTTTCTACAACTGCTCCATCTTCACATTCAGTGCTTGCAAATGTACTAAGAAAGGCAATAAATTCTCAAAAGAAGAAATATGAAAGTAGCATATTTATAATTACCCTTGTGGTAATTCCCAAGTTGTCATTCCTCGAGAGGAAAATTTTGCTATCTGGTCTTCAAAGTTTATACCACCAACACCAATCACATCCATCTGATCAGCAGGATTGTTCAATGTCCTAGCAGAAACACACAATGGGTTAACAACTTTGTCTGATTATGATTAAAATGATTGGAAAATAATACTAAAAGTGAGAAAACAATATATTTACTGGAGCTAATGAACAAAACACCAAACAGAAAACATAATATTCTAATTGCTATGTAATGTTCAAATTAGATTTGTTTTCTAAATATCAGATTTGTTTGAATACAGGCAAGAGGTCATTCTTAGACTTTGGATAGGAAGTGGGTGAAGGGCTTAAATCAGAGACTTGGTGATTCAGTAACAATATCAAATGTGTATTTCTTGACAATAAATCACTCCAGTTTGGAGTTGGATGGAGAGTTTAAATCAGAGGCTTGGATGATTCTATGACAATCTCAAATGTGGATTTCTTCACCACCCCCTCCTCCCCCCTGCTGCAAAGTGGGGAAATACAGCTCCCTCCCTCGACAATGGATCAGATGTGCACTATACACAAGGTGTCACCTGGGTAGCAGATTACTTACATTGTGTACATGTAGGTTTCTATGGTTAGGGAAAACATCCATGATCAATTACATGCTGTATTCAAATAGAGGAGCAGACAGCTGTCACAAGGTTCTGTTGGACACTGATGGTGGTGGTTTATTTATTACAGTGAAGAACCTAATAACATCTACAGGAGTTATTACAGATTCTGTAAGTGAAATAATCAGGGTGGCTGTAAGTGTTAGTGATGTCTATGATGGTATACAGGGTTGTGTACATAAGAGTCGTGTCTTTACTGTCCTTACTGAAATCTGCTATGATACTTGTATGGCACTTAGGAAATCAGAACAGAAGAGAAATGAAAACATACCGAGCGAGGTGGCGCTGTGGTTAGACACTGGACTCGCATTTGGGAGGACGACGGTTCCATCCCGCGTCTGGCCATCCTGATTTAGGTTTTCCATGATTTCCCTAAATCGCTCCAGGCAAATGCCGGGATGGTTCCTTTCAAAGGGCACGGCCGACTTCCTTCCCCGTCCTTCCCTAATCCGATGAGACCGATGACATAGCTGTCTGGTCTCCTTCCCCGAAACAACCAACCAACCAAATGAAAACATATTTTCGCTATACCTCCAGAACAGCACATAAAATTTTGTGCTGTGTTAAATGCAGTGTATTCACTATGAAGGCAAATCCTGAAGACATGACTGGAAAAAATGACTGAATGGCCAAGAGAGTTCCCTTGCTTTGGGCCATCAGTGTATACTATACGAAATTTGTAGTGCTTACCTGAAATGCATTAAATAAGAACTTAAAAGTTGTATCTGGAGTGCTTTCCTCCTCAAAGTTTGTCAAATCTAAAATACTTCTGAGCCTCTTAAGAAGACATGATATGAACTACACCTAAGTCTAAGAGGCAGCCCTTTGTTCAGACTTCAAAAGGTGTCATTGCTTACAGTCGATCCATGGTGGAAGTGCAGCTGTCAGTGGTGTCAATATTATTTTAGAAGCTTAACACACCATAAGGAATTGACACTGAATGTTAAGTGGCAGTTTACTAGCATCAGCACAGAGGTTCAGAAAAGATTTGGTCC
Organism: Schistocerca americana; assembly: GCF_021461395.2. Classification (NCBI taxonomy): domain Eukaryota; kingdom Metazoa; phylum Arthropoda; class Insecta; order Orthoptera; family Acrididae; genus Schistocerca; species Schistocerca americana. Next base: position 189,518,232 of record NC_060123.1, read on the forward strand.
TAAAGGCCCACTGGTCAGACTAATTTCCTCGTAGTGCACCATACCTAAAATTTTTAAACAAGACAGTCTTGCAGATCCATGTACAGTGCTCTCATAATAAAGCTGGGATTGCATGAAGGCTCTGTAAGACTGGAGCAAACAGGTTCAACCCACTCCTTTGAACTGTGGCTAACACATTTTAAAACGTTTAGTGCTTTTAGGGACTGTACTTCCAACTTTTTTTAGTGTGGCAATCGAGTAGGCTGTAAGTAAAATGTGACAGGGAGAAATGTCATTGTTTCTTTAACACTTTGGAGACTGGCCTCTTAGAAGCATAGTGGGTCTAGGAAACTGGCCATTTCTGGTGTTATTTTAAGTGTTACTGGCACATATGTAAACGATGTAGCTTCAAGAGTAATACATATTAAAAAAGGGGCCAAGCTTCAAGATTTATTTTTGATCTTCACTTTAGATCTTTGATAGATTACAACTTTTAACATAATGATGATGGGAAGTATAATCATCCTCCCACCAAGACAAAAGAGTGATGAGAGTTACTGAGCAATTTCTTGCACTTGAGCTTCCAAAACTTCTTGCTCACTCAACAAACATAACATTTTTGTAGCAGAATTACAACAAACTCTGAAACCTAATGGGTAACAACATAATGAAAAGAATAGTTGCTACTCACCACATAGTGAGATGCTGAGTTGCAGAAAGGCACAACAAAAAAGACAGTTCGAGTGTTAGCTTCTGGCCAACACGACCTTTGTCAAAAGTAGACAACATACACACATGCACACACTCAGGCAAACACCCCCCCCCCCCCCCCCCCCACACACACACAACTGCAGTCTCTGGCAGCTAGAGCCAGACTGCAAGCAGCAGGGCATTATGGGAGAGGCAACCAGGTGGGGGTAAGGAGGAGGCTGGGGCAGGGAGGGGGAGGGATGGCAGAGTAGGGATGGTGATGGTTACATCATGGTCACATATGTTCAAACAATTCCTTAGAACAAGGTGTTCAATCAGCAGAAAAAATTGTGGAAAATTTGTACTTATTACACATTGTAAGCTACCTCTTTTGTGTGTGTCAGTTACATTCCATACAATTTTTTTTCCCTCAGTGGTTCAGTAAGTGAGTGTCAGACCATGGAGCCGAAGGTATGGAGTTCAGTCCAGTCACTTACAGAATTTTTTATGTCACAGTGATTCTTCCATCTCTTGCAATGTTTGTCGACATGAAACATGCTAAGTCGAACAGTGGTTTGGAATCCATGTTAAACTGTGGGTCTCACCATAACTGCCTTGGGTAAGCCAGTTCAAAGGTCAGAGGACGGTAAGGGCATACCAACTCCAAGGGGATATTGCCTAGTGAAGCATTGTGGTGTTCAAATCAACCTCCATGTTCATGACACATTTACTTTATTTAGGTTTTTTCCCTCCCCAATGGAGATCAGTCTAGCATCTGTCTCTCCTAAAAGCAGTTTTATGAGGAATGTTCCACTTTAAACTTATACTGTATACATACAAATCACATATAATCAGAGAGAGAGAGAGAGAGAGAGAGAGAGAGAGAGAGAGAGAGTATGAATGTTTAACAACACACAACAAGATTTCTGGGATTACAAAAATTCATATGAAATCAAAGAAACTGCTTTGAACGTGAATCATTAAGCTGATATCTTATCATTTTACTTGCATGCACATTTAATCTGGATTTTGTACCATCACTGTCTCAGAAACAACCATATACATTATGCTAAATATTTTCTTTTCTTGTTGTAAAAATGAGTATTTCTCTAAATAATTGCAGACTCTCATGTTTTCACAAAGTTCTTCATATACATGGCTTTTTCCAGTGGCTCCAGGTAGATAACAATGACAACAAAATACGTCAGTACTAACCCATACAATGGTCCATCATTTCCAATGGCAGAAACCATAATTACTTTGTTGGCAGTGAGTTCCCACACTTTATCAACAAATGGGTGGTCCATGAAATCTGGTCCACCTATGCTAAGGTTCAGCACATTAATCTTTTTTAGAATTGCATAGTTAAAAGCATCCAGAAACCAAGATGTATAGGACACCTGAAAATATTGTTGGAACTTATCAACAGAAAAATAGCAAAATGAAACAAGGCTGTAACTTATTAACAGAAAAATTAAAATGTTATACTAAATTTCCAAAGACAGTTGAAGCAGGCACACCTGATCATTAAATAGATGCATGCCTTAACATAATGTTTTCAGTGTGATCATGTGACTTCTGATTTTAAGCATTAATAAGTACTCTTGCTCTGCAGTATTTACAAATACTGAGATCTGAAAGCAGCAAAGGCTGAGGAAATAAGGGCAGTACATTAAACAAATGGGAAAAGTGTAAATCAATGGACTTACTGATAATTAAATCACAAATAAGGCAAGAAATAAAAATTAAGGGTGAAGGAGGAGTAGTAAATTGACAACGCAACAATATGTGAACAGTAAAACACTGTCAACATTATCTTAATATAACAAGCAGCCATATTGATACCTGATTGTTTGTAAACACTCTGAAAACATGTAACTCAGAATCAGGTGCAAACCCCAGGCAATCTTGACTTGAGGCAATTACACCAGCAACAAAAGTTCCATGACCTAGGCCATCATCTAAGGTCTTCTCATTAGTCCAGTTGGTACGTTCTTTGATTTTCCGAAAGTGTGGATGTGTTTTGGCCAGTCCAGTATCAAAAACAGCTACTTTTACTCCAGTACCTGCAGTGAAAATGCAAGAATTTCAATTTAACTAACAAAATAAAAACACACACAAAAACCAAAAACAAAAAACTGGAAGATAGGTGTACCATTTTCAAAAAGATGATTTTTCCTTCAACAGACACGGGAAAAAGCTGCCTAATTCATGAATGCTGGAGCGTAAAACTATTCCAGCAGCTTACTGATTTGCTCCGGCATTTCATAATGCAAATGACTTTGGTATTGTTTCATTAACAGGACCACCTTGTATCAGCACAATGTGACTGATTTACAGAAGTACTGTAAATGGAAGTAAACTGCTGACCAAAAGCTTCAGAGCACTTACACATTTGAATATTATTCCATTCTCCCCTGTCTAGTTGTACATCCAACCTTCACCTATCTATTTTGATGGGTTTCCTTCACTTTCACCTCTTTTTATCTAATTTACCAGAGTTGTCCACCAGAGCAATTCCCAGAGCACAATTTATTTGCAGTTTGCCCACATTCACCCAACAGCTCCCTTCGTGAACAGGAAGACACCTGGTGAGCTTAATACATTGTTCTGTGGCGACGTAAACTGCCTTGAGACTGTCGACCCTTTCCTCCCCTATCCTCATAACACAACACATGTCCACATCAAGAAAGAAAAGTTATTATTAATAAGCACTAAATGCATCACAAAACGTTTATTACCTCGAGAATTGACCAAATCCAAACAATGGAAAATCCAGGATGGAATGTAACAATATTAGGAAAAGGACAGTTGCTACTCACCATATAGCAGAGATGCTGAGTCATAGATAGGCAAAACAAAAAACTGTCAGAAAGTGGGCTTTCTGCCAACAAGGCCTTTGTCGGAAATAGACAAGATTTATACACACAACACACGAGTACTGTCTGTGGCTGCTGACATCAGATTCAATCTTGTCTTGTCGTGTGTGTGTTTTGTCTATTTACGACGAAGACCTCGTTGGCTGAAAGCTCACTTTCTGACAGTCTTTTTGTTGTGCCTGTCTGCAACTCAGCAACTCTGCTATATGTTGAGAACTGACTGGTATACAAACATGTTAATACACAGTAATGCAAAATTTCTTAATAATTTCACATTTATTAGGATTTTTTGTACTTTGCCTTCCTAAAATCCCCCAGTGTTTGGTAGGTACATTAAGCAATGATTAGTATTACACGATTGCAAAACAAACTTTAAATTATGATTTGATATAAAACTGCTGTCGTGATTCCCATATTTTCATTATGGACAAGAATGATGACATTTGCATGGAGGATCAAGCAAACCGAGCAATGGAAGAACATTTCTGTAAAACTATGGGGACCGTTTCCAAGAAAGGTTCCTGCAGATGTCCCACAGATTATTTTTCTTGGAATTTGTCCTTCATTTATGGGCCACATTTCAAATTCTTGTAAAAATGGATGATAAATTCCGAAATTGTAATTTCTAGTCAGGAAACATTCTTCTTATTAATTCCGTGTGATGTGCCAAGGAAAACCAGTAAAGGGAAGACACGGCAAAGACAGCTAAGGCTGTGAGTCTTTTTTTATAGACAATTACCACATAGAGAAATGAAATAATTTATGACTGTTGAGACATGATTGCAACACCACTTATTGCACATCATAATAATACCGTATTTACTCGAATCTAAGCCGCACTTTTTTTCCGGTTTTTGTAATCCAAAAAACCGCCTGCGGCTTAGAATCGAGTGCAAAGCAAGCGGAAGTTCTTAAAAATGTCGGTGGGTGGCGCCACAACTTAGTTCTGCCGTCGAATATATGTAGCGCTACACAGGCATGCTTTGTAGGCACAAAGATAAATACTGGCGCCAAAACCTCTGCGTCAGTAAATAAATTAAAAAAAAAAAAGGTGAAAGACAATTTTTTTTTCTCCGCACCGAGTTTCGACCACTGCATTTTCATACATTATCCAACGAAGTAAATACACATTCCGTATTGTTCATCTTCGAATGTAGCAGCATTTCAATGTACTACGAAAACCCGACTGGCAAGAATGTTTAGGATGTTTGTCAATATGGTCAACTCTCTGTTCTGAATTTTTTCCTATCTGTGAGAAGAGATGGTTGCTAATAGGAACTTTTATAAATTGCGAGTCACATGCAGTATTCTCGTCACCATAAGAATAATACGAATATAAACATTTTGCCATGTATTGTTTCGTGTTTGCTGCTATCTCATTTAAATCCTGTCTGCGTAATAAACCACAAAACTAGAGTGAGACAACAGCCAACGCGGAAGAATATACATATCATGTCATGTTTATATTCGTATTATTCTTATGCTAAACAGTGATACAGTCAGAAATGAAGCGAGGCAATTGACTAGATTTTTAAATCTAAGATGACTCTAATTTCTGTGCAGAATGTAATGTACTGAAGAGGCGCCTGCAAAGATTTTCAAACGGAGAAAAATTTTCGCTAAACTCTCGTTCAGAACATCTTCTATCATACGCAGTCTATTATTTGGTTCTTGTTGATCATTATGAAAGGAAGCAGCAGTGTAAGTAACAAGAAGTAGCAGTCTCTTGACATTGTTTCGCTAATGAGATGATTCCTCTCTCTCTCTTTTTCTTTTTTTTTATTTGTAAGCGGCGGTAGCGCGCACAAAAGCAAGCCATGCCGCGATCGGCGACAGGCCGTAAATACGCAGTATCAGAGTACAACAAACAATGCATGACACAGTACAGTAATTCATTTTCAGCGTAGAGTGACGTAAACACCTATAACAAAGAAAACTGCGCTTATCAGATCAAAGAAAAATAAGCAATCAATTCAAACCAGACGAAGCACGTGAAAAAGGAAGGGTACCCGTATAAATACGGACGGAGCGCCTGAAGCATAGCAATGGCTACCTGGTAAAGCTTAACTGCTAAGCTTACGACTCGAACCAAACTACTGTAGCTGTATCGTCATTCATTCGACCTAAATTGTCTCATATTACAGTGGACCAACTTTGTTTCGATTTGGAGATGCGGCCTAAAACTTTTCTCTCCCCTTGAATGTCGAGTCTCAAATTTCAGGTGCGGCTTCGATTCGGGAAATTTTTTTTCCTTGATTTCGAGTCTCATTTTTCAGGTGTGGCTTAGATTCGAGTGCGGCTTAGACTCGAGTAAATATGGTAGATGCAAAGGATAGATATAGATGACCTCCTGGGAAGTTGGAGTTAGTATCCCATCCTGTTGAGAGGTGGGGAAGAATGTCTGAATTCGCATTTTGGAAAGAACAAAAATTAATCTCATAAAACTATACCTACTTAAAGGCAATACCTAGCGATGCAACCTCTGACCTTTCTTCTTGGGCATGGGTCAACATCAACTTATTGGCAGTAATGAGATGTAATATAGTGCCATAGAAGAAAACCTAACATGTGGATAACATTAATATAGATACGATCTCTTTTTCAATTTGCAGATTGATGATCATGCAGCAAAAGAGTTCTGGCTGTAAAGAAAAAAATTTGTTTCAGTCTGCCTGTAACTTGTTGTGACGGGGTGGTGGCCAAGACATTTTGTCTGCGTTATCGGGGGGCAGGCAGAGGTAAGATTTGAGTTTCTCTTTAACTAACTACAGGGTGTTCCATTTATCTGATGACTGCCTGCCTGAGGCATTGCAGGCTGACCACAGAAGCCACGCCTAGCGGTCAAATGGGTCCCTCAGGACTGCACTAGGCCCCCTGCCCCTCTTTTTTGTGGGTTTTACACTGAAAGCCGTATGGAGATATGCGCCTTGTTGGCCAGTGTCACTAGAGCAGTGAAACAGGCATCACAAGAGTAACAGTGAAGTTATATGTGCATACAGAGTTTGCTTGTACTGTTAGGAGATTGTTTGAACAGAAGTTTCCAGGTGTTCGAGCTCCGAGTCATGATGCTGTCCACAAATTAGTGAATAAATTTCATGAAAGGGGAAGTGTTCAAGACAAGAAGCATAAACAACAGCATACAGTGCTCACAGAAGCTTGTCTCTATGACATTGCATTCCATCTGGAAAATTCCCCTAACATGTCTTTTAGACGTCTTTTGCATCAACACAAATGTCGTGCACCTCTATACAAAGAGGTGTGCAGTTAGTGGGGACAGAATAATAGGCCCAGTTCTTTTTAATGACACAGTTACAAGTGAAAGAAATGTGCATAACATTTAACAACTGTTTTTTTAATGAACTGAGTGAAAGAGAATGAAGCATCACATTTTTTCAACAGGATTCGGTAAGGGCTCATATGACCAATGTTTCTTTGCATGCAATTCACGATGTGTTCGATGAAAGAATGATTAGTAACAATATCTGGCCTGCTAGAAGTCCTGATTTAATTCTCGTGTGATTTTTATTTGTGGAGTGCACTGAAGGACAAAGTGTACACAACAAATCCTCACATGATAGAGGAACTTAAGGATAATATCCATGAATCAATTAATTCAATATCTCAGAGACAATTACATCTTGTGATCAATAATTTCTTGTGCATATGTCAGAAATGTGTAGAAAATAATGGCAGGCTGTTCCAGAATCTCCTCACATGACATGTGTGGAGACAAAATTTATTTGCCTATATTTTAAATGTAGTCATGTTCTACCGCAGCAGTAGATGGGCGACATGGCATCTGATCGATGGGCAATGGAGTGCTCACTGCCTGGCGTCTACTGCACTACACAGGCAGATAAATGGAACACCCTGTAGATGGCACAGTCACATTCTGGTGTCCGTTTGGACTGAATTCCTTTTATTTGTAGTGTACTGATCGGAAGGGAAATCTCCACTACTTGGGAAAACTCATGCATAATAATTTATTTTCCCCAGCAGTGCTGCAGCTCTTAGATATGAGGATTTTGGCAAGACCACCAACTTAAATAAGATGCTGTTGGGTAAATCACAGTTTCTTTAAGGAAGGTTGGAAAAAATTACAATGTGGTTGGGTGCATTTCAGCCAGGCTGATGGGAGTTATGGAGATATGAAGAGAGGGTGTGCAAATTTTGTATGTGTTCTTGCCTTGTCATCCATGATAACGTGTAGCTTATGGTGTAGGCACTGTTCACACAAAATAGCAAATGCAGATACCAACCGAGAACAAATAGTATGTCAATTTTCACTTTTCTTTTTCTAATTCCATGTCTATGGACAGTTGGAAATCAGGATCCCACAAACATTGGGATGTAGCCTTAATGCTGTTTAGACACAATCATAATGCACCTTTAAAGCTATTGTAAATTGGGTGTTTGTAAAGTCCAAGTCACAGAGTTGTCAGAAGCTTGGTCAAATGTATCATAGGAGGTAACCAATACACACATGGGCAAAACTACCTTATTTACCCAATTATTAAAATTTTTCCCCCCAAACTCATCATTTAAAAAAAAATACAGGGTTGTCTTACATTTGCAGATTAAACTGTTGCTGCTGAGGTGAATGTTTTTATGTTGTGTAACAGATCAATGTAGGAGGTTCTCTTACATTAGCATATGAAGCTTTAGCAACTGAGGTCATGTGCACATTCATTTTGAAGAATTCAGAAGGGTTGGAGTGGGACAGTGACACCAGCTTGGCTGAGAATTAGGTCAAATGTGGCAACGTCAGTGATGTGTGGGCAGCAAATTTCATCATGCTGCCAACCAAGGGAATGTCTGTTGCATACCTTGGCTTTTTATGAATATTAATCTTGTTGAAACAGCAGTCTGTTCAAATCCCATTTGTAATTGGAACAGAACTGAGTTTACAACTGGAATAAATATTCAATAATAATACACATTTCTGCAGGAGACAGAAGTTAAGTAGGGGCCAGAGGCGTATTTATATGTTTCATGCAGCAATGTTGTCAACGTTCACCATGAGATTTGGTGAGAATGAAAGAGGGTTTGTCAGTTGCTGGTTCTATGTAGCCAATGAAAGGTCTGCAGGCAGACAACGTTTGCTAGCAAGAGCCAAAGGAATGCTGCCACACACTCACTTCAATATAGGTGTGAAACCCACTGTGTATTCAGAAAAAAAAAAAAGCTTTGTTCTCAGGTCCAACACTAATCTCCACCCCAAAAATTGTGATATATTTGGAAGAAACATAAATATTTGTAAAAACCAAGGTTATAAATTTCTTTGCTGTTCATATGCAGAAATACATCACTTCTTTTCTCACCTCTCATTGGTTAGGTGATACTATCATCTCAGATATAATACCGGTGATTATTATTATTATTATTATTATTATTATTAAAAACAGTGATACCACAGATAACTGGCTTGGATAGTAAGCTGGAAAGGAAAAAAAAAGGATAAAATTTTATGTAAACCATGTCTTTTTGTTTATTTTATTTCTCCTTGTATTATCAAAATGTACAGTCAGTAAATGGCATAAGTTTAGAATTAATGTTAACCTGTTTAGGCAGATCCTTTACATCAATAAAATAGTTTGTAATTTTAATAAGTCAGAATAAACTAAAAATAAGATTTTCTCAGATGCCCTTTCTTTTTATATATATATATATATATATATATACCAAGGTCTTTCTTTAAATATGTCTGCTTGTGTCTGTATGTGTGGATGGATATGTGCGTGTGTGCGAGTGTATACCTGTCCTTTTTCCCCCCTAAGGTAAGTCTTTCCGCTCCCGGGATTGGAATGACTCCTTACCCTCTCCCTTAAAACCCACTTCCTTTCGTCTTCCCCTCTCCTTCCCTCTTTCCTGATGAGGCAACAGTTTGTTGCGAAAGCTTGAATTTTGTGTGTATGTTTGTGTTTGTTTGTGTGTCTATCGACCTGCCAGCGCTTTTGTTCGGTAAGTCACCTCATCTTTGTTTTACCAAACAAAAGCGCTGGCAGGTCGATAGACACACAAACAAACACAAACATACACACAAAATTCTAGCTTTCGCAACCAATGGTTGCCTCGTCAGGAAAGAGGGAAGGAGAAGGAAAGACAAAAGGATATGGGTTTTAAGGGAGAGGGTAAGGAGTCATTCCAATCCCGGGAGCGGAAAGACTTACCTTAGGGGGAAAAAAGGACAGGTATACACTCGCACACACACACATATCCATCCACACATACACAGACACAAGCAGACATTTGTAAAGGCAAAGAGTTTGGGCATTTTTTGGGCAGAGATGTCAGTCGGGGCGGATGTACAGAGGCAAAGATGAAGTTGAAAGACAGGTGAGGTATGGGCGGCGGCAAATTGAAATTAGAAATTAGCGGAGATTGAGGCCTGGCGGATAGCGAGAAGAAAGGATATGCTGAAGGGCAAGTTCCCATCTCCGGAGTTCTGACAGGTTGGTGTTAGTGGGAAGTATCCAGATAACCCGGACGGTGTAACACTGTGCCAAGATGTGCTGGCCGTGCACCAAGGCATGTTTAGCCACAGGGTGATCCTCATTACCAACAAACACTGTCTGCCTGTGTCCATTCATGCGAATGGACAGTTTGTTGCTGGTCATTCCCACATAGAACGCTTCACAGTGTAGGCAGGTCAGTTGGTAAATCACGTGGGTGCTTTCACACGTGGCTCTGCCTTTGATCGTGTACACCTTCCGGGTTACAGGACTGGAATAGGTGGTGGTGGGAGGGTGCATGGGACAGGTTTTACACCGGGGGCGGTTACAGGGGTAGGAGCCAGAGGGTAGGGAAGGTGGTTTGGGGATTTCATAGGGATGAACTAAGAGGTTGCGAAGGTTAGGTGGACGGCGGAAAGACACTCTTGGTGGAGTGGGGAGGATTTCATGAAGGATGGATCTCATTTCAGGGCAGGATTTGAGGAAGTCGTATCCCTGCTGGAGAGCCACATTCAGAATCTGATCCAGTCCCGGAAAGTATCCTGTCACAAGTGGGGCACTTTTGGGGTTCTTCTGTGGAAGGTTCCGGGTTTGAGGAGATGAGGATGTGGCTCTGGTTATTTGCTTCTGTACCAGGTCGAGAGGGTAGTTACGGGATGCAAAAGCTGTTTTCAGGTTGTTGGTGTAATGGTTCAAGGATTCCGGACTGGAGCAGATTCGTTTGCCACGAAGACCTAGGCTGTAGGGAAGGGACCGTTTGATGTGGAATGGGTGGCAGCTGTCATAATGGAGGTACTGTTGCTTGTTGGTGGGTTTAATGTGGACGGACGTGTGAAGCTGGCCATTGGACAGGTGGAGGTCAACGTCAAGGAAAGTGGCATGGGATTTGGAGTAGGACCAGGTGAATCTGATGGAACCAAAGGAGTTGAGGTTGGAGAGGAAATTCTGGAGTTCTTCTTCACTGTGAGTCCAGATCACGAAAATGTCATCAATAAATCTGTACCAAACTTCGGGTTGGCAGGCCTGGGTAACCAGGAAGGCTTCCTCTAAGCGACCCATGAATAGGTTGGCATACGAGGGGGCCATCCTGGTACCCATGGCTGTTCCCTTTAATTGTTGGTATGTCTGGCCTTCAAAAGTGAAGAAGTTGTGGGTCAGGATGAAGCTGGCTAAGGTAATGAGGAAAGAGGTTTTAGGTAGGGCGGCAGGTGATCGGCGTGAAAGGAAGTGCTCCATCGCAGCGAGGCCCTGGACATGCGGAATATTTGTGTATAAGGAAGTGGCATCAATGGTTACAAGGATGGTTTCCGGGGGTAACAGACTTCCAGGAATTTCTGACTTCCAGCCTTGCCTCTCAATCCTTTTTAAAAAACCTTAATCCTACTCCCAACATCACCACTGCTGAAGCCCAGGCTATCCGTGATCTGAAGGCTGACCGATCCATCGTCATTCTTCCGGCGGACAAGGGTTCCACAACTGTGGTACTTGATCGTCGGGAGTATGTGGCTGAGGGACTGCGTCAGCTTTCAGACAACACTACTTACAAAGTTTGCCAAGGCAATCCCATTCCTGATGTCCAGGCGGAGCTTCAAGGAATCCTCAGAACCTTAGGCCCCCTACAAAACCTTTCACCCGACTCCATCAACCTCCTGACCCCACCAACACCCCGCACCCCTACCTTCTACCTTCTTCCCAAAATTCACAAACCCAATCATCCCGGCCGTCCCATTGTAGCTGGTTACCAAGCCCCCACCGAACGCATCTCTGCCTACGTAGATCAACACCTTCAACCCATTACATGCAGTCTCCCATCCTTCATCAAAGACACCAACCACTTTCTCAAACGCCTGGAATCCCTACCCAGTCTGTTACCCCCGGAAACCATCCTTGTAACCATTGATGCCACTTCCTTATACACAAATATTCCGCATGTCCAGGGCCTCGCTGCGATGGAGCACTTCCTTTCACGCCGATCACCTGCCGCCCTACCTAAAACCTCTTTCCTCATTACCTTAGCCAGCTTCATCCTGACCCACAACTTCTTCACTTTTGAAGGCCAGACATACCAACAATTAAAGGGAACAGCCATGGGTACCAGGATGGCCCCCTCGTATGCCAACCTATTCATGGGTCACTTAGAGGAAGCCTTCCTGGTTACCCAGGCCTGCCAACCCGAAGTTTGGTACAGATTTATTGATGACATTTTCGTGATCTGGACTCACAGTGAAGAAGAACTCCAGAATTTCCTCTCCAACCTCAACTCCTTTGGTTCCATCAGATTCACCTGGTCCTACTCCAAATCCCATGCCACTTTCCTTGACGTTGACCTCCACCTGTCCAATGGCCAGCTTCACACGTCCGTCCACATTAAACCCACCAACAAGCAACAGTACCTCCATTATGACAGCTGCCACCCATTCCACATCAAACGGTCCCTTCCCTACAGCCTAGGTCTTCGTGGCAAACGAATCTGCTCCAGTCCGGAATCCTTGAACCATTACACCAACAACCTGAAAACAGCTTTTGCATCCCGTAACTACCCTCCCGACCTGGTACAGAAGCAAATAACCAGAGCCACATCCTCATCTCCTCAAACCCGGAACCTTCCACAGAAGAACCCCAAAAGTGCCCCACTTGTGACAGGATACTTTCCGGGACTGGATCAGATTCTGAATGTGGCTCTCCAGCAGGGATACGACTTCCTCAAATCCTGCCCTGAAATGAGATCCATCCTTCATGAAATCCTCCCCACTCCACCAAGAGTGTCTTTCCGCCGTCCACCTAACCTTCGCAACCTCTTAGTTCATCCCTATGAAATCCCCAAACCACCTTCCCTACCCTCTGGCTCCTACCCCTGTAACCGCCCCCGGTGTAAAACCTGTCCCATGCACCCTCCCACCACCACCTATTCCAGTCCTGTAACCCGGAAGGTGTACACGATCAAAGGCAGAGCCACGTGTGAAAGCACCCACGTGATTTACCAACTGACCTGCCTACACTGTGAAGCGTTCTATGTGGGAATGACCAGCAACAAACTGTCCATTCGCATGAATGGACACAGGCAGACAGTGTTTGTTGGTAATGAGGATCACCCTGTGGCTAAACATGCCTTGGTGCACGGCCAGCACATCTTGGCACAGTGTTACACCGTCCGGGTTATCTGGATACTTCCCACTAACACCAACCTGTCAGAACTCCGGAGATGGGAACTTGCCCTTCAGCATATCCTTTCTTCTCGCTATCCGCCAGGCCTCAATCTCCGCTAATTTCTAATTTCAATTTGCCGCCGCTCATACCTCACCTGTCTTTCAACTTCATCTTTGCCTCTGTACATCCGCCCCGACTGACATCTCTGCCCAAAAAATGCCCAAACTCTTTGCCTTTACAAATGTCTGCTTGTGTCTGTGTATGTGTGGATGGATATGTGTGTGTGTGCGAGTGTATACCTGTCCTTTTTTCCCCCTAAGGTAAGTCTTTCCGCTCCCGGGATTGGAATGACTCCTTACCCTCTCCCTTAAAACCCATATCCTTTTGTCTTTCCTTCTCCTTCCCTCTTTCCTGACGAGGCAACCATTGGTTGCGAAAGCTAGAATTTTGTGTGTATGTTTGTGTTTGTTTGTGTGTCTATCGACCTGCCAGCGCTTTTGTTTGGTAAGTTTCACCATCTTTCTTTTTAGATATATTTTTCCCACGTGGAATGTTTCCCTCTATTTTTTATATATATATATATATATATATATATATATATATATATAAAATGGAGGGGGAGAGGGACAGGGGAGTCATCTTATACTTGGACAAATCAGTGCAGACCAAAAGCAGCCAGAGAAACAATTGTCTAAAGAGCACAGAGAAACAGGCGTTGGAGAAACATTAAGTTGCAGTCTGATACAGAACACATACAGCATAGTCAAAGAGGGGAGAGCAATACACTGTAGGTGACCCGTTATTCATGACATTCCTTTTTTATGCAGTAGTAGTGGCAATGAATTTCCTCTGTAAGACCTCCGGTTCCCACTGTGACAGTTTGGCGAGGTGTGGACCATCGCTGTGGGCATCTTAAGCTACTCCAAGGACAGCTGACTAAAATAATGGAAGAAAGGAAGTATACAGGATATTACTTGTCTCTAAAGGACACTACAACAAACTACTATAAATTTAATTATCCCATCCATTAAGATAACTCCTCATTTCATTCTGGAATGGAACAGAAGGAAACTGACTGCTTGCCTCAAAGGATATAACGCAAAGGCTGAGTACATGTAAGTTCCAACACAAATTGGCTCTTGGAACTTCTTAAGGAAGTTTTTGTGAAATGATACGTGTTTTCCTTCAACTTTCTGCTTTTTGAGATTTTTTCGAATTTCTGTTACACGCTTAACATTGGAAGCAAAGCTATGGCTATTCATATGGCCCTTCTATGTGTAAAAGCGAATTAATCCAATTACATTAGTATGGGTCTTACAAGTGTTTTGTGAGCAATCTCTTCCATATAGACTCTAGCAGCTTACTCATGCAGAATTAATATGGGAAAAGGAGGAGCTCGTTCCATATATGAAGACAGAATACAAGTTCAAAACTATTGAGACAAGTAAGTTTCGTAGTCATCGGCACATAGAAGTGTGTACTTTTGAATTAATACTGAAAAACAGTTCACTTTTAATTGTAACCGTGTATATCCCCACTGGGAAGTTTTGAACTGTTTATGCGAAATCTGGATTTCTAACTGTGCTTTCTGTCAGACAGCAGCAAGTAATTAATAGCCTGTGGTGACTTCAATGTAGATTTTCTAAAGGATTCTGATATGAAAAATGGAGTTTAAAACTTATTTGGACCCTACAATTTGAACTCAGTAATTAACTTTCCAACATGGGTGGATGAAGACAGTATGACTCCAATTGATAACATTTTTCTTGGTGAATCTCAGAGCAAGAAAGTAACTGTTTACCTGGTAACAAATGCTCTCTATGATCATTACGCACAGTTAGTTATGACAAATAGTATAGTGCCTTACAGTATGGATAGTCCTCAGTGGAAATCAGTTAAAATAATTGACAAGTCCAGGACAACTTTTTTAAGAAAGATTACAAGAGATGACCTGGGAGGAAATTTATAGTGAACCAAACGCTAAAATAAAATTTAACCTATTCCTTGAATGATCCACATTATTATTTGAAAACAGCTTTCTGCATAAGCTAATCAGAAAGGACATTAAACAGTCACATAAAAAACCATGGTTCATCAGAGAGATTAAAGAAACTGTGGAAGGATAAGGGCAATGTATTTGTTGGCAACAACAAACAGAGATCCTGCAGCAGTTGCACACTACAAAAATTACTCAAAATTACTAAGAATTGTCATTAAAAAATCAAGGAACATGCATGTAACATCAGAAACCAGTAATTCTGACAACAGACCTAAGGCTATATGAAATGTAGTGAAATGAGAGACGGGACAACAAGCCAAAGAACAGGATAACATCACTACAGAACTGAATGGAAGGGCTATAAATGATGAATCACAGCTAACATGAACGTTTAATAATCAATTCTTAAATGTAGTAGAAAGCATAGGGAAAACCAGTTCATGAGAAAAATCACAGCAGCATTCGGAAAAAGCTATTTTCATAAATTCAATCGTATGAATGTGTTACCAACTTCTCTTTCTGAAATGATGAAAACCATACATTCTCTCAAAAATAAAACTCATCTTATTTTGATGGTGTTTCCAATAGAGTACTAAAGATTTGTTCCAATGTATTAAGTCTGATATTATGTCAAATATGCAATGTGTCACTAATTCAAGTTATTTTTCCAGAGGGATTGAAATATGCTGTTAATAAACCCCTCTTTAATAAGAAAGGTGATATGAGAGATGTCAATAATTACCAACTTGTTTCACTGCTGACTTCAGTTATAAAATTTTTGAGAAGGTAATGTAGTCTAGAATAGTATCTCACCTTACCAACCATAATATCCTCAGCAAATTACAGTTTGAGTTTCAGAAGAGTTGCTCTATTGAGAATGCCAATTACTGTCCATTCACCTTATTTTACTGGCATTAACTAATAAAACAGTGCCAGTTGGTATTTTCCGCGACCTGTCTAAGGCATTTGACTGTGTGAATCCCAACAGTCTCCTTCATAAACTGAGATTTTATGGCACTAGTGGTAAAGACAACCAATGAATGGTGTCATACCTAACAAAAAGAATACATAATGTTGTACTTAGTAATTCAACTAATATAATGCGGGGACGTAATTCTGACAGGGGAGAAATCATGTATGGGGTTCCCAAAAGTTCAACCTTTGTTCCACTATTGTTCCTCGTATGTGTAAATGATCTTCTGCCTAATACACAAGATGCAGAATTAGTTCTTTTGCAGATGACACTAGTCTTGTAATCCATCCAAGCATACATAAAGAAACAGAAGAGATGGTAAACAATGTTCTTCAAAGTATCACTGACTGGTTTTCTGTAAATGGTCTCATCTTCAGTTTTGAAAAGGTGCAACATATTCAGTTCTGCACATCTAGGGGTACTACTTCAATGGTAAGAGCAACACATAGTGAGGAAATAATAAATAGGGCACAAACTTCAAAATTCTTAGGTGTCCATATTGATGAGAATTTAAACTCAAGATAGTGTTTTGAAACTCCTAAAACAACTTAGTTCCGTCACATTTGCACTAAGAATCATTGCAAATAATGGGGAGAGACAAATCAGTAAGTTGATATATTTTGCATATTTTCATTCAATAATATCATAGGCTATAATGTTCTGGGGTAACTCATCTTTAAGAAAGAAAGTCTCTGTTGCTGAGAAATGTGCTGCAAGAATAATATGTAGTGCTCACTCATCTTCATCTACATCTACATATACAATCCGCAAGCCACCGTACACTGTGCGGCAAAGGGTACCCTGTACCACTCACTACTAGTTATTTTGTTTCCTGTTCCACTCACAAATAGAGCAAGGGAAAAAGACTGTCTTATATGCCTCTGCACATGAGCCCTAACTTCTCTAATCTTATTTTCATGGTCCTCACGTGAAATGTACGTTATTGGCAGCAGAATCATTCTGTAGGCAGCCTCAAATGCCTGTTCTCTACATTTTCTCAGTAGTGTTCCTTAAAAGAATCCATCCAGAGATTCATTTTTGAGTTCCTGAAGCTCCATAATACCTGCATGTTGTTTTAACCTACCATTAACAAACCTAGCAGCCTACCTGCCCATAATGATTTTGTAGGCATCTGTTAAAGGAGTTGGGTTTTCTAACTACTGCTTTACAGTATATTTATTCCCTCATATTATATATAAAAACAAAGATGAGGTGACTTACCGAACGAAAGTGCTGGCAGGTCGATAGACACACAAACAAACACAAACATACACACAAAATTCAAGCTTTCGCAACAAACTGTTGCCTCATCAGGAAAGAGGGAAGGAGAGGGGAAGACAAAAGGAAGTGGGTTTTAAGGGAGAGGGTAAGGAGTCATTCCAATCCCGGGAGCGGAAAGACTTACCTTAGGGGGAAAAAAGGACAGGTATACACTCGCACTCACGCACATATCCATCCACACATACAGACACAAGCAGACATATTTATGGTCTTTTAAATACTTTACCCTTATCACTTACAATGCATGGAGGTCTTACTAACGACAGACTTTCCACATTGGGAGCAATTTTGTCACTGGTTTCTTCACCACGATTTCAGCATTTGTGTCATCAATCCTATTCAAAGATGAGGCCGCCTTTACGCAGAATGGTATTTTCCATTACCATAACAGCCATCTTGGGGATAGTATGCAGAACGTCCATGGTACAGTGACAGCAAATCATCAGCATTGGTGTACCCGGAATGTGTGGGCCAGGATAATTGGCAACTGTATTTTGGGACCAGTCTTCCTTCCCATCACCTAATAGGCCAGAACTATCAGTATTTCTTGTGGGGCCTTTGTCTCACCTGCTGGAAGAAGTACCATTGATGATTCAAAAGGTAATGTGGCTGCTAGAGGATGGTGCTCTGCCCACTTCGCCATTAATGTCGGGACGCATCTCAACCGTGTCTTCCCTGGTCAATGGATCAGTTGAAGGGATCCAGTTGCATGGCCTGCTTGTTCACCAGATCTCAACCTATGTGATTTCTGGTTATGGGACCATCTCAAAAGTATCGTGTATGCAGAGCCCAGTCCAGATGCGGAGACAATGGAGCACTGTATTCATGTTGCCTTTGGCACTATTTGGATGCAGCCTGGCCAATGTGAATGTGGGAGGCAGAATATGCTACGACGCGTATACACATGTGTTGAGGCACATGGAAACCACTTTTAACACATACTGTAACTGTGGCTGCATGGTCCAGTGCGTATTACACCACACTCTCTGTAAAGACGTATGACTGAATAAATGGTTTCTAGCATAGAAACCATGCATTTCTGGACATAAGTTCGTTAGGCCTATTTTGTTCCCTCTCAACGATCAATCCATAGAGTTTGTGCATGGTGGGAAAAAAAATCACTTAAAACAGTAGAATAATATCAATATGAACCTTTTCAACCGTTGCCTTCTCCCTTTGCTCTGAGTAATCTAATAGCCACCTGCTCTCATACCGTACCACAAAATGCCATTGTGCTGCTGTCATTGTTGTCGTCATCCACACACTTTGCTTGGCCAAGCTAAATCCACAATGTTCATCAGGTAACACTGCCTTACAAAAATCTAAATTATTTTTCAAAAACATAAGTTTACAACTAATACTATCAGTTAAGTCATTAATACGTAATATGAACTTCTGTTGGGCCTATGCAGATTATTTCTGTCTGAAGGTGACTACTCACTGAGGACAAAAAACTGCATTCTGCCTGTCAAGGCATTTGCAACACAGTTACAAACTTGGAGAGATAACTCATACATTATGCTGACAATAGATAGACTGATAGATATACTGTCTATTTCCAAGATCCACAGCGATGAGATCCTCAAGGATGGAAAATGTAAAAAACACAAAAAATGCATAATCCACATTTTTATAAAGAAAGGTAGATGCTAATGTTTCTTTAACAGTTCCTAAATGAAATAGTCCTCAAGGATTTGATATAATTCAAAAATTTTAAACATATTTTCATTTAAAAATTACCAACTGATTTTCCACAGGTATATAAATGTATATCACTGAAGTGCACTCAATAATTCCAAGGATGTTGTAGGTATATATTATCAAACAGAAAGCAGTTTACGGTACTTGATCGCACAGAATGGGACTGAATCAAAAGTTTTTCAAACATCTGGGAACCTGTATATGGCTACCTCTAAGAACTGCTGAGAGAATTTCACATTTAAAGACCATGAGTTGGGTTACACATTATTTGTTGTTTAGGAATGCATGCTGGTAGCAATTAAAACTAATTGTTTCCATGTGGGTTATTACGAGTGAATTCAGGACACATTCTGGGGCATTGTGGAGGTGGACATACTTTGCATACGTAAAGGATCCAGGAGATGGGGAACGGAGGGGGATTAATAGTGATACTATTTGTGCCCTCTGCTACACACTGTAAGATGGCTTGTGGAGTGTAACTACAGATTTAGAATTTTGTTACAAACAGATGTTAGTGATACAATCTGTTTCCTTTTTAATTTTATTCACCTGTTATTCCCATACTCCAAAGAGCATCAGCTTGAAGAATACTTGTAATCTGTCTTGGAACAGCTCGTAATAATCTCCTGCTGGTGTGCCTGCCTGTAGATTGCCAAAATTGATTATTCTGTAACAAAAGTAAACAAAGATGCAAAACAGTTTCATGTTAAATATGGGTACAGAACAAGGTAGAAAGAGAGGCTCAGTTTTTGTTCAACTTAATATTAAAATGTGAAAAGGCATAAATGTAGTAAAATTAGACTGTATACAGTTACATCACAAAAACGAAAAAAGCTGGGATTAAAGTACATCAAATTAAATTAAAAATAATAAGGAACAGAATATTTTGAGAAACACAGTATGGGTGACTGAGGTATAAAAAAAGACTCTGACAGGAAATTTGCTTATATAACATTAAGTACAGTGCATATAATTACTAGTAAAGATAAGTTGTTCTAAAAATGATAGCTACTGATGACAACAGTGTACTATAAACACTAGACCAGGGTTTGAGTGAAAATGGATCACAGAAAGATCAATAGTTTTCACAGACATATTATAAGAATGTCACATACTGATCAACAAAGATCTGTATAAATGGAGCTGCTGAAAAAAAAGTTAAAAAGAAAAGAGAACTTTTTGCCAGCTAATTAATGTGGTGTACATTACAAAAAATCTGCACACAACAAGGAAGAATGGAACTGATGGCTATACTTTTTCAAGTTTCTTAAATGCTTAATTTCTGCTACTACTGTGCTATTGATAACGTCAGTCTCAACTGTCTACGCAATGCAATTCCTGTGCTGTTTATAATAGCAAATTTTGAAGATGTAATATGTTAACAATTTAATTACATTTGCATTTTTCCACCAAGTGATGTTATATGGCCTACTGTCCTGGGGCAACTCTTCACTGATGGTAATGAAATGATTGTATAGCGTTACTGGCTGGGAGACCCTGACTGGGGTTGTCAGCCACCTGGTACAAGTTGTCCTATTTCACACCACTTTGGCAACTTGTGCAACTCTGTGATGAGTACAAGATGAAATGATTATGACAACACAAAGACCCAGTCCCAAGGGAAGGAAATCTCTGACCCAACTGGGAATCGAACCCGGGAACCCACAAGCTAGAGGCAGTTACACTAACAAGAGCTGCATACAGACAGCATTAAAAACATAGAAATGTGTAATGAGAATAATATGTGGCGCTCATCCTCTAAACACTTGTATACAACCCTTTAAACAGTCTCACAGTACATCTTCTTCCTCTTGGAGCTCACTCTGTCA
Organism: Schistocerca americana; assembly: GCF_021461395.2. Taxonomy (NCBI): domain Eukaryota; kingdom Metazoa; phylum Arthropoda; class Insecta; order Orthoptera; family Acrididae; genus Schistocerca; species Schistocerca americana. The sequence continues at coordinate 189,539,162 of NC_060123.1, forward strand.
AGAGATCACAGATAAAAACAACAGGACTGTTCATAAACACAATACTATAAGTAATGATGACTTACATAATCCATTACTCAGATTTAGAAAGCAGTACAGTATGTAGCCATAAGAACCACTTCCACATTACAAATGCTTATTTAGTATGATAAAATAACGAGCCTTCCTTGCCATCTGATGCTTTTTATGCCACATCTGACAACTTTCTATCACAATTATCATTACTATACATGTCTCTCAACTGCCACCATGAAAAGCTGAAATACATTAGTACACATGAAAAGTGCCAAATCCAAAAGAATGGACTGAATAACTTCAAACTTGAAGTACATGCAGCAAAAGAAACCAGTAGCAATGAACATTGTGAGAGACTAAAATAGCATCACAACAAAATTCAGGCAACTCTCGCCATGCAGTTAAAATTTAACAAAACAAGGAGGCTTTTGTTTTACTTCTTTCAGTGAGGTGATACAGCACGATGTAGTGGATTTAACCTTGATCAGGTGAACGAGCACAAACTGCAGAATTCAACTCCTACATGCAGGAAAGGTAGATGAAGAATAAATAAACTCTTCATTATTATATCATTGGTTTATGTTTGTTGTTTTGATCCATAATTTAGATGTGCTTCACTGTTGGTCGAACTTTGGTCCCAACAGCCCCTCTCGATGATAACTGTGCGATACTGGAAACTTAAATCCTGACTGCCAGTAGCCGTAGCCACGGCAAAATGTTCCGCTATTGTCAAGGTTGTGTGTCTTGGGGTGATGAGAGATTTCAGTTTCACATTACAGTACAACTGGGCACTGGATCCCCACATCTCTCTCAGTAGTGCTTTTAATAGTCTGCCGCATTCCTTTAGTCTCTGTGGGACATTAACACTGTTCACAAAATATTGCTATGATCTTTCCCAGTTTGCACTGCTAACTGAATAACATTTTTCTCTCATTATGTGACAAGCTTAAAGGTTCTCTGCAGTTGGCTGGTACTTCAAGCTACACAGAGCCACCCATGTGTAGTACTGATTTGAGAATTTCTGAGTAAATTCTATAACTACTCAGCCTTCTACCGTTTTGAACATACAATACTCTAGATATGAGTGTGGGATGGTGGTAGAATCCTACCTACTGCGCGTCTCAAGTTTGTGTGTGTGCAGATTTAAAATCAGCCGCAGGAAGAAAATACACACGGCGGACGAACGGCACCGACAAGTACATGTCGGGCAATCCATAGATGTTTTAGTGAGTGTGTAAGGAAGAACCATGGAGTTTATATGCAGCTCTGTGCTTATTGGGTCATTGACTATTGTTATTAAAACAAAGGCAGTTGAAAAAGAACTCTTGAAAACTCTTGATGTAATCTTGCTATAGACAAGACTTATCTTCTGATTTATGTTAATAAAAGTTATGGTAACAAAGCCAACTTTCTTTTGTTGTTGTTGTGGTCTTCAGTCCCGAGACTGGTTTGATACAGCTCTCCATGCTACTTTATCCTGTGCAAGCTTCTTCGTCTCCCAGTACCTACTGCAACCTACATCCTTCTGAATCTGTTTAGTGTACTCATCTCTTGGTCTCCCTCTACGATTTTTACCCTCCACGCTGCCCTCCAATACTAAATTGGTGATCCCTTGATGCCTCAGAAAATGTCCTACCCATCGATCCCTTTTTCTAGTCAAGTTGTGCCACATGCTCCTCTTCTCCCCAATCCTATTCAATACCTCCTCATTAGTTATGTGATCTACCCATTTAATCTTCAGCATTCTTCTGTAGCACCACATTTCAAAAGCTTCTATTCTCTTCTTGTCCAAACTATTTATCGTCCACATTTTACTTCCATACATGGCTACACTCCATACAAATACTTTCAAAAACAAATTCCTGACACTTAAATCTATACTCGATGTTAACAAATTTCTCTTCTTCAGAAACGCTTTCCATGCTATTGCCAGTCTACATATTATATCCCCTCTACTTCGACCATCATCTGTTATTTTGGTCCCCAAATAACAAAACTCATTTACTACTTTAAGCGTCTCATTTCCTAATCTAATTCCTTCAGCATCACCTGATTTAATTCAACTACATTCCATGCTCCTTTCAAGACACTGTCCATTCCGTTCAGGTGTTCTTCCAGGTCCTTTGCTGTCTCTAACAGAATTACAATGTCATCGGCGAACCTCATAGTTTTTATTTCTTCTCCATGGATTTTAATACCTACTCCAAATTTTTCTTTTGTTTCCTTTACTGCTTGCTCAATATACAGATTGAATAACATCTGGGAGAGGCTACAGCCCTGTCTCACTCCCTTCCCAACCACTGCTTCCCTTTTATGTCCGTCGACTCTTATAACTGCCATCTGGTTTCTGTACAAAATGTAAATAGTCTTTCGCTCCCTGTATTTTACCCCTGCCACCTTAAGCATTTGAAAGAGAGTATTCCAGTCAACATTTTCAAAAGCTTTCTCTGAGTCTACAAATGCTAGAAATGTGTGTTTGCCTTTCCTTAATCTATTTTCTATGATAAGTTGTAGGGTCAGTATTGCCTCACGTGTTCCAACATTTCTATAGAATGCAAACTGATCTTCCCTGAGGTCGGCTTCTACCAGTTTTTCCATTTGTCTGTAAAGAATTCGTGTTATTATTTTGCAGCCGTGGCTTATTAAACTGATAGTTTGGTAATTTTCATATCTGTCAACACCTGCTTTCTTTGGGATTGGAATTATTTTATTCTTCTTGACGTCTGAGGGTATTTCTCCTGTCTCATACATCTTGCTCACCAGATGGTAGAGTTTTGTCAGGACTGGCTCTCCCAACGCTGTCAGTACTTCTAATGGAATGTTATCTACTCCCGGGGCCTTGTTTCGACTCAGGTCTTTCAGTGCTCTGTCAAACTCTTCACGCAGTATCATATCTCCCATTTCAGCTTCATCTACATCCTCTTCCATTTCCATAATATTGTCCTCAAGAACACCACCCTCGTATAGACCCTCTATGTTGCTACACACTAGTGAAATCAAGGACACAGTAAAACTTCTGCTCACACACACCTTTATTCTCACACGTCCATTTTACAGTTATCGTAGAAATATATCCGCTGCAGAGGGCAGCACAATGTACAGACTTTACAGAACACCAACAGATGGCGTAGGAGTCTTCATTCCCCGACATCCTCCCCACCCTGGTCCATCTCGAGGGGGATGACCAGCTGGACCGGTCGACAGATCTTCATACCATCTGGCTGGCGGAGGATGATGCACCGTATTTTACTGTGTCTGCCATGCCGCACTTCTTCTACCACAGCCCTCTTCCACAAGTGCCGTGGTTTGCTGTCTTCTTGGAGCAGAACAACCTCTCCAATTCTCGGTTTCCTTTGCGAAGGGTATCCCTTCACCTCATGATATTGTCTTAGCAGCAGGAGGTATTCTGTCTTCCACCTGCGCCAGATGTCGTCATTGACCTTTTGTCTGAGTCGGAACTCCTTGGCAAGGTCCTTTCTAGTTGCTGGCTCTGGCCCACATGGAATTGTTACTAATTTCCCACCATTCAGAAAGTGAGCTGGCGTCAATGCAGTGTCGCTCTCTCCTTGAGTGATGGGTCGTGAGTTTATTGCGGCTTCTATGCTGATCAAGGTGGTGGTTAAGCTCTCTTCATCCACCTGGGAGCGACCAAGAACTTTCCTCAGGCAGCGCTTGACTGAGCCTATCATGCGTTCCCACCAGCCTCCCCACCAAGCCGCACGTGGTGGTATGAATTTCCAAGTGATTCCATGGTGGGCACAGTAGAGCTGTACGTCAGTATGCTGCATGGTTTTGAAAAGCTCTGCCAGTTCGGAGTTGGCTGCATGGAATGTTGTAGCATTGTCTGAGTAGACAGTGACTGGTAGGCTCCTACGTCCTGCAAAGCGTTGCATGGCCATCAAAAATCTGTCAGTGGACATGTCAGTTGCAAGTTCAATATGAATGGCCCGTGTTGTTGCACATGTGAATAGGACCATGTAGGACCTTTTTGTTTGATGTCCAGATTTGACATATAATGGTCCGGCAAAATCGATGCCTGTTACTGCAAATGGTCTTGAAGGCTGAACTCTGTCCAGTGGTAGTGGGGCCTCCATCTCTTCATACCGGCGACTGTGTATTATCTTGCATGGCAGGCAAGAGTGAAGAACTCTCCGAACAGCTTGTCGTCCTCGCAGAATCCAAAATTCTTCTCGCAGTTCCCCTAACACAATCCGCACACCGAGATGATGCAGTCTTACATGTGTGTGTCTGATGAGAAGCTCAGTGAAATGGTGACGTCCATCCAATATAACTGGATGCTTCTCTGAGTGTGACAGTGCAGCACATTGCAGCCTACCACCAAGACGAACGATGCCATCCAATATAAAGGGATTGTATCGAGCAATCTTTGATTCCATGGGCAATTGTTCTCCCTCACGCAATGCAGACAGTTCACTAGTGAATAGTTCCTCTTGAACTCTTCTGATCCAGTAGGTCCGGGCATTTTGTAATTCCAAAGCACTAAAACTGCCGGAGATTCTATTTTTGTTTCTTGTTGTGCTGATAAATCGAAATACAAAGGCAGTTATATGCAGTACTCGCCAATATGAACTAAACCTTGCAATGTCCAGTAGTGGTTCAGTGATGGTGATCAGAGTGACATTTGCTCTCGTTTTGGCTTCTGGCATTGATGGAGGTGGGGCTGAGATTTCCAGTGGCCAGAACTGGTTGTCTTCTGAAAGCCATGGTGGGCCACCCCACCAGATATCAAGAGTGGCTAGCAGATTTGCTTCTAGTCCCCGCGTGAGATGATCTGCAGGATTTTGGCTTCCCGGACAATGCCTCCATTGGCTGGGTGTGGTGTATGTCAATATCTCTGTCACACGATTACAGACAAATGTTTTCCATTTGTTTGGGTCACTCCGTACCCATTCCAAAGTGACTGTTGAGTCGCTCCACAAGGTAGCTCTGTTGGCATCAAACCCTGTTTCCTGGCAAAAGTAATGAAGGAGTCGTGATCCGACCAATGCAGCAAGTAACTCCAACCTGGGTAGAGTTACCTTCTTGATAGGAGCCAGTCTGTTCTTGCTACAGACAAGGTGCACAGTGTATCCAGTTTCAGTAGATGTCCTTATATACAAAACAGCGCCGTAGGCTCTTTCAGATGCATCACAGAATACATGCACCTCTGCAGAGCCACATGTGCCCAGCGCCCCTATCCATCTAGGAATATGTAGTGATGACAAGTGATGAAGCTTTGAGACCCGTGAGTGCCAACGACATGCAAGATCTGTGGGCAAAACTTCCTCCCATGTGAGACCCCTCAGCCATGTGTCTTGGAAAATTATCTTTGAAACGATCCCAACAGGAGTGAACACACCCAGGGGGTCATAAAACTGAGCAGCTGCTCGAAGAACATTTCTCTTAGTAGCCAGTTTGTCCATTAGATTTTCAGCTATCTTCTCGTAGTCACTACAGATAGAGTCATCTTCTGTGTTCCAATTAATTCCTAAAACTTGGGTTGTGGTCTTTGTTTCAAGGCCTTTGACATCCCATATTGCCTTCAGATCATTCGAATTAGTCGCCCATTTGGACAATGGAAGACTTATCTGCTGGAAAAGTTCTGTCAGTTCATGGTAAACAGTTGCAGCGGTGTCGCTGTCTCTAACACTGGCTACGAAATCGTCCATGAACACTGACTTGTTTACAAGTCCTGAGGATAGTGGATATTTTTCACTATTTAGTACTGCTAGCTCCCTTATGGCAGCTGACAACAGGAATGGGCTTGGTGCAAGTCCAAATGGCAAACGTTTGAAGCGATATGTAATCATGTCATTTGTGGTCATGTAGGCACCACTTGCAGCTTGCTCAACACGATACCAAAGGAACCTCGTGAGGTCTCTGTCTTCTTCTTTCAACGTTAACTGCAGGAAAGCTTGGTCCACATCACACACTAATCCCACTGGAAGTGTGCGGAATCGTAGTAAGATTGCTAGAATATCCGGAAGTAAATTTGGTCCCTTTTCGAGGGCATCATTCAGCGATAGAGAGTCTGGCTCATGTGAGGATGCATCGAAGACTATTCTATACTTCACACTTCCACTGATGCATTTCTTCACAATGTGGTGTGGCAGGTAGAAAGTGTTTTCAGCAGTACAGTCCTCAGGTGCTACCTCTACCTGGTTCTTCTCAATATATTTCGACATGGTCTCGTGGTAAATGACCTTCAGCTCTTCATTCCCTCGCAGCTTGTTTTGTAAGGAGCGAAGACGCACTTCAGCATTTGTTCGGTTGCAGGAGAGAGGCATATCCTTCTTTCGAGGCAGAGATACAACTCGGCGGCCATATTCCACACAGTATGATTCTCGGAATTCCTGATAAATGGGGTGGTCCATGGGTTTTAATGCTCGCTCTTGATGTTCTGTTATCCCGATTGTCTCCAGGTCCCAAAATCGGCGCACTGACTCATCAGATATATCACTGCAGCTGCCCTGAATAAAGTTGACAATTGCTCTGTTGACGGTGGTGCTAGATCTGTTTCCACTGAGAACATATCCAAAGATTGTTGGGAGAAGAACCAATGATGGTGATACCTTGATTGGTTGTTCCAAAGTCACGATTCTCCAGTAATAATCAGCTCCAATCAGGATCTCAATAGGTAGATCTTCAGTGTCTCCTTTAGGATCTGCGAGTGGTGTACCACCCCTCAAGGCCATATCTCCTACATCTTGTGGCACTGTTGGTTGCTGTGAAAAATTATTTGTGCTTTCAAAGGCTGTTACTGATATGTGGGAATTAGTGGAGCACCCCATCATATTAAACTGTACCTTCTTCCTTGAGAGTGATGAACTGTAACTGGATTCGAAAGTAGTTATCTCGAGAGTAGTGCTTCCAATGACACTTAGTTGAAGAGATTCGATCAGGGAATGGTGAATGAAACTCGATTGACTCCCTGTGTCCAGGATGGCACGTGTCTGTTTGCTCTTACCAGTGGGTCCTGTGATACTCACACGAGCAGTCTGCAGGTATGTGAAGTTAGAAGTCATAGTTTCAATTTTATTTACTGTTGTGATATGGCTACTGCAGATAGAAATGTGATGCTCCCCCTTACATTTCGCACAGGACGCCTTTCCCCGTTTGAAACACTGATTTCTGTTGTGACCACGTCTCAGGCATAGAAAGCAACGGTTCATTGTCTTGAGGGCGTCGATTCTTGCCTGCAAGCTTGCAATCTTTTGGCAGTATTGGCCCCAGTGCCCTCTTTCGCCGCAATACACACAAAAGGGCTCTGAATTCTGTTGTTTCTTCTTGTCCCTCTTCGTTTTAACCTTTACGTGGAAGGCAGATGCTGTTGGTACATAATTTTCGTGTGGTACAGTATCTCCACGAATTTTGCGTGTGTTGATAGCTCCTTCCACCTCTTCATTTAAGAACTCCATAAGGTGGGTGAGGTTCCCTTCCTCAATCTTTTGCCTTCGGGCATGAACAAGCCAATTTTTGCAAATTTCTTCAGGAAAGGCTCGAAGAAGTTTGGGTGCAAGCACTCTCCCATAAGAATCGACATTTTCTCCTAGTGCTCGTAGTGCTTGGATGCGCTTATGGCACTCAATGTAGGTGGAATTGAGAGCCTCTGGACTGCCTGAAGTCGAAGTGTTAAGATTCTCCAAGAAATCCAGGTGACTTTGGATAATTCTGTTCTTATCCCCATATTTGGATTTCAAAATTTGCTTAGTCTGCTCATATGTATCAGCTGTAACAGCAATGCCATCGACCAAGTCCTTAGGTTCCCCATCAAGGTAACCACGGAGGAATACATGCTTGTTCATTGTTGACACCATCGGATTCTCGTCTATGGAAGCTGTGAATTGCTCCCAAAATCGAGGCCAAGCTTCTATATCCCCTGAGAATGCATGCAGTTTGATAGTACGCAATTTTATGTCCATACAGGCGTGTTGTTGAGCCGCTGACGTCACGTTTCTGTCTCCTGAGCGCGCTCCTCCTAGAAGGCCTTTCGCCTTTCGGAGGGCGCGTTTGCATTTATCAGTATATTCCTCACAAGCTTCCGTGTCGGCTTCGTATTCAGAGTCATCCAGCAAGTCCTGTATTGTATCGTTGAGTCTGGTCAACTCTTCTAATGTTTCTTGTAGGCGTTCCTGGAAGTGTTCTACTTCTTCTGCAGCTGTAGAACCATCGAAGGCGTTTATTTGGCTGACGAAACGCGTCGCATTCGATCGCAAGGTCGTCCGCTTCCGGCGCAGCCTCCCCAAGTTCGTAGCTACTGCTTCTGCCATGGTGAGTTGGTGGTTTTGCTTTCTGTCGCGAGAGTGCGTTCAAGGTCAAGACACCCCGTCAGTTGGATGCTATCGCTAAGGGATGGCGCTGTCCTGGAGTGTGAACCGTTACCAGCCCCTAGTGATGTTTGTAGTTCTCAAGAGATAGCGCGGCCGTGCAGTTTTCAACCTCCGCGACCTTTAGTAGTGGTCGCTGTTGCTAACAGATGGCGCTGCAGTCTACCAATACTTCAGCAAGTCCCCTTTGTGCTTTGCAAATAATACGCCAACTGCCCTCTATTGCTCTGCCACCAACAAACATGCACCAAGTAACATCACATACAAATCAATCGCTCCGCAGTGTCCTTTGCTACAGTTTCAGAGCAATGCTGCAACTTATCTGTGTGAGCTGAACGTGGCGCGACGTGACCGGATTTTGAGATTGAAGTCGCTCAAAACCTTCTCCGCCGGCGTCGAGTCCTCTTTAATGTGTAGTAGCACTCTATCTCTTCGTGTTCTCCCGGGTTTCGGCACCAAAATGTTGCTACACACTAGTGAAATCAAGGACACAGTAAAACTTCTGCTCACACACACCTTTATTCTCACACGTCCATTTTACAGTTATCGTAGAAATATATCCGCTGCAGAGGGCAGCACAATGTACAGACTTTACAGAACACCAACAGATGGCGTAGGAGTCTTCATTCCCCGACACTCTATATACTCCTTCCACCTTTCTGTTTTCCCTTCTTTGCTTAGAATTGGGTTTCCTTCTGAGCTCTTGATGTTCATACAAGTGGTTCTCTTCTCTCCAAAGGTCTCTCTAATTTTCCTGTAGGCAGTATCTATCTTACCCCTAGTGATATACGCCTCTACATCCTTACATTTGTCCTCTAGCCATCCCTGCTTATCCATTTTGCAATTCCTGTTGATCTCATTTTTGAGACATTTGTATTCCTTTTTGCCTGCATCATTGACTGCATTTTTGTATTTTCTTGTTTCATCAATTAAATTCAATATCTCTTCTGTTACCCATGGATTTCTATTAGCCCTCATCTTTTTACCTACTTGATCCTCTGCTGCTTTCATTATTTCATCTCTCAAAGCTACCCATTCTTCTTCTACTGTATTTCTTTCCACAATTCTTGTCAATCTTTCCCTAATGCTCTTCCTGAAACTCTCCACAACCTCTGGTTCTGTCAGTTTATCCAGATCCCACCCCCTAAATTCCCACCTTTTTGCAGTTTCTTCAGTTTTAATCTACAGTTCATAATCAACAGATTGTGGTCAGAGTCCACATCTTGCAGTTTAAAACTTGGTCCCTAAATCTCTGTCTTACCATTATATTATCTATCTGACACGTTCCAGTATGTCCAGGCTTCTGCCATGTATACAACCTTCTATCATGATTCTTGAACCAATTGTTAGCTATGATTAAGTTATGCTCTGTGCAAAATTCTACCAGGCAGCTTCCTCTTTCATTCCTTACCCCCATTCCATATTCACCTACTACATTTCCTTCTCTTCCTTTTCCTACTATCAAATTCCAGTCACCCATGACTATTAAATTTTTGTCTTCCTTCACTATCTGAACAATTTCTTTTATCTCATCATACATTTCACCAATCTCTCCGTCATATGCGGAGCTAGTTGGAAACTTGTACTACTGTGGTAGGCGTGGGCTTCCTATCTATTTTGGCCACAATAATGCATTCATTCACTATGCTGTTTGTAGTAGCTTACCCACATTCCTATTTTTTAATTCACTATTAAACCTACTCCTGCATTACCCCTATTTGATTTTCTATTTATAACCCTGTATTCACCTGACAGAAGTCTTGTTTCTCCTGCCACCGAACTTCACTAATTCCCACTATATCTAACTTTAATAACCTATCCATTTCCCTTTTTAAATTTTGTAACCTACCTGCCAAATTAAGGGATCTGACATTCCATGCTCCAACCCCTAGAACGCCAGTTTTCTTTCTCCTGATAACAATGTCCTCCTGAGTAGTCCCCGCCCAGAGATCCGAATGGGGGACTATTTTACCCAAGAGGACGCCATCATCATTTAACCATACAGTAAAGCTGCATACTAACGGGAAAAATTACGGCTGTAGTTTCCCCTTGCTTTCAGCCATTCACAGTACCAGCACAGCAAGGCCATTTTGGTTAGTGTTACAAGGCCAGGTCAGTCAATCATCCAGACCGTTGCCCCTGCAACTGCTGAAAGGCTGCTGCCCCTCTCCAGGAACCACACGTTTGTCTGGCCTCTCAACAGATACTCCTCCACTGTGGTTGCACCTACAGTACGGCTATCTGTATCGCTGAGGCACGCAAGCGTCCCCACCAACGGCAAGGTCCATGGTTTATGGGGGGAAGAACTTTCTTTTGTTTCTGATGTTCGACTGTACGAGGGAGTTACCAGAAGTTATATATTTATGTTGAAAGTGAGAGTTTTATTGTGTATGAAAGTCAAATACATCGTTAATTGATGAAAAGCAAAGTCTGTATGTCTATTTATATCATAAGTACAATGAATCTAAAAATTCCTGTACCTGGTGTTATTTGACGGAGAAGAAGACAAGAGGGTTTCTAGCAGCCGGTTATCCAGTAAAAAAGAGTGGCTGCAGATTCCAAGAAAGTCACCTCGTAAAGAAGTGGAAGGTGGTTTGGGGGAATAAACCGAAATAACCCAGATTCACACACACACTAAGTAGGAAACGTTAGAGTGTCACTGGTTGTGGAGCATCACTCGTCATTCCTTTAGGTGATATGCTACCCCTTTGTGGGATGGATGCTTCACCATCACATTGGTAACATGATCTACTCATTCCAAGATTCTGTCGTAATGTCCCATTATAGCAATTGGTTGTACAGCATCCAGTTTGCCCTATTGAGCATCCATTTAGCAGCTTACTTTTGGGAGCTGTATAATCTGCTAGTTATAACCTGTTGGGGGAGTGAACACTGGAGCACACGCTTTTGAACACTACAGGTGAAAATATTGAGAGGCTAATAGGTGAGAACAAGCCTGTAGCAGTACCAAATTGGATGCTCTGCCTTCTATGCAATAAACATGCCTCTGATAGTAACAAGAGGCTGTCATCAACTGCTCATACCCTGGAGCAGATCATCTCTTAGTTCCATAGCACGTTGTAGGGTTGAGGACCTGTGTGATAATTTAGCAAGTGCCTCATAGCCTAAGTCTTCATGTGGGGACATATGCAATCCTACAATGCACATGCACAGATACAGTGACTGCTTGTAAGCTACTGACAAGTAGGAAGGGTTGTAAATACTGAGAAGGAAGAGTGTCAAAGCATCTGAGATGTGGTGCTAAAAACGTATGTTGAAAATTAGGTGGACTGATAAGATAAGAAATGATGAAGTTCCTCGCAGAATCGGTGACGAAAGAAATATCTAAAATATTGACAAGAAGAAGGGACTGGATGACAGGACATGTCTCAGGACCTCAGGGAATAACCTCCATGGTACTATAGGGATCTGTAGAGGATAAAAACTGTAGGGGAAGACAGAGATTGGAATATATCTAACAAATAATTGAATGCATTGAGTATTAGTGCTACTCTGAGATGAAGCAGTTGGCACAGGAGAGTAATCTGTGGCAGGCCACATCAAACCAGTCAGAAAACTGATGGGAAAAAAAGGGCCATGCCACATGAGGGAGATTGTTCTTTTGCAGATGACATACTCCTTTAGCACAAGGATGTCATTAACTTGTTTGTACAGGAGATATACACTCAAGGGTCTTCAATTAACTATAATTTTCATTCTCCCCCCCCCCCCCCCCACAAGCATCTTCAATCTGTTGATGATCTGCCATATGTAGTATGAAAGATGTCCTGGTGGTGGGGATTTTCCATTTCTTTTCACTTGTCTTTTCACCATTATATGAAGTTTTGGCACATGGGAAGGGAGACGGAATTATCACTTTCTGGTTTACTTAGGCAAACATTTACGTCCATTTCTTCAGTAATATACAATACAAGGGAAGGAAAGTTGCTACTCACCATATAGCGGAGGTATCGAGTCGTGATAGGCGCAGTAGTATAGTTATCATGTAATCCACACAGCCAAACGAAGGTCACCTTATCTGATAACTTTGCACCAGATTTTCTATGTCCCTAATCTTGGTCTTTGGTTTTGGAGATGATGGTAGACTGCATTACCAATGTGCTCTTTACCTTCTCCTTGTCTGATTGCTGCAAACATGTCTGTCTGATGTGAACTTTTATTTCTTTTATAGAGTTACATTCTATTACTATTGTTAGCTCTGTAATGAGCCAATTTGTGGGTTAATCCAACAGTGCAGATTTTCAAACTGCATACACAAGTGGCACTCATAAAGTTCATACCTTTGGATGGGGTTGAGGAGCGAGAACGGGAGCATTTAGCCATTTACTGTGTCATCACTGGTGAAATGTTTGCTGTGATTCCTTCAGTTCTCAGAAGAGGAAGAAATCAATGGGTCCCAGAACAAGCACATAGGGCGAATATGGTAAAATTTTGTAGCCTGGGCATGAACAAAGATTCACTCTACCTTGAGAGGCATTACTGAGGGTGCTGTCATGCAGGAGTCGTACACTTTTGCAGTCATTCATCACTATTGCTTCATCTCAGGTCATAGATGGGTCGGAAGATTTTGGTAATACAATGCTATAATTGTCTGTTCCTCCTGCATGTTTTTGACAATGATTTTTCAACTATCCTATAAGACAGACAGAATAACCTTCCCATATGAGGACTTCATCTTTGGTGGGAAGATTTCTGTTTCCACTGTTTGTACCTTTCAGTTTTGGATTAAAGAGCTCACATTAATATTCATCCACTGTGATCTGATAGCTGAGAAACACATCATCCTCTTGCTTACACATGCTCAACATTTTCTCCGCAGGTTGTAGTGCCTCAAGAATTTCGGTGTAAATTCTATAGACACTGCCTCGAACACTCGATATTTTAAGTACGAGGGTGAGAGAGTGGATATGTGTCTACCTCACTGCTGATTTCTGTGTGTGCAGGATGGACGTGTATCAGGAGAATATTGCAATAGTGATAGCTGATCGGTGCGGACAAGTGTTTGCAGCGCACACCATAGAAGCAGTAGGTCCAGTACAAGGAGAAGGCATACTCTATTCCTTGATGGTGTAATGACTGCATTGTTGTGAACAAATGAATTATGTATTGAACAAAAGACACTTACATTTGTATCAAAAGTATCCTGAGAGCACAGAATAATTTCAAGAGTAGAAAAGGAGTATTTTAATAAATTCTCTTAACCAGCTATACTCTTCAGAAAAGAAGAGTTTGTGAAGATCGATGCAGCCATCTGACCTGAGAAGAAGATCGGCTGCACACAATATGTGAGTCAACTGCAAGAGACGTGCGAGTCTTGCACCCCAGTACCACACTATCACTTGTCCGAAAACCATTAGAAGGTGTCGTGGGTTGCTTACTTGGTTAGTTACTGTTCTATACATCATGTGAACAATTCTTTTATCTAAATGATGTGGAATGAGTCAGTTTACATGATATGTTGAAATAAAACAACCCCATGTTCACATTCCTGTTTCAATACCCTAACAAAATACTCTCCGAAGAGACAATTCATTGAAAGTTCCGTAATTCCAATTGTATCTAATAAGTGATTTCACGTTATACATTATATCTCATAAAATTTATTACTTCACTTGTTTACTTGTGTGTAATGTTTGTCAAATATATGTTCACAATATTTTGCTTTCAGTAATGAAGCCATAATTAAGAAAACCAGAAAAGTTAGGTTAACATTACGAATGTTCCGCCTTTAGCAAAACACAAAAACATATGTATTGTTAAAGCAAACACGGAAAAAAAGAGCTTCAACCCCACGATGATTATAGGTTAGCATTGTTGTTTTTCAGTATTTTATAAAATATTATGTATTTCCTATGTAAAAATCTTTTTTATTGTAGACGCCAGTTTCAGCATAAAATAAGCAAGGTTATGTGAATAGTTATTCATATTTATGTAAAACTTTTAATTGTTAATTTTAGAAACTTGGAATGTAGTTTTGTTGTCTTCACTGTTAAAAATGTATAAATAGGAGGAGCACAAGGCTCAGAAGAGGAGGTCAGTTGGAGACAGTTTTGAGATTCAACCACTGTATCGTACGTCTGTGCAATAATATAATTGTTATAATACAGTGTTGTGACTATGTAGCCTGTTATGTGGAGTGGGCTCCCGCTAAGAAGAAGTGGTGCAGTTTGTCATAAATAAACCACTATAAAACAACTTGGTACCTCGATTATTTCATGGAATTCATGTAACATTTTGCACTTCCTGTCAATCTCATTTTTGAGACGTTTGTATTCCTTTTTGCCTGCTTCATTTACTGCATTTTTATATTTTCTCCTTTCATCAATTAAATTCAGTATTTCATCTGTCACCCAAGGATTTCTACTAGCCCTTGTCTTTTTACCTACTTGATCCTCTGCTGCCTTCACTACTTCATCCCTCAAAGCTACCCATTCTTCTTCCACTGTATTTCTTTCCCCCATTCTTGTCAATTGTTCCCTTATGCTCTTCCTGAAAATCTGTACAACCGCTGGTTTAGTCAGTTTATCCAGGTCCCATCCCCTAAATTCCCACCATTCTGCAGTTTCTTCAGTTTTAATCTACTATCATCATTTATCCATACAGTAAAGCTGCATGCCCTCGGGAAAAATTACGGCTGTAGTTTCCCCTTGCTTTCAGCCATTCGCAGTACCAGCACAGCAAGGCCGTTTTGGTTAATGTTACAAGGCCAGATCAGTCAATGATCCACACTGTTGCCCCTGCAACTACTGAAAAGGCTGCTGCCCCTCTTCAGGAACCATACGTTTGTCTGGCCTCTCAACAGATACCCTTCCGTTGTGGTTGCACCTATGGTATGGCTATCTGTATCGCTGAAGCACGCAAGCCTCCCCACCAATGGCAAGGTCTATGGTTCACGGGGGAGGGGGGGGGGGGGGGTGATCTGAATATAACTAACAAATAAAACTCGAGTAGCATCGGCTCTCATGTGCTGCCACTATGGACGTACTTTTACATTATGCACAGTGTATGTTAGAGGTTGAGGGAATTATCATCCTTATTAAAAAATTTAAGAGAAAATTTTTGATTCCTTTGAAATTAATTGTGCATAACCACTTTAACCACAACCTCTTTTGCATCTCATTACAATAAGTTTAAAATGTTTCCTTTCAGCAGTTACACAGAAGAAGTGTGGTGAAGGAAAGAGACAATGATATAGATTAGTGTAGTGTAAAAAAGATTCTTTTTATTTGGCACTTGCACACATTATAAATAAGCTATAAATATTAGGGTTGTGGTGGGACATGGCATTCTTTGGAATAATATGTTCCAGTCTTTTACATTTGATATGCGCCACACATAAAAAATGTCACACCACAGAGCAAAGCTACTCTGGCTACTTTGTGTACAAAACACAGTTTACTTCTTTATTACCAGAAATAAGAACTCATCTTGTAAGCAACGTGTGTGTGTGTGTGTGTGTGTGTGTGTGTGTGTGTGTGAATATTATTCTCTCTTTCTATTATAAATTCGAAATATTGTACTGAATTATTGTTATTGATAATTAGATCTTCACCAAGCTTGATGGCACTGTAATATCCCATAGCCACTCATGTAATGCCATCTGGCATTAAAATTTATTTACTTTGTACACACTCAGGATTCTTGTTCAGTCTGTTCCTGTTGGTTACATTAATATCATTGGTTACCTTCAGTGCCAGGGTATGTGCCTTATGTTTACACGTCAAGAAGAATTGTGCATATTGGTTTTGTAACTTTTTATTCATGTATAGTTATAAGTAATGCTACATTTCTGATACATTATCTGATGGTGGTATACACTGAAACACATCATTTTGGATCATAAAGTCATTTTGTATTCAGTTAATGACTTATTACCTTGTTACCTACTCAGCTTTCGATAGACTGCATTACAATACAATTTAGTGCTCTCCGCCTTTCACTCTTGTTAGTTTATGTTCTCTCTGAGTGTGTTCACTGGAGCAAATGGGAAGCAACACAATAGATTGAGTATTTCTTCACATGGACACTTCCAAACATGGAGAGTACAGTTTTGCTTTAACACTGATCTTGCTATGAAAATGCTAAGCACTAAAGAGCAGCAGACAATTTGGATGGAGAGAATTTGTTTCACTCATGAAGCAAATACAGCCACGTACAAGAAGAAAAAGGAAACTGTTTGTTTTAACTGTCGGACAAATGTCAGAGACACAATGCTGGAATATATCTGAAGAACTGTGATTCCCACCTTTTTTAGCATTCATCCTTAATTTCCCAATAGCTCTATGTCAACAGATAATTTCTGATTATTACTTAGTGCAGCTGAGGGGAAAATGCAAAACACAACAGACTACTAAAGTATGTATTGTATTGTACAACTAGTGCTTGCAATCCAACTACCACCCATACAGCAACGTACTGCAAGAGTCCATGTTGCTCGCATGCTTGCTACATGGGCTCTGGTGGTCACAGGAAAACAATCTGCCATATTCATAAACATGTGGGATTATTTTCTTCCGAGTCTCCAGCAGTCACCACCGTTTCTAGTGGTGCGAGCCTCGCCATAGGTGGCCGCCAGTCACAAGCCTTCAAACATTGGCCCCTGTATCAATCCGTGAGCCAGCTATATTAGGTCGCTGCTCGGGTGACAATTGACATCGGGAGTTACTCTGTGGCCAAGTGTTGATGATCCATGATGCATCAATATGGAACTCCATTCACCAAGCGCACTGATCACTCCATGATCAACACTGGCCACACCTCACAGAGCCTCCAGTCTCAGTCCATGACCGAAGATCACAGAGTAATTCAGGGGCTGCTGGGTCCTCGCCAAGTGCCTCCTCCACACTGCTTGATGGGACATTGCATTTGTCATCAGCTCATTCTCTGAACTATCACCTCATGGGACAATGCTTACTACAGACCTTCCCCACAGCTGAAGACTGAGGAGCACATCATAGGATGCCTCCTCCCCACTGCTTCGTGGCACATTGTCTCTGTAATTGTCTCCGAGCTACTGCCTCATGGGACACCACTTATAAGAAACTTTATCCACAACCGAAGACCTAGGAGCACATCACAGGCCATGCCATGTGCGAAATCACTGAGTTCTTGCTGAGTGCCTCCTCCATTCCACTTCTGGGACATCAACTCCATCATTGTCTACAAGCTCTCCTCCTTGAAGTACTTCATTCTGCCACTGATTGCAACCACCTACGACCAGTGATTGACTCTAAGCTTGCACCCACTTACATGCCTAAAGACTATTGTTAAGTCAATAAATGACTTAATAATGTTCTTTTTTTCTGGCTAATAGGGTTCATACCTAGTGGTGTGTCACTGTCATGTGGTCACGAAAAGAAAACTGGCTGCAGTGACACACTTGGTGTGCACTCCGGGTAGCCTCGTTTTGGTGCACTATTTCGGACTATGGCCCTTTTTTTTTTTTTCTCTCTCTCTTTCTCTTTTGACCAGGCACAGCAGCTTTGGTTATTTCAATAAAGTTACGCCAGTGACAGACCATGCAGCACAACACCAAGCCCAGGCAGCACAACACCTAGCTTCTGCTGCAGTACTCACCGCAGAAATGGTTGCTCCTGCACCAGCTGCCTCAGGTCTTTAATGAGTCCTTGCGGCCTTCCTTGTCCAGGTGGAAGGATTTTGCAAGCTCCGCAATTCATGAGGACTCTTCCTGACAAGAGTTTCTCCTCTTTTGGTCTGGCGATTTGGCCTATAGCATTCTTCCATTTGTTAACCTTGGGTTCAAACTTTCCAATCTCCTATGACCCCATGAGGGATGAGCTTATGACCTACTATGTTGCTGACTGGATCTCTAGCTTCTGCACCCACTTCCTTTTAAGGGGCATCTTCTCTGCCCCTGGAGACTCCTGACTGGGTGCTCCAATCTATCCTCTCCTCCTGGACAAACTGTTGCGTACTCCATAACCCCAGAAGCTATTACTGTGGACACCCTCACAGCAGGCTCTAACACCTGTGGACATCTGTCCTGTCAGTGCTGGCCCTCTCGATGCTGGCAACATCTCTCTCTCTCATGTAGGCCCGTTGTCTTTTCATCCATGTGGGCCTGATGTACCTAATGGTTTCTCTTGTTTGACAAGCAAGTCTCCAGCACTCACTTGCTTCTGTAGGTCCACACCCCGTACTGCCCTAACTTTGTTGCTGTTCTCAGCCATTTCTCATTGGGGCTGCCACATCTGGCCTCCCAGGCCCTCCTCGTCTCACTGGGGAGCCACTTTTCCATGTCCAGCTGCCCCCCAACAGGCTGCCAGCTGGCTTTCCCTGCACTTTCGGTGCTACTCTCATAGAATTTTCATTGCAAACCTAGGGCCTGACTCTGCAGCCCCTTTGGCAGCATGACAATTTTTCCATGATGACTACAACCCAGCATGCCTCTCCTTCCACCGCAGCTGCCTCCATGCAGCCTGACTCTGGCCCCCACTCCCTGCGACCGGACCTCCGTCATCTCTGATATGCTTACCCCTCCCAAGGACCACATCGACACTCCAGGGCACTTCCTCTCTTGCAAGGCCGCCTCTCCTTCCACCGCAGCTGCCTCCATGCAGCCTGACTCTGGCCCCCACTCCCTGCGACCGGACCTCCGTCATCTCTGATATGCTTACCCCTCCCAAGGACCACATCGACACTCCAGGGCACCTCCTCTCTTGCAAGGCCACATCATCTCTGAGATGGTGTCATTATGTGTCAGCTCTCTCTATGGGGGCAGGGATGTTGTATTGCATGACTAATGCCTGTGATCCACTTGCCACTCATACAGCACTGTACCACAAGTGGCTGCCTTACTAACCTGTTCGCTAAACAGGCTCTGGCAATCACAGGAAGTACAACATACACATTAACATCAGGATTGTCTTCCTCTGAGTCACCAGCAGTCAAAATTATTTTTGGTGGTGCGAGTCTTGTTAGACGTGGTGCTGTATTACTATCACTACATCATTGCCATCAGTCATGTGCTTCCAAGTGCTGGTCCATGTACCCACGCACAACCTGGCTACATAGGTCACTGCTTGGTCAATCAACAGCAGCTGACACTGGTGGATGTTCCGTGTTCAAGTCCCGACTGTCCGCTCACCCCAATACGGGTCTCCTTCTACCAGCACACCACTCACTCCAGGATCAACATGGCCACAACTGCAACCCCTTCATTCGGAGTCCACCACTGAAGATCAAGGAGCACTTTGCCCTCCTAGTGTCACACAGCTGGCCCCTCATCGAGTGCCTCATCACACCGCTTCCAGGAGACGTCACTTCTTACAGTGTCTCCAAGCTCTCTGCCTTGCTTCATTCTACCATTGACTAGCCTCCCACAACCATTACTATGACAGCCCAGTGTACAGTGACTGGCTCTAAGCTTGCACCAAGTTTTGCACCAAAAGATTATTGCTGTGTTGTTTATTTACTTAACAAGTTCTATTGTTCGGGCTACCTGGGCTCATACATAGCAGTGTGATGTTTCCACTTAGCCATGAACACAAAAGAAAATAAACAGAAAAGCTTGTCTGAAGGAATTTAAGTGGTTACATGTTTCTCACATAGACCTGGCTTTCGTATGTTTCAGGAAAATAATAGTAATAAAAGTTACTCGAAAAAATCATGCTTTTCCTGCAATGGAGATGCTGAACTATACTTTCACCAACACAGACATGTTTGTTAAACCGTAATAGCAATGGATTACGTGTGTCTGGGACCACCTGCGTACAGGGAATGTGTTTCATTGAATGTGATGACATCTACAAGTTGTTGCCAAGTAAGGGTGTGAAACAACTGAAAGCTGATGATGGCCACCAGATGAAGGTTTACTGCTTGCAGCATGTGGACGTTTCATATTACACAGAAGTCTCAAAGTGACAGATTTACAACTCTGTAACCATTTGTGTACACCTGAAAGTACCTTACAGCTACAGAGGAAGGAAACAATGTAGTAAAGTCTGTTCTGAGTTTAAAATTCTATCATTCACCTTGTTCATTTTTTTCCCCACAAATATTTTGATCAAAAACACTTTTTCCCTTATTTTGATATACTGAGAGGATCATATTACTACTAACGGCACATCATGGGTTTTGAAGTAGGGTTGCTAACTCTCCCGTATTACCGAGAGCTTCCACGTTGTTCTGAATTTTTAAGCCTAAATTCATCTCCTGTTCTTATTTTTCTTGTTTTTAGGGGTGCAGATCTGGGCAAAATGTTAATTCTTGAAGCATATCTTCAATTTTGTCTTATGTTGAAAATATCCTAATGGAAACCTCAAAGTATCTGAAAATCTCAGATTTACTATAATGGAGTTCTGCAATGTTATTGAAGCTATGTTGAAGAAAATTTTGCAAAGAAAAGATTACTCTTTTTGGAAGCAATATAAATGAAGTTTTAAATAAATAAAATCCTGTCAAAAAGTGGAGAAGTCAAAACAATACTTTTGAGTTCTATGATACCTTTCATACTTACATTGTAAAAAAATGTAAACATTTCTGCCAATGCTACAGTTCAGTCCTTGTTCCCACTATCCTTAATGAATTCTGTTAATTTTAATGATTTTCAGAACAAGCTTACTCACATTCAGCTTGACAAAAATGAGGATAACCTACAAAGAACTTTGTTCTTTGAAAGATATGACAAGTAAAAAATCTTCCACTGATAGTATCACAGTGGAAAAGTTGGTATCTGTGATGACCGAGGCAGTGCTAAAGGTATTAATGCCCAGGAGATAAATAAGACTCTTGTCTTCGTTCTCAGTATACCAGCATCTAATGCTCACACACAAAGTATTTTTTGCTTTGATGAACAGTAAATGGTCCGATGATATGAACCATTATAATGTAGATTCAATGAAAACTGAATTAAAAATAATTGTTAATTTTGGTTACACATATGAAGAATTTGTTACATTTGTACAGAATGATTGCAAACTTCAAGTTACTGGCAAAACTGTAAACAAATACAGTTTTAAATAAAGAATTCTGTACACATTCACTTCATAATTGTTATGAAAAAGTTTTTTGGTTCATTGATGCAATAAACCTTTTTTACAATTTAAAAAATTGCATTAGGACTATTCATTTTGCAGGGTCAAAGTCTTCATTACTTTGACAAAAAAGTTGGCAACCTTAATTTGAAGTAAGCATGAGAAAACAACAATCACATAGCTGAACAATAAAAAAGGTAGCTGGGACTGACAAGCCACGATGAAGGACTAGTACACAGAAGCAGAATGGAACACCTGGTAAATCTGGCCATGTCCCGCAAGGGGAAATATAAAAGAGCTTGCTGCAAATCGATATGCATTTACAATGACCCATAGTAGATATGTACATTCAGCAAGATATAATACCATTGTATTATTCTCATATACTGTCAGAATGATAGAAAGACTTGCACATAAGGTCACCCGACTTCAACCTTTCTGCATACATCTATGGTACCACACTGAAAACTATGCTAAACAACTACTGTTTTAGATCGTCAATGCTGTCATTATGGAAAGAGGAGTGCAACATGGACCTTGGGAATTTCTCTCATTCAATTGGTCATTCGCATACACAGTCACTTGTGAGGTACTTGCAGAAAGAAGGGGGACCAAAATTTGATTCTTGAGAAAAATAAATCAGTTAGGTTAGACTCACATTCGAGGACATTCAGTCTGTGAAGTTTTACACACCATTTTAGCAACAAATGTAAGATTTTTGTCCTCTAATATGAACATCAGATTATTAGAATTTTCTACATTTAACAGGTACTGTTACTCTAAAGCTAACTGAGTGTGGTTATCACCTTTAGAATAAAAATGAAAGGTTGAAACTGAGGGAGTTCTGAACTGTGCCAGTACCATCAGTCTTCTGTAATCTTAAGACTCATAAAGCTCATAATTTGTTCAGTGGCCTCCTAAGGTGAGCAAAATGAAAATAAGTGCTGCTCTGGCAATTACACAAAGGATTCCTCCCCCCCCTCCCCCCCCATAATAAAATCTGTTATTTGCGGTGCTTATGTGCATTAGCAAATAGTATGACAAATATGCTCACCCCCTCCCCCCCCCCTTTCACATAGCACACTGGTCACTTTTGAGCATTACAGATGGTGTAGAACTGCTACCAGGTGGTCATGTAACCCTCCATCACTGACATAAGTTGTAACAGTTAAGTAATGTTTGTAACAATTAAGTAGCATATATGTGCAGGCCGGTAGTATGGAATCATCACAGTAAGATGGGCCAGAGGGGAGACATGACAGAATGTCAAGAAGGAGCTACCGTGTTTGAACGTGTCCCTGGCCAGATTTGTTGGCCTATCCATGCAGATTGTCCCACATGCCACTAATGAATGGTACATCATTCCCAGCCACGTAAAATGGCTTAAGAACAGTGGTTAAAAACAGAGCCTAGTTACAGGGGGACAGGAAATGAGTGCCTTGCGTTGCAATGATGATTGGTTTTAAATCTGAGAGGATGTCAGTGAATGTTAGTCAAACTCAACCAGTTTTTGAGCAAACACTACAAAGGGAACTGCACGCAATGGACCTCTGAAGTTGGGTGCCTTGCATATGACCACTGCTAACAGCAACATACAAAGCTGTATCTCTTCAATTGACCAAACAACATAGGAACTGGACAGTAGATGACTGGAAGCATATAGTATATGTATATATCTACATCTACATACATACAGACTCCTCAAGCCACCATATAGTGCAAGGTGGAGGGTACACTGTACCATTACTAGTCATTTCCTTTGCTGTTCCACTCACAAATGGGGCTTGCCTTCATATAAGCCCAAATTTCTCATATCTTATCTTCCTGGTCCTTATGCCAAATGTATGTTGATAGCAGTAGAATCATTCTGCAGTCACTTTCAAACACCGGTTCTCTACATTTTCTCAACATTATTCTTCAGACACAACACTGTCTTCCCTCAAGGGACACCTATTTGACTTCCTGAAGCATCTCCGTAATACTTGCCTGGTTTTTGAACCTATTGGTAACAAATCTAGTACTCACCACTGAATTGCTTCGATATTTCCTTTAATCCAACCTGGTGTGGATCCCAAACATTCGAGCAGAACTAAAGAATATTTCACACTATTGTCCTATATATGGTCTCCTTTACAGATGAACCACACTTTCCCAAAATTCTCCCAATAAATCAAAGTTGACTATGTGCTCTCCAATGTTATGCCTGGATATTTAATTGATGTGACTGTGTCAAGCTGCAACCTAAAACTGCTATAACCAAACATTATGGGTTTGTTTTTCTACTCACCAGCATTAACTTACATTTTTCTACATTTAGAGCTAGCTGCCATTCATCACACAAACTGGAAATTTTGTGTCAGCTCGTATTCTCCTACAATCACTTAACTTCAACGCCTTCCTGTACACCACAGCATCATTGGCAAACAACCGCAGACTTCTGCCTACACTGTCTGCCACATCATTTATGTATACAGAAAATGAAATGAAATGTCATGTGGCTAGGGCCTCCCGTTCGGTATATGGGTCACCTGGTTCAAATGGCTCTGAGCACTATGGGACTTAACTACTGTGGTCATCAGTCCCCTAGAACTAAGAACTACCTAACTAACCTAAGGACATCACACACATCCATGCCCGAGGCAGGATTCGAACCTGCGACCGTAGCAGTCGCGCGGTTCCGGACTGCGTGCCTAGAACCGCTAGACCACCGCGGCCGGCTGGGTCACCTGGTGCAAGTCTTTTTAGTTGACGCCACTTCGGTGACTTGGGCATTGATGCGGATGATGATGATGATGATGATGATGATGATGATGATGATGATGACGACAACACAACACCCAGTCCCTGAGCGAAGAAAATCTCTGACCCAACCGGGAATCAAACCCGAGCCCCCTTGCATGGCATTCCATCGCACTGATCACTCAGCTATTGAGGCAGACTATACCGAAAATAATAGCTGTCCTATCACACCTCATTGGCATGCTCCTGACAATACCTTCATCTCTGTTGAACACTCACCATTGAGAACAACAAACTGGGTTCTATTAATTAAGAAGTTACCTTGTCTGGCAAGTCACAATTTCACCTCGTTTCCACAGATGCATGTTATCAAATACACTGACAGCCTGGCAGCTAAATGAGTCATTTAACCTGGAGTGTGTACTTCATGCCAGGAGAGGTTGTTTGGTGTTTGGAGGGTGTTTTTCGTACCATGATTTGGATCATCTCATTCATGTTACTGTGAACATCAAGTAGGATGTTTATTTCAGCAGCCTTGCAGATCATGTGTTGTCCTTTGTTCTACATCTTCAGGGTTAGTATGCTCTGAACACTCCCATTTTCCGAGGTATGTTCGTGGGCCTGCATGTATACATTCCTGGTTTGAGTAACAGACACACTATTGCACCTCAACTGGTCTGCTTAATCACCAAATCCTAAATTCATAAAAAATGTCTGAGACTATTTGGAACAGTGAGTGAAACGTAGCAAGCAACATACTTGCAATCTGGTAGCTCTACAGGATCTTATCATCATGGAGGAGTCTTCAGAGACACATGAGACACCTGAGAAATTGGTGGACACTCTTCACTGTTAAACTGATACCATTGTCAAGGCTAGAGGTTGTGTTATGTGGTATTAACATCTCCTTGGGGTGACTAATTTCTTGTCTGGTGTGCTTATATTAAGACCTCACAAATGTCATTAGTAGCCACATTTCTAGAATTAATTTTATGTTAGATTTTCCTCAAAATAAATAAACTGTTACCATGTACAATTATCTTTATTAATTTATTATTTAATCGGGCATCTGCACCGCATCGTGTGTGCACACCAAATATAACTGTGGTCCTAAATGTACCCCTGCAGCAAACAGGATTTTGTTTACTCAACAGTTTCAAACATGGAGTCCTTTTCACAGTGGCATCAGAAATTTCATAAACATGAATCATCAATGTTACATTGGTAGATTTATGACAAATAAAAATAGTTTGTGACTCGTATATCATTAAAACCTGCTACTAACAGTTGTCTGTTATTATATTTTTACTTACAATGGCCAGACTTGATCTTCGCATATGACGAGATGATTGCCACGTCGGTTGAAGGCAGTTTGATCCCGTGCATTCAGATTTACGCTGCTGATCATCTGTAAGATTCACATATTTGAGAGTACGGTGAACTACTCTCTGTGGTGTTACACGTCTCACAGATGGATGGTCACTGAGAGCTTCCAATCCATTAAGTTTCTCTGTTTCATCTAGCTGAAAATTAAAAAGTAAAACATAAATCCTATAGTACAGCTTTGGTCACAACAGCTCTATATGTATATACATTCTGTATCAGTATGAAGTACTGACTTTGCTTCGCAGGGTCGTAATTCTTATCCTTTATTGCTACCTTAAATAAAAATGCTAAATAGAAACAAAGTAAACAACAAAAAACAATGTGCAACTGACTGTTTTAAGTGGCACATAAGATAGCAGAGCAATGTGATGGTGAAAAGATAAGAAGTGTCCGAGCTCAATCTCTGTCATACTTGTGCTATAAATTTTGATATTCAGATGCAGGTAGAGTACTATATACTTTTTCTTCCTTCTTGCTGTTAGTCTGTAACAAAACGGTATGATTCTAAAAGTAAATATTCCCAATCTTTTGTAAGTGTACTATATAAGATTGGTAACTGGAATAACCTAAGAATGTTCTGTTTGACAGAAATACAGAGACTGGATAAAAGCTCTTTTGCTGCTCCCTGCAATTAGAGTCAATGAAAATGCCAAAAGACATTGTTTACAAAATATTGGTATCATTAACTGCTACAAAAAGTTAAAGGCTGATGTTCCTTGCGTGAATGGAAAACAGACATGAAATAATACTGACAGTTAGTTCCTACTGCCCAATGCCATAGAGAGTACTGAGAAGAAAATATTCATGATTAGGTTAAGGAAACAGAAGTAAAGAGCAACAGAGTGGAGCAAGGGTCCTTCCACAGACACAAAACAATGAACGGGAAGCCACAGCAAAGGCAATAAGAAACAGCTGGCAGCAGTGCCACAAATTGTACTCAGAAAGTTTTCTTGTGGACCTTCATTTTGTGTTATTTATATTGAATGTTACAACAGCATAAAAAGACATTGTCAGATCTAGTGGTTTACTGCAGTTTTGTTCATACATTGAGCTTTATAAGTGCCGTGTACAAGGATTGAGATGAATGCAGTGTAATCCACATGACTGCCATGGCTCTATTTAAAGATTAAGAGTTTAATGTTTTTCAGAAACTGAGACACAAAAGCCAGATCAAAATAATGGAAATCAACAACCACTCTCATTCAAATTCACACCAAAGATGTCCCGAGTTTCTGGAAAGAAACTTAACTCATAACTGAACTACAACTCCTCTGCTGCTGGTTAGCCAAACTGGATTCCACGAAAACAGTTGTAGGCAGTGACAGTGGTATTTTTTTTTTTTTTTTTTTTTTTATAAAAGAATAAATGTAACAACCTTCACAATTTTGAGTGGCTGGACCACCATCATTCGCAGAGGGTAACAAAGTCAGAAATCGAAAAATACCCCTGGCCTTGTCAACATTCCTATAGCATTCGAACAAATTGGAGGATTACACCTTCACATCATAACCTTTATTCTGATTCTTTTTTCCTTTTTGGGAAACTCAGACAGCAACCACTGGCATGAAAAATATCATAAGCCACCAGCTTCGAGAAATGTGGTTGTAGCATCAGTGGAAATTATTGTGGCGTATCTGTGATCTTAACCATAGAAAAAATGTTTGCTAGAATTTAGGCTTCAGACTGCCTCAACTAAATTCTCCTTGGATTTAATTGTGGCTTTTGTGCCACTTGAGGTACCACTGACAGGACCTTCTACACCAGTCACTTGTAAGAGAAATGTAGAACAACAGCTCTGATCTCTCTTCACAAAATCCTATGACCTAGAGAAGGTCTTTGATGCCATACCTAGAGATGCCACAAGGATGATTCCAAGGTGTTTTGGCTGCACTGTACATTTTGTATACATGATCAACTCACTCCACAGTGATGTCACTAGTCATGCTCTGTCATGACAGCTCCAAAAATTTCCAACTAAAAACAGGCTTAACCAAGGTTTTTTGCTGGCACCCACACTCTTTGCCTTGTACTTGATGGCCATGCTTCACAAGATAACATCTAAAAAATGACAGTGTGGAAATTAGGTGCCTCTTTAGGGGTAGTTTTTTTAATTAAACCAGACTCCATTCAAAAGGATAATTTAGTGCACCCAAATAACAAGGGCACAATACTCATATTACAATGATTCTCTAGCTCATACATTTTAACAGCTAGAACTGCCTGTCAACTGTTTCACAAACACATGTTAACAATCTGAACAGCTGCAAACACTCAAAAAAGCAAAGTGCTCTCAAATCAGATGATGTGGAGGGATTTAGATTCTGAAATGAGACACTATATGGCTAGTAAAATAACTGATGACAGCATTAGGAGAGAGGATATAAAATGCAAACTGTCAACAGCAAGAAAGAACTCCTGAAAAATAAGAATTTGTTAACACAGAGTGTAAAGTCATTTTCTGCAAGTACTTGTCTGGGGTTAGAAGGTCTTGAAATGGGTGCTACAGAGGAATGCTTAAGATTAGATGGGTAGATCGAATAACCAATCAAGATGTACTGAACTGAATTGGGGAAAAAAAGAAATTTATTGCACAACTTGACAAAATGAAGGGATTGATTTATAGGGAACATCCCAGGCATGTGCAAGGAACCATCAGACAAGCTCTTACGTGAGACACTGTAGCTTTTTTCTAGTATATCACAATGGAAGCTGTTGAGTATTTTTTGATGTGCTCTTGCATTGTCTAAACAATGCCCCCCGGAACATTGTATAGAACTTCCTTGAATTTTCTCCATTTCTTCGATTAATAAAACTTGGTGAGAGTATTTGGTTGGTAAGCAGTACTGGAGGAGGAGGAGGAGGAGGAGGAGGAGGAGGAGAAACTTACTGACTTCAATCTGGAACTATGTTATCATACCACATTCAATTACCATGGAGGAATACATCAAATATTTGACACCTGTAACTGATGCCAGTAACGGCTCAGCAATGGTATGATTAAACAATACTTATGCATTAATACATCTGTAGACAGTTTCCATCCTATAAATGTAGTCACGACAAACACAATTTTAATTACAAGCAATGGAAACTCCCGGAAGGAATATCAACACTGTAGGAAACGACAGATTACTGTAAAGAAAAACGACACACACACACACACACACACACACACACACACACACACACAGGCTGCTAACTCCAGCTTCTTGAGCTGGAATGCAACTATCACATGGGATGCAAGCGGCAATCTGGAAGGGGTGGGGAAGGGGAAGGGATGATAGTGTACAGATGGGGAGAGAGACGAATGCTGTCTGGTGGAGTGTGCATAGACTAGATTGTTAAGAGGTGCAGTATCAGGAGGTTGTGGAGCAGGGAGGTGGAGAAAAGGAGCAACGAAAGAGAGGAGCAGGGAAAGATGGGCAAATGCTTTGGCAGAGAGCTGCAAATAAACAGTATGGGAGATGAGAATAGGGAGATGACAGGACAGAGGAGGTGGAAACTGTTGGGTCGAGGATGTGAAGACAGTATGTTACCATAGGCTGACGCCAGGATAATTATGGGGGCAGTGACCCTCAACATACTGTAAGGATAATTCCCATGTGCACAGTTCAGAAAAGCTGGTGTTGGAGGGAACGATCCAGATGGCTCGGACAGTGAAGCAGCCACTGAAATCAAGTGTGTTAAGTTCAGCAGCATGTTGTGCCACAGGATGGTCTACTTTGCTATTGGTCACAGTGTGGCAGAGGCCTTTCATCTTGGTGGAAAGCTGGTTGGTAGTCATACAAATATGTTAAGGGCGTTCAAACGAAACCCGCTCACTAGAGTAAGGGTAACAATTTTATTAACTTAAAAATGTAGTTATACACAGTACACACTAAAAAATAGTCATCAAAACTGTTGGCACATTTATCTCATTGCGACGCTAGCCAGTCAATTCCATCCTTGAAGAAGGTAGTAGGCTGCTGTTGGATCCAGGTCTGGACCCAGTCAAACACTTCGTCGTCTGCTGCGAATCGATATCCTCGAACAGCTTGTTTTAGAGGTCCAAACACATGAAAGTCACACAGTGAAAGGTCGGGACTGTGTGCTGGATGTCCCAGCATTTCCCACCAAAAGTGCTTCAATGTTGTCTTCACCGCATTGGCTGTGTGTGGGTGGGCATTATCATGCAGGAGGATAACGCCATTGGACAACATGCCTTGGTGTTTCAACTTGATGTCCCATCTAAGGTTTTGTAAAGTGGCTTGATAACGTTGGACATTGGTGGCGGTTCCCCATTTCAGGAACTCAAGAGGTAGTGGGCCCTTGTGGTGAAAAAAGAATGACATCATGACTTTACTAGAACTGGTGTGCATGACCTTTGATTTTTGATTTCTTTGGAGGTGGCGAAGTCGCATGTTTCCACTGCATGCTCTGACGTTTGCTTTCTGGTTTATAACGATACAGCCTTCCCCAAGATTCTAATGAAGAGAATGATACTGCCTTTTTTGCATGCATCCAGGTGGCTGTCGGACGAGTCGGTGCTTCCTAGGGACTTGTTTGTGTGTCTTTATATCTATCATTCCGTCCAATTTGCTGAAACACTTGATATTCATTGTGAAACCATATAGAATGTTCTGGAAGGATGTATATTATCGTGATTGTCAGGGGACTGTTGTCATTAACAAAATTATGTACAGGTGCAGAGTAAGATATTTAATAAGAAATTGAAGTGTTACATATTTGGCAGCAAATATTAAGAGGCTGTGGAAATACTGGCATAAGCAGCTGGTGCCTCTAATTACCTTAATTGCAGTTGATTGATGTGTTGACACAGAGAACCTCATTATCTTGAGAAACAGCTTAAAAGTTATTACCAAGCAATGTATTTTCATTTGTTATCTATTTTTATGTCCTCCTCTGTAATTAATATCCTTTGTAATCACATTTCTAATTAAGTCTCCACTTGTTTACATCACATAACTTTCCCATTTACAGAATTTGAGGCCTTATTTGTAAATTTTATGTATTTAGTCGGATAAAGCACCAGATTATTACTGTCATTGAATGTTAGTAACCAAATCCAAACTGTTTAATTACATAAATAATACAAGGCAATATTGTTCTCAT
Source organism: Schistocerca americana (assembly GCF_021461395.2). Lineage (NCBI taxonomy): Eukaryota > Metazoa > Arthropoda > Insecta > Orthoptera > Acrididae > Schistocerca > Schistocerca americana. The sequence continues at coordinate 189,569,757 of NC_060123.1, forward strand.
CAATTTACATATTTAAAACTAATGATGATACTATAAAAAATTATGTCAATTAATATTGTATTTTATACCTTATTTGGCTTTAACATCAATTCCCTTATATTTTGTAAATTTTAATTGTAACATCAGGTTATTTTGAAAATTATTGTTAAAAATCTATATAAAGCAAAGCACCGATGCTGCGAGGGAGTCAGTTGTTGTTTTGTCAGTCAAAGAGATCTGTGAAGTATGTCAGTCGATGTTTTGTTAATGTGACGAGTATGCAGTTCAGTTGTCAATAAGTTTTATGAAGTTGGAAACTGTTATATTCTTTCATCAAATGATCTCCAGGCAATAGAAAGTTAAGTTAAATGTAACGATCTGAGCGGAACATTATATTTGGTGGAGTTGAGCTGGGATTCGATGATTGAAATTGGAACTGTGTTTAATGAATGACTGTTTCAGGCTATGTAGAAAACCAATGCAAGAGATAAATGATGCCAACTTTAATTATTTGTGGTGACAGTCTATGGTAAGACTGAAGGGGTAAGACTGAAGGGGTAAGACTGTAGGGGTAAGACTGAAGGGGTAAGACTGAAGGGGTAAGACTGAAGGGGTAAGACTGAAGGGGTAAGACTGCTGTGGGAAGATCGCAATCATCTGTTGAATATAATTACCTGATGATAATGGACCAGATTCTCAGACTGTGCCACTGGAATTCAGATGAGTAACTGTGCTTTTAATTTTCTAATTTTAAATAGTGTTGTGTGATTTTTTTTTTTATGATCAACAATGAGACTACGAAAATGAACGAAGAGAAGCATGTAGGTGGTGAATCTGTAGAAAACACTTCGGACCTAGGATCATGTATCAGTGAACTATCGTCCAACAGTAATCCAAGTGTAGATCAAAGTTTTGGTGGAGATGGTTTCAGTGAAAATGTCACCATGAGTACTCCAATTGCATAAGGAAGAGTAGGCGGAGATGGTTTATTAATGTTATTAATGCAGCATATGAAAGAAGTGAAGGAACAAAATGGGACAGATTAGGCAGGATATTGGTCAGCAAGGTTAACAGTTGAGTCAGCAAAATCTACAGTTAAGACAGGAATTAAGTGAACAAATGGCGGGATTAAAGGATACTGTTACTGAAAATACCATTCTGATAAGGAAAATCCAAGAGGGTTTGGCAGCACTAAAAATGACTGTTGAGACAGGGCAGGGTGAACTCAGTATTCATGTAGGAGCAGTGGAGGAACAGGCTGATGTATTGGAAACTAATTTTACACAAAAGTTGTCCAAAAATGAGGAGAGATTCAGAAAACTGGATGAATATGTAGAAGTAGAAAATTCTAAACTTAAAGTAGAGGTTGTTCAAACTAGGAGAATCTTAGAAGAAAAAGCAGAAACTTACAAAGGGAACTCTTAGTTAAAACTTACAGACATTTCTAATCAAATAAGTTATGTAGAACTGAAGTGTGATGAAAAAATAGATTTGTGTAAAAATAATGTTGTAGATTTAAGTGAGAAAGTTGTAGAATTGCAAGAGGGTGTGGCCCAAAGAAATTTTGTTAGCAATAGTAATTGTGTATGGGGAGGCATACTTTTCAAATGCTTTCCAGGAGATGGGAAATTGCACCCTGTTGATTTTTTTATAGCGATGTCAGGACAATTTTAGTAATGACATGACAGAAAATGTTAAAATTAAATCTGTTAAGCAATTTTTAGACAGTGAGGCAATCTCATGGGCCAATCACAATGTAAATTCTACCAAATCATATAATGAATTTGAAAGAAAGTTCTTAAATAAGTTTTGGTCAGAATCTGAGCAAGCTAGGATTAAAAGTGAGTTTTTGAATGGTCGAATGTATAGGGAAGGTGATGGTAGCTTGAAGTGTTTTTGTGAAAGCCATTTGAGGAAATTAGTATACTTAGACAAACCTTTTGATGAACTAATACAAATAGATGCCTTAAAAAGGAGATTGCCGAAAAGAGTACAGTGGGAGTTGATTTAAGGATCAGACGACTCTGTAGATCAGTTCTTGAAATAAGTAGATACATTGGATAGAGCCTTTGAGAGAAATGAGAGGTTAAATAATGGCAGATTTGGCAATCAACCATCTGGGCGGTGGAATCAGTGCAGGAATCAAGGCAGGATGATAATGAAAATCATAATAATAATAGTGGTTACAATAGAAGTGATAACAGATGGATCAACCATAGCAATGGGAATGGGAACAGAGGACAGGGAGAGACCTTGGGAAAATAGTTACAGACAATTAGATAATCACCAATCAAGATGAGGCAATTTAAACTGATGGATGCCTCATCGGAAGCCTGTCAGTTTGGGGCGAGAAATAAGTACCGAAATCAGGCTAAACACCACTGGCCTAGAGACACTGAAAATAATTACACAAGACAGAGTAATCGAAGATATTGGAGTGGAAATGACAGAACTAATGTAAGAAGAGCACATCAGATTAGCAAATTACAGTTTGACAATAAATACTGGAAAAGTATGAATGAAAGTGTGGAAGATCGAATGTATTAGCATCTGCAAGAATGTTGAAGTTCCATTACATGAGGAAACTATCTAAAGTCTATATAATCAATGTGGTGAAGAAGTTTGCGAAGAAAATGTTGGTTCTGATGGTAGTCTTGATGAGTTTGGATAAAGTAAATTAATGGAGGAAGAATCTATGCGTGTTAAGCACTTAAGTGATGATACTTGTACTAGTGTACTTGTCAACAATTCCAATGAACCTTGTAAAGATGTTGTAGAAGTGTCTAGTATTGGAGATGATAGCATGTGTGGTAATATTGATAGTGAAAGTGTCAGTAGTAATGATGAATGGGAAGAAGAATTGTGGCATGGTGTATACGGAGGTTAAAGAATATTTAATTAACAGTGAAGAAGATGATGTCAGTACTATTGGTGAAGAATATGAGAACCAGATTGTGCCAATGAAAACTGGGAAGGTTCATCAGATAAGGAACATGTGGACAGCCATTATGATTTAGATGTGATGCTAGAAACTTTATGGGATACTTACAAGGATTATAGTGACAATGACAGAGTAAAAAGGGTCATCAAGATTATTTGTGAAGAACTGTATTCCAACTGGGAAGGTAGAACCAATCAGCAAGCTTACAGTGAGATCAGTTCCAGGAAAATCAGACTATGTGTAAAAGAGGGACATGAAATCAAGCAATCATCTGATGTAGCTCTAAGTAAAATTCAGACAAGTAAGAGGAATTGTGCACACAAAAATGGTATAAACGACTTCGACTTTATAGAGATTGAGGATGATCTGTTGCATGAAGATGAGGAAAGGAGGAAGAAAACAGTTTTAGGTTGCCCGTATATACATATAAAAGTTGTAAATTATGAGGGAGTTTGCCCCTTAGACACAGGTAGTCCTGTTTGTGCCATTTCTGAAAAATTTAGAGACCAGATAAGACACAGTGCTGACTTTGAAGAATATCCTGTTATTGAAATCAAAATTAATGGAGCAACTGGTAGGCACAGCAAAGTTGTAAACAGCCAAGCCTTAATGTCTTTCGCCATTAATGATGTACAGTATAACCAAGGATATTTTGTAGTACCTGACCTCAATGAAAATATTTTGTTTGGAATGAATTGGATACACGGAGTAAATGCAGATTTTGACTGGAACAACAAAAAAGTTAAGGCTTACGAACCCAAAGACAGATGTAACACATATGACTGAACTAATCATCCAAAATTGCCTAGAGAACAGTGATTTGTGCAAATGAAAAGATTGATGTTAACAAGGAAGACAATGAAGAAGAATGCAGTGAGGACAAGTATGCTGAATTAGTGGCCACTCAAACTAAAAGAAGCTGGTAAAGTCTAGATAAAGAACAGACAGGTCAATTAGGTAGTTTGTTGTGGAATACAAATATGTGTTTAGTGAGAAACCTGGAAAAGTGAAAAACTGTGAATGTAGACTTAATCTAAAACCATTTTTCATCAAACCATATGGAGTATCCATCTCAAAAAGAAAAGCTGTGGAGAAATAACTACAAAAGATGGAAGAGTGGGAAATAATTGAAAGGTGCAATAGTGCACACAATAACTCGTTGCTGGTAGTCTCCAAACGTGATGGTGGAATAAGACTTGTGCTCGATTCAAGACATTTAAAAAATACCTTGAGAGGGAAACTGATCACCCTGAGAACATAGACGAGTTATTATATAAGTTTGAACATATGAAGTACATGTCTAGTTTAGACTTAACAGCAGGTTTCCATCAGGTACCATCGGAGATTCAGCCTAGAAAATATACTGCATTTTTGTATGGAGGAAGATGTTATTGCTATTGTGTTGTACCATTTGGCCTTAATATATCAGATGCAGAATTTATCCGAGCATTGGATTCTGTTCTAGGAAAAGAACTGTTCAGCAAACTAATCCATTATGTTGATGACATACTTGTAATAGGAAAGATTTGGGGAGAACATATACGTTTGTTGGGTGAAGTGTGTTACAGATTGAGACAGGGAGTCATGTCATTAAAACTAGAGAAGTGCAAATTTGAAGTTAAACAGCTCAAATTTTAAGGCCATACCATCTCAGAAGAAGGAATCTTGCCTGATGAAGAAAAACTTGAAGACATTGCAAAATTTCCTGCGCCCAAGACTAGGAAACAACTTAATTCGTTCTATGGAATTTGTGGCTACTACCGGAAGTTTGTCAGCAATCAAGCTTTAAATGCACCATGTTTGAACAACTTGTTGAAAAAGAACACCATTTGGTTATCAGACAAGGATTGTCAGGAAGCATTGGACAACATCAAGAAACAGAGGTGCAATAGCAAAATTTTATACAGATTTGATCTTACAGAGCCATTTTGCATTATGACCGAAAGCAGTGACTATGGACCGCGAGTTCATTTGTTCCAAGAAAAGATTGTAGATGGTGTTATGGAGCATAGATCAATAGCTTTTGCCAGTAGAACTTTACAAAACATGAGAAGTCATATACCGTAACTGAAAAAGAATTGTTAGCAGTATATGGGCTTTCACCACGTTCAAGAATTACTTATTAGGACATCAAGTAGTAGTACACACAGACCATAAGGCTTTGATCTATATACAAAAGTGTACTTTGCATCACAGCAGGATAACCAGGTGGGTGCTATTCCTCCAGCAGTTCAACTATACAGTAAAGTATATAAAAGGTGAAGGAAATCTAATTCCTGATGCTGTATCAAGATTGCCAATGGGTTGAGAAGGTGAAAATAACAGTGATGAGTGTGAAAGGGAATTTCGGATTATGTATCAAAAAGGGGTGAAAGATAAGAATGAAATCAGGAAAATTTGTAATGACCTCTGTAGATATTGGAATCATGATTCCAATTGGAAATTAGTTAAAAGTTATCTGGATAAGAGAGCATATGAAAAAGTAGAGCAGTATTAAGTTCACAAGGGTATACTTTCAGGAGATACAGTGCAGACAATGATGCTTGGAGATTGTGTTGGCAAGAGCAGTATATTGAAATTGATAAAGTACGTACGTGAGAGTTTCGGACATTGTGGGACACTGAAATGTACCCAAAAGATCCAAGAAAATGGGTACTTTTACAACATTGCCAGGAGAAAGATGAAGCAATTATCTACATGTGACAGGTGCCAGAGGGTAAAAGTTAGTTGGGTGGTAGGGTGTAGAAGGGACCAAGCTACGTGGTCATCAGTCCCTCCGACCTTGGATTAGCTAAAACTGATAAAATCCCACATTAGAAAAGGGAACTACAATGTCCATAAAATGATAAACTATTGACAGGGAAGGAAGGAAAAGGGTGGAAGAAAAGGTGAGGGAAAGACAGTGACTAATGACAGGGGTGTGAAGGAAGACACACAGGAGACAAGAGAGATGATCAAGACATAACAGACCCCATAAGGAAAGAAGTGGGAAGGCAGAGGGCCACGGTGAACCACCAAACCCAGTTGAAGCCAATCCATTCAGGGAGAAGGGGGGAGCAAGAGAGCCCGCCAGCCCCTCCACTCACCGCTAGGGTGGAAGGTCCCTCCCTTAAATAAAGCGATAAAAAGCCCCATCACAAATAAAACGTAAAACGAGATCCACCCTGAGGCATTGTCAGCCAACACCAGGAGTAACAAGTCTAGAAGGCTAAAAGTCCACACGGTGACTAAGTTGGGGCAGTCCAATAAGATGTGAGCCACAGTCAACATCAATCCACAATGACAAAGAGGGGGGTCCTCACGACGGAGCAGATAACTATGAGTTAGCCAAGTATGGCTGATACGGAGATGGCACAGTACGACAGAGGCCTTACGAGAGGCCTGGAAGGAGGACCGCCACGGAATTGTAGAATCCTAAATCGTCCTGAGCTTGTTCGGCGAAGAAAGAGTGTGCCATTCTGCATCCCAAAGGCCCAAAACCTGACAACGTAATGCTGAGCAAAGGTCTATTTCTGGAATGCCAATAGCAGGAGATGGCCTGGTAGTAGCTAATTTAGCCAGTCAATCAGCAAGTTTATTGACGGGAATCCCAACATGGCCTGGGGTCCAAATGAAAATCACTGAACATCCACGTTGAGGAAGAAGAGAAAGGGAGTCCTGGATAGCAATGACCAGTGGGGGAAGCACTGGCCGATAGCGTGCAAACCGCTCAACGAGTCACTACAGATAATGAAGCAAGAGCGGTTATGGTCCAGTGTGTGCAAAACGGCTACCAATTCTGCAGTAAAGACACTACAGCCATCTGGCAAGGAATGGAGTTCCGTGCATCGCACATAGGTGTAAGCAAAACCAGTGTGACCAGCAACCATGGAGCCATCAGTATAGATCACTTCTGAACTCTGAAGAGAACTGAGGAGACAGTAGAACTGGTGGCGAAAAGCCATCGGAGGGGCGGAATCCTTTGAATCGAGTGAGAGATCAAGACAGAACTGCGGCCAAGAGACACACTATGGAAGGGAACGTGTGTGAGGGGAGAAAAGAGGCGGTAAAGGGAATTGCTGGAGCTCAGAAAAGAGAGACTGAATGGGGACAGCCATGGTAAGCCCACATCGTGGCTGCTGCTGCGGCAGGGTGATCACCATGTCTGGATAAAGGAGACCATAATTAGGGTGCTTTGGGGTGCAGCGAATGCAGAGTGCATAAGATATTAGCTGTTGTTGGCGAAAAACTCGCAGTGGTGGAATCCCTGCCTTTGCCAGAAGGCTAAGTACGGGGCTAATCTGGAAGGCACCAGTCGCAAGTCGGATCCCTCAGTGGTCGATGGTGTCTAGTATCTGCAATGTCAAAGGCGACGCAGAACCATAGACAGGACTTCCATAGTCTAAACGAGACCGGCCCAACACCCGATACAATCACAGGAGAACAGAGCGGTTGGCACCTCAGAGGGTATTGCACAAACACCTAAGAACATTGAGATTGGACCAGCATGTCCTCTTCAGCTGGAGAAGACCAGCCCCAAGAAGCGATGGGTGTGCACCACCTCAAGGGGCTGGCCATGGAATGGGGATGGAGTGGGGAAGGGGATCGACTGTGCAGCAATGGCAGAAATGCATGACACATGACTTGGCTGCCAAAAACTGAAAGCCATGGGAGAGAACCCCGGTAGATTGCGCCGCCCCCCCCCCCCCCTTTAGATGGCGTCCTACAGCGTCCATTACGGAGGAAGCGACGTAGATACAAAAATTGTCAGCATACAAAGAGGGGGATACTGTTGGGCCAATAGCTGTCACCAGACCACTAATGGCTACGAGAAAGAGAGAGACACTCAGCACAGAACACTGTGGAACCCCATTTTCTTGCCGATGGGGAGTGCTGTAGGAGGAGCCAACTTGGACCCGAAAAGAGCGACAAGAAAGGAAATTACAGGTGAAAATTGGCAGAGTGCCACGAAGGTCCCATTTGTGAAGGGCGGTGAGGATGTGGTGGTGCAAGGTGGTGTTATAGGATTTATGCAGATCAAAGAAGACTGCAAGGAGGTGTTGCCAATGGGCAAAAGCTGACCAGATAGCAGACTCCAGGTGGATCAAGTTATACATCATAGAGCGGCCACTGCAAAAACAACTTTTGAGTCGATGACCAAAGGCCGCGTGATTCAAGGATCCAAAACAGCCGTTGACTCACCATGCGTTCAAGGAGCTTGCAGAGGATGTTAGTAAGGCTAATTGAACAGTAGCTATCCAACTGAAGAGGTGCCTTCCTGGCTTCAACACTGGAACAACAATGCTTGCCTTGCCACAAGGTAGAAAAGACTGCCTCACTTCACAGACGGTTGAAGAGGGTCAGTATACAATGGTGGCCAGCCACCGATAAGTGTTGGAGCATTTGGTTATGTATCCGATCCAGTCCAGGAGCAGTGCCAGGACAAGGGTGAGGGTGCTGGCAAATTCCCACTCGCTGAATGGGGCATGATATGGCTCCAAGCAGCGAGAAACAAAAGACAAAGGCAGTAGTTCTGAGCACTCCTTCAGCAGAAGGAATGTGGGCGGATACTGAGTCGATGCTGATGCTTGAGCAAAGTGTTGAGCGAAATTTTCTACTACAAAGTCCGGATTGGTAAGGACAACACCATGCACAGAAATTCCTGAATCCCCGGTGGGAGGATGGTGGCCAAAAATTCACCAGAGTTTTGCCCAGACTTGTGAAAAGGGGGTGTGTGGGCCTACGGCAGCTACATATTGTTCCCAGCAAATCCGTTTCGGTCTTTTATGGCTGCAGCAATTTACAGAGTCCACCAAGGGACCATCTTCCGGCGGGGGGAACCTAAGGAAGAAGGGATTGCTGAAAGAACTGCTGAAAGGATGGCGGCAGTCAAAGTCTGTGTAAATTCATCAACACTGTTGTGTGGCAATACAGGGGGGATGGGAGCAGAGGAGAAGGCACCCCAATCAGCCTTAGAGATGGTAAAAGTTAGTAATCAAACCTGCAAAGGATATATGCAAAACATCTTTCCACAAGAACAACTACAACTTGTAGCAGTTGATCTTTATGGATCATTGCCTAAGGCTAAAAGAGGATTTTGTTACATATTTGTCATGGTTGATCTTTTTTCAAAATTCATTAAACTATATCCGTTGAAGAAAGCAACAAGTCATTTTGAAAATTAGAAGAGACTATTTCACAAAGGTAGGAAAACCGAAGAGCATACTTTCTGACAATGGAGCACAATTTACTTCTAAACTTTGGAAAACATTTGTTGAGGATAAGAACATAAACCATATTCTGATATCTGCTTATCACCCGTCAAGCAATCCGGCTGAGCATTACATGAGAGAAATAGGGAGATTATTTAGAACTTATTGCAACAAAAATCATGTAAGAGTATGTAGACAGCTTTGAAGGTTCTGCCCACATGAAATTATCTACCACAAGAAACCACCGAATATGATCAATGAATTAGTTGGATTCCCACCATGTAAGGCTATGAGTCCACAGGAAAGAGAAGAAATAGTCAAGGAAGTAATGGAACAAGGGAAATTGAGGCAAAACAAAAATGATACGAAGTTGAAACCTACAAATTTTAAAATCGATGATCTGATCCTGGTGAAGACACATGAAAAATCCAAGGCTATAAGTAACAAATTAAAGAAATTCTTTGATATCTATATTGGTCCATTCAAATTCAGTCTATGCCACACCCAAATGCATACAGGTTAGTGTATCCAAAGTCTGGAATGTTATTTGGTCTACATAACATAACTGAACTGCAACCCTATAAGCAAATGTCAAACACCAAGAAAAAATGAGATGATGAAAAAGCCCTCAGGAGGACACATCTTTGTGTCAAGTGCGTGGCGAGCACTAGGTCTCCGAGCTATGCAGCGTTCTATTTTCTTCTTACCGTTTTCGGATGCTACATCTTTTACTCATCTATAAACCTGTAATGAAGTTATTTACTGTAAATAAAACCCATTCTCTGTAGTACAAGTTTTCTGTACGTAATATGACTATTGAGTGACATTATTTGAGGAATAATTTGAAAATGTAAACTGTGTACTAAATTTGCCTTTTCTACAGCAGTAATTGACCAGTTGTTGTAGTTATACTCTGTAGAGCATGTATTTGATTTTATGGGTGGTTCTTTAAGAATTAGAAGCATGCTCATGATTTTATGAATTTGCTAGTGAGATATACAAATGGACAATATTAAAGATGTACACGTGTTACTGAATGCACAAGTTGCAATGTGACAAAAGACATTTTGTGAAAAGTTTGTCATTACAAGACGGCGTGATAATGAACAATCTGTAAGTTTATGTTTGATATGATAAAGAGTTAAATGAGATCTGGGGGGTCAAATATACTGTATAGGGGAATATACTGAAATATTAATCAAAAAGAAAGGATACATATACAATTTGTTTTTGTTCATTGACTTTAATCTGTATATAGCTAAATCTTTACAGTTTAGAGATACTTATCTTTGTGTGATTTTGTTCATAAATATGCTATTAGTATAGGATATTATGTGAATGATTTTGACATATTTATACCAGATGTGACCTTAATTGTAACCTGCACGAGTACCTTGAGTAATGAGTTCATTCCTGTTTGTATCGAGAGAACCGTATCCAAATCCGTACCTGATCTGGATGAAAAAATTAAAAACTGTAAAACTAATATTGGACTGTGCTACAGCAGCGTAGAGAGCCAGAAAAAAAGAGAGGTTGCACACACAAGATGGACAGCACTAAAGGACTGATGATTGTGAGCTGCCAATTCCTTACGATGCGCAATGTGACCCAGTGACTGGAGTAACAGTTAAGAAAAGAAAACTTTTTTGATTTTTTTAAAAATTATGTATATGCATTTAGCAGCCATTCATACAAGAAATACTTGGAAGAGTGGCTGGGGTGGTGTATAACAATACAGCCTTCCCCAAGACTCTTATGAAGAGACTGATCCCGCCTTTTTTGTATGCAGCTGGGTGGCTGTCGGACGAGTCAGTGCTTCCTAGGGACTTGTATGTGTGCCTTTATATATAACATTCTGTCCAATTTGCTATAACACTTGATATTCATTGTGAAACCATATACACTATTCTGGAAGGACATATATTATCGTGATTGTCAGGGGATTGTTGTCATTAACAAAATTATGTACAGGTGCAGAGCTAGATGTTTAATCAAGAAATTGAAGGGTTAAATATTTGGCGGCAAATATTAAGAGACTGTGGAAATGTTGGCATAAATGGCTGGAGCCTCTAATTACCTTAATTGTAGTTGATTGATGGGTTGACACAGAGAACCTCATTATCTTGAGAAATTGCTTAAAAGTTATTACCAAGCAATGTATTTTCATTTGTTATCTATTTTTAAGTCCTCCACTGAATTAATATCCTTTGTAATTACATTTCTAACTACCTCTCCAATATTTTACATCACATAACTTTCCCATTTTCAGAATTTGAGGCCTTATTTGTAAATTTTATGTATTTAGTTGGATAAAGCACCAGAGTTTTACAGTCATTGAATGTTATAACCAAATCCAAACTGTTTAATTACATAAATAATACAAGAGACAATATTGTTCACATCGATTTTCGTATTTAAAACTAATGATGATACTATAAAAAATTATGTCAATTAATATTGTATTCTATACCTTATTTGGCTTTAACATCAGTTTCCTTACTTTTTGTAAATTTTAATTGTAACATAGAAATTGAACAAATTTAATAATGGGTTATTTTGAAATTTACTGTTAAAATTCTATATAAAGCAAAGCAGCGATGCTGCAAGAGAGTCAGTTGTTGAGTTGTTTTGTCAGTCAAAGACATCTGTGAAGTATGTCAGTCAGTGTTTTGTTAACGTAATGAGTATGCAGTTCAGTTTCAATAAATTTTGTGAAGTTGGAAACTGTTATATTCTTCATCAAATGATCTCCAGGCAACAGAAAGTAAAGTTAAATATAACGATCTGAGTAGAACGTTATAGGTTCAAAATGGTGACACCACGTTTCGTCACAGAAACAATTTGAGACAGAAAGATGTATTCCTCCTCATGATAATGTTGCAGATGACTCAAAGACAGCAGCATTCGAGTATTGTGGTGTTCGGCAGTCAGTTGGTGTGGAGCCCACTGTGCACAGATTTTTTGAAAGTTCAAGTGTTGATGCATTATGGTGTGGGCGGCGCACACGCTAATACCCAGTAACCAATGGATCTCGTCCACGGTGGTCCAAGACTAAAGTATTCACTTCTGCAACCATTTCTGGTGTGATACCATGATGAGCCTGTCCAGGACGAGCAAATCGTCTTCCAGTGACTCGCGCCCCTCAAGGAATAGTTTGCGCCACTTCACAACACTTTAACAACTCTGACTGTACTCACCGTACACAACCTTCATCCGTCGATACATTTCACGGCTTCCAATTCCCTCCACCGCCAAAAATTCTCATTGTCCCTGCTTACTCGCCTGCATATTCAGTAGTGGACCACCTTCTCTTCGGCGTGAAACCACACTGGCACTATGCAACATCAAACAGTGCGCAAGCGTCGGTCTCTCTACCAACAGATCGCCCCATCATACCCGCAATTACATCGTGCCATCTTAAGTGTAAGGCAAAGGTAGATGCACTGACCAGGTTTAATTTGAATGACCCTCATAAAAAGCTGTGCAATCATTGCAGCAGAGCTGGTAAATGACATGGCTGCTTTCACAGGTGACCTGGGCCATGATAGGGTAGGATAAACATGGACAAGACTGGAATAGGAAGTGGTTGGTTTGGGGTATAAAGGGACCAAACTACAGGGTTATCAGTCCCTTTTTCCTGACACAAGCAAGGTGCAAGGTATAAAAACACCAAACACCACACCTAAAGAGAAAACGAATGGAACAAACAGAAAACGGGGAAAACATACAACACAAGGAAAAGTGGAAGAAGGTATTAAAACCACAGAGCATATGGTCTGGGCTGGTTGATTACAATAATGAAAGAGGATGAGCCAGCCACTCTGCAACACATTAAAATGTCCACCCCAAAAAGACAAGGCGAGATGAACACATATAGGGAAAAGACGACCACCAAGACAAACAAATGCAAAGAAAGTGCAACAGAGTTAAAATGGAGGGAGGGTGGCGATCTCAGATAGAAAACTAAATGCCTGCCCTTAGATGGTACGATAAAAACCTCCCCTCACAAATTAAAATGTAAAACTAAATCTGCTGTTGCGGCGCCCAACACCGAAGGTAGGGTGCTGGGAAGGTTAAAAGTCTATCGCAGAGCGGCTAAAAGTGGGCAGACCAGCAAGACGTGGACGACAGTAATATATGAGCCACAGTGACACCGAGGAGGGTCCTCATGGCGGAGGAGGTAGCCATGTGTTAGCCACGTATGGCCAATGTGAAGCCGGCAGAGAACCACGGAGTCCCTGTGAGAGTCCTGCATGGAGGTCTTCCACACATTCGTAGACTCCTTAAGGGCACGCAGTTCATTGTGCGTACTGAGATTATGCCATTCCGTCTCCCAAAGCTGAAAAACCTTGCAGCATAATAATGACTGCACATCAGTTACAGGAATGCCGATCTCCAGAAGCGGTTTCCGTGTAGCGCGTTTGGGCAGCCTGTCGGCAAGTTCATTTCCTGGGATTCTGACGTGGCCTGGGGTCCACACAAACACCATGGAAAGGCTGGACCGTTCCAGGTCATACATGGACTCCTGGATGGTTGCTACCAAAGGATGGCAGGGGTATCACTGGTTGATAGCTTGTAGGGCGCTCAAGGAGTCAGTACAGAGAAGAAAAGACTCATCAAGGCATGAGCAGATGCACTCAAGGACATGAGAAATGGCCACCAGCTCTGCTGTGAAAACACTGCAGCCATATGGCAAGGAGTGCTGTTCAATATGTCCTCCACACGCGAAGCCAACGTGAATATCAGCCATCGAGCAGTCAGTGTAAACTACTTCTTGGTCCCGGTATTGCCAGTTGAACGCCACATTGGTGCAATGGGTCAAGTAAGCGCAACCATAAACCACACTGCCATTGTCAATTCAGGATTGAACAAGGGCTCTGTAGAGCGGCAGCAGCATAGAGCGATCTGCACCCCAATTGGTTTGCTCAGGCAGCAGAGGGCATTGAGGTGCTGCCAGCACTTCAGCTTCAGCAGATGAAGATGAGGAAGCCATGTCAATCGGGTGTCGAAAACCAGCTCAAATAATCGATATGTCTCCACTACAGTAAGTGGATCGTCATTAAGGTAAAGTTCTGGTTCCGGATGAATGGTACGACGCCGACAGAAATGCATGACACACGACTTCGAGGCTGAAAACCGGAAGCCGTGAACTAGAGCCCACGACCGCACCTTGTGGATGGCTCCCTGTAGCCGCCACTCGGCAACACCAGTACCGGAGGAGCAGTACGAAATGCAGAAGTCGTCTGCATACAGAGAAGGTGAGACCAATGGCCTGACAGCTGCTGCTAGATCATTAATGGCCACTAAAAATAGAGATACACTCAATACAGAGCCCTGCTGGACCCCATTCTCCTGGATACGGGGGGAACTATGGGAGGCACCAACTTGGACACATAAAGTATGGAGCAACAGGAAATTCTGGATAAAAATCAGGAGTGGGCCTCAGACACCCCACCCGTATAATGTGGCAAGGATATGATGTTGCCAGGTTGTGTTGTAAGCTTTCCATAAATCAAAAAAGATGGCAACCAGGTGTCGGCGTCTGGAAAAGGCTGTTCAGATGGCAGATTCGAGGGAAACTAGATTGTCAATGTTAGAGTGACCCTGGCAGAAACTGCCCTGGCATGGAGCCATTAGGCCACGTGACTCCAGGACCCAACACAACTGCTGATTTACCATACGTTCTAACAGCTTACAAAGAACATTGCTGAGGCTGATGGGCCAATAGCTATCCACATCAAGCAGGTTTTTTCCAGGTTTGAGCACTGCAATGATGGTGCTCTCCCACCATTGCGATGGAAAGACGCCACTGCACCAGATCCGGTTCAAGATGACAAGGAGATGACGCTTGTAGTCAGACAAGAGATATTTGATCATCTGGCTCTGGATCCGATCTGACTCAGGAGCTGTGACGGGGCAATGTGCAATGGTGCTGAGGAGCTCCTACTCTACAAAATGGAGCATTATAGGATTCACTGTGACATTCAGTGAATGAGAGGGCTTTCCTTTCCATCCGCCATTTGAGGGTACAAAATTTTGGGGGATAATTCTCTGATGCGGAGGCTCAATCACAGCGCTCAGCAAAGTGCTTGGCAATTGTGTTTGTGTTGGTAGATAACACGCCATTGAGGCTAATGCCAGGAACACAAGTCGGAGTCTGGTATCCACAAACACGTCTGATCTTCGTCGAGACTTGGGAAAGTGACACATGGTACCCAATGGTCGAGACGTACCTCTCCCAACACGCCTGTTTCCATCTTTTTATAAGCTGTCGAATGCAGGCATGCTTGAGTCATTTAAAAGCTATTAGCTGCTCTAGGGAAGGATGCTGCTTATGTCGCTGTAGAGCCCGCCGACGCTCTTTAATGGATTCAGCGATTTCCGGCGACCACCAAGGTACTGACTTTTGCCGGGGGCACCCTAAAGAACTCAAGGGATCGTGTTTTCCACCGCAGAAACAATCAATCTAGTGACCTGCTCAACTACCATATCAATGGTACCATGTAGGGGAGATTCAATGGTGAAGCAGAAGTGAAAGCTTCCCAGTCTGCCTTGTTTAAAGCCCATCTTAGTAGACGTCCTGGGGAATGGCACTTGGGGAGTGACAGGACGATGGGAAAGGGGTCAGAGGAATAAATCAATGGCCGAGTAAGTGCCGTGAGCCACACTGAAATGTGTGGGGGCCCCAGTATTTAAGAGTCAGAGGTCAAGTTGAGACAGGAAAGTTTCAACATATCTACCTCGGCCAGTAAGCACAGTGCCACCCCACAAGGGGTTATCGGCGTTAAAATCTCCCAAAAAGTAGGAAAGGTTTAGGGAGTTGTTGAATCGGTGCAGCCAATATGTTCAGGGGTAGTGCACCATCTGGAGGAAGATATTTGTTGGAGACAGTTATTTCCTGTGTCGTCCTTATCCTGACAGCCACAGCTTCAAGAGGGGTTTGAAGGCACGGGTTCACAGTCACAAACTCCACCTGACACTGCTATAGTCGCTATGGTTCTTGAAATATCCCCTACAGCCACGGAGGGCAGGGGTCTGCATTGCCAGGAACCAGGTTTCCTGGAGGGCAATGCAAAAAGCAGGTGTAAAGCTTAACAGTTACCGTAGCTCAGCCAGGTGGTGGATAAAACCGCAGCAATTCCACTGGAGAATGATGTTATCATGAGGCTGGGAAGGCATGAAGAATGCAAGGAGGCAGGTTATTCCTCAAGGTCATCTGCTGCCACCGACTGAGTATTTGCATCCATTCCTATTGCGGATGAGGCATCAGTGAGATCCAGGTCCTCAGGGGACACTGAGATCTCCACCTCATCTGCAGGTGCAGAATTGGTAGGAAGTGGTGGTACTGGGACCACCGGAGGGTTCTTTTTCTTAGCAGACTTCTTTGTTTGCTTGTCCTCTTGCTTCTCTTTAGGGGCTTGCTGGGAGGACTTCTCTGAAGTAGCTTCAGGCATGGAGGAAGACCATGAAGCTCTTCGTCCAGCAGCTTTTGGCTCCTTTAGCCACTGGCGAGTGTCTGCTGTGGCATTAGTGGAGACCTTGGGAGAGAGGGTCCCAAGAGACCTCTTCCACACGAGGAGCCGGAGAAGGTGTTGCTTCTCCAGCTGAGGGGAGGGGACTGATGTCCCCTGCATTTGGGGAGGACTTGCTCCCAAAGTACCTACTTTGGGAGCAATGGAAGGAGATTTTCCCCTTACCACCAAATAGCAGATGTATTCTGGAGGCACAGAGGGCCCACTTTTCGTGGCATAGAGTGTGGTATGACTGGTACTTGTGATGGCGATGGTAATGTAGCTGCAGTGTGTGTGTATGTCAACCGAGCTGGGTGTAATCATTCAAATTTATGTTTAGCCTCTTGCTAAGTCAACCAGACCAGGGTCTTTTACTCCATGATTTTCTGCTCCTTTTGGAGTACTGTGCAGTCTAGTAAGCAGGGGGAGGGCTGCTCTCCGCAGTTGATACAAGTGGGAGGAGGCGCACAGGGAGTATCTGGATGCAGTGCATGGCCGCAGTCTTGACAGGTGGCGTTAGAAGTGCAGCAGGAAGACATGTGCTCAAGTTTCCAGCACTTAAAGCACCGCTATGGATTAATGTCACAGTGGTAATCCATAACGTTGACCTTTCAGGTAATGAATCACCCTCAAAGATCAAGATGAAGGCACCAGTAGCAAACCTGATGTCTTTGGGTCCCCTATAAACGCGCCGGATGAAATGAACACCCCACCGTTCTAGATTGGTGCTGAGCTCATCGTCAGACTGCAAGAGGAGGTCGTGATGGAAAATAATCCCCTGGACCATGTTGAGGCTTTTATGGGGAGTGACAGAAACAGGAGTATCACCCAAATGGTCACAGGTGAGTAACGCCCGGGATTGGGCTGGGGATGCTGTCTGAATCAAGACTGCTCCGCTTCTCATCTTGGACAGCACTGTCACCCCCAAACTTATCCTCAAGATGTTCAACAACAGACTGAGGCTTCATAGGTAGAAAGCGAGTCCCTGTCCATTCTGCTACAGACTAAATACCGAGGCGAACATGGCTCTCTTCTTTCTGTAGCCCTACGTTCCTCCCATGGTGTAGCGATTGAGGGAAATGATTTAGAGCCATATCTGTCATCATTGTACTCAATCTTGCCCTTTTAGAGACTGCTGGTGCCATACAGTCACCAGCAAGAGATGACTTAGTCTGCTTCATTGCGGGTCATCTGCCCTGATGGCACCGACTCTGATCAGGGGCTCTCCCCACTGGCACCACCCAGCCACAGCAAAGGCCACCTGGCAAGAGTCCTGATGCCCCAGGGAGACAGGCTTCTATTCTTTGGCATACATGGGGAGTTTTCAGCTCAGGCATCAGCAGTACAATCCCTATTTTCTCAGGGGGCTGCCACCAAATGGCCAAATGGGTATATGACGGCCCCACCCAATGGATGGCTACTGGCACAGAGAAATCCAATACTGTCATGGGGGCAAAAGATGACAGCGGACAACAGAAGAAGATGACATACCCCAGAAAGTGTCCTCACCCAAATAGTTGAACTGCAAGTGGAGATGCAAAGCCATGACAAGAGGTTCTGGAGATTGAATCTAAGGGCACTATGGATAACTCATGCACCACGTAAGGCATCTTTCCCCATATACCCTGCACTTCTGTAGAATTTGTAAAGTGGAAAGTTAAACCACAAAATGGGACCTGAACTTATAGGGCTGTTTGCAGATTAGATCTGGGGGGCAGTGCCTGTCTGTAAAGGCCTTGGTGATACCCTCACCATATTGAGCACGGGAGTTCTTGTCACTGCAGATACACCATCCCTGGGCGGCCAGGTTGTATGGGAGGGGCTTATTGGTGGGAAAGGGATGACAGCTGTCAAAATTCAGGTACTGTTGGTGGTTGGTGGGTTTAATGTGGACAGAGGTGCAGATGGAGCCATCAGAGTGGAGGAGGTCAACATCTGGGAAGGTGGCACACTGGGTTGAGGAGGACAATGTGAAGAGAATGGGACAGATTGTGTTGAGATTGTGAAGGAACGAAGATAGAGTGGCTTGGCCCTGAGTCCAGATCATGAAGATATCATCAATGAACCAGAATCAGACTAGAGGTTTGGTGTTTTGGGAGGCTAGGAAGGTCTCCTCTAGATTCCCCACAAAAAGGTTGGCATAGGAGGGTGCCATGTGAGTGCCCTTAGCTGTGCCGCTGATTTGTTTATATACCTCCCCTTCAAATGATTAGTAGTTGTGGATTAGGATAAAGTTGGTAAGGTCTATGAGAAATGTCGTAGTGGGTTTGGAGTCATAAGGGCATTGCGGAAAGGTAGTGTTCAATAGCGGTAAAACAATGGGCATGAGGAATGCTGCTGTATAGGGAGGTGGTGTCAACGCATTGTGCACGGATCCAGGAGATAAAGGGGTGGGGTTAGTGGAGAGATGGTGAAGGAAGTGGTTGGTGTCTTGAGTGGGAGGCTAGATTATGGGCAATTGGTTGGATGTGTTGGTCAATGATGGCCAAAATTCTTTCATTGGGGGCACAGTAACCAGCCACAATGGGACATCCGAGATTGTTGGATTTTGGGGAGCATGTAGAAGGTGGATATGCGAGGTGTCATAGGGGTGAGGAGGGAAATGGATTCAGGGAAGATGTTATGGGGAAGTGCCAAGGCTTTAAGCAGAGACTGGAGTTTGTGTTGTACTTCTGGGATAGCATCACTCTGGCAGAGTTTATAGGTGGAGGAATCAGATAATTGGCAGGGGCCTTTTGCCAGGTAATCACTGTGATTCATAACAGCAACAGTGGAACCTTTGTCTGAAGGTAGGATGATTATGTAAGGGTTTGTTTTATGGTTGTGTATGCTGTCCTTTCTTCTATTGAAAGGTTGGTGGTCTGAAGAAGGGACCTGGGGAAAGATGGTGAGACCACGTTGGAGGTAAGGAATTCCTAGGAGGTGACCAGCAGGTGGTTAGATGGGGGAGGGGGGGGGGGGGAAATCATGGCTGTATGGTGGTATGAACTGGAATAGGCAGGGTTCAATGTTGGAATTAGGGTGGTGGCAAAGAAATGCTTCCATTGCACAGATTGGGAGAAAGAGAGTAGGTATTTGACAAGTCCAGCATGGTTAAATTTGGGTGTGGAGCAGAAGGTGAGGTCTTTGGATATGACAGAAACTTCTGCAGAGCTGAGGGTTTTTGTGGAAAGATTAACAACATTACTGTGGGAATGTTTTGGCTCTAGATTTGGTGGAGAGTTGTTGGGAATTTTTGAGGGATGTGGCAAGTTGAAAAGGTCAGCTAGGTAGGGTTTAGCTGCTATGAGAGGTGGATGAGGAGGAACACCGTGGGTATGACAGGGGTTGAATAGTGGTGCCCCGAGGCAGCAGATTGGATAACTTATGGAGGTGGTATCTGGAATGCCCCTCCAGGTGCTGGAGAGCAAGTGATTCAATGTCAAAGATGTGACTATGGTGTAGGGACTGCAGAGTAGTCGTATCTTGAGGAGGGAGCAGAGGTGGTTCTGGGATGCCTGTGCCATTATATTAGTACCGTATTTACTCGAATCTATGCCACACCTGAAAAATGAGACTCGAAATCAAGGAAAAAAAAAATTTTCCGAATCTAAGCCACACCTGAAATTTGAGACTCGAAATTCAAGGGGAGAGAAAAGTTTTAGGCCGCACCTCCAAATCGAAACAAAGTTGGTCCATAGTAATATGAGACACAATTTAGGTCGAATGAATGACGATACAGCTACAGTAGTTTGGTTCGAGTAGTAAGCTTAGCAGTTAAGCTTTACCAGGTTTGCTATGCGTCAGGCGCTCCGTCCATATTTATACGGGTACCCTTCCATTTTCACGTGCTTCGTCTGGTTTGAATTGATTGCTTATTTTTCTTTGATCTGATAAGTGCCGTTCTCTTTGTTATATAGGTGTTTACGTCACTCTAAGCTGAAAATGCATTATTGTACTGTGTCATGCATTGTTTGTCGCATTCTGATAATGAGTGTTTATGACCTGCCACAGCTCGCGGCATGGCTTGCTTTTGTGCGCGCTACCGCCGCTTACAATTTAAAAAAAAAGGAATCGTCTCATTAGCGAAACAATGGCAAGAGACTGCTATTTGTTTTCTTTGCTGCTTTCTTTGATAATGATCAACAAGAACCAAATAATAGACTGCATATGATAGAAGATGTTCTGAATGAGAGTTTAGCGAAAATTTTTCTCCGTTTGAAAATCTTTGCAGACGACTCTTTCGTACATTACATTCTGCACAGAAATTAGAGTCGTCTTAGATTTAAAAATCTAGTCAATTGTCGTGCTTCATTTCTGACGGTATAACTATTAGGCATAAGAATAATATGAATACAAACATGACATGATATGTATATTCTTCCGCGTTTGCTGTTGTCTCACTCTAGTTTCGTAGTTTATTAGGCAGACAGGATTTAAATGAGATAGCAGCAAACATGAAAGAATACATGGCAAAATGTTTATATTCGTATTATTCTTATGGTGAAGAGAATACTGCATGTGATTCACAATTCATAAAAGTTCCTATCTGCAACCATCTCTTCTCACATGTAGGAAAAAATTCAGAACGTAGAATTGGCCATATTGACAAACACCCCAAACAGGTCTTGCCAGTCGGATTTTCGTAGTACATTGAAATGCTGCCACATTCGAAGATGAACAATACGGAATTTGTACTTACTTCGTTGGATAATGTATAAAAATGCAATGGTCGAAACTCGGGGCGGAGAAAAAACTTGTCTTCCACCTTTTTTTAAATTTATTTACTGATGCAGAGGTTTTGGCTCCAGTATTTATCTTTGTGCCTGCGAAGCATGCCTGTGTAGCGCTACATATATTCGACGGCAGAAGTTAGTTGTAGCGGCACCTACCAACATTTTTCAGAACTTCCCCTTACTTTGCACTCGATTCTAAGCCGCAGGCGATTTTTTGGATTACAAAAACCAGAAAAAAAGTGCGGCTTAGATTCGAGTAAATACGGTAATTACTTACATATCATGTACTTCCAAGGTATTACATTTGTGTGTGTTTTGCACCATCTCCCGGCCTATGCATCAACCACTGACCAACTGCAGATCTTTCAGCATTTTCCAACACTTTTCTAATGATCAGACCTCCCATTGTGCAATTGCATAGTCCATGAACAGTCCCTGAGAGTTGCTGACATTACTCATCAAACTGTTTATTTATGTTGTGAAAACTAATGACCCGATCACATTTGTTTGCACTACACTTGATGTTTCTAACTTCTCATTGAGAATTACATATTTATTACTGCCCTGCAACAAACATTTCAAATGAATGGCATTTCCACAACTAATCTTTATTCTTACAGAGCAGTTGTTCACTCTTCAGAAAAGTCATATGTAAACATAACACATGTTCCGCAATTCTACAAAAATTAGTGTAAATTATATTAGTCTGTATTTCCATGTGTCTAACCTCTGGACCTTCTACTTCACAATTGGTAACTTACCATCAGATTGAATTATATTTTTTTGATCTCCCATCTAACAATTTCTGTATGCTTTTCTGCTTGTCAGTTGTTTCTATTGCTCATGTGTTAACTGCAATCATGAACTTCATTCAGTATGTATAATAAGGAAAAGGCAACAACTCACCTACTGATGACTGATGTGTGGAGCATAGAAACACATTAGCAGAAAACAGTGTTCAGACCAACTTTCAAGCTCTTGCCCATTTTCTAGTAAAACTTCACACATTTTCACACACAACTACACAGACACCCAAACGTACACTCCTGCAGCCATAATGAGGCTGATTATTGAAAGCTGCTCCTGCCTGGGATGAAGGAGGTGGGGAGAGAGTATGGAAGTATGCAAGAGGCAAGGAGGGGGTAGCAAGGTAGAGTGATGCAGGTCTTTTGACAGATGACTCAGTGGCTGTACAAGATGGAGCAGGATATTGGTGTTTAACGTCCCGTCGACAACGAGGTCATTAGAGACGGAGCACAAGCTCGGATTAGGGAAGGATGGGGAAGGAAGTCGGCCGTGCCCTTTGAAAGGAACCATCCCGGCATTTGCCTGGAGTGATCCAGGGAAATCACGGAAAATCTAAATCAGGATGGCCGGACGCGGGATTGAACCGTCGTCCTCCCGAATGCGAGTCCAGTGTGCTAACCACTGCGCCACCTCGCTCGGTACTGTACAAGATGAAAGTAGTTCAGAGGATAGGGGATATAGAGTGAGGGAGAGCAGGAGAGGGGAAAAAATGACAGGAAAGTGGATGAAGGAGACACAGAGGGGAGAGAGAAAGGGAGGGACTGAAAGAGGGGGAGGGATGGTGGGTGACCGCATGTGGGTGGGGAAGACTGGTAGGAGAGGGTGGGAAAGGAGTGATGTGGACAGAGGAGTGAAGGAAAAGGTTAGGTGAGTCAGTGGGAAACAGGTTAGTGGACTTTTTGCAAGTGGACTGTGAGAGTGCAGGATATGCTGGAGAGCCAATTCCCACCTGTGTAGTTCAGGGAATCCGGTGCTGGAAGGGAGTATCCAGCTGGCCCGCATAGTCAAGTAGCTGTTGTAGTAATTTGTTTTGTTGTGTGCAGCACGTTCAGAAACTGGAGGATCAAGTCTGTGATTTGCCACAACCTGGCAGTGGTCATTCGTACACACAAGACAGTTGGTTACTTGTCATGTCCACATGCAATGCTGTGCAGTAATTGCAACGTAGCTGATACATCACACAGATGGCCATACCTTTTACTGGGTAGGAAATCCCTGTGACTGGACTGTGATAGGAAGTGACTGGTGTATTTATGGGACAGGTCTGGCACCTGGGTCAACCAAAAGGGGAAGAACCGTGGGGTGCAAGATTGGCAGCAGGACTGGAATGGGGATCGACAAGGGTATTCTGTAGTGTGAGCAGTAGGACACTATTTTGGTGATATGG
Source organism: Schistocerca americana (assembly GCF_021461395.2). Classification (NCBI taxonomy): domain Eukaryota; kingdom Metazoa; phylum Arthropoda; class Insecta; order Orthoptera; family Acrididae; genus Schistocerca; species Schistocerca americana. The sequence goes on from NC_060123.1 coordinate 189,593,288, forward strand.
GTAGGATTTTGGGAAGTAGATCCCTCATCTTAGGGAATGGATGTTGTTCTGTTTTTCAATTCTCCCCTCTACACCACTTAAATGCTCCACCCTGTGAACTTCTCCGGTCTTGTTGTGCAGCCAATGACTCATCTGCCAAATGGTCCACCTGTCTCTGTCTCACTGCCATTCCTTGCTTCATGTGTCTATACCCCCTCTCCACCTCCATCAGCCCAGGCAACTGCTTTCAATAATTAGTCTCATCATGGCCAAGGGAGTATACATTAGGATGCCTGTGTGGTTGTGTGCGTGAATGTGTGTATTTTTGCTAGAAAAAGAGCAAGAGCTTGAAAACTAGTGTGGATTCTGTTTTCTGTTATGTGTTTCCACGCACATAGGTGAGTGGTTGCCTTCTCCTTATTTTATCCACAAATTTCCAACATCTTTATTATCTCTTCTAGAACTTTAATCTCTCCTCTAATATACAATGAAACAACTACATCTACATTTATACCCTGAAAGCCACATGAAGTGCAAAACAGAGGATACTTTCCATTGATTCATACATTGGTGACCCTCTACGTTCCATTTATTTACAGAGCTTGGGATTAATGATTGCTTTAGCACCTCTGTGCATGCTGTAATTAGTCTAATCTTGTCTCTGTGGTCCATAAGGGAATGGTAAGTATAAGGTTGGTTGGTTGTTTTGGGGGAAGAGACCAAACAGCGAGGTCATCGGTCTCATCGGATTAGGGAAGGATGGGGAAGGAAGTCGGCCGTGCCCTTTGAAAGGAACCATCCCAGCATTGGCCTGGAGCGATTTAGGGAAATCACGGAAAACCTAAATCAGGATGGCCGGACGCGGGATTGAACCGTCGTCCTCCCGAATACGAGTCCAGTGTGCTACCACTGCGCCACCTCGCTCGGTAAGTATAAGGAAGTAGTAAATTCGTAGATTCCTCACTTAATGGTAGTTCTTGAAACTTTATAAGTAGGTTTTCGTAGAATAGTTGGCATACGGTTGCAAGAGTATGTTAAGTCACTTATTTAGTATTTCCATGACATTATATGAAAGCGTATTGTCTGTTCTTTCAAACATGTCCAAAAGAACAGACACCACACACAATCCACAGCTGTGATACATTATATGTAAATTGAAAGTGGAGAGGGGAAGAAAGGAAAGGGAGGGGATCACTGCTGTCAGCTGCATCGGGACATTACACACAATCAGTGGCAAGGGACGAAAATGTGTACCAGACCAGGATTCAAACCTGGGGTCTCCTACTTACTAGGCAGGCACATTAACCACCACACCATCCGGGACACAGCGTTATCACCACTGCACAGACTATTTCAGGAGACCTCACGGCCAATTTACACTCCCATCAAGCGTCACCTACCTGCAGTCCCTGTCTATTTCCTCCATGTTCGCTACTCTGAGATTCCCACTGGAGGTCGGACGTATTTGCGCATCCACACTGAAGAAGGCAGACATATCCGAAAGAACAGACACCTTGCATTCACATAATTAATGCACCTAGCTCAGCAATGGATCCGCCTTCTTCATGGAGGAAATGGGCACAGACTGCAGATACGTGGAGCTCGATGGGAATGTGAATAGGCCATGAGGTGTGCTGAGATAGTCCGCGCAGTTGCGACAATGCTGCATCATGGATGGCACAGTGGTTAATGTACCTGCTCAGTAAGCAGGAGATCCCAGGTTTGAATCCTGATGCAGTACACATTTCCATTCACGGTCATTGATTTCATGTAATTTCCTGATGCAGCTGACAGCAGCAATCCCTTTCCTTTCTTTTCTTTTCGTTCCTTCTCCACCTTCAATTTATATATAATTTCCAACACACTGTCACATGGATGAGAAACTATTCACCATTTGTACTGTTTCTTCGTATATGTTAAACATTACCAGTTAGTCCTAGTCGGCGAGTCCCGCAAACTTGAGCAATATTGTAGGACTGCTTATGCGAGAGTTTTGTAAGCAATCTCCTTGCAGACTGATTGCTACTTTCCTGTATTCTACCACTGAACAAAAGTCTGTCACCTGCTATCCTACAACTGAATCTATGTAATCATTCCACTTAACATCCCCAAAAATTGTTAAACACTGTTATTCATAAGAGGTGACTAATCATGATTGGGACTCACTGATGTTGTACTCAAATGACAATTTCTGCATTTCGTGAAGAGCACAAATTTACATTTCTGGATATTAAAAGCAAGTCACCACCCTCTGCGCCACATTGAAATTGTATCAACGTAAATAATTATACTGCACTATAAGCAAATGCCTACAGCAACTGAAGGGACCAGTGGAACAAGGTGCGTATCAAGAGGGAAGTTCAATAACAGTCATCAGCTTTGGCCAATTAGGTAATGTTAATGGTTACTGTCAAATTACCTTTTTGTGCATATACTCACAGTTTTGTTGTTAGTTGGCAAAGCCAACAAATATGAGGGAAAAAACTGCTTATGTTGAAAGAAAAAAAAAAAAAAAAAATCACCAATAACGTCATTTTATCGTTGTCATATTGTTTACAGTGTTTGTCGCATATTTCCTATGTCTCTTGTCAAAGTCAATGACTCATACTAAACATTCTCCTATAGCAGAAGGCACTAATACAAAAGAGCATTTTTGAGACTCTGCATGTTATACGTTTTGTTACATTCAAAAACAAGACTGTAAATGCAATAAAAGACAAGAATGTAGATGCAATAAGACAAAACAGTTCATTTAGCAAGGAGTTCTTTTCAGTGGTGCATGTGGAAATACTGGTCACCAAAATGTGGTGAATTCAGGAACACAACAGATGCTATCAGCTTAATCCTTACTAAATTGAAGATTAACACTTTCTCCTGCCGACCTCTTGAATTCTGAACCATCTAAAACCTGCATTTTTTCAAAAATGCAAACTAATTTAATTCCTAGTAAGAAATAATTAGAACCACTGACTTTTGAATAGTAGAATACATTACAAGAAAATGACGCGTTTAATATGATGTGTTTAATCTAGCCTAAATGGTTAATGCTAACATTTCACATACTCAATATTAATTCACACACTTACCAATACTACATCAAAATCACTAGGGAAGTCACTTGCTGGGTTGTTTCGAGGCAGTATCTTCCAGTTTTCAATACCAGAATTATTCAGTGCAGCAGCTATGAATTTTTCTCTTGTAGTTGTCTTGTAGTAACCATCAAATGCCACAATGTATTCTGTGAACAAAAGAGCATTACACATTGCTTAACACAACTTAAAATGGACTTCAGTGTGACTAGAATCCCCCCCTCCTGAAATCTTGGTTTGTGGTGACAGATTGATGAGTGGTATAGCCTGATGTCTAAGTTAGGCTGAAATGTGAGAATTTCATATTTCATTGTGAATTGGTTAAGTCAATGAATGTGAACGCCAAAAAAGGTTTGCTAAAATACTGACCTATATCATAGCCTAATGTTTATGTCGGTTCAATGGTTAAATGCACTTTGACATATTAACATACTTTTCATCTTAAAAAAAAATTGTTGCGCAACATAGTTTCAGTAAACATATTTTAGGTAATGAACAAGTCTTTTGATCCATATTATACACAAGTATCATACATAAACAGTAAAAATGCAAGGAAGAGCAAAGTAGGAAGAGGTTGTACATTCTGTAACTTTTACCAAAAAATGAAATTTTTTTTGAATGTCATACGTCTATTTAAGAATGTGAAGCTGTCACCAACCCAAAGTTGGTTTGAATGCCACAGTGCTTACCTAGCCAAGGTAGTATTGGAGGCGGTATGTCCTTGCCTCACTCTACTGTCGAACTGACATGCTCATTCATTTATAAGGAATCTACAGTTTACAATGGACTCTGAACCTCAGTGGAAATTGGCATTTTTCGTATTAACAAACACTGACAGAGAGTGTATGAAACACAAACAGAATAAGAAACTTGTACAGTTTCCAAAGATAAATATGCACAACAGTTGGACTATACTTGTGAAGTAATAAGCCCCATGAGCCATGGATCTTGCTGTCAGCAAGGTGACTTGCATGCCTCTATGATACAGATAGTCATGCCAAAGCTGCAACCACAATGAAGGAGAATCTGTTGAGAGGCCAGACAACTGTGCGATTCCTGCAGAGGTGCGGCAGACTTTACAGTAGTTGCAGGGGCAGCAGTCTGGATGATTACTGATCTGGCCTTGTAACATCACCCAAAACAGCCCTGTTGTGCTGGTACTGTGAACGGCTAAAAGCAAGGAGAAACTACAGCCATAATTTTTACCAAGGACATCAGCTCTACTGTATGGTCAAATAATGTTGGCATTCTCCTGGGTAAAATATTCCAGAGGTAACAGAGTCCCTATTCAGATCTTCGAGAAGAGACTACTCAGGAGGATGTTGTTATCTCATCCCATCCAATAAGTCTCAGCTGACATGGGGTGCTGGGTAACTTTTTGGACTCTACCCCTTTTCTTTAACTTCTCCAGTTCATTTCCCTTCATTCCTCTTCCTTCCCCTTCACTCCTTCTGTTGGAAGAATGAGCCAATGGTTAGAAAAGCTTGAGTAAGTAAAACCTTTTTTTATACTGCGTTCCCCTGTTGCCGCTTGGTGAGTAGACTTTTTATCTATCCAATTATATTATACTGTCAAAAACGGATTATTTTCGGAGAAACAAAACTGATATTCTGCAGATTGGAGTGTGGAATGTTAGATCTCTTAATTGGAGAGGTAGGTTAGAAAATTTAAACAGGGAAATGGATAGGCTGAAGTTAGATATAGTGGAAATTAGTGAAGTTCGGTGGCAGGAAGAACAAGACGTCTGGTCTGGTGAATACAGGGTTATAAATACATGGTCAACAGAGGTAATGCAGGAGTGGGTTTAATAATGAATAAGAAAATAGGAATTTGGGTAAGCTACTATGGACAGTATAGTAAGCACATTATCACAGCCTAGACATACATGAAGCCTATTCCTACCATTGTAGCTACATGTTTACATGCCAACCAGCCCCGCAGATGATGAAGAGACTGAAGAAATGTACGATGAGATAAAAGAAATTATTCAGATAGTTAAACGAGAGGAAAATTTAATTGTGAGTGGGGACTGGAAATAAATAGTAGGAAAAGGAAGAGAAGGCAAAATAGTAGGCTAGCTGAATATGGACTGAGGAAAAGGATTGAAAGAGGAAGCCGACTGGTAGTTTTGCACACAGCATAATTCAATCATCGCTAACACATGGTTTAAGAATCATAAAAGAAGACTGTATATGTGGAAGGGACCTGGAGACATTGGAAGGTTTCAGACTGAGTATACAGGGTGTTTCAGTAAGAGCGTACAAAAATTTAAAAGGACATTGAGAATACTCCACTGAACAATTTGAGGTAGAGAACCAGGGGTTGGGAAGCCCATTTCAGGTGATAATAGGAATAAAATTACATTAGTGTGTAATTTTTTGTCTACATTAGTTACAGTTAACTGTAAATATCATCAATGACACAAGGAACATACCATTTGTACTACATCTTACAAAATATGCTGAAACTGATGACCATCAACCTCAATACAAGCATGACACTGGTGAACAATATTCCGACACACACTGACAAATATCCCTGTTGTGTTTTGTTCACATCACAGGCAGCTACAATTCTGAAAACTAATTCCATCTCTGTATCCACTGGGGCCTCATACACAGGTGGCTTTACATATACCCATAGGAAATAATCAAGGGGATTTAGGTCAGATGACCTTGCAAGGACATAGAATAGGACCTATCCTTCCAATCCAATGACCAGGGAATACAACATTGAGATGATTGTGGGCATCCACACTGAAGTGAGGTGGTGCACCATCATGTTGTATCCACATCCTCTCATGAACAGCCGAGGGTACATTTTCCAACTACTCATATAGAGAACTCTGCATGAACCTTAAGTGCAAATGACCATTCAGATGGCCATGTAGTAGATATGGCCAAATGACATTGTTGGCTACAATGCTAAAATCTCAGGACAGCTGTTAGCATGAGTGACATAAAAGTAGATACCTTAGGTGTTGCGAAACAACTCAAATCACTTAGGAAAGGCAAGTCTTCCGGTCCAGATGGTACCAATCAGGTTCGTTTCAGAGCATGCAGACACAATAGCGCCTTTCTTAGCAATCATATACAACAGCTTACTTGACGAAATATCTGTTCCTAAAGACTGGAAAGCAACACAGGTCACACCAATATTCAATAAAGGAAACAGGAGTAACCCATTGAATTACAGACCCATATCACCGACCTCAATTTGCAGTAGGATTTTGGAGCACATACTGTACTCGAACATTATGAATCACTTTGAAGAAAATGACTTATTGATACACAACACAGATTCTGAAAATATTGTTCTTGTGCACCACATCTAGCTCTTTATTCCCACGAAGTAATGAGTACTGTCGACAAGAAATCTCAGATCGATTCCATATTCCTAGATTTCCAGAAGGCTTTTGATATCGTTCCTCGCAAGTGACTACTAATCAAATTGCATGCATATGAAGTATCGTCTCAGTTGTGTGACTGGATTCGTGATTTCCTCTCACAGAGGTCACAATTCATAGTGATAGATGGTAAATCATCGAGTAGAACAGAAGTGATATCTGGTGTTCTGCAAGGTAGTGTCATAGGACCTCTGCTGTTCCCGATTTACATAAATGATCTGGGTGATAATATAAGCAGCCCCTTTAGATTGTTTACAGATGACACTGTAATTTACCGTCTAGTAAAATCATCAGACAATCAATTCCAATTACAAAATGATCTAGAGAGAATTTCTGTATGGTGTGAAAAGTGGCAATTGGCACTAAACAAAAAAAAGTGTAATGTCATCCGCATGGATACTAAAAGAAATCCGATAAATTTTGGGTATACGATAAATCGCACAATCTAAGGGCTGTCAGTTCGACTAAATATCTAGGAATTACAATTACGAGCAACTTAAATTGGAAAGACCTCATAGAAAATATTGTGGGGAAGACGAAACAAAGACTGCACTTTGTTGGCAGAGCACTTAGAAGATGCGACAAGCCCACTAAAGAGACAGCCTACATTACTCTCGTCCGTCCTCTGCTGGAATATTGCTGTGCAGTGTGGGATCCTTACCAGGTAGGATTGACGGAGGACACTGAGAAAGTGCAAAGAAGGGCAGCTCGTTTCGTGTTACCACGCAATAGGAGTGAGAGTGTCACAGATATGGTACGTGAGTTGGGGTGGCAGTCACTAAAACAAAGGCGGTTTTCTTTGTGGCGAGATCTATTTACGAAATTTCAATCACCAACTTTCTCACCCGAATGCGAAAATATTTTGTTGACACCACCTACGTAGGGAGAAATGATCATCATAATAAAATATGAGAACTCAAAGCTCGACCGTAAAGATTTAGGTGTTCCTTTTTCCCATGAGCCATTTGAGAGTGGAATGGTAGAGAAGTAGCATAAAAATGGTTCGATGAACCCTCTGCCAGGCACTTAAGTGTGAACTGCAGAGAAACCATGTAGATGCAGATGTAGAATGCCAGTTCAGATATTCACAGCAAAACGTACTTGATGATGTGACTCATCCCACATATAGTTGTTCCTGCTGCTTGAAACACCATCATGATAAATGAGACCTCATCAGTAAACAGCACGATTTGGCAGAAATCTGGTCGATCAATCCATTGTTGGAACAACCACTGACACAAAGCAACCCTAGATGCAAAGTCAGTCACAATCATTGCATGGACTCGTGAATGATATGGGTGTAACTGTTTTTCGTACCATATCGCTGCATGCCAGTATGTGCAGTGCCCATTTCACATGCAACATGACTAATATTTGTAATGGGGTCCAGTGCAAAATGTTCCATCACCTCCTCTTCAAAATCGGGTGTGCGAGTGGTCGGCCTGTTGCCAGGTCCTGCATTCGTCGATTGAAAGGAATGAACACTCGTCACGACAGATGATGCCTGTTAGGGAATTTTTCCCTGTACGCCTTTCAGCAGCAAGAGCATTGCAACGTACTTCACCATACATAGGTGCATGTCAGTGAGTTATGACAAACTGTAGTGGTACTGCTCCATTGTATTGTAGTGTATGTCTCTGAATAGTAGTGAGTAATGAATGGATCAGTTGTTGATTCACAACACACTCCGTCATGGGACAATGTAAATGCAATACAACAGAGCCACCTTATGGACGAGTAAAGTAAACAAAATCTGCATCATGGATTCCTGGTAATCAGACTCACTCTCCTTGTTTCCTTCCAGGAAATAAAGGATGCACTTGTAAATAAACAGCACAGTATGTGTAAGCTTGTAAGCATATTAATTGTAAATAAGCTGGAAAACAGTAGCGTTAGACAAAGCAGTAGACAAGTTTACTTCCATATCTCTTTATGCTGGCCTCTCCGATGCCGAGTTCCCTACCTCAAATTGTTCGGTGGAGCATTCTCTACATTCTGTTGTATTTTTGCACAACCAGATTTTAAAATGAGACATTTCTAGGGGCAGATGTGGACTTTGAATACATTTTATTGGTTATGAAGTGTAGACTAAAACTGAGAGGGGGGAAAAAAATGGAATTAAGGAGATGGGAGTTGGATAAGTTGAAAGAACCAGAGGTTGTTGGGAATTTAGGGAGCATTAGGCAACGGTTCATTAGAACAGGGGAAAGGAATACTTAGAAGATGAATGGGTATCTTTAACAAATAAAATAGTGAAGGCAACACAGGATCAAATAAGTAAAAACACAAGGCCTAATAGAAATCCTCAGATAACACAAGAGATATTGAATTTAATTGATGAAAGGAGAAAATTTAAAAATGCAGCAAATGAAGCAGATGAAAGAGAAAAAAAACATTTAAATAATGAGACTGACAAGAAGAGTAAAGCAGCTAAGCAGGAATGGCTAGTGGTCAAATAGTTACCACCTGTACAAAAACTAATTAGAGACCTTTGGGAAAAAGAGAGACTGCTGTATGAATATCAAGAGCTCAGATGGAAAACCAGTCCAAAGCAAAGAAGGGGAAGTTGAAAGGTGGAAGGAATATATAGAGTGTTGTGACTTGGCAAGACAGCCAAGCCACTAGGAGATAGCCGAAAGGTACGCGTTTAAGCGCACGCAGGCTGGCGTGAGGTCTGGAACAGTTAAAGGAATTGAGTCTAGTAAAAAAAGTACGGAGCTTCTGGAATACTTAACTTTAATCCATAATTTGTGAACATTGGTCTGACGGTACATGCATCACAAGATAAATAGCAAATGATAATGGCGCCTTGCTAGGTCCTAGCAATTGACGTAGCTGAAGGCTATGCTAACTATCGTCTCGGCAAATGAGAGCGTAATTTGTCAGTGAACCATCGCTAGCAAAGTTGGCTGTACAACTGGGGCGAGTGCTAGTTAGTCTCTCTAGACCTGCCGTGTGGCGGCGCTCGGTCTGCAATCACTGATAGTGGCGACACGCGGGTCCGACGTATACTAATGGACCGCGGCCGATTTAAAGGCTACCACCCAACAAGTGTGGTGTCTGGCGGTGACACCACATAGAGGATGTACACAAAGGAGATGAACTTGAAAGCAATATTATAGAAAGGGAAGTGGACATTGAAGAACATGAGATGAGAGATATGATACTGACAGAAGAATCTGACAAAGCTCTAAAAGACCTAAGTTAAAACAAGGCCTCTGGGCAGACGATATTCCATCAGAACTACTGATAGCCTTGGGAGAGCCAGCCATGACAAAACTCTTCCATCTGGTCTGCAAGATGTACCAGACAGGTGAAATACTGTTGGAGTTCAAGAAGAATGTAGTAACTCCCATTCCAAAGAAAGCAATTGCTGACAGGTGTGAAAATTACTGAACTATCAGTTTAATAAGTCATGGCCGCAAAATAACAACATGAATTCTTTACTGAAGAATGGAAAAAACTGCTAGAGGCTGACCTCAGGCATGACCAGTCTGGATACTGCAGAAATGTAAGAGCACACGAGGCAGTACTTACCCTACAACTTATCTTAGAAGATAGGTGAAGGAAATGCAGACCTACATTTATCAAACAATGGAAAATCCAGGATGGAATGTAATACGCATCTCCACAATATGGTGAGTAGCAACTTTTCTTCCTACAAACCTATATTTATAGAACTTGCAGACTTAGAGAAAGAGTTTGACAATGTTGACTGGAACACTCTCTTTGAAGTTCTGAAGGTAGCAGGGCTAAAATACAGGAGCAAAGAGCTATTTACAACCTGTACAGAACACAGGCAGCAGTTATAAAGGTTGAAGGGTATGAAAGGGAAGCAGTGGTTCAGAAGGGAGTGAGACAGGGTTGGAGCCTATCCCTGATGTTAATCAAGATGTACATTGAACAAGCAATAATGGAAACCAAAGACAAATTTGGAGTAGGAATTAAAATTCAGGGAGAATAAACAAAAACTTTGAGGTTTGCCGATGACATTGTGATTCTGTCAGATACTGCAAAGGACTTGGAAGAGCAGTTGCTTGGAGAATGGACATGTCTTGAAAGGGGGATGTAAGACAAACATTAACAAAAACAAAACAATGACGATGGAATGTAGTCTAATTGGATCAGTTGATGCTAAGGGAATCAGATTAGGAAACAAACCACTTAAAGTAGTAGTTGAGTTTTGCTATTTGGGCAGCAAAATAACTGATGATGGCCATTGTAGAGAGGATATAAAATGTAAACTAGCGGTGGCAAGTAATACATTTCTGAAGAAGAGAAATAGGTTAATTTCAAATATAGATTTAAGTGTTAGGGAGTATTTTCCGAAGACATTTGTCTGGAGTGTAGCCATGTACGGAAGTGAAACACGGATGATAAACAGCTTACACAAAAAGAGAGTAGAAGCTTTTGAAATGTGATACTGTAGAAGAATGTTGAAGATTAGATGGGTCAATTCATGTAACTAATGAGGCTGAACACAATTGGGAGACAAGAAATTTGTGGTATAACTTGACCAAAAGAAGGGATCGGTTGATAGAACACATTCTGAGACATCAAAAGATCACCATTAGTACTGGGGGGGAAACGTGCATGTGCATCGGGGGGCAGGGGAGTGGGGGGGGGGGGGGATCCTCGAGGGAGACCAAGACACAAATACTGTAAGCAGATTCAGAAAGCTGTAGGTTGTAGTAGTCATTCAGAGATGAAGAGGCTCACACAGGATAGAGCAGCATGGAGGGCTGCATCAAACTAGCCTTCAGGCTGAAGATAATAATAACAACTGCAACAATTTCAATTTTTCCTCAATAGACACACTTTATAGCACAATACCAGAGAAAAAAATTGGGGCTGGGCAGGAAGGGGGGGGGGGGGGGAGGGGAGAGACAGGGACTGAGCAATTCCACGTGCTGTTATAAACAGTAGGCCTGATAATAAACATCACAGCAAATGCAACATGAGGTAGTGTTCCTTACAAAAGTATAGTGAGAAGACAAAAAAATACCACCAGAAACACACCACCTTGATGCTAAAATAAAATTTAAAAAGAAAATATGACTAGTGCTGCATAAGCAAATTCAACACTTCTGAATGATTCCAGTAGAGAGTAAACATATTCGTAGGACCACCTTCAATTATTAAGACAACAAGGAACAAACCTGACACTGTTGAAATTTCTTCATACACGTAAAAAACAGTGATGAAACTACTAATGCTCAGCCATGATTATTTAGTAGACATCAGTTTAAAGAGTTAGGCATTCTGACTGCTGCTTGGCTCTGAGCACTACAGGACTTAACATCTGTGGTCATCAGTCCCCTAGAACTTAGAACTACTTAACCCAACTAACCTAAGGGCATCACACACATCCATGCCCGAGGCAGGATTCGAACCTGCGACCGTAGCGGTCACCCAGTTCCAGATTGAAACGCCTAGAACCACACTGCCACACCGGCCAGCTCTGACTGTTGCTTCAAGGCATATTTATTACCTCATAAAGTTTGTTGTAAATAATCCAATACAGTTCAAAAGGAATAATGCTGTACATAATTTATAATATCAGAAGAAAACATGACATTAATTACGTCACATTAAAGTGTCTTTATAGCACAAAACCTGGTGAACAATGTGGCAAGCAAAATTATTTACCATTTATCCAGTGATATACAATCTCTGACAGACAGCAAAATAAAATTAGGAAACAAACTGAAAAAGTTCCTCCTTGACAACACCAGAAATGAATTTCCATTATTGTAATGTGGAAGAGGCAGTGGGTAGGAATTACGAAGTCACATCTGTTTGTAAACAATCAGCATAAAGGTGCATACTTGCATAGTAATACTGCCTCATCTGAACTTCAAAACACTTATCATGACTCCAAAAAAGTTGTATGTTTCTTGACTTTAACTTCAGTTACATAAAAAAATCTTTGTCCTAATTCAAAAATACATAACAAAAAAATGTACTAATAAATTACTGTTTTAAGTAGCTGATCTTGCAAATTATAGTATTAAAGCCTTTTACTTCTATATAATCTCATAACCTCTGTTATAACCATTCTGAATCTTAAAACAGCCGTTCTATATGTTTTGAATAGATAAAACTTGTTTTGACTTCAATATAAAATTGTTACAACTCAGAACCCCAACAATTTCTTCCCCCCCCCACCCCCCACCCCACCACCATTTGAAAGGTAATTTTATGCTGTTTTCAAAAAAAATTTGTAGCTCTGTCAGTTTCAGTGTTTAATTTAGAACAAAAGAGTGAAAATTTCAAGGCTCTAGCTTCAAAACTAACTATTTTGCTTCAAATTCTGTAAAAGCATGCATGCTTTAGTTACGTCTTAATCGCCCTCGGAAATACAAGTGGCCGAAACTTTAAACGGTGATAACTCAGAGACAACTTGTTAGAATTTGATGAAACTTTGAATATTTTCTTATCTTTATGCATACAATTCAATTATAAATTTTCATAAACATGTGTGACACGAGGGTCCCTGGATGACTTAGTATGGAATGACCTCATTGCAATTTATTGAGCAAATGGTCCATGAAACATGAAACTAACTAAAGAATAACTGTGTGATAAAGACTGTCCTCCAGCCTTAGCTCTTTCAAGTCTGTCTGTTAAAAGGTGAAAAATTTCCTTGGGATTAGCAGCTCATTCTTTATGGGTAGCTGTAATGAGGTCACTCACTAATGTGAAGCTTTACAGTCTAGCTCGATAATGAGAAATACTGCAAACGTTCAATTCGGATTCAAGTCATGGCTCCACTTAAATGTTAGTCCATTAATGATGTGTTTCAACTTTTCAACTAAGCAATACTAACAGACACACTCCTATGTTTACCTATATACATAAGTTAACATTAGATTTTTATCAAATGACACTTTCACGTGGGAAAACTATAATCTGCAAGGAGGAAACACCTGAGCAGCACATTCAGGAGACAAAATTCTAAATGTTACTGATAGATTTAAAACTGTAATTCCTTCTTCAGAGATGAAATACGGATAAGTTGGGGAAGGTCAGGAAGGAGTTCGTCACTCAAGACTCCAGAAAGAGAACCCACCTGTTGTCATGACAAATGCTCTTATGAGAATACATACTCCACTTTTTAGATTAGATTAGATTTACCTTCATTCCAATTGATCCATAGTGAGGAGGTCCTCCAGGACGTAGAACATGCCCGAAAAACAATAATACATCACAAATATTTACAATTAAAACAAATAAGCTAATGTACCTACCACAGGTCCCAAGTGGAATGATGGTCATTTTTCCTTTTTTCTTAATAAATGCTAGCTATATGAAATGATAATTTTACAGCACTCATTTACTAAGAGCGGATTAATGCGCTGAATTTAAAATTTTAAAAAAGTTTTTTTTTTTTTTTAAAGGTAAAAAAATATAATAGAATTACTACAATACTTATTTACAATGAACACATTACTGCACTGAAATGGTGTAGAGAGTATTGTGTGTGTGTGTGTGTGTGTGTGTGTGTGTGTTAAAGAACTGGGGTTCACACAAGACAACATAAACAATAGAGAACAGTTTAGAAACATCATAAAGAAACACACACTTAAACAAGGACGTACGGAGAACAGAACGGGTAAAGATGGTCAGAAGAACGCAAGAGAGAACACAGTGAACGTATGAAGCGAAGCAAAAAAATCAAAGTACGATCGCTCTCTCAAAAGGGAATAATCGAAAATAATACACACACACACACACACACACACACACACACACAAACAAAGCAGTTGGTTCTAATGAGAGATTCATCAATGGAGTAGGAGTTGACCACCAATAAATCCCTAAGGCTTTTCTTACACCGAATTTCATTGGTTGTTAAGCTTTTTATGACTGCTGGCAAGTTATTGATAATGTGTGTTCCTGAATAATGTACAGCTTTTTGTACAACAGTAAGTGACTTTAAATCCTTGTGAATATCACTCTTATTTCTCATATTGATTCCATGAACTGAGCTGTTGGTTTCAAAAAGTGATATATTTTTAGGGTCTAGTGCAGCAGGGGATACAACCCGTCGGCTTTGGACAAGGACGTCACAAGCCGCCAGAGAGCAGTTTACCATTTTCGCTTTTGCTGTTATGTTTCAGTTTAGTTTTTTTACTGATTGCTTAATAAAGTGGATCTGTTTATTCTATCTCGTGAGATTTTTTTTAAAAGTCAAAAAACACTTATCAGCCACTGAAGGGAGCTACAACACTAAGAAGAATCGCTTCTCGATTGGCCACTTGTGACGTAATTGTCCAAAGCCGACGGGTTGTATCCCCTGCTGCACTAGTCCCTATTTTTAATCACAATTTTCACTAAGCAATAAATATATTGGGAAGCAGTACTTACTATCCCTACTTTCCTAAAACAGGGCCTCTGCAGGCTGTTCTCAAGTTCACACCACATATAACTCTTATTGCATTTTTGTGCCCAGAAAACTTTAGCTTGGCTTGATGAATTACCACAAACAATAATACCATATGACATTATGCAGTGAAAATAAGCATAGTATGCTAGCTTTTTCATTTTCATATCCCATATGTCTGACGGAATTTCCATTACAAACAGAGATTTGTTTAGATGCTTCAGCAGTTCTGTGCTGTGCTCCTCCCAGTTGACTTTATTATGAAGCTGTAATCCCAAGAATTTAACACTGTCAACTTCTTCTATCTGCTTGTTATCATATGCTAGTCATACTTGTGGGACACCCCTTCCAAGTTCTGAACTGCATGTAGTGTGTTTTTTCAAAGTTTAGTGACAGAGAATTGGCTAGAAAACTGTGATTAATGTAAGATTACACAAAAATTGAAGGAACAATTAATGCAAATTAGATGTAAACGATTCACCTGCAGTTAAGTTGGGCATACAACTCTATAACTATTAACACTCTGCAACTGCTATTAATGAAAATTTCCTCCAATATTAAAAGTACATACTTCAGAAAAAAAAAACTTTCACTGCCATAATGACAGACTGACACAGTACGTTCTATTCGAAACTGTAGCTTGGAAAGCACAGTGATTTACTGATTTTTGTTTGATCCCATTTGACTAGGCCTATATAATTCACAGTATACTTATAATATACGGCAAATGCTCATTTCATCCAACAAATATTAGCCTAAGTAGAACTTTACTGTCTGAGTGGCGTTTAATGTAGTGTAATGGGCAGTTTTGGAAAGCACCAAAGAATTAAATTTAAGGTAAATAAGCTGATTTCAAACTTACCATTTCGTACAATGTGTGACGAAAATTTAATGTTAACCAACTGTGGTGGAGTCGTATCGTTGCAGCAGAGACCAACACGGGTTTCGCTCTTTTCGCCAATCGTTGAGTTTTGTTTATTTTGAAACGTTTCCACAGACCAAAAATGAGTAAGGAGAAGTAGAAGAAATGGGATACATCGGAAGTGTCTCTGCCTTAACCTCACTTTCAGTTTCATTCTTGTATCACAATTCGGCTACAGACTGGAGAACATCTTGTTTTCTACGGGGTTATTGGCGTCGTTTGAAGGCACTATGATAATGTGTATCACTGTTTTCCTCTTGCAGTCATGTCTATATGGGTAATAGCGTCCTTTTCTTACGTGTCGTTTGTGCGTAACTGCAGTTACATTTCAGAAATATACGCTTCTCGGAATTCATGCTGTAACATTTGCGAGGGCCATCATTTTTTACTAATGCACTTCTCAGACACACACACCCTCTCACACTACCACACACAATCGGCCATGTCCATCCACTGTTTTTGTGTTTTATAAACACAAGGCAAGTACGGAAAAAAACAGGGCACGTGACCACAATTTAGTCTCCACTTTATTATCTCTTGCCACAGACTATAACAGTTCTTTTTACTGTTGTTTGCTTGTATTCCATCACGACGACGACGCTCTTCCTTTACACAATCAAGATTATTAATATAACAGTGCAGACATACAACTGTTTCTTGCGTAGTCGAGTGGGGCTTACTACATGTTCCCCTATGTATGAGCCAAAGGGATGTTTTCTCATCATCAGTGTTTTTATTTACAGTCATATTATTAAATTCCAGTCCATTGGAGTTTTCAAACGTGAGGCAAGCTACAGCGAGCTTGAGGAAGCCATCATTCTGCGATTTCTGTCCTTTCTATTAGGATTAAGTAGCCCACGTGCGTTGTTATGAGAACGACGACCACCCGTTTAATACGTACATTAATGATTGAGAATGCAGAAATATTCACTGCAAACACTGCGGTCAGCTTTGAACACCTAATACGTTAATGTCGATTTACAGTTACCGAAACGTCAAACCATTCTACAATGACTTTCAAATGACGGACATTCACACAAACCTTCAATGGAATGGAGCGGGACGGAACGGAAAGTAATGGCCAGGGCACGTTTCTCGGGAATATAGTTTTGAAGTTGTTGTTGGTGTAGGGAACGGGGTCGTCGTTTACTAACATAGGCAATAAATCTATTTTCACTGCCTTCACAGCAGTGGATATTGTACTTTTACATCTAATTAAGACCCGTCCGCACGTAACGATCTGTTTGCGCAGAACTCAGTGCAAATGGATATGCATGCAGTAGCTCCACACCTACATCTACACTCTGCAAATCACCGTAAGGTGCATGGCAGAGGATATGTCCCATTGTAAAAGTTACTAGGGTTTCTCTCTGTTCCATTCACGTATGGAGAGTGGGAAGAATGCCTCTGTGTACGCAGTAATTATTCTAATTTTATCCTCACAATCCCTATGTGAGCGATCCGTAGGGGATTGTAGTATATTACTAGAGCCGTAATTTAAGCCGGTTCTTGAAACTTTTTAATAGTCTTTCTCGGGATTGTTAACGTGTATCTTCAAGAGTGTTCCTGTTCAGTTTCTTCAATATCTCTGTGACACTCACCCACAGATTAAACAAACATTTGACCATTTGTGCTGCTCTTCTGTATATGGTATAAATTCAACACCCCTACTAGTACTATCTGGTATGGATCCTACACACTTGAGCGACACTCTAGAACTGGTAGCACAAGTGATTTGTAAGCAATCTCCTTTCTATACTGATTGCACTTCCCCAGTATTCTACCGATGAAGCAAAGTCTAACACCCTCTTTGCCTACGACTGACCCTATGTGATCATTTCATTTCATATCCCTACAAAGTGTTACTCCCAGGTATTTGTATGAGTTGACCAATTCCAACAATTACTTATCGATAGGATACTACATTTTTTCGTTTCGTGAAGTGCAAAATTTTACATTTCTGAACATTTAGAAAAAGTTGCCAATATTTGTTCCATTCTGAAACCTTGTCAAGATCTAACTCAATGTTTATCCAGAGACTTTATTATAGAAGCTGCATCATCTGCACGAAGCCTGATTTTATTATTAATATTGTCTGCAAAGTCATTAATATACACTCCTGGAAATGGAAAAAAGAACACATTGACACCGGTGTGTCAGACCCACCATACTTGCTCCGGACACTGCGAGAGGGCTGTACAAGCAATGATCACACGCACGGCACAGTGGACACACCAGGAACCGCGGTGTTGGCCGTCGAATGGCGCTAGCTGCGCAGCATTTGTGCACCGCCGCCGTCAGTGTCAGCCAGTTTGCCGTGGCATACGGAGCTCCATCGCAGTCTTTAACACTGGTAGCATGCCGCGACAGCGTGGACGTGAACTGTATGTGCAGTTGACGGACTTTGAGCGAGGGCGTATAGTGGGCATGCGGGAGGCCGGGTGGACGTACCGCCGAATTGCTCAACACGTGGGGCGTAAGGTCTCCACAGTACATCGATGTTGTCGCCAGTGGTCGGCGGAAGGTGCACGTGCCCGTCGACCTGGGACCGGACCGCAGCGACGCACGGATGCACGCCAAGACCGTAGGATCCTACGCAGTGCCGTAGGGGACCGCACCGCCACTTCTCAGCAAATTAGGGACACTGTTGCTCCTGGGGTATCGGCGAGGACCATTTGCAACCGTCTCCATGAAGCTGGGCTACGGTCCGCACACCGTTAGGCCGTCTTCCGCTCACGCCCCAACATCGTGCAGCCCGCCTCCAGTGGTGTCGCGTCAGGCGTGAATGGAGGGACGAATGGAGACGTGTCGTCTTCAGCGATGAGAGTCGCTTCTGCCTTGGTGCCAATGATGGTCGTATGCGTGTTTGGCGCCGTGCAGGTGAGCGCCACAATCAGGACTGCATACGACCGAGGCACACAGGGCCAACACCCGGCATCATGGTGTGGGGAGCGATCTCCTACACTGGCCGTACACCACTGGTGATCGTCGAGGGGACACTGAATAGTGCACGGTACATCCAAACCGTTATCGAACCCATCGTTCTACCATTCCTAGACCGGCAAGGGGACTTGCTGTTCCAACAGGACAATGCACGTCCGCATGTATCCCGTGCCACCCAACGTGCTCTAGAAGGTGTAAGTCAACTACCCTGGCCAGCAAGATCTCCGGATCTGTCCCCCATTGAGCATGTTTGGGACTGGATGAAGCGTCGTCTCAAGCGGTCTGCACGTCCAGCACGAACGCTGGTCCAACTGAGGCGCCAGGTGGAAATGGCATGGCAAGCCGTTCCACAGGACTACATCCAGCATCTCTACGATCGTCTCCATGGGAGAATAGCAGCCTGCATTGCTGCGAAAGGTGGATATACACTGTACTAGTGCCGACATTGTGCATGCTCTGTTGCCTGTGTCTATGTGCCTGTGGTTCTGTCAGTGTGATCATGTGATGTATCTGACCCCAAGAACGTGTCAATAAAGTTTCCCCTTCCTGGGACAATGAATTCACGGTGTTCTTATTTCAATTTCCAGGAGTGTACTTCATGAACAGCAAGGATCCCAACACACCTCCACGGGCACATCCAAAGTTACTTCTACATCTGAACGCTGCATCCTCCCCACGAAAGTCCACAGTCCAGTCAAAATTTCACGTAATAACCCATGTGATCGTACTTTCGAGAGTAAGCGTAGGTGTGGTACTGAGCCAAATGCTTTTCAGAAATCGAGGAATACTGCATCTACCTAATTGTCTTGATTCGCTGCAAATGAGGTGTGTTTATACGAACAGGTTCAACTACTATTTCGCAAATAAAAACCTCAACGTTTATTTCATTTATTCAGAAACAGAGGAAAATGTATTACGGTCTGTGTTCGCAAATTGTGTTTTTAAAAAAGAAAAAGCAGACAAAATGCCAGAAACAGAAAGACAGAACAAAATTGTCTACTTAAGGGAAAGTAGTTTCCTCACATAAATTTACTTCACGAGTTGGAGTGCGAAATCGACGACTTGCGCAGTTATTCGAGGATCAATTTAGAAAAGTATAATTATCTTTTGATGCTCATAACTCCTAGTATAATACGGAAAAGAACTTGTATGAGGAGAGCCATTTGTCCACACAAGCGGCTGACGGTAACGTTAATATTTCTGGCAATAGGAGCTACTAGGTTCCAGAATTTGCTTCTGCAATTTCAAACCAAGAATTAAGTGAAATCGTACCCAACACACATGAGCTATTTATGCTGTCCTGAAGGAGATTTCACAAAGTAAAGTAATGTACCTCTATACTGATAAGTTACAGATAATATTTTTATTGTCTTAGTCATGTTTGAGACAAGGTATATTCTTTGTAGTTATAAATGTGGCCAGTGACCTATAGATCAGTTTGTTTTTAATGCAAGATTTTCATTTCCTTGTCTAAAGTCTACTAGCAACTTTTGCTCCAGAATATAAAGTTCCAATCTGAACTCTACACTGGGACTCATAGCATAACTGGAAAGTTTTACTTGTAGTACTATGTTATTGAATTCTATAGTTCACCTCTGATTAACTCTTCTTATAAACCACATATTGCATAAAGAAGTAAAAGAAGTGTCATAATAGGTATGTCCGTGAAGGCACAGTTCCAAGATCGGTAATTTCCAAGAATGACTGCCTATCGAAATCGCGCGTTCCAAACGATACATATCGAACGTGCGATCATAAACCGATAATGCAGCTCTGGTGGCGGGCCTTATGATCAATTATTTGTGACCGTCATTTTCATCTGTTTCCGTCGTTCCCTCAGTTGCTCTAAATTACATACTTCCGAGAGTTATTTGTGAGTTGCAAGGGAAACCCAGACGATTTATGTCGGTAGTGAGTGGGATGTCTGGTGTTCTTGACATTTCTTCAGCTGCTTCTCTGACATGGAAAAATCTAATTCCATGCTTCTCCAGGGTAGAAAATTGTTTGAGTCTTTGTCGCAAATATGGAGTACTACCGGACGAGGAAACGAGGGACTATGTAGACTGTGGTGATGCTAAGTGTATAAAACTCCGTAAGAAGAGTTTCGATGGTGACATCGTTACAGTTTCATTGCCGATAGTGCGGGAAACGAACGGGTATCAGGAAGAATACATGATTCGACTCTTCCAAATTC
Source organism: Schistocerca americana (assembly GCF_021461395.2). NCBI lineage: Eukaryota > Metazoa > Arthropoda > Insecta > Orthoptera > Acrididae > Schistocerca > Schistocerca americana. Next base: position 189,614,207 of record NC_060123.1, read on the forward strand.
TTCATACAGACCAGCATAATTCTTCTATCTTGCTGGATTCGAGAGTACACCTTGTAAGCAACAGCATCGGAAAGTGACTTATCTGCTAATACCGTGTGCGACTATTTCGGGTTTTGCAGAGAAGTGTGTTATGTGGTAGTGGAGCGACAGTGTACCAATTGGTGCACGGAGTGAAGTTGTGGAAGTGGACGAATCTCACATAGCAAGAAGGAAGAACCAGAGAGGATGACCTTCAAAGAGTGAAATCCATCGTATTTGGATATTTGGTGGAATTGAACAAGAGACCTGGAAGTGTTTTATTGAGAGAATACTGTCCAGAGACAAGGTCACTTTAATGTGTCTGATAAAGCACTTCATACTGCCTGGTAGAAAACTCATCACAGGCGGGTTTCAGTCCTACAAGACACTCAAAGCAGAGGGATTCGACCACGAGTTCGTCAACCACTCTGTAGAGTTGGTTCAAATGGCTCTGAGCACTATGGGACTTAACAGCTATGGTCATCAGTCCCCTAGAACTTAGAACTACTTAAACCTAACTAACCTAAGGACATCACACACATCCATGCCCAAGGCAGGATTCGAACCTGCGACCGTAGCAGTCGCACGGTTCCGGACTGCGCGCCTAGAACCGCGAGACCACCGCGGCCGGCGTAGAGTTGGTGTTTTCGGATGACCCTACTCTGCACACGTAGAACATCGAGCGGCTATGGAAATCTGTGAAGTCTTCCATTAAAAGAGAAGAGCGTCCACTACAAAGGGACGAACTATACTTGTTTCAGTACCTCTATTTCCACAACTTGCGTTTGCAAGGAAAAGTTAAAGAATGTGATACTCTACTCATATTTTTGCATGATATTGGCAGAGTTTACCTAGGTTACTGCAAAAAGGGAATGCTTCCCGTAACGTGCACATCACATGGACTTTCACTTGACAACAACACCGACGACGAGTAAGGTAAGTCGTCTCCTTTGCAATTACAGGTATTTTTGTAACGCTCTTCTTTTGTTGTTTCTGTAGTGACAACCGTAAACAGACTCATAGCTCTCGCCACCAGAGTCGCATGATCGATTTAAGATCTCACGTTCGATATGTATCGTTTGGACCCCTGCGACTTCGATAGGCAATCATTCTTGGAAACTACCCCAAGATCTTCCATTATTAGCTTATACACAACATTCTGACTGCACTCTTCTTTAGATCAAATAGGGCTTACTTTTTATTGCTACGCTGTCACAACTGACACGTTCCACATCATTACAAAGTGTCGGTTTCATGATCTATGGAACAAGTACTAATCTTATTTAATCTCTAATCACATTAAATTATGGCATATGACAGCACTGAGTGAAAGTATGCTAGCAATCCCTTGGCACCAGATCGAATAGGTTTCGTTACTTTCCTTAGCTCTGTGTGGCAAACAGTCCCGCAACGACTCTTTTTATTATGTACCATTCCCTGTTTGCTGTAGAGTCAACCGCTCGTAATTTCTCTGTTAAAGAATTGTAAGCAACTGCTATACTCTCTTCTCTTAGTTTTCCACAAACATGTATAACTCCTATTCCGTTCGGGGTAATTCGACAATGAACTATCTAGAACACTGGCGTGTATCTGCCTATTAAAATTTATTCTGTGGCAAGATGAGAAACCCTGACTGAACAAACGACTGACTCAAACACGTTTTAGCACCAGATTTGCGACGATTTCCTGTTCACATACTCCAATTTGTCTGTACAGATGTGATTTGACACACAGATATGAGCAATTTCGTTGAACACATACTGGCTGTCCAATCTCGTCATGTCACGTCAAAACATTTCACAATACATTTCAAATGGCGGCATAAAACAAGTCGTTACGTTACGTCACGTCAACGTCTCTCAAGATGAAAGTTCTGATGGTGCCGTCGTCTGTTAAAACTGGAAGTTAACTTATTTCCGCCTCGCTCACTCATGCTGCAGTAGTGCATTTTGTGCTTTTTGTTAGGACATTTAAATTGATACCCATAGCTTATTTTTCACTTCTTCTTGTTACAGTTACTCTGTGGTTGTTATGTGATCATGTGTTTTTCGTCACAGCAGTGCACGTATAGATTTTCATTAAAGAAACAGTCCTTTCACAAAGCTTTCACCATTGCTAAAATTAAAATGCCCAATAAATATTTATGGACCCAGGACTAGGTATGAAAGCAACATTTTATAAATGTTAAAAGCATATGTCGTGCGCGAAAATCCGGAGTCTGTAAGTTACGTGTGTACTGATAGCTTTTTTTTCTTTTGTTTTCGTCAGTTGATTGTTCGCAAGTCGAGACTGCCATTAATTTTATAAGATCAGGATTAAACTTGAGTGATACAACGTCATCTGAACTCTCGTTAGTTCGAGAAGTTGATTGGACGAGAAAATCATTCGACATGCAAATTTGCCATGAAGGAGTATTTAGTTCATAATGGACTGTAGAATATTGTAGAAAATTCTCCTTTGGATCCGATGAAACTGTACAATATTGCAGAGAATTCTCCTTTGGATCCGACGAAACTGGTCGGTTCTCGGAAGAAAAGAGACTGAAAAGCACATTCCCAGATTGTAATCTGACGAATTATTCCCATGTATAGGACACAAATACTACAGCAGAAAGTTAGGAAGAACTCTGTTCACAGATGGTAAATTTTTTGTTCATTAAAAGAGAACTGCTCTCGCAGCTTTAAGCCGCATCATAAGATGAACAATGTTAAAAGATCATAGGCATACACATCGCTCCTAGTCAAAAGTTAATATTCGGGTAATATCGCTATAATATTGACGATATCCTCTGAATAGTATCTTTTAACTAGGAGCTATGTGTATGCCTATGATCTTTGAACATTGTTCACCTGATGATGCAACTTAAAGCCGCGAAAGCAGTCCTATTTTAATGAACAACTATTTTGCCACCTGTGAGCGGAGTCCTTCCTAACGTTATACTTTTCAACAGCTGCGTTTGCCAGGAATACAAAATAGTTTGCGACTACAGCAGAAGCTTGGAGGGCCCTGCAAAAAGCTTGGAAGACTCTGGACTTAAACATAGTGTGGGTTTCTTAGAATATTAACCAGAACCCAATTAGAAAAACGCAAATCGGTAGACGACTAGTTTGATGAAATCATAATGACCAGTTGTAAATTAAATGAAATGAAATTCCCATGAGTGGAGACTGGATAAGGAATTTGCGCTGGATTACCCGATCATTATCAACCTATGATTATGTGACTCGAAAACAGTGATATGCACATCACTGAAGATTCTATTAAGGGGCTCCGGAAAGGCTCAAAATCATGAAAAGTTCAATTTTTACTTTTTTGCGTTATCTGAATCTGCAGACTTACCTTTTAATAGATATATAATTTATTCAATTCCGAAGACTACAACTATTTTTAATTTTTTTTTGAAATGTGTTCTACATGGGCGTGACCCACTGTGGCGCTGTTAAACTGCTGTCAAATGGTGTTATTATTAACGTCCGTGTTCATCAGGTACATTTTAGTGATGTGAGGTTAAGTATGTGTTGTGGCTAACCTGTGATGGTTCAATATACATCGCTGGTGTGATTGTCGATTGTTTCATGTTTATTTACTCTTTAGTTATCTCGAAAATATTCGTAATTAATTCTGTTTCTTGAGTCTCTGTTTTGTTGAAGTATAATAATGAGTAAAAGTAAAGTTATTAGAAATCCTCTGAAGGCTTTTAAGAAAAGGAGAAATGTTGGAAAGCCAAAGGTATGTGTTATTACTGTAAATAATAAAGGACGATAACCAAGTGAGTGAACCTAACCTCTGAAGTACACCTGCCCATAGCAGTCAAAGTGGGAAAGAAAATACTTCACAGAAGAAGCTTGGTTCAATGAGTGAAAACTATGAATGTTTTATGGGCGAATCGGATGTGAATGAAATTTTTGATATGTCGATTCTCAAAGGAATTTTTTCAAACTGTATAAGATGTATTCATTGTAGTGAAGTTGGTCTGAAACTCTCCATAATAAAGCACGTAGGACTTGCTAGTGAAATACAACTGAAATGTGATAAGTGTTCATACATGACCACTTTTTGGAACAGTGTTGCAGTAACTGCAACTGAAGAAAATGGTAGCAAAATCTACGAACACAACAACGAGCGATGCTTGCTTTAGACAAGGAACGCCTTCAGGCTGCAGACAGGGCTGTAAAGAGTCTAGAAATACAAGCAAGAGTAAACAGGAGGAGGAACAAGAGGAAGCTGGAGGAGGAGTTTGCAGAGGATGAAGATAATCCATCCTATGGACCTGGAATGCACTAAAAAGTTAATCCAATCTTTGTCACTCGATTCCCGAAACTTTTATTTTCTCATACTAATTACATGTTTTCTAAGGATCTTCCAAACATATTTGTTTCAAACTTTCAGTAAATGTTACACAGTACCTTCTGCATAATTTAACACAGCCTTTTTCCAAAAAAACTGTATATTTTTGAATATATAAATAAAAAATTGCAAAAAAATGTTGTGAATCTTCATTACAATTGAAAAAAAATCATCTTTAATAACTGAACTAAAATTTTGTAAAATCCCTGTGTTAAGTTGTAGCCCATATTCCAATAAATAATCTGTAAAAAGTTCAACTTCCTACCTCAAATACTTTGTGAGGAAAGATGTAATTTATAAGCGTTATTTTAACATTGCAAGTATAGGGCGTTCCGGAGCCCCTTAAAGTAAAAGTACTATGTCAGACCTGAAGATGCAAATGGAAATGAAGAACTGGCGTTACACACAAATAAAGTCATAAAATGTGTATTATTAAATGCTACAAGTCCAATGAACCTGGTCATATTGCTAAATATTGTTCTAGCAAGGCAAAAAAGAGGAGGCTTGTCAATAAATAACTGAAACTAATCCCTGTCTGAACAGACTTCAGAAAGCCCAATGGTACTGACGGACCCCAGTGTTATCCTGAGCTGATATGCGTCACTGGATGGGTGTATAGAGGAGCATACAAGTAGTACAACAAAGCCGGTTTTGCGCCACTTTTGATGTCAAATTAATTAAACTGATCAATTAACTACACACACCCCCCCCCCCCCCCCCCCTGCACACTGGACAATGCGGGAAATTGAATTTTTGGCGTGGTAGTAAATAAAATGGCGGGAAATTCAAATTTATGTTGGGAATATCAAATTTTGTGTGTTCATCTTGAGGTTTGGATACCGACTAGGCTAGTTCACAACACCCCCATCCAGAGGGCTCTTCTAGCCCTCCCCACACCCCTCTGATGACGTAATGCAGTATTTGGTGACGTCATCAGAGGTGGTATAAAGTAGACTCAGCCTCAGTCTTACTCAGTCAGCTAGCAGCAGTGGAAGATGAGTCATGAAGCATCAGCAGCAGCATTTGAGATCCAGCACAGCTAAGCAGACTAGGAAGAAGCAGAAAAGTAAGTGTAGCATATTTCCTCTTTGTCTGTAGTTAGCATTATTATTGGTTGTTTCATGTCTTGGTCTGTGTGTGGTTCTTCCTCCTCCTTGTTCAGTAATAGCCTTCAACCTGTTGAGGCTTGCAGGGGTGCTCACCAACTGTTTAAATAGTATTTGTTAGCTATTGGTCTTAATAAAATTGTGTTTTTGTTTTAAATCTGTTGAACGCTGCAGCAACCATGTGGGGAGCACAGTACTCCTGTTTGGGGACACCCTTCTACCCCACTTCCACCAACCACCAGGGGAGGAACAGTGCAAATAGTAATACAGAACTTGAGCGGGGTTTTTGGATCACCACAGCTGAGAGTGGCAAATAATGCCAGCAGATTCACTGAAATAACTTCAAGCAATTTTCTTAGTAATGGAAGTGTGGCATATGACAATAACACTATATTATCCCAATTCATTGTATTCCAAACAAATTAACTGGAATCTAAGACCGGGCTTTATGCTTATCAGAGTAAGGAGCAGGGTGGCTGGGACCATTTGATTCCCTGGTTGACCATGGCTATTACACTGCTCACACTGAGAGTCATAAATCGACACCAGCCATGTTACTTCTCAAGTATGAGGCAGCCACTCCAATTTGCAATTTATGTTGAATAGAGGATATTTTGCCTGCAGGCAAGAATAAGTGTCAGGTGATTGCTCAGTGTAGATTAGGTGAGAAAACATTTGAGAGACACACAGGAGAGAAGCAATGCAGTATAATAAAGAGCACCAGCCAAGTTTTTACAGAGTTGAGGATGAGGTCTACACTAAGAACAAGGCCTCTGAGAGGGTTACTAGTAAGTTGTTACCAATGTATAAAGATCTGTTTCAAATAAGGAAATTTCTTACTGCCATTACAGTGTTGTTAAGTAACTGATGAGTGGGTAAGGACCTAAGAGCTCAACTGACTCAAATTAAGCCAGGTGCTAAAGACAGTTAAATGGGTTGCTTCTGCTGATCACTGAAATAAAGGCGGGGGAGTACACATTATGGTTGGCACAGTTCCAACATATGACCTAAGTTGGCAATACTTCCACCATCTGTCACTTACAAGATCGGTGGAAGGAGGAGGCAGACAGTTGTGATGGCTTTTTATGTAAACAGACGTTACAGCTGGTTTGGCATGTGTCCTTAATTTTATGCTCTGAAAGATTGGATGTTGGATGTGCATATTTTTCCAGGTCTGTTCAACAGAAGAGTGTGCATTTGTGGTATATGTAGCCTGGGTTGCACTTGCTCTTTGTGCTAAAAGGTATTGTTATATTTGCTGAGTTCTGTCTTGGATGGCAATGGGTTGTATTGAGTCCACCAAAGAACTATGTCCCTGTATTAAAGCATACAGAGTGTTTCTTTGGGTGCTGACATTCCTGCTTGCTGTTTTCTGAATCCAAGCTGCAATTATGTGAATAACTAGCAGTTACTGGTATGTGTACTGATATTTATGCTGGCCAACAGCTGTAGTGAATGGACAAAGTGTCAAACTGCCTTGTACTAAGAACAGTGATTACTGGCTAATAATTATAATTTATTGCAGGTTTAATTCCTTTTACATTTATTTCTTGTAAGAATCGATGCACTAAATACCTGCCGCAAGTGGGAGGGAGAGTGATGCCAGAGCAGCATGCAGGCAACAAAGGAAGCTAACATTGTTATGCCTTATATTATCATAAATGTATCTATCATAATAGCCTTTTCTAGTGTTAGTTGGACATGTTAAAAGATAGTTTTCCCTGCGCTTTCTGTAATAGTCTCTAAGCAGCTTCAATCCCTGTGTTTGCATAAATATTTGCCAAAGAGAACCATATGATCAAGAGTTTTCTTTGGTAGTTATGGTTGGATGTGTGTATTACCTGCTTAATACCATTGCAGGAAAAGATGTTACCCAGGTATTCCACTGATGGATGAAAAAAGAGAGATTTCACAAGACTGCATTTCAGCCTCGTGGACTGGAGGGTGTGGAAAAGCTTCCGCAAGTTCTCTAAGCGCTGCGCAGTTGTGGCTCCTGCTACCACTGTGTTGTCCAGATAATTAATGGAGTCCACAATGTCCTGTAGCAGTTGCTCAAGAAATCTTTGAAAAGTAGCTGGGGGACTGATCACTCTGAAAACTAAGCATTTGAACCTATACAATCCATGTGAGTGTTGAGCACTGAGATCTTCTGTGGTTCTTCGTCCATGGGTAGATGTAAGTAAGCTTCCAAAAGAGGGTGATGGTGTTTGCACCCTACCAGTGTCACACTGGCTGTGGCAGCCGTAGTGAACCCCTCTCCCAGGTCTGATGTAACTGCTGCCACCTTGCCCAAGGACTCTAACCAAAGGCTGGGGAGCTTTCAAAGACTGGGTCCATTTTAAAATGTCCTCCAAAGAAGGGTTCTCGAATTGTAGATCTTTTTGATGCAACTCCTTATCCAGACTGCCTGAATGATGACATCCCTAATCATCACTTCTGCATATGATTCTTTAGTGGCATGAGTCACAAAATGGAAATTCCTACCGAGTCCGTGCATTTCAGCTGCCCATGTGTGATAGGGCTGGTTGACTGTTTATGTCACTAGTAAAACTCCACACAGGATTCAATGTCAAGGTAGTAGCAATGAAAGTAGGTGGTTAACAGAGCACACATTTTGTCAAAATTCAGGTGTGCCAGTTCTGTAAGAGGGGCCAGTTTGCAGAAAAAATGGTATGCACTAGGCAATATCCATGACAGGAAAAATGATTTGACCACAGCTGGATCCATCACCTGGAACATGACGAGATGCTGCTGGAGGCTTTCTTATATGCCTCCTAATCGTCAACTGATTTATCATATGGAGGAAATGATAGTGGATATGCAGCTGACTGCCAGAAGGGCAAAGTGAACATCAAAGCGTCACGACATTCCAGTCCTTTTAACTGCTGATGGAGGAAATGCTGAAACTTGAGTTCCATCGATGCATCCAGTAAGGTAGCTTCTGGCACAAGGTCCATAGTTATGAGAGAAACATGAAAAAAAATGCCCAAGATCTTCGTCAATTATGTTGTAACTCGCATAAAAACGTGAGACACAACTTCCAGAACAAATGTAGTTAACACGTATACAGTACATCACGACCCACAGACAAAATGCTGGAAATGCCACATGATGGACAAATACACAACAGCTCAGCAAATGTAGTGAATAGCATGTGGAGTGAGAACAGAATCAGGACAATCGTCGGGACACAATTGCATACATAGACAGTGAGTTGCAGGTGGCACTGGGCTGTGTATGCGCGGTCACCATGCAGTGTCAGATGCACGAGGTGTCACCGCTTAGTGGCCATGTTCCACAGTACATTATATTCATTACTTTTGTGTGTAATTCAGTGTGTATGTGTATTGGGGGGGGGGGGGGGGGGGGGAGTGGAGGGGGTTGGCTAATGAAATGCAGCAGGATAGATTTACGCCATCTGCTATCACTCTGCTCCTTTAGATAATAGATTTTTCCTCTGTCTTCTGCTTTCCACTACATTCATAATGCAAAATTGCTAAATTCTTATTTATGTAATATTTTATGTAGTAAAAACAAAGATGATGCGACTTACCAAATGAAAGCGCTGGCAGGTCGACAGACACACAAACATACACACAAAATTCAAGCTTTCGCAACAAACTGTTGCCTCATCAGGAAAGAGGGAAGGAGAGGGAAAGACGAAAGGATGTGGGTTTTAAGGGAGAGGGTAAGGAGTCATTCCAATCCCGGGAGCGGAAAGACTTACCTTCTCGCACATATGTCTTTAAATAAGTCTGCTTGTGTCTGTATATGTGTGGATGGATATGTGGGTGTGTGCGAGTGTATACCCGTCCTTTTTTCCCCCTAAGGTAAGTCTTTCCGCTCCCGGGATTGGAATGACTCCTTACCCTCTCCCTTAAAACCCACATCCCTTCGTCTTTCCCTCTCCTTCCCTCTTTCCTGATGAGGCAACAGTTTGTTGCGAAAGCTTGAATTTTGTGTGTATGTTTGTGTTTGTTTGTGTGTCTGTCGACCTGCCAGCACTTTCATTTGGTAAGTCACATCATCTTTGTTTTTAGATATATATTTCCTACGTGGAATGTTTCCCTCTATTATAACCATTTTATGTAGTAACATGTTTGTGGGCACTAAGATCACTAACAGAATCACAAAACCATCACCTATCTTGACTAGATTGAAAAACAATGTATGGAACAATGGACTGTTCACGAAATTAAATTACTAAGTATATGATGCTTGAGTTATTAGCAACTTTCTCTATAGCTGTAAGACATGGACAGCAATTGCTAAGCATGAATCTCGACTGAACAGCATCTGCGCTATCTCTGGAAGATCCTTCACATCTCTTGGAGAGATAGGGTACCCAACACCGAAGTCTTACAGCTTGCAAGCACAACCAAAATTCATGCACTCCTGGGTCACCAACAGCTAAGGTGGCTGGGAGAGGCAAAACACATGGATCCTGTGTGAATACTGAAAATACTACTACACGGAGAACTTCAGGAGGGTGCAAGGCCAGTGGGAAGTCCACACCTTCACTTCCAGGATGTCTGTGAGAGAGACCTGACCAAAGCCAGTATTAATCCAAGTCACTGAGAAAGTACTGTTGATGACTTTGTCAAGTGGCGACAAATTGTGCGAATTGGGGTCAAGTTTGCAGAGATTGAACATGCACAAGTACAAATCAGGAAGAGGTCAGATGATAAAGGGAGAGCAGCTTCTGTTAAAAAATCCTCACATTTCATGTGCCCAATCTGCAGTAGGGACTGCCACTCTCGAATGGGACTTTTCAGCTACAGCAGATGTTGCAAACTCTGAACCAAGTGTGCTATGTCATCATCCTTTGAGGATGGACAGATGCCAAGAAGTATTTTATGTAATCTTATTATTCACATTATAGTTTACAAGCTGCATAGTTATTTTTCCATAAATGCCATAGTTATTTTTCCATAAAACACTTTCTTTTTAAGATTAAAATGTAGATGAAGTTGTTCCCATGCTACCTGACTGTGAAAATATGGGGAGATAACAACAGTTTATCCATAAAGAGACCTGTCTTACTGAATAGCTGTAATGTCACTCTTAACAGGCACCAGTTTACATTTTCCAAAAACACATTAACTAAGAAATTGTTCGTAACTAAACTGCTGACCCACCAAAAAAATAATTATTTGAGCCCTTAAGATTATTTAATTACCAGATTTGATATAATTCACTGCGGAGCTATACAGTGTATCAATCAAATAGCACCATGTACTTTAATAGTTTCATAAATATCTAGCATACAGTTCATCAAAATTATTGTTAGGCTTATTGATTGACTAAGTAGGTTGACCCTGCTATTAAATTTAGCTCTTATATTATTATAAAGTATTATATAGTAAAATTCATTAACTATTCTCATCTCTTTTTTATACACTCCTGTGGATTTTATCCTGTGAAGGAATAAGGCCAATGGCTAATAACACTGCCGCATGGAGTGATGGCGCGTTTTGAGGCAGCATGTCATGGATTGTGCGGCCCATCCTGCCAGAGGTTTGAGGCCTCCCTCGGGCATCGGTGTTTGTGTTGTTCTTAGCATAAGTTAGTTTAAGCAGTGTGTTTGTCTAGGGTCTGAGGCAGTTTGGTCCCTTAAGAATTCACATACATTTGCACATTTGAATAACACTATGTTGTGAATGAAATATGCTTTTATTATTTACAATGGTACAGCATCATACGGATTCATACAGGCATAAAGATCAGAGAACACTTCTCCTCACAAAGGTATTCCATCATGGCTGCTCCTGTGCTAGTCAGAGAGTCTTATCTCCTCTGCTACCACTATTGGGAGCACATGGAGCTGTGATCCTCTTTGTGCCTGTCCTTGTGAGTAACCATGCCATGACTGGCTGCAGTGCAGGGCATGGTTGGACCATTTCACAGTAAGCAAGGAGAAAGGAAAGAGAGTGTGATGATAATGACCTTGCCTTGTTGAATATAAGTGGTATTGGTTAATGTGCGGCAAAAGTCGGAATAGATGACCGTAGTGAGAATGATCTGTGATGGTTGGCGCTGGTATGAAGCTGGTTTGTGCACATGTTTAAGTGGGGAGAGCAGTGGAATCAGCATCCGTAGGAATGGAAGTATGCAATCATGGTGTTCTGTGAGTCATAATGGAGAAAACCCTCAGTCGAAAAACTGGATGTAATTACAGATGAATCTAGGTCACTCAGGAATTTGTAACTGTGAGTGAAATGTGTGATGATAGAGTCATTGTTAATTTTGTGTTTCTCATGCTTCCTGTTGACCACGAGGAAGTTATCTGCCAGCTTCACCTAAATGTCATCTGGCAGGAATTGCTGTACATTGAGTTTTACCACTTACATGTTGTTGGTGTTGTGAGTGGGCAATGTGTTGTCAGGTTCTGAAATGATGTGCATGGTAACATCAGTCTGTGTCCCCTCCATGTCATCAGTATGAGGGGTGTTGTACAAGAACCATATGGGTTTAAGGCAATTAACAGTTATGGTGGTATGCTTCCCAGGGAGTGGTATATAAAAAGTATTGGTAGCCTGTTAGGTAACTTTGGGGGCCAAAGCAAGGGCAGCAGAGTGGGTCGGATAGTGTCCTCTCATAACGTGATATATACAGAGTCTGCTAGTGCTTTATGAGCAAAAGCTTTGTTTTAGGTTGAGTGCCTGTGGTGGTGGTATTCTGTGTTGTGCAATGTGTTTTTGAACCCTGTATGTTCCAGGTGTGGTCTCACAAACTGCTAGTGTTTATTGTTAATTTGTTGCTAATGCACAGGGGTTGTGTAGGACACTACAGCATTGTCTAGTTATTCTTTTTCAGAGCTGCTATTGTTTCCTTTGTCAGTAGCCACTTGAACATGACGTGGACCAATACCATTACTGCTTCTTTCATGCCAGTGGCGTCTGAGATCACACCTGGGGTTTTGCACTATGGATTCAGTAGCCAAGTCTTCATCTACTGTTCATGTTACAGACCCTGTCTTTCAGGATACTGGTTCAAAATGGCTTGAGGATACTTCAGGATGTGATGTTGGATAAGATAGTAACAATAAAATTGAAAGTGAACGTAATTCAGAATTGGAACAGTGTGAAAGTGATGATGAACTTGTCTTCCACCTGTTTGCCTTAAATGAAAAAAACGATTGAAGTGATGATGACTGAATCTTTAGCTAAAGATGCTGAAAGAAATATATTTGGTCAAAACAATCACTGGTTGTTAAAGCCTCTTCTCAAGCAATCTGCTGTTCAACAGCATAACATCATTTGTTTGACAACAATGAAAACACCTACTCAGGTAGTAAATAATTCAGAGCTTCTCACTATTTGGAATTTTCTCATGAATCATGATAATTTGCTGTCATATTGGAATAATGTAAAAATAAACAAAGAAAAGCCTGATCCAAATGTTTGGTGTGAAGTTGATTTCCGTGAACTAAAAGGATTTTTTTTGTGAACTATTTTGTTCAGCTATTTTCAAATCCAGGGGTGATGGTTACAAATCACTTTTTGCCACAGATGATTTTGGACATGATATATTTAAATGTGTTATACCCAAAAACCAATTTATGTACTTCTAACATGCTTGAGATGCAATGTCTCTGAACCTGTTTTGAACACAAGCAAAACAACTCTTTAGCTTCATGTCAGAAATGTTTAAGAAACTTATTGAGAGCCGTAAAATGTTTGTGACACCACAGATGGAAAAGTGAGTCAACAACTTTCACATACCCCATAAACTTTGTGAATCCATTCACCACGTTTTGTGTGCAGCAGAATCAAGAGCAGAAGCTGTTGTAGATTGTTTGGAAAAATGCAAAACATGCTCTATCTGTAACCAAAAAAAAAAAGAAGAGGAAGTTCCTTATGTTGCCACTGTTGCAAGCAGCCAATCTACCTTGAATGATTTACAAAAAATTGTAGTGAGTGCAACGAAAATTTCAGAGAAAGAAAGTAAACACCTAAAAGTAGTAGTGTTAATTATTATATTTTTGAATACTTTCTTAAGATTTATAGTGTTTTTATTATGACACATTTAAAAAACATTAAAAATGTATAGAAAAATAAAATTTAGAATGCAAGGTATTTGATAGAATTAATATTATCATGTTATGTTCATGTTGTACAGTTATCTGTTTAAATGCATAAAAAAAACTTTAAAATTTATTTGAACATTTTTTTATGTAGTATTAATGTAACTCTTTGCATAATATAGTGAATTGTTTCAAGAGGTTGAAAAATCAGCCAAACCGTTGCAAACAAAAGTTTATTTAGCCCTTGGTTTGCAACTGGTTGGCTGATTTTTCAACTTCTTCAAATTTATGTAGTTGCTGATTCGCAGCCTTACTTAAAATTTTGAACTGCCTTGCTGAAATTGCTGAATGCAATTTTTATGGCTATTAAATATAGTGGTCTATCATATTGCACCTGGGGTGTGGAAAAAAAAAGAAAATTACCTGCGAAGCTCAGGATTGACTTATTTTAAAAGAGCAGGGAGCTCTGTGATCTCTTGTAGTTGTATGGATAACACAAAATCTGTTGGCAAAGTGAGTAGCTTTCCTTATAGAGCCTCTGCTAGCAAGGCATGGGGATCTTCTGTGTAAGTTGAGCATATACCTAGCTGCACCCAAGGTAATGACTCCAGCCAGTGGAGACCACAACATGTGAACATAGCCTTGATTGTATGATACTATTGCACCACTAATCTGTTGCTTTGGAGCTGATGTGCCATTGTGCAATAATGCTGTGCACCATAAAGATTATGCAGTTCATAAAATAGCGCCAATTTGAACTAATGCTCTTGGTAACTGGTAATAGAGATTGGGCAGCTGAAGGCTGGTATTCATATATCAACAATTGCTCTTGCAGTTGTTTCCACCATTATGTCCTTGAGGGGCATGGCTTTCATGCAGCATGTCCCATGGTCTATGTTGATCAGTACGTAATGAAAGCCCCTAGACTTCAGGAGGGGCCCTACCAGATCGAGATAGATGTGCTGAAATTGACCTTTTGGAATGTAGTAGCAAATGTGTGGCAGCTGCTTGTATTGACCACCTTTGCTCCAATGACTAGCCACACATACTAGCGTCCACACTCAGCAGTCTTTTTTGACATTGAGCCATAAGAACCAGTGTATTACAAGTCATATCGAAGGGTGTATGATTGGTTGAGACAGATTGCATAATTGGTTAAATATGGTATTTCTCATGGGTGTAAGCACAAGAGGCCAGATCTGGTTTTGTAAAACATCACACAACACTTATGTAGTGGATCCAAGGATTGAACATCATTCTAGTTGTAACAGCATGAAGGAGGTCCATAATTTGTTTGTCATACACCTGCATCTCCTCTAATTTGTCATAATCAATATGCATGGAAAGGGAATTCATTCTTGACAGATAATCTGCTACATTTTCCGCTCTGTGGAGGTGTCTGACATCCATTGTGAACTGCGCTATGCAGTCCAGATGGAAAAACCATTAGGAGCAGGTGTGTTCCAGTCAGTCACATGTATGGTCTGCCAAAGACCGGTGATCTTTGTAAATGATTAAATGTCTGCTCTCGATATAATCTGAAACTGGTGGACTGTCTCATATGCCACCAACAGTTCTCTGTCATGGGCCAACCACTTGCACTAAGATTCTGTCAGGTTGTGAGAAAAGAAACATAGTGGTTGTTTTATGCCCACCACTTCCTGCTGCAGCACATCTTCGATGGAGAAATCACTTGTGTTGACATCATTGTCAGTTGTGCATTAGTAAAGGGGTGTGCTAATGTAATGACACATGTGAGACAGTCTTTGATTTTATCAGAAGTGTGTTGCATTCATGGAATCCATTCGATCCTGTGTTTTCCAGTTGTGTTCTTTCCTGTTAGTACCTCAGTCACTGGTGCAAGTAAGGCAGCTATGTTAGGGAGATGGTGAGGGTAGAAGTTAATCATTTTGAGAAACAGTGTAATTCATAGAAGTCCAGAGGCTAAGGTAATTGCTTACACTTAGTTCACTGTGTTGCAATTCTAACGCCAGTAGTATTGACCAAATAGCCAAGGGAGACTAATCCAAGTTGCTGGAGCTGCCACATATAATTGATGATGACACTGGAGACCTTAAGAGTACTGAGAATTTGTTTAAGACACACTTTGTGCTCTTGCTGTGGAGCAGAGAAAATTAGAATGCCATCCAAGTAGACACAGAAGCAGGAAAATTTGGACAGAATATCGTCTATTATTCGTTGCCATGTTCGGGGTGCACATTTGGGGCCATAAGGCAACAAAATTTGTGTAGTCCAAAGAGTGTGATAATGGCTGTGTTTTTTGAGTATCCTCCTGACTCACTGGAATCTTCAGAGATGCATTTTTGCAGTCCAACAAGCTGAACACTGATGTGCCTGCAAAACTGTTGGTGAAGTCTTGTATGTTCAAATTGAATAACTATCCAGGATAACTCAGGAGTTCAAGGCCCAGTGGTCACCCCATATTCTAACTGTACCACATTTCTTGTGCACCAGTTTGATAGATGATAAATTGCGCTTGTGGATGAATGATGAGAGTGGCAACACACTCAGTCAATGTGGAAGGAGCACAAACAGGGTACACCATACTTACCTGGGTTCCATATGGTGCAGGTGTTGCCATGCATACTGCCATCATAGGTGTCTCTGACAAATGATACTTTGCTTGAATTGTCTAACTGAAGTCAGTGGAACCAGTGAGTTGAGACTGTTCTACTGTAAAATTATCTGGTGGAAATGTGTAATTGACGGCATCAGTTTTTATTGTATGACACCATTTTCCTTGAGTAGGCATAACATCTCTAATCTCATTTGGGGTAATGTTGACTGAACTGCTGTAGTTGCATTACTAATGTTATGCAACCTTTCAGATATCACTGGCATTGTTCACATGTGTTGTCATGTTGACTACTTTTTGAGAAGGCACATGTGAAAGACTGCCATGCAGTGGAGGCTTGAAGCTGCGGATGCCATGGACAGAGCAACTGGTGTCCTGATGTTGCAGTGTGCTGCCTGTTAAATCCAGAGGGAGATGAAAATGGTGGAGAAAATCAGCCCCCAGCACTAGTTCCTTAATGCCTGCATAGGCATAGATATGTCTCCTCAAAGCCATGATCTAAGATGCAAGCTGAGGACCCATAGATAGGAATACTGGAATCATTTGTTGTTTGGAGTTGAGTGGCGGCTATGTCTGTCATCACTGATGAGGTATTCACTTTGAAATGAATGTCAATGAGGAAATATTGGTTTTGGGTGTGGTCAAGGATGTAGAGGCTGCCAACCTGAGCAGGACATTTTGCTGCTGGGTCATTCCATGTCAAGTGTCCCAGTTTAGAAGATGATCCCCACTCAACCATCTTCAATTTTGATGAAATTTGTACTGGATGTACCTGAGGGCCCTACATTAACTTATACAAAGTTTCAGGTTCACTTGTAACTTGGTTGAGGTACTAGAGCCATTTTTGTGAAGACCACTTTAAAGAGACCGAAAACTTGTGAAGAAATCATCAAGTTTGCCATTCCACTGTTCCTAATGTAAAAGAGCTAGACTCTTGCTTCTGGGTATAGTGGTACAACATTGTGTGCTCTACACACAAATGTTGCAAGTACGGTTCAATTGGGCAACAAATCATGTTGCGAGAAATTTGCCCCATAGTTTAATGAGACATAAGTAGTGGAGAAAGTGTGCTATGGACCTGGTCTTTTGCCAAACTACTGTCTGTCTGGGTGTTTAGTACATCACAAATTTTGGCCTGGCTTGTGTGTTTAATTACTGTGCTACCATCCTGTAAATTTGCTAAAAAACATGAATGTATCAAAATATACCCGTGTTCAAAGTAATGTATCTCAAAATGGACACCTACCAAATTACGTTCATTAACACCATTCAACAGAGCACATTTCATTCTATTAGAAAAACTTATTTTCATTTTGGTGTCTCTTTGGGTAAGGTGCAAAAAATTCACCTAAACTATTGACTTTTTTGGTGATTCTGAAAATCCTTGCGTTGGTCCATGGTGGCTATGCCACTACCAATCTCAAGACTGGTAACCCCATTGCCAAGGGGCCACATCTGATAGTCATGCAACGTCAGCCATGGGTGGGTTTCTTTACTGCAGGTTCCCAAGCCTGAAAGTGGGTGTCTAGCAGGTTCCCAAGCCAGAATGCGAATATCTAGCAGGTTCCCAAGTCTGAATGTGGGCATCTAGCAGGTTCCCAAGCCTTTTTTGGGTCTCTCTGTGGTTCACAAGCCATAATACAGAATTATTCAATTGTTAAATGTTTCTAATTTTTTACTGATGTCCAAAACTATTGCTTCTGGCAAACTGTATTGCTGCCCCATCATTGAAGCAGCTGGGACTGGTATGACTGCAATTATCTGTTGTTCTGGGATCCAGCATATGTCTCTTCTAGTAGGCCAATGAAATGATTGAGCAGCTCCATGAGGATGCATGAAATTAATCAAGCCATCTTTTTCTTCACTTGAAACTTCACAGATATTTCCTATCCACCATTTTCTATCATAAATGCAAGCATCATACTGGCCAGGCTGTAGTTCATTAATGACAACATGTTTAGTAGCAACTTTAGCATGCCAGTTAACATTTGCTATAAAGGACAATGTATCATTTGATACTCTGTGAATCTTAAGTTGCTTTTCATCAAATGGCACAAAATGGTAATGGTCTCTTGTACCAAACACTGTACATCCATCCTCAAAACGTTTCTCTTGATCAATTTTTGCATCTTCAATAATTTCTTTTTTAATGTAAATGAATTTAATGCCATGAACATCTTTTTTTGCAATATTCAAACAGACCAGCTGGTGTTAAGATTTGGTTGTTAATTGGGTGTTGAAGGCTCTTGCTGCTAAATGCATAACTGTGCCCCCAATTTCGTCTCATGATGATTTCCCATGGCTTGTTCTGAAAATATTCCATTATGCAGTAATGCCAAAATCTTTTTGATGATGGCAAAAATTTAGGAAGCTCTTAAAATTTTTGTACTGTGCTGCAGAACCATCACTGAAATAATGAATATGCTTAATTTCTTTAAAAATGCAGTTAAGGGATTTGATCAAGTACGTTAAAAACACATACACTACAACTGTGTTATGTTGGGGGTAATCACTGATTATGCACTAGCTGACACTCTTTAGGTCTTCATTACCTTTGTAGTAAATGACAAATGAATGTATTGTAGCTTGACTATTTTCCAAATTGAATCCTTGTACTGTGTCTTGGACAGTAAAGGAGTAATTTTCTGCAAAATCCATTAATATAATCAATTGTCCTGGTTTGAGACCTTCTTTAGTGAATTGTAAATGCTTGATCTGGTGCTTTGCAATGTAGGGGTGAGTTGAAAGGGCCAACAGTTTTGTAACTAATAGTTCAATGAATTCTTCAACTGTCATTTCTCTGGTTTCAAGTGTATCTCTATCAGTGTGAGTCCATTGTTTGAACTGAATTGTTTCCTCAGGATCAATATCTGCAAAAGCACTTCCCAAATATTTATTTAGACTTTATGTTCCTGGACATACTTCACAGCGATGAAGCATGCAACCTTTGTTTCCAAATTACAGACAATTTTTCTCAGTAAAATTTTGTAATCTTCTTTTATTGGGCTATGTGCCAACATTAGTTTCACGTTTTGATGTATTGTGCAGACACAAACTGAATGTGAACCAGCCCTGCCTAGTCACACACCACTTTGGCCTCAATTCATAAAATTTGCAAAATCCAATTTCCGGTCCATTTTTATTGTGGTACGCAACAAACATTTCTTTTAAGTTTCTCAGTAATAAGTATTCCTGTTTTTTAACCTTTTCTCCATCTATCTGAACAGTAATACAGTCCTTTTTTTCTGGACAAATCCGACTAAATCCTTCATCATAAAAATGTTCTATGACTCTTGCCTTCACATCCTCAAAAAGCTTTTTCCCACATTTACCTTTGGGCTGAGCCAATAGTCCCTGTTTGGCTTTTAACTTTCTGGGCTTCCTTACCATTCTTTCAGAAACACAAAATTCTTCCATAGTCTTTTTGATGGACCAGCTTCGAGGAACCAAGGTCAAAATTTGAATTTTCTCGTTATTATTTGATATATGTAATTTTTCTTTCCATTCTTGGATCAGCTCAATGTAATCTGAACAAGTCAAGCATTGCTTGCTTGTGGATGGTTGCTCCAATTCACCAGGATCAAGTCCTCTCACTTCTGCAATTTTCTTAATAATTTTACCTTCAACTTGATGTATTTTGTGCTTTGCATATCCTTTTGTATCCCTTGCACCAATTTGTTGAAATTTTAATGGTGATATTCCAACAGATGTTAAGCTTGTATTAAAATTTTGACTAGCATTAGTCTCATCATCTTTATCTGACTGATATGTAACATCAATTTGTGAATATTTCAATGTATCAGATTCTTTTCTACAGGAATGGCACATTTTTTTGGCCTGGTTTAATATCAGACATGGTTATTCTTTTTAGTAGGTCAGCTGTTTCTATGTTGATTGAGCACAAGCTTTTTTGTGCAGTGTGATTTTCCTTGCCAAATGGGTTGCAGATTATCTTTGCAAAAATTGAAATCTTTTTGGGAGTAAAGCTTCATGATGGAAGCATAGTTGAGTATTTTCAGTAGAGTGTAAACCACTCCGTCTAGTAAGTAATTCTTGTTCCTCTAAGGAAAGTTACTTTACAGCTTTCAGTCCTTTTAAGGCACTGTATGTTGTTAAATGGCATGGACAATCAGTATTTCTAAAGCTGCATATATTAACTTGATCTTGTTCTTCCATTTTAGCAACGACTTGATATGCTTCAGACACTACAAATTGTTGAGACCTAAATAAAGAAAATAAATAAAATTAATAAGCATTCAGCTTCCCAAAAATTATGTAACAGTCTCTAGTACAGTTAAATGATTAAATTTTGCAATGAACCTGTCACAAACAGGTTTAAAATCACCGAATAAACAGCAAAATGAATATTTAAACAATGAAGACATAATCAACAAAATTCCAAATTTTAGGTGACATTTTTGCACCTTATCCAAAGAGACACCAAAATGAAAATAAGTTTTTCCAATAGAATGAAATTTATGAAGGTTCCCTGATGTTCATCATATACAATTTGTTTTAATTGCCGCATGGCATCTGTGAATGGCATTAGAGTTTGAGGGGTGCCAGAATGAAGTCACTGGTAATGTCTACATGTTCCCCTAGGTGGCACAGTAACATGATGAATTTTTCACTGTCATCAGGAATGCTGTGGGCAGTAAGCAAGTGCTGAACGATCATGAATCACACTGCCATTTCATCTGGTTGGAATGGCGGTAACTTAAGATGTGAACTAAAGTATACAGATGTGCTACTGGCGTATGGTTCTGCTGATGGCCACTGTTGGTGTCTGGAGAGGCTTGACAAGTGAGCTCTGTTTCTAAATACAGTGTTGTTGTAACTCAGGTGGGAATGCCCATAAATTGTCCAGCTATTTGGACCTTGTGATGTGGTACAAACGAGATGATTGGATCCATACATGGCATGGTGGGTACCACAATGTCAGAGAGCATTCAGTAATTTGCATTTACAGCTGTTAGTCACACTGTGTCTTGATGGTATACATGTGGTTTACAATCATGAATGACGTCACCCAGCAAACTGCCCATAGATACTCACTGTTCAGTAGTGTAAGTAGTACTGCCAATAGTGGTAGCACAGCACTGAAACAGGTCATTTTGCTGCTTCACAAGTGGTGGTTGTTGAACATATTGATGTGAAGAACTGAACACATCTGAATGAAAGCCACTGTCTTGTAAAAGTTGTGGTGTACTATAGTTGCAAGATGGCTCCATTGTTGACGTGCAGTGGATGGTTTGCAGAACGCAGAGAGGTTCAAATTTTCTGTGTCTGGCCACTGTGAGTCACCAATGTACATTTATTCAAGGAAAGATAATGCAAATGGCTAATAAGGCATGGTTGCAGATAAAATGTACTTTATTATTTACAGTGGTACAATGTGATACACAACCAAACAGCCATAAGGCTCAGAGCAGACTACTGTCTCAAAAGATTTTCCACTTGTGGGCACTGCCACACTACTCAGGGAATCTTATGTGCTCCACAGTCACTATTGCTGGTGAAGTTCCCACATTACCAATGGACAATGGGTTGGCACCTGGCAGCAAGACCTCAAGCAGTTAAAGTCCTTCTGTTAGCATCCACTCTTATGTGTCCATTGGTAAAATCCACTATTAGCTTTCAACACTCAGACATTTGTATTTCAAGAATCTTTTACTGTGTTGTTTCTTTTTGTGTACTTTTTGAGAAAATCAGTCCACAGCTAGCATTGGATACCATAACATACACATAACAAAGTCCAAGGTTACTACTCATTTCTTACCTAATGTCTATGTCTAAATAATATTATAATCAGTAACTAACTTAGAGCAGATTTTCAATGAAGCAAAGAGGCTGGTTAGAACTCTGTCAATAATCATAATTTTACTAACAAACAGTTAATAACATAAATAGGTCTTTAGTTTAATCAGTCACTGCAAGAATTATCTTTAAATTAAATAAAACTGAAAAAATGTGTAACTTAAATCAGTGATGTTGTATCTATTACTGATATGTGAGATCAACAATCAAAACAGTTTCAGGGCATGAGGCTTCAAATCTGCATACACCACCAAAGATATACAGTGACACAGCCAAGTTAGAATCACTATAGAGTTTCACGAGAAGTAATGTTTGTCAAAATTTAACACCTCTCGCATTTGTGTGCATAAGATAAAAATTATCTTGGTATTGTTTTAATTTATGTAAAAAATAACATGTCATGTAGAGCTTTAGATTTACAGAGTAACTATATGGAACAATATATTGAAATTTGTGGTAAAAGATCAGTATAAATGGCTTGTCAGTTGTTGTGTTAGCAAGTCTTAGAACTGCTACAGGAAACATGAGGTATTCCTCAGGAGTCTAGATGCTCTTTTAACTCAACTGTCCTCAAAGTCCAAGAATTTAATAATTGCAGGTGATCTTAATGTCTGTTTTCTAAATGGCAGGCTACTAAAGCAGATTTAGAACATCTAGCAGAGCCGTTTAGCATGGTGACAGGGTGACTGATAACTATCAAAGTCTGATTTACAATATATTTGTTGATAACTCAAGAGTCAATAGTGTCATTGTATGCCAAGTTGTTAATGGCCTTTCAAAACCATGAAGATCAATTGCTCACACTCATTGGCACCAATCTGTGCAACAGTTCTTTACATTCTTGAAAATCTTTTAGTACAATAAATCATGAGACACCTAAAAATTTCAATTACAGCCTGAACGAGGTGGACTGGAATTCAGTTTTCAATGAAACAGATATAAATAAAAAGTGCAATATGTTTCTAAAAGAATTCATGTTGCTGTTTGAATCTACTTTCCCAAAATATGATTAGAAAGAGCCATGTAGGAACTGACAAGAAGACATGGCTCACTGCAGGAATAAAAACATCCTGCAGAACAAGACAATTCTATACAAGGTGTTCATTTTAACTGAAGACATTGAAATACCTAAAAAACTACGCATCAGATCAAAATTACAATTTGTTTGTCTCAGAAGGGGACATGCAATGATACCACACTTGACCCCCAACAACCCTGTGGTGGTGGTGGGAGGGGGGAGGGGGCCAACTTTGAAATCTTCAGTGGGAATCCACATTTTTATTACAGATTACAATTCTACTGCAAAATCTATATAAGTTTTGTCTGAAACATTTTCTTCATTTCATCACAGATGGTGCTATGAGGGTAGGACAGACCAGTATTTCATAACTTCTAATTGGAAACCCCATACACAACATTGTCTTCCTCTGACATATTGAACAGGCGACTATTTGATGTGTCACTGTGGCTGTGGTTCTTTTCCAATCAGAGCAAGGGTTCAAACATAGTACTGCCAACTTCAATACCCTTAGTGATCTGCTTTTGAGATGACTGTACATAGGACAGAAGCGTATCTGTGGGAATGTCAGCACAGGCATTTCTACTGCAGTCAACCATGTCTTCACAGCCTGTTGGCACTTGCTGGTACACCTTGTCCTTTAAATATCCCCACAGGAATAAATCTGGCAATGTCAAATCCAGTGACCTAGCAGGCCAATTAATAGGGCCACCTCTGCCGATCCATGAACTAATGTAAACATTATCTAACACTTCCCGTACTTCAATTGTGTAATGCGCTGGGCAACCATCATGCTGAAACCACGTATGTTGTTGAAGGTCAAGGGCAACATCCTGCAGTAATACCAGTAGTTCCTGTCCCAGAAATGTCAATATTTGCATCCATTCCATTGATGAAATACGGACCAATGAGTTTGTTCCTCATGGTACCACACCATCTGCTAACCAACCAAGAACATTGCTAGTCAACTTTCTGTAACAAGCAGGAATTGTCTTCACTCCAGTAATTCATGTTAATGCTACCACAGTTTGTGAATGTAGACTCTTAAAAAAATAGTATCTCGGCAAGGAAAATGGGGGTCGTTTGCAATTGTTGACATGCCCATTCATGAAACACTACCTGGTTATGGAAGTTGGTGCCATGAAGTTTTTGATGCAGTGACAAGTCGTATTGATGAAACTTATGATGTTGTAGTATTGTGACAATGCTACCTACTGACATACCAGGATCATGGTGTAATTGCTGAGTGCTTATCCTTGGGTTGTGGTGCACTGCCACTAGTACAGCTATTTCATTAGCTTCTCCTGTAACACATTTGCTTTGTTTCCCTTTGCTGGTCTGTATGCTGCCATCAGACATAAAAGTGTCACAACCTCATAAAAGAATAAATGAGAACCAGCTTTCTCTGGAAAATGTTTGGCATACAAGGCAACATCAGACTAAACATTTCTCCTACATTCTCTGTAAATCACATTCATTTCAAATTTTTTCTTCTGTGGTTGCAACATTCATCATCCACTTACACATCTGTTCTCCAAATGATAGGTAGGTGTGCAGGCATTAAAAACACTGAGCAAGTATTGTAATATTTAGAGCCACTACCTGTTTTACATCTGCATGATATGTGAGCTCCAGTCACACTGTGCTGCCTGTTACGATAGGTTGTAGTTCACTACACAACAAAAGTGGCATGTTGAGTAGTCTCCTGTTCGATATGTTGGGGGAATACAACATTGCAGATGGGCTTTCCAATTAGAAATTATGAAATACTGGCCTGTCCTACCCTTGCAGCATGGATGTGGGGTCCCAGGGCCCACTGGTGTTTAAGGGCCATTAAGTAGCACATCATAATTTACGATTGTGCAGCCATTTCTATTCCTCCAATTAAAGTGCCAACTGTGGCAAAATGAAGAAAATGCTTCATGCAAGACTGATGTTGATTTTGCCATAAAATTGTAATCTGCAATAAAAAATGGGGGTTTCCATTGAAGACTTCAAAGTTGGCCCCTGCCACCCATGCAGGGGATGGGGTAGGTAATGTGTAGTATCATTGGATATCCTCCTCCAAGACAAACTGATTGGAATTACAACTTTTGTTGATCTGAAGTGTAGTTTTTGAGATGTTTCAATGTCTTCAGTTAAAATGAACACCTTGTATAGTGCTCTCGCAACTGGAAATGACCCAAACATTCAACAACACTAGAAACTTTACTGTAGCACTTCAAAAAAGTAATAAATCTAAGTGTATGTGCACAACATCTAAAATTGAGAAATCAGAAAACAAAATAAAAACCATTTGGAATGTGATGAAGAGGGGGAATGGCAGAGAAAACAGGTAACATGGCTCACAGAAAAATTTAACAAATATGACATTATTGTAAAGGAACCTGAAATAGTTGCAGAAATATTAAACAAACATTTTTTGACAGCATCAGAGAAGGCAGGCTGTAAAGGATCTGTGGATGTAGCAATGGTTCTTCTACAGAATGCTATTAGTAACAAAACACTGCATATTTCTGTACCTCGCATTACAGCAAATGGGACTGAAAGATTAATTAAGTCAATAAAATGTAAATAGTCTGTTGGTCTGGACAATATTTCTAATAAAACATTGAAATATCACTACAAATACAAAAGTCCAGTCTTATGTAACATATTCAATACATCTCTTCAAGAAGGATTTGTTGTTGATAGAGTAAAACTGACTGTAGTGATACCATTCTTTAAAAAAATGTCATAAAAGTAAAGTCTCAACAATATGGGAATTGTGAGTCCACCTTGATGAAAAACTTTGTTATTTGTTTTCTTATTTATTCCTTAAACTAGTTTTGGCTACAAATATCATCATCATCATCATCAGTGGGTTTTTTAAATCTAAAACATGCAGAAAATAGCATAGTTATACAAACACATTATTACATTTTTACTGTCCATTTTTTGAAATATAGTAAAATAAAGTAAAAATGTAATACTGTGTTACTGTTTTTGTATAACTACGCTGTTTTCTGCATGATTTAGATTTAAAGAACCCACTGATGATGGCGATACTTGTTGCCAAAACTAGTTTGGGGAATAAATAACAAAACAGATAACATAGTGTTTTGCATCAAGGCAGACTCACAGTTCCCATATTGTTGTTTTTCTATGCAAACAACAACCAAATGTAAGAGTTCAAAGATACAGTTATTATCATACACTCTCCCCTTCAACTACCTTTTCAGAAATTTATATAAAAAAAAAGTGTGCACAGAATGTTTGTCAATCACCTAAACTTCCACAATGTCTTCAACAAATGTCAGTTTGTGCTTTGTGCTCATCTTCCTACTGACAAAGCAATGTTCTCTTTTAACAATCACGTTCTCGAAGCCATTAACAAAAAAATGTCACCAGTAGGTAGTTTTGGTGGTATCTAGAAAGCATTCAACTATCTAAACCATCAAATTCTAGGCAGAGTATTATGGCTTAGCAGGTACTGTCACTTAGTAGCTAAAGCTATATCTAACTGATTGGAAGCAGATTGTAATGCTGAGATCATCTGGAAAATGTGCATTATCTCAGTGGGGCACCTTAAGCTGCAGTGTGGCACAAAGCTCTATTTTAGGCTTACTGCTATTTTTTATTTTCATTAAAGATCTCACACTTTGTTCCTATACAAAGAGTAAATTTAACCTTTCCACAGATCATATCACAATTCTCATTGACAAATTATCAGAAAATATCTTGAACAAACTGTGAACAAAGTTTTCACTGAAATATTAAACTTGTTTTCTTCAAACGGAATCTCACTCAATGCAGATAAAACCCATTATATGTGGCTCCTAACACCTCAAAGAAACCTTAAAAAATTTGACATTTTTTTACTTTTTTTTTTTTTTTTTTTTTTTTTTTTTTTTTTTTTTTTTTTTTTTTTACACGTGGCTAAGGCCTTATCGACCATACACCTGCTCTACGAGCCTCTTCCAATTATTTCTATCCAGGGAAATTGTTGTCCAATCAGAGTTGATGCCCATCCTAGCTGCATCTTCCCGGATATTCTCCATCCACCTAATTCGAGGTCTTCCTCTTCTTCTCTTTCCTTCTAATTTCTTAGTGGATGTTATTTTGGGTAGTCTGTTCTCCGGCATCCTTGCTACATGACCAGCCCAGTTCAGTCTTCTCTTCTTTAACATATCCACAATGGTACTATGTTTGTACAGTTCCCGTAGTTCTTCATTTTTCCTTATCCTCCACTCCATGACATTTTCATCGAAGATTGGTCCAAATATTTTTCTTAGTATTTTTCTTTCAAATATCAACAGTTTTTCTTCATCTTTTTTCCTGAATGTAATAGCTTCACATCCATATAATGCTACTGGTACAATAGTTGACTGATAAAAAATTTGACATAGGATGTGGAAATCAACCGATACAGAAGGTTGAAGATATAAAATTCCTGGGCGCTTGTAGAGATAGCAAATGTAATTGGTCAACCCAATTTCTCCATCTTTTTACATAATCTGGTTCAAAGAGCATCTTTTTATTCGAGCAGTAAGCTTTTCAGAGCACTCCCATTACATATTAAATGTCTTCATAATTAACTGCCCAGTTTCAAACAAACTCTCAAAGAGTACCTGACAGAGAAATCTTTTTATATAGCTGATGAATTTTTGAGACAAAATGAATAAAGCTGCTAAACTTAAAATTATTTTAGAAGTAGATTTGGTTAATTTTAGTCAGGCTATCTGATCTAAACATGACTGTGATGCACTACTTAACTATCAATGCAAACTACAGTGCCTGTGTCATATTTTTCATATTTTCTGTCACAGATAACCTTAAATTTGTTTTGGAACTGGTTTTGATTAATTTTATATCAGAAATCCTATTTTAAACATGACTGTGGTGCTCTACTCAAGAACAGTGTAACCTGCAATATTTGTATCATATATTTCACCTGTTTTGGCTTCCTCAGTATATATTAAGTTTGAACTGTTTCCATTTTTATATTTTTGAGGCTTTGTCATACACAACTGAAATTCTGGTTTTCATATATAATTGTAATTATTTGTTGTAACATTTAGCATAATTTTTCTCCCTGCATATTTTACTCATCCTCCTACAGTGAAACACAATTTTCCATTAATTCAGTACATGTTCTGTTATTGATATTCGATTTCCATTTTATTGTTATTGTCATGTGAGCTATATTTCAGCTGTGTCCAATTTGGCACTTTCCATGTCCTTGTGATTTATTCAGTTCATGGAGCTGTGAAACACAAAATAAATAAATAAATAAGATAAGAATATATAAACCCCTATTCCATACATGTTCCAAGACAGGAAGCAGCAGGTAATGACATCCTAAGAATGGTAGACTGGAGCTCATTAAGCAGTACCAAAGTGTGTATAACAACAGGTTGGGAGTTCTGGGAAGAAAGATGGGAGTGTGTGAGTAGCCATCAACACATGCTGTTTGAATGTAGTTGTAGTACAGCAGAATGACAGGCAAGGCAACAAGCAGGAGATGTTACAAAAGTTGCACAGGACCAAGTACTTCACATCACTACAGATTACTTGTAGGTGCTGGAATATAAAGCTTGTACAAGAGTCAAGAAAGTAAAATGATATCAATTACATGTGGTCCCCTTCAGGTTAAATGTGGCTGTATGTGATTTTATTCAAGCTCTGGGCAAAGCAATGGATAGGTCTCTATTGAGTATGATTAGTGTTCATTTGGAGGAAATTTTGATTAAAGTCCGATGGTGACAGCATACAGCTGACAGACATATGCATAATTGGAAACTCTGATGTGTCAAAACCTGTCTGCTCTATTCGTAATAGGTGTTGAGCATAGGATATTTGTCTAAACTTGCTAGCTGTTGTCATGTATTCTCACCCTGGCAGTCTGCTATTTAGTCCATAACAAGCCTGTGTATATAACCAACATGCTTTTCCCTTCCATATCATTCACTAAACAGGAATTTCAGTTTTTAGAATCTGAAAAAAATATTCCACATGATCGAAAAATTTTGGAGTTGTCAAAGCAGCATAATTTGTCTCAAACATATGGATGTGCTAATCAAAGACTACATCAATTCAAAGCTGGTACAACTCAGTCAGAAAAAAAGAAGCTTGAAGATGATAATCATACATTCATATCATTTCTGTTAGACCAACACCCACATAAAAAGTGAGTTAACTTGTAGGATCAGTGTAGCAGAACTGGATTAGTTGTGGGTTCCAAATAAGAGTTGTGGTAACATGCCCATCCAGTACACATACAATCTTCTATCCTCGCAAAGATTCTAACGTTAGGTTCCTACCCTCAACATACAGCTGTAATTTATCAATCATACACTTTTTTTTAATGAGGTTACCGACACTGTGTTGTGAAATGAATATATATACCATAGATAAATAATGATTTCACTTAGTAAAGTGTGACCAGTGAGGTAACATCATGAAACGTCAAGCTCCAAATCATGTAAGAATCATCAATATTCCTGTGTATACATAAGTGTAAGCTACTGTAGGTTTGTGGTTTAACTCGTTTTGTATTTTCCTACTTTCAGATGATGTTGTTAAGTACCCCTAATAAAAGCATCTCAGTAAGCACATGTATCAATTTTCATTACATCTTTCGTCCTAAATTTGAGTGAATGTAAATATGTTAGCATTGGAATGCTCTCTGATCATGAATTCAACCCAGCAGTGACTTTTGACAACTTACATTATTGTGGTACAAAGGTTATATTATTCTCTATGAAGTAGTGCAGGCTGTGTGACAACTGAGTAGCAATTGCAGGCACGTTTACACAAAATGTTCACAAAACACTTATAGTCATGCTAGGTGATTACAAGATCAGCACAGGTGATTTCCCACAAATAATACAAATTTTTAACAAAATGAAATTGACACACATGCAGAAACAGACCTTCAAGAATTTAAATATGGCAGTTTTACCATAAGGCATGCACTCGACCAGAGACTGAGCTGGCAGCTTTTACATTTATAGTTTCTATGAAATGTTGTGGACAAATTTACAGGAACTTTTGCAGCAAACTCCAAATCCCACAGAAGAGAATGTTGCTCAGTATTTCAACATACGTTGTATGTATGTTGTCAACATATGAAACTATGTATGAGCTTACAAAATTTGATGTAGGCATAGAACTGTGATCTTATTTGAGCACGCATATATGCCCAACTATCTGTAGAAATAAATGAAGCATGTGTATGACATCTGTGTTCTAATTTCATCCTGTAAAACATCATGTATGCTCATGTAGTCACATAGTATTCAACATGAGTGGATGAACAAAGCATCCTCTCTACAAGGAGATCGTTGTAACTGACTGGAGAGTACATCTGAAAGACAGAATGGGCACTACTACACAGCAGCATCAGATCTCTCCTTGTAGGTCTGTCATCTTCTGGAAAAACAAATGTCCTCTTGTCTCTGCTCATGCATCCGGATGGTGTTCACTTTGAGAATGTATATTATGATACACAGGGTGTCCCATTTATCTTGACTGCCCTAAATATTTCAAGCAAATGTTCTTTAGCCATCAGGGAGATATCAATCAACATGATTGCCTTCATTGTACCTTTGTTTTTCACAAAGATATGAACAGCGGTATGACTTTTTTAAATAGCACTCTGTATTTTTTATTTGGTAATTCATTTCCTCTCCTAAAGACCTATCCAAAAATGTTTCACAGTGTGCCATTCACTGAAACACAACATTATTAATTACATAGCACAACATTGACTTTGAGCCCAGGATCACAAACTCGTCCACTCGCTGGAGTTTTCAGAAAACAAATGAAAACCAAGTAAAAACATAACACAAAATTGACTTTGACTCTCCTGTACCATTGCCCAGGAGTAGAGCATTCAAAGGTGCTCAAAGTGCTGACCCTGGACACCAATAAAGTGGTGCAAATGTCGAATGAAAGAATTATTTACTGCTTCCAGTGTTGAATGCTGGAGAGAATTACAAGCAAGCACAATATGTTCCTGCATATCCTCTGGAGTTGTTGGAATATCATGATAGACAACGTCATTAATGCATCCCCAAAGAAAAAAGTCCAAAGGCTTTAAATCAGGAGACCTAGCAAGCCAAGTAACTGTTCATCTACATCTAAGTGATTACTCTGATATTCACAATAAAGTGCCTGGCAGAGGGTTCAATGAACCACCTTCAAACTATCTCTACCATTCCACTCTTGAACGGCACGCGGAAAAAACGAGCACTTAAATTTTTCTGTGTGAGCTCTGATTTCTCTTATTTTATCGTGATGATCATTTCCCCCTATGTAGGTGGGTGCCAACAGAATGTTTACGCAATTGGTGGAGAAAACTGGTGATTGAAATTTCATGACAAGATCCCGTCGCAGCGAAAAACACCTTTGTTTTAATGATTGCCACTCCAATTTACGTATCATGTCTGCTACACTATCGCCCCTATTTCACAATAATACAAAATGAGCTGCCCTTCTTTGTACTTTTTGATGTCATCCGTCAGTCTCATGTGATGCGAATCCCACGCCGCACACCAATACTCTAGAACAGGGCAGCCAAGTGTAGTGTAAGCAGTCTCTTTAGAGGACCTGTTGCACCTTCTAAGTGTTCTCTCAATGAATCGCAGTCTTTGGTTTGCTCTACCCACAATATTATCTATGTGATCATTCCAATTTAGGTTATTTGTAATTGTACGTGTCGCAAAAAGATGGGAAAACATCTGTCAGGAAAGTGGGTTCTTGTCAGGATATCACACTCTGTACAGTTCCACTGCCTAGGTAGCATTTCGCCTACCTTCAACAACAACAGCAACAACAATAAAAGAAATGTTATGTTGATGCAGTTTGTAGGAAGGACAGCCTTTACTGTATGCCTACTCTACAGAACAGTATTTAAAAGGACTAAACTACTGTACTAAATGTACCCGTACATAAGAAAATAGTATTGCAATTACTGTTCTGCTAATTTACATTCCCCATAGACGAGTAGCATTTCTATCTTCTCTTTGTTGGTGTACATTCTGCTCACACAACTCTTCAACTGACGATGGTTGACAGAATGACAGGTGTGCATTCTACTTAAGTTTATATTTATCCTCTGTCAACTCCAGCACATGGATATGTTACATTACCCTGAGTACCTGTACTAAGTGCTGGGAGCATCAGTGTCAGTGTTATGTCATGTAATTAATAATGATTTGTTTCACTGAATGGTACACTGTGATGTATTTTTGAATAAATCTTTAGGAGAGGAAATGAATTACTGAATAAAAAGTACAGGGTGCCATTTAAAAAAGTCATACCACTGTTCATATCTTTGTAAAAAACAAAGCTACAATGAAGGCAATCATGCTAATTGATGTGCCCCTGACAGCTAAAGAACATTTGCTTGAAACATTTTGTAATTTGCATCTGGACAAACAGTTATTTAAGGTGGTCAAAATAAATGGGACACCTTGTATAATATATAATTGTAAGAAACCAACTGAAAAGCCATGGATTACTGTTGTTGTTGTTTGTTGTTGTGGTCTTCAGTCCTGAGACTGGTTTGATGCAGCTCTCCATGCTACTCTATCCTGTGCAAGCTTCTTCATTTCCCAGTACCTACTGCAACCTACATCCTTCTGAATTTGCTTAGTGTATTCATCTCTTGGTCTCCCTCTACGATTTTTACCCTCCACACTTACCTCCAATACTAAATTGGTGATCCCTTATGCCTCAACACATCTCCTACCAACCGATACCTTCTTCTAGTCAAGTTGTGCCACAAACTTCTCTTCTCCCCAATCCTATTCAATACTTCCTCATTAGTTATGTGATCTACCCATTTAATCTTCAGCATTCTTCTGTAGCACCACATTTCAAAAGCTTCTATTCTCTTCTTGTCCAAATGATTTATCGTCCATGTTTCACTTCCATACATGGCTACACTCCATACAAATACTTTCAGAAACGACTTCCTGACACTTAAATCTATACTCGATGTTAGCAAATTTCCCTTCTTCAGAAACGCTTTCCTTGCCATTGTCCGTCTACATTTTATATCCTCTCTACTTCAACCATCGTCAATTATTTTGCTCCCCAAATACCAAAATTCCTTTACTGCTTTAAGTGTCTCATTTCCTAATCTAATTCCCTCAGCATCACCTGACTTAATTCGACTACATTCCATTATCCTCGTTTTGCTTTTGTTGATGTTCATCTTATACCCTCCTTTCAAGACACTATCCATTCCATTCAACTGCTCTTCCAAATCGTTTGCTGTCTCTGACAGAATTACAATGTCATCGGCTAACCTCAAAGTTTTTATTTCTTCTCCATGGATTTTAATACCTACTCCGAAATTTTTTTTGTTTCCTTCACTGCATGCTCAATATACAGATTGAATAACATCGGGGAGAAACTACAACCCTGTCTCACTCCCTTCCCAACCAATGCTTCCCTTTCATGTCCCTCGACTCTTATAACTGCCATCTGGTTTCTGTACAAATTGTAAATAGCCTTTCACTCCCTGTATTTTGCCCTGCCACCTTCAAAATTTGAAAGAGCATATTCCAGTCAACATTGTCAAAAGCTTTCTCCAAGTCTACAAATGCTAGAAACGTAGGTTTGCCTTTTCTTAATCTAGCTTCTAAGATAAGTCATAGGGTCAGTATTGTCTCAAGTGTTCCAACATTTCTACAGAATCCAAACTGATCTTCCCCGAGGTCGGCTTTTACTAGTTTTTCCATTCGTCTGTAAAGAATCCACGTTAGTATTTTGCAGCCGTGACTTATTAAACTGATAGTTCGGTAATTTTCACATTTGTCAACACCTACTTTCTTTGGGATTGGAATTATTATATTCTTCTTGAAGTCTGAAGGTATTTCGCCTGTTTCACACATCTTGCTCACCAGCTGGTAGAGTTTCGTCAGGACCGGCTCTCCCAAGGCTGTCAGTAGTTCTAATAGAATGTTGTCAACTCCCGGGGCCTTGTTTCGACTCAGGTCTTTCAGTGCTCTGTCAAACTCTTCACGCAGTATTATATCTCCCATTTCATCTTCATCTACATCCTCTTCCATTTCCATAATATTGTCCTCAAGTACGTCGCCCTTGTATAGAATCTCTATATACTCCTTCCACCTTTCTGCTTTCCCTTCTTTGCTTAGAACTGGGTTTCCATCTGAGCTTTTGATATTCATACAAGTGGTTCTCTTTTCTCCAAAGGTCTCTTTAATTTTCCTGTAGGCTGTATCTATCTTACCCCTAGTGAGATAAGCCTCTACATTCTTACATTTGTCCTCTAGCCATGCCTGCTTAGCCATTTTGCACATCCTGTCGATCTCATTTTTGAGACGTTTGTATTCCTTTTTGCCTGCTACATTTACTGCATTTTTATATTTTCTCCTTTCATCAGTTAAATTCAGTATTTCTTCTGTCACCCAAGGATTTCTACTAGCCCTCGTCTTTTTACCTACTTGATCCTCTGCTGCCTTCACTACTTCATCCCTCAAAGCTACCCATTCTTCTTCTACTGTATTTCTTTCCCCCATTCCTGTCAATTGTTCCCTTATGCTCTCCCTGAAACTCTGTACAACCTCTGGTTTAGTCAGTTTATCCAAGTCCCATCTCCTTAAATTCCCACCTTTTTGCAGTTTCTTCAATTTTAATCTACAGGTCATAACCAATAGATTGTGGTCAGAATCCCCATCTGACCCTGGAAATGTCTTACAATTTAAAACCTGGTTCCTAAATCTCTGTCTTACCATTATATAATCTATCTGAAACCTGTCAGTATCTCCAGGCTTCTTCCATGTATACAACCTTCTTTCATGATTCTTGAACCAAGTGTTAGCTATGATTAAGTTGTGCTCTGTGCAAAATTCTACCAGGCGGCTTCCTCTTTCATTTCTTAGCCCCAATCCATATTCACCTACTATGTTTCCATCTCTCCCTTTTCCTACTGCCAAATTCCAGTCACCCATGACTATTAAATTTTCGTCTCCCTTCACAAACTGAATAATTTCTTTTATTTCATCATACATTTCTTCAATTTCTTCGTCATCTGCAGAGCTAGTTGGCATATAAATTTGTACTACTGTAGTAGGCATGGGCTTCGTATCTATCTTGGCCACAATAATGCGTTCACTATGCTGTTTGTAGTAGCTTACCCACATTCCTATTCATTATTAAACCTACTCCTGCATTACCCCTATTTGATTTTGTGTTTATAACCCTGTAGTCACCTGACCACAAGTCTTGTTCCTCCTTCCACCAAACTTCACTAATTCCCACTATATCTAACTTCAACCTATCCAATTCCCTTTTTAAATTTTCTAACCTACCTGCCCGATTAAGGGATCTGACATTCCACGCTCCGACCCGTAGAACGCGTTTTCTTTCTCCTGATAACGTCATCCTCTTGAGTAGTCCCCGCCCAGAGATCTCAATGGGGGACTATTTTACCTCCGGAATACTTTACCCAAGAGGACGCCATCATCATTTAACCATACAGTAAAGCTGCATGCCCTCGGGAAAAATTACGGCCGTAGTTTCCCCTTGCTTTCAGCCGTTCACAGTACCAGCACAGCAAGGCCGTTTTGGTTAGTGTTACAAGGCCAGATCAGTCAATCATCCAGACTGTTGCCCTTGCAACTACTGAAAAGGCTGCTGCCCCTCTTCAGGAACCACATGTTTGTCTTGCCTCTCAACAGATACCCCTCCGTTGTGGTTGCACCTACGGTACGGCTATCTGTATCGCTGAGGCACGCAAGCCTCCCCACCAATGGCAAGGTCCATGGTTCATGGCTTACTAAAGGGATAAAAATATCTTGTAAATAGAAAAGGGAAATGTATCTTACAGCTAGGAGGAGTAATAATCCTGAAACAGTGAAACATTATAAAAACTACTGCACTGTATTAAGAAAAGTTATTAAAAAGTCCAGAAGTATGTGCATTATGTCTGAGACTAGCACTTCTGATAATAAAATTAAAACAATTTGGAATATTGTGAAAAGGGAAACAGGAAGACTGTATTTCTATCAAACTCAATGAAAAAAACCAATCATTGACAAAATTATTTACTTGAATAGATAAAAAATCTACTCACCAAGTGGCAGCAGAACACACACATAAAAGACTGTTGCAACTGGCAAGCTTTTGGAGCCAGTGGCTCCTTCTTCAGGCACAAGGGTTGAAGGTGAAGGGAGAAGGGTTGCTCTCCTACAAACTGAGCTTGGCCAACCTCCTTAACATTCCACAGCCTTCACCACTGCCTCCCAGACCAAGAATAACCCATAATCCCAAGAACTAGTCACAACAGTACAGTATCTTTAACCTCTCATGTAAGGCACTCTCCCCTCCTGAATTATCTGTATTATCTAAGGACCTCACTTTCAGCCCTAAACCTGCATTTGATCATGCTGCTTTGGTTAAGGTCCTACTTTCCTTCACACATAATATCCATTGGAAACATCACTTTGCAACCAAATCCCAAAACCTTTCTAACAGCAAACCTGACACTGAACCCTGCCTTGAACAGTTCAGACCATGGTCCCAACTTGATCCACCACCACTACCTAAAAATCATCCCTTCCAAGCCTTCCAAGAATTCCTCACATCCAGCATTGCATCACAACCATTCCTCAGGTCCCTACAACATGACCCTAATCTGTCCTCTGCAGAACTCCAGGCTCTATGTTCCCTAAAAGCTGATGACTCCATCATTAACCTCCCAGCAGACAAAGGATCTACCACTGTAGTATTGACTGAAAGGAGTATGTTAGTGAAGGTCTACACCAGCTGTGTGACACCTCTACATACAGTGTCTGCCATCAAGATCCCATCCCTGTGATTCAAACTCATCTGCAGTCCCTCCTTAAGACGTCAGGCCCCTCACAAGGACTAACACCTCAATCCATAGAACTTCTTGCTCCACCAAAACCATGCACCCTCATCTTTTACCTTCTTTCTGAGATCCACAAACTCAATCATCCTGGCTGTCCTATAGTTGCTGGCTTCAAAGCACCCACCAAACATATATCTGCCTTAGTTGATCAAAACCTGCAACCAATAGTACAAATACTCCTCTCCTACATCAAAGACACAAACCATTTCCTAGATAATCTGAAATCCATGCCCGTCCCACTCCCACCACACACCTTGTTTGTCACCATTGATGCTGCCTCCCCCCTACACCAACATCTACCATGTACATGGTCTGTCTGCTGCTGAACGTTTCCTCAGTCAGCGCCCAGATGATTCCAAACCTATGACATCCTTCCTACTCACCTTAATCAACTTTATGCTTACCAAAAACTACTTCACCTTTGAGGGGAAGACATACAAACAGGTCAGGGGTACGGCTATGGGAACGAGGATGGGTCCTGCCTATTCCGACCTTTTCGTGGGTTGCTTGGAGGGGGCTTTCCTTGGATCCATTAGTCTTCAGCCCCTGGTTCAGTTTAGATGCACTGATGACATCTTTACCATATGGACTTGTGAGGCTGACTGCTAAAATTCCTGGAATCTTTGAATACCTTCTCCCAATTAAATTTCACATAGTCTTATTCATTTTGACAGTGGCATGCTTTCCATGTCGAACCTTCCCTCCCATACAGTCTTGGCATCTGAGGCAAATCTATTTGTTCAGAGACAGACT
This sequence comes from Schistocerca americana, assembly GCF_021461395.2. Classification (NCBI taxonomy): domain Eukaryota; kingdom Metazoa; phylum Arthropoda; class Insecta; order Orthoptera; family Acrididae; genus Schistocerca; species Schistocerca americana. The sequence goes on from NC_060123.1 coordinate 189,651,776, forward strand.
CATTACAGCAGTACACCACTATTCTCATCCCTGCCTTCACTGCACATAATTACCCCACCAGCCTAGTTAAGAAGCAGATTTCCCGGGCCATCGCATCCAATCCTCGTACTGCTGATCCCTCCACAAAACAGCTTTGGAGCACACCATTGGTGATCCAGTATTATCCTGGCCTGGAATGTGTTAATCAACCACTTTGATGGGACCATTACTTCCTAAAATTATGCCCTGAAATGAGATCCATTCTGTCTGAAATTTTGCCCACCACACCTAGAATAGCTTTCTGTCACCCTCCCTATGGTCCTTCTGCACCCATCTCCCTACCCTATGGCTCCCACCCCTGTGACCATCCCCGCTGCAAGACTTGCCAAATGCACCTTCCTACCACCACACATAATAGCCCTGTAACTGGCAAAATGTATACTATCAAAGGGAGAGCTACCTGCAAAACGACACACCATACACCAGCTATTACGTAAACACTGTTCGGCATTCTACATCAGCATGACTGCCACCAAATTATCAATTAGAATGGATGGGCATAGGCAGAGGGTGTATACTGTCAACTCATAGTATATTGTTGCAGAGCATGCTCTACCACATGACATTCATGACCTTGGTGCCTGTTTCACCACACATTCCACCTGGACTCTTACCTCAGACACCAGTTCCTCAGAACTCCACAGGTGGGAACTAGCACTACATTTTCTTGGTTCTCGCCACCTACCTGGCCCTAATTTATGTTAATTTCTTCTGTCTCAGCATTTCTTCACTGTAACTACTCTTTGTTTCACTCTGTTTTAGTTTCCTACATCTTTCATTGTTTTCCTCATCTATTTTTCACTGCTCCCCTCCCACCTCTGTTATGTACAATGCACTTAGCTTTTCACTTTTATTAACTCACACATGACATTTAAGCAGTAATCTCTGTCTGCATGTTACCAGTCTTCCACCTTTAAGCTCTCAGGTTTCCAAATCTCATCTGATGTAGTCTCCAACAATCAGTCTTTCCTTCTCATCCCATATGTTAAGTCTCCACTGACTCGCAGTTCTGGGTGACTTTACCAAAATCTACCCCTTTTCCTAGACCTCTCCAGTCCTTTTTGCTTCCTTCTTCCTTCCCCTTCAACCCTTCTGCCTGAAGAAGGTGCCGCTGGCTCCAAAAGCTTGCCAATTACAACAGTCCTTTACGTGTGTGCTCTGCTGCTGCTTGGTGAGTAGATTTTTTATCTATTCAAATAAATAATTTTGTCAATAATTAATTGTTTTCATTGAGTTTGATAGAAATACAGTCTTCCTGCTTCCATTTTAACAATATTCCAAATTGTTTTAATTTTGTTATCAGAAGTGCTAATCTCAAACATATTGCACATACTTCTGGACTTTTTAATAACTTTTTTTAATACAGTGCAGTAGTTTTTATAATGTTTGTTTCAGGATCAATACTCCTCCTAGCTATAAGAAACATTTCCCTTTCCTATTTACAAGATATTTTTTCCCTTTAGTAAGCCATGGCTTTTTACATGGTTTCTTACAATTATATATTATAATATACATTCTCAAAGTGAACACCATCTGGATGCATGAGCAAGGACAAGAGGACATTTGTTTTTCCAGAAGATCTGATGCTGCTGTGTAATAGTGCCCCATTCTTGTTATTCTGTCTTTCAGAAATACTCTCCAATCAGTTACAATGATCTCCTTGTAGAGAGGATGCTTTGTCCATCCACTCATGTCCAATACTATGTGACTACATGAGCACACACGATGTTTTACAGGATGAAATTAGAACACTGATGTCATACACATACTTTATTTATTTCTACAGATAGTTGGGGATACATACATGCTCAAATAAGATCACAATTCCAAGCCTACATCAAATGCTGTAAACTCATACATAGTTCCAAACACTGATGACATGCACACAGCATGTGTCGAAATACTGGACAACTTCCTCTTCCTGGGGATTTGGAGTTTGCTGAAAAAGTTCCTGTAAATTGATCCACAGTGTTTCATAGAAGCTATAAATGTAAAACCTGCCAGCTCAGTCCCTGGTTGAGTGCATGCCATATGATAAAACTGCCATACTTTAAATTCTTGAAGGTCTGTTTCTGCGTGTGAGTCAATTCCATTTTGTTAAAAATTTGTATTATTTGTGGGAAACCACCAGTGCTGAAACTCAATGAAAAGTTTGTTAACAAGAAGTAATAAGTAGAACAGATTTTTAGTAACCATGTTTTAAGTGTTGCAGAGAAAATAGACTCCAGCCGTTCATTAGAAAATGCAAGGCAGTATATAGAAGGGGCAATACCTACGCAATTTGATAAAATTGAAATTCAACTCACCTCTCCTACTGAAATTAGGAAAATAATAAATTCACCTAAAAGTACAAGCTCAGATGGAATTGATGGCATTTCCAACTGATTACTAAAAGCTTGTTCCCAACAAATAAGTAGGATTCTCAGCCTAATGTCTCGTAGCTCACTGAAACAGGGCATTTTTCCAGATAGACTGAAATACACTGTTGTTAAACCATTGCATAAAAAAAGGGGATAGGTGTGATGCTAAAAGCTACCGCCCAATCTCACTTCTGACAGCTTTATCCAAAAATCTTGAAAAGGTAATGTACTCAAGAGTAGCATCACATTTTTGTAAAAATGAAGTACTAACAAGATGTCAATTTGGTTTTCAGAAAGGCTTTTCAAACAGAAAATGCTATATATCCTTTCACTGATCAAATATTAAGTGAATTGAATAACTGAACATCACCCACTGGGGTATTTTGTGATTTTTTGATTGTATGAATCATGAAATTCTTCTACATAAGCTTAAGTATTGTGGTATGAGTGGGACAGTGCACAAATGATTTAATTCATATTTAACTGGAACAATGCAGAAGGTTGAAATTAGCAGTACAGATAGTCTGCAAAAATCAGCAGAGTCCTGCAACTGGCGAGGTATCAAGAATGGTGTCACACAGGGTTCAGTCTTGGGTCCCTTATTGTTCTTAATATATATTAATGACTTGCCACTCTGTATTCATGAAGATGCAAAGCTTGTTCTTTTTTATGATGATACAAGTACAGTAGTCACACCCAACAAACAAGAATCAGCTGAGGAAATTGTAAATAATGTCTTTCAGAAAATGCAAATCGACTCTCACTGAATTTTGCGAAATCAGTTTATAAAATTCTGTACAGTAAATGGCAACACCATTGATAAATATAGACTATGAACAGAAGTCTGTTGCTAAGGCAGAATATTCAAAATTTCTGGGTGTATGCATTGGTGAGAAATTGAATTGGAAGAAACAAATAGATGATCTGCTGGAATGGTTAGGTTCAGCTACTTATGATATTAGGGATATTGCAAATTTTAGTGATAAACATATCAGTAAATTAGACTACTATACCTATTTTCATTTGCTGCTTTCATGTGTCATCACATTTTGGGGCTTTTCATCATTAAGAGAGAAAGTATTCATTGCACAAAAGTGTGTAATCATAATAATAGCTGGAGCCCACTCAAGATCACCTTGCAGGCATTTATTTAAGTGGCTTGGGATTGATTGATTGATTGATTTCTTTATTAATCCATGTAACAATTTACATTGTGTGGATTTCATCAGCAAAATCATATACAATACAATATACCTACAATTATACACATAAAATTAGTATTTACACCCATTTTTGAGGTATCTTAAATTAGTTTTATATCCTTGTGTAATTTGTAATTTTCTTATAGTACTGTACAATTTTTGATTACATATCATAATTATTTCCTCATGTATTACAATGCAGGCTACTTTAATTACACTACATGTTTTAATTCAGATAGTCCGTTACTGCGTAATAACTTTTATTTAATAAAAAAAATTTTAGTTTTGTTTTGAACTGTCCGATTGTGTCAATATCTTTTATTTTTTGGGGTAATTTATTATATAATTTAACAGCATTGTACAACAAGCTCTGCTGAGTTTTAACTTTATTTTTCCTCTCTAGATGCAGATTGAATTGGTTTCTAGTTTCATAGCTATGTACTAATGAATTCTTCGTATAGCAGTCAATATTTTTTTTTACATACATAACAGTTTGAAAAATGTATTCACAGGGGACAGTTAGGATTTCCAGCTTTTAGAAATGTTCAAGGCAGTGAGCCCTACTGCCACTCTTGGTTATTATACGAATTGTTCTTTTTTGTCATTTGAAAACTATTTGAATATTTTTACTGTTGACTCCCCAAAATATTATTCCATAGGTAATAACAGAGTGGATATAAGAAAAATATAGAGATCTGACACATGTAGTATCACAAACTGCAGTCAGAATTCTCAGAGCATAGCATGCTGTAGCGATTCTGTTACTAAGTATTTTAACATGTTCTTCCCACTTTAACTGACTGTCAACATGCATACCAAGAAATTTTGTGTAGTCTACACATTCTGTAGTTTCATTGTTTAACTTAAAGTTGTTAAAGTGTGGTTTTTTGCAGACATAGAAGTTAACAGCATTTGTTTTTTTAAGATTTAGTGTTAGTTTATTATTGGATGCCCACTCACGTACACTGTTTAGTGTTTGTTCGGCTTTTTCTTTTAGTGCATCTGGTGATTTGTCACTGATTAGAACATATGAGTCATCTGCAAACAATATTGTTTGTCCATGCTTGATGCTCTGTGGGAAGTCGTTTATGTAAATGAGGAATAGTACTGGGCCAAGGACACTACCCTGTGGGACACCTATATTTACATAATTTGGGTCTGAAGTATACTTTAAAATATAGTTTGAGCAACTTGAAATATGTGAGATTTCAGTTATCTGTCTTCTATTTTTTAGATATGACTGGAACCACTTTTTCACAAGTCCCCTAATTCCAAGTTCATCTAACTTATTTAACAATATGTTGTGGTCTACAGTATCAAACGCTTTAGTTAGATCAAGAAATATACCTGTTGTGTAGTTCCCTTTATCTAATGCTTCTAGAATGTGTTTTGTGAGGTGTGCTGTTGCTGATTCTGTGCTTTTCCCTGATCGAAATCCAAACTGGTCAACAGATAGTAAGTTGCATTTATTTAAATAATTGATTAGCCTATCTTTCATAATAGTTTCTAATATTTTTGCAAAGCATGATAGTAGAGAAATTGGCCTATAATTTTCAATTATTCCTGCATCACCTTTTTTGAAGAGAGGTAGTAATTTCGCATATTTTAAATAGTCTGGAAAGTAGCCCTGCTTGAAAGATTGATTTATAATATCAACTAAAGGTGGAAGTAGGCTCTTGATACAGTCCTTAATTATAAAAATGGGGACTTCATCCAAACCAGCTGAGTTTTTGTTTTTCAGTTTGCTGACTGCTTTATAGACTTCTTCCTGTGTTGTAGGGAATAACACCATTGAGTGTGATACACCATTATTTGGCTTTTTGACCTGAGGGGCTATTAAAAAATTTTCCTGTAATTTTATTCCTATGCTACTAAAATAATCATTTACATAGTTTGCCAAATATATTGGGTCTTTTATTAGAGTCCCTTCCTCTTTGATTTTCAAGTTTGACAGATTCATTTTCCTGGAACCAGTTTCCTGCTTCACAATCTTCCATACTGCCTTTTTTTTTTTCAGCAGAGTGCACTATTTTGGAGTTATGAGCTCTCTTTGCTGCAAACAATATTTTTCTATATGTTTTCCTATATCTTTTATAAAAGAGTGAGAAAGCAGGATTAGTTTGGCTGTGTTTAATGGAGCTCAGGTACTTTAGTGTTTCAGATGATTTTTTGATTCCTTTTGTGACCCACTTGCTTTTTCCTGCTGTTGGTAATGGACATAATACTTTAGGAAACGTTTCTTCAAAATTTAATTTAAACAATTTCATGAAATTTTTGAATTTTTCATTTGCATCTACCTCTGAGTATACTGAGTCCCATGTTTGTCCTGCTATCTGTTTGGCAAACTCATGTCTATTTCTTTTAGAAAAAATTCGTCTGTAAATATGCATTTTCTTTGTTTCTTCTGGAGCCACTTTTATATTAATGATTTGAGCTGAGTGATCAGATAATCCTAGCTCTGCTACCACTACCTCACAGTTTTCTTTGCCTAAATCTGTTAATACCTGATCAACAGCTGTCTTTGAGTATTTTGTTATTCTGGTTGCACTGTTAACCATTGGAACTAAATTGAAACTTTGAACAAGACTTTGTAATGAGTCCCATGTAGAATCAGGATTCAGTTTATCCACATTTAGGTCTCCACATATGAGAATGTGGTTCTTTGGAGTGGATATCTTGTCAAGAACATGATTAAGTTTGGAGAAAAAGATATTGAAGTCTCCACTAGGAGGTCTGTATATACATAAGATAATCAAATTCCTACACCTGTATTGGTCCCTGATTTCAACTGCTGCCAGTTCAAAATGTTGCTCTTCACTGATTACACATAAATCGCTTCTGGTCTTATACTGATAATTTTGTTTTACATAAATACAACACCCTCCACACTTCATAGAAGTCCTACAGTACGCACACGCTAAATTATAAGACTGCAAGACTAACTGATTAATTTCAGCCTCATTGCACCAATGCTCAGTGAGACAAACAACTGAGCACTCTGTAGACTCCAGCTCCACTTCTAGCTGTTGGGTCTTATTCACAGTACCTTCACAATACATATATCCACTTAAGACATTTATTATTAATAATCCACCCCAATTCAAAAATAACAGCAAATTACATAGCTACAACACTAGAAGAAAGGATGATCTTCACTATTTTTATGGATTAAACCTCACTTTGGCACAGAATGGGGTGAATTATGCTGCCACAAAAATCTTTGGTCATTTGCCAAATAGCATTAAAGGTCTGGCAGATAGCCAACCAACATTTAAAAGCAAATTAAAAGAATTTCTGACTGACAACCCCTTTTACTCAATAGATGAATTTTTAGATATTAAGTAGTAACCTTAAGAAAAGAAAAAAAAAATATTAGTTAATTATTTTGTGTAAAGAAAATGCATGTTAAAGTGACACATTCAACATCATTACAAAATGTCGTATTCATGACCTATGGATAAGTATTAATGTATGTATGTATACATTTTCTAAAACATGGTTTCAACCCAAGTACCAACTAATTGAGGAAATACTTTCAGGTATTGATGGTATTACATATAAGACTTTTATCCAAAGTGACAGCTTCCAGCAACTGAAGAAGTAACACCTAATAATGTGTTCATATTGGGTGATGTCATAATGAAAATCAGAATCAGATAATCAAATATTACTGGTTTGGCAGGCACAGAGGTCTTGATATCTTTTACCTAAGCCAGACATACTCAAGGATCCCAAAGCAATGGATACGAGATAATTAAAACCTTATTACTCTCTTCGATAATATGAATTTGAAACACATTTACCAAGCACATGTAGAAACTGATATGACATTGAAATATTATGTAGAGATTGCTGGGATCATCCACACTATATTTTTATCAATAAATGTATTAGTATCAGTACAACCAAACCACCGAAGGCCGATACAGCCGAAACTTTCAGATGCTTTTAAGAGATGTGTTTGTGTGTGTGTGTGTGTGTGTGTGTGTGTGTGTGTGTGTGTGTGTGTGTTTGTGTGTCTATACATAGATACAATATATTAAACAATGGAAGGTCCAGGTAGGAATACCAACAATGTGGGAAAAGAGGGACTGCTACTTACCATAAAGAAGACACATCAGTTGCAGACAGGCACATTTAAAGAGCACTTACATAAAGTTTTTGGCGACAGCCTTCATCGGTAAAAGACACACACACACACACACACACACACACACACACACACACACACACACACTATTCACACACGCAAGCAAGCACACCCCAATCACAAATGACCACCAACTCCAACATATCTTGCTGGACTGCAACTATCATGCGGGATGAAAGCAGAAATCTGGAGGATACGAAGAAGGGGAAGGGATAGAAGTGTACAAGTGGGGAGAGAGACAAATGCTGTCTGGTGGAGTGTGCAGGGACCAGAATGCCAACAGGCCCAGCATCAGGAGGTTGTTGGCCAGAGAAGTGGAAAAAAGGAGCAAGAAAGGAGAAGAACCGAGAAACACAGGCAGATGCATTGGCAGAGAGCTGCAAATAAACAGGGTGGGAGATGAGAATAGGGAGGAGATGACAGGACAGAGAGGGTAGAAATTGTAGGGTGAAGGGTTTGGGGACAGTATGTTACTGTAGGTTGAGGCCGGGATAATTACGGGAATGGAGAATGTGCTATAAAGGTAACTCCCATCTGCACAATTCAGAAAAGCTGGTGGTGGAGGGAAAGATCCAGATGGCTTGGGTAGTGAAGCAGCCATTGAAATCAAGTGTATTTATTCAGCTGCATGTTATGCTGCAGGGTGGTCTACTTTGCTCTTCATGAGAGTTTGGGGGTGGCTGTTCATCCTGGTGGACAGCTGGTTGGTAGTCATACAACATAAAAAGCTGTGCAGTGATTGCAGGAAAACTGCTAAATGACATGGCTGCTTTCACAGGTGGCCCAGTCGTTGATGGGGTAGGGTAAACCTATGACAGGACTGGAATAGGAAGTGCTGGGTGGGTGGACTGAGCAGGTTTTGCACCTGGGCCTTCCACAGGGATATGGTCCTTGCAGCAAGGGTTGGGACTAGGAGTGACTTAGGGATGAAAAGGGGTGTTGTGGAGGTTGGGTGGGCTACAGAACAATGCTTTAGAGGGTGTGGGAAGTATCTTGGGTAGTATGCCCCTCATTTTAGAGCATATCGACAGGTAACCAAAGCCCTGGCAGAGGTTGTGGTTCAGTTGTTCCAGTCTGGGGTGGTACTGGGTGATGAATGGGACACTCATTTGTTGCTGGTTCTTGGGGTGGTGGGAGGATTGGGGTGTGATGGGAAATGGCACAGGAGATCTGTTTGCGGACTAGGTCTGTGGGATATTGCCTGTCTTTGAAGGCCTTAGTGCCTCAGCATACTGACAAGGGAACCTCCCCATCGCACCCCCCTCAGAATTAGTTATAAGTTGGCACAGTGGATAGGCCTTGATAAACTGCACACAGATCAATTGAGAAAACAGGAAGAAGTTGTGTGGAACTGTGAAAAAATAAAAAAAATATACAAACTGAGCAGTCCATGGGCCATATAGGCAACATCATGGACAATGTGAGCATAGGAGCGCCGTGGTCCCGTGGTAGCGTGAGCAGCTGCAGAACGAGAAGTCCTTGGTTCAAGTCTTCCCGGGAGTGAAAATTTTACTTTCTTTATTTTTGCGTAGTTATTATCTGTCTGTTCGTTCATTGACATCTCTGTTCACTGTAATAAGTTTAGTGTCTGTGGTTTGCGACCACATCGCAAAACCGTGTGATTAGTAGATGAAAGGACGTGCCTCTCCAATGGGAACCGAAAACATTTGATCGCAAGGTCATAAGTCAACCGATTCCTCCACAGGAAAACACATCTGATATATTCTATACGACACTGGTGACGGCATTTGCGTCACATGACAAGAATATGTTGTCGACCCACCTAACTTGTAGACTTGGCAAATGGGTAAAAAGATTCTTCTACCTTGCCTGATTTAGGTTTTCTTGTGGATGTGATAATCACTCCCAAAAAAGTGATGAAAACATAAGAGTTTGTCACATAAACTGAAAACGAAAAACTAAATTTCTCACTCGATGGAAGATTTGAACCAAGGACCTTTCATTCCACAGCTGCTCACGTTACCACGAGACCGCGGCGCACCTGCGTCCCCATTGTCCTTGATGTTGCCTATCTTCCCATGAACTACTCAGTTTGTATATTTTGCTTATTTTTTTCATAGTTCCACACATGTTCTTCCTGTTTTCTCAATTGATCTGTGTTCAGTTTTTCAAGGCCTATCCACTATGCCAACTTATAACTAAATCTGAGGGGGGTGCGATGGGGAGGTTCCCTTGTGAGCAAGGGAGTCTTTGCAACTGTCATCCCTAGGTGGCCAGGTTCTATGGGAGGGATTTTTTGGTGTGAAATGGATGACAGCTGTCAAAATGCATGTACTGTTGGTGACTGGTGGGTTTAATGTGGACAGACATGTGGTTGGAGCCATCAGAGAGGAGGAGGACATCAACACCTAGGAAGGTGGCACACTGGGTTGAGAAGGACCATGTAAAGTGGATGGGAGAGAAGGTGTTGAAGATGTGAAAGAACAAAGATGGCCCTGAGTCCAGATCAAAAAGATATAATCAATGAACCTGAATCAGACTAGGAGTTTGATGTTTTGCAAGGCTACGGAGGTCTCCTCTCCTTTTTTGTTTCTTTTTTCCCACATCCCTGCCCCACAACCTCCTGACACTGTGCCTATTGCCATTCTAGTCCCTGCACACTCCACCAGACAGCATTCATCTCTTCCCACCTGTACACTACTATCCCTTTCCTTGCTCCCTCCAGCCTGCTGCTTGCATCCCATGAGATAGTTACATTCTGGCAAGAGTTGCTAGAGTTGGTGGTTGTGTATGTATGTGAGGTGTGCTTGATTGTGTGAGTGAATTGTGTTGTCTCTCCTTTACTGATGAAGGCTGGGGGCAAAAGCTTTATGTAAGTGTCTTTTAATTGTGCCTGCCTGCGACTTGATGTGTCTTCTTTACGGTAAGTAGCAATTTGTCTTTTCCTACATTGTAGAGTGAAACAACATGGTAATTATGTCATTATACTTTACAGGATGGATAAGTTCGTGAGATCTTCGGTTCATGATCATTTTGAAGAGGGTAGGTAGATTGTTCGCCTGTATGTTGATGTGAAAATTCAGATGCTCAACAACAATATTAAATGTTGTACTACTATGCTTGAAGCAGTCAACAAAAGCATCAAGGACCCTTTTTGTGGCTATCTGTCTGCTTTTATACTTTAAAGATACAAGACCATTGCACTTCTGATCATGTGATCTTCCGGCCATATGGTGTTAAGTTTGTATTTGCAATCCAATTATATACTCCTAGCCCAGTTAAACTATTTTGTGTGAAAGATGTCTATGGCAGGGATGGAGACTGCCTCTTGAGAATACCATCCATACCTGCAAGATAGTACAGCACTACACTATACCCACTGTACTATACCATCTGACTAATGTGCTGGTATGGAGTACGGGTCATTTATTTTTATTTGTTTATTTATTTATCTCTTGTTCCGGTGATCCATGTTGTGACACTATCACAGGATATGGAACGTGTCAATTTTACAAGCTTTTGGTCAGAATTTGTGGTAATACATAAAACAAAACAAAAACAGTAAAAAGTAACTTAGGTCCCACTACAAAAAATACTTTTTAGAGATGGATAGAGATTACAAAATAATAAGTGTTACAGAGAAATAAATATTGCAAAATATATGTTTACAATAAAAATATTCGGTATTACAAATACAAATTTGGGCATACATTTGCAATTTACAATACAAGAGATGTTAAACACTGTAGTTCAGGAACTCTTCTAATGTATAAAATGATCCTTGCAATAGGAACTGCCCTAAGGTTTTTTTAAACAAGAGATCATCATCTACCAAACACTTAATTCTTGAAGGGAGAGCATTAAAAATCTTACAGCCACGGAAATGGACTCCTTTCTGCACCATACTTAGATTTGGCTGTTCATAGTGTATATCATGTTTCCTTCGAGTATTGTGACTGTGATATGCACTATTCAGCTTAAAGATGGATTTTTCTTTCCTTATGAAGCACATCAACGAGAATATATATTGCGCAGTGGATGTAAGTATTTCAAGCTTCTTAAAAAGATTCCTGCATGTGGCTCTAGGATGGACTCCACACATGATCCTTATGGCTCTTTTTTGTACACACAGTACTTTTTTAGACAGTGGCTGATTTCCCCAAAATATAATTCCAAATGCCATAATTGCATGAAAGTAACCATAATACGCAGACTTCATGGTTTCCATATTTCTATAAGAAGAAACAATACGCAATGCGTATGTTGCTGAGCTTAGTCTTTTGCACAGATCCACAATGCGGTTTGACCAATTCAGTTTGCTATCAATATGCAAACCTAGATATTTTGAGGAATCTACCCTGCTAATTGTCTGCTCACCTATCTTTACAAATATTTCCTCATCTTTGGATGTTTTGTGGAACTGAATGTAGTTTGTTTTACAGTAATTTAAAATAAGACCATTAATGTTGAACCAGTTCACCGTTTCATTTAGAACCTTATTTGCCATTGCCTCAAGTTTATCTACTGAATTATCAATAAGTAGTGTAGTGTCATCCGCAAAAATGGTGAATCTACAATATTCCGTAGAGAGAGGAAGATCATTTATAAATACACTCCTGGAAATTGAAATAAGAACACCGTGAATTCATTGTCCCAGGAAGGGGAAACTTTATTGACACATTCTTGGGGTCAGATACATCACATGATCACACTGACAGAACCACAGGCACATAGACACAGGCAACAGAGCATGCACAATGTCGGCACTAGTACAGTGTATATCCACCTTTCGCAGCAATGCAGGCTGCTATTCTCCCATGGAGGCGATCGTAGAGATGCTGGATGTAGTCCTGTGGAACGGCTTGCCATGCCATTTCCACCTGGCGCCTCAGTTGGACCAGCGTTCGTGCTGGACGTGCAGACCGCGTGAGACGACGCTTCATCCAGTCCCAAACATGGGGGACAGATCCGGAGATCTTGCTGGCCAGGGTAGTTGACTTACACCTTCTAGAGCACGTTGGGTGGCACGGGATACACGCGGACGTGCATTGTCCTGTTGGAACAGCAAGTTCCCTTGCCGGTCTAGGAATGGTAGAATGATGGGTTCGATGACAGTTTGGATGTACCGTGCACTATTCAGTGTCCCCTCGACGATCACCAGTGGTGAGATCGCTCCCCACACCATGATGCCGGGTGTTGGCCCTGTGTGCCTCGGTCGTATGCAGTCCTGATTGTGGCGCTCACCTGCACGGCGCCAAACACGCATACGACCATCATTGGCACCAAGGCAGAAGCGACTCTCATCGCTGAAGACGAGACGTCTCCATTCGTCCCTCCATTCACGCCTGTCGCGACACCACTGGAGGCGGGCTGCACGATGTTGGGGCGTGAGCGGAAGACGGCCTAACGGTGTGCGGGACCGTAGCCCAGCTTCATGGAGACGGTTGCGAATGGTCCTCGCCGATACCCCAGGAGCAACAGTGTCCCTAATTTGCTGGGAAGTGGCGGTGCGGTCCCCTACGGCACTGCGTAGGATCCTACGGTCTTGGCGTGCATCCGTGCGTCGCTGCGGTGTGGTCCCAGGTCGACGGGCACGTGCACCTTCCGCCGACCACTGGCGACAACATCGATGTACTGTGGAGACCTCACGCCCCACGTGTTGAGCAATTCGGCGGTACGTCCACCCGGCCTCCCGCATGCCCACTATACGCCCTCGCTCAAAGTCCGTCAACTGCACATACGGTTCACGTCCACGCTGTCGCGGCATGCTACCAGTGTTAAAGACTGCGATGGAGCTCCGTATGCCACGGCAAACTGGCTGACACTGACGGCGGCGGTGCACAAATGCTGCGCAGCTAGCGCCATTCGACGGCCAACACCGCGGTTCCTGGTGTGTCCGCTGCGCCGTGCGTGTGATCATTGCTTGTACAGCCCTCTCGCAGTGTCCGGAGCAAGTATGGTGGGTCTGACACACCGGTGTCAATGTGTTCTTTTTTCCATTTCCAGGAGTGTATAATAAAAAGTAGGGGGCCCAGAACTGAGCCCTGTGGCACTCCACATGTGATGTTACCCCATTCTGAAGATACTGGGACACCATCTTGACTATCTACTACAACTTTTTGTTTCCTGTTTGACAGATATGAGTCGAGCCATTTCCCTACTGCACCACTTATACCGAGATGTGCAGCTTTTTGTACAAGAATTTGGCGATTTACACAGTCAAATGCTTTTGTTAGATCACAAAATATGCCAATCACTTTCAGTTTTTTGTTGATAGATTCCAAGAGTTTGCCAGTAAATGCAAATATTGCATCTTCTGTTGACAAACCTTTCTGAAATCCAAACTGACTTTTGCTGAAGCTCTTGCATTCACTGAGATGCTTAACTATCCTGGCATGCATTGGTTTCTCTAAAACCTTTGAAAAGCTTGTCAGTAGTGATATTGGCCTATAGTTAGCAGTATCCGTCTTATCCCCCTTCTTATACAGCGGTTTTACAACTGCATACTTAAGCCTCTCAGGAACTATTCCTTGCTTAAGTGACACATCAAAAGTGTGGCAAAGGACTTTACTTACATGGCTGGAGCAGTATTTTAATAATTTGTTAGAAATGTTGTCAATTCCAGCAGAGTTTTTACTTTTCAGGGATTTAATAACTCTTTGAATTTCTTGAACAGTGACTGTTTTTACCTTAATGTGTTGTACTGAACCAGGTACTCTAGCTTTCAAAAGATTGATGTGTTGCTTCATGGACCCTTGTAAACCTATTTTTTCTGTTACTGTTAAAAAATTGTTGTTGAATGTGTCTGCAACTGTTTTTGGATCGCTAACAAGATTACCCTCACTTCTGATTTGGATATTTTCACTACAAACTGCATTTTTCCCCGTTCCCTTCTTTACAAATTTCCAGATAGTTTTTACTTTATTGCTCAAGTTGTCAATTTCTGCCTTCAAGCACATGTTCTTTGCTGCCTGAATGGTCTTATTCAGAACTTTATTATAGATTTTATAGTGTGTAATCCTACTGTTATCATTTGAACTCCTGGCTGCAGCATATAGTTCTCTTCTTGTGTTACAAGAGATTTTGATGCCTTTAGTAATCCAAGGCTTGTTTCCAGATTTGAACAGGTTTTCTCTCACTGATTTTTTAGGAAATGCTTCTTCAAAAAGGCTTGTAACTTCATTGATAAACGTATTAAATTTTGAATTAACATCAACTGTAGCATATACAGGAGACCAGTCCACAAGCCGTAATTGTTGATTAAAGGTTTCAGTGGTGTGTCTGTTTATAATCCTAAATGTTTTCCAAATGAAATTTTCTTTTCTTTGTACATTCATTTGGTTTAGAGTGAGGAATTGCCCTTCATGATCAGAGAGACCATTTATAATATTTTTCATGGTTAAATTATTGCAAATATCCTTATCTACAAATACATTATCTATTAAAGTGCTAGAGCTGGCAGTTACTCTAGTTGGAGTGTCCACCAATGGTACTAAATTGTAACAGTACATTAAATGTTCAAAATCTGTCTTGTTTCTATTTTCTGTTAAAAGATCCACATTGAAGTCACCCATAACAATGATAGATTTAGTTTTCCTACATAGGTGGGCCAGAAGTGATTCAGTTTGTCTTATAAATACATTTAGATTTCCAGCATGTGCCCTGTAAACAGCCAGAACAATAACAGTTGCACTGTCTGCTGTTAACTCAATGCCACACACCTCAAAATGTTGTTCATCACAGTATTTGCTTACCGTATATCTAGGGATTTATACACTATATTATTTTTTATAAATATTGCAACACCACCTTTTTCCATAACAGATCTACAGTAATGAGTAGCTAAACTAAAGTTCTCAATCTGTATCATGTGGATCCCACTCATAACGTGATGTTCTGAGAAACACAGTATATCAGGATCACTTTCACACTCGTCTTTTAAATTTATTAGCAACTGGTCTATTTTATTCTTGAGGCTACATATATTTTGGTGGAATAAAGACAAAGTTTGATTTTTTCTCACCTCTGCATTTGCGTGATGTTTGCTAGGAGTGGCTTTTTTCAGTACATTAGTTGATAGTGTTGCTTGAGGTGTGGAAAACTCATATTGAACACACGAGAGAGATGCTTCACACAACTTTGAATCCTCATCTCTCGTGTTACTCACCATAAAAAACGTTGAGTTTGTTTTTTGTTGCGTGTAGGACGGGCAATAGTTACCGCTGAATGTGTTGTTTATCTCTTGTTTCCGCCACTGACGATTCTGCTGCTTTTGAGGATGCTTCTTTTTCTTTTGCTGAGACTGATCCCATACCGGTACATGGAATTTTTCTGTTCGCTTTCTCACTGTTCGCAATGATTTCGGGTCACAAGTGGTGAGCCTGCTTGCAGCTAATAATCCTGAATGCTGAGGATGAGTACCGGGGACAGATGACCGAAGCACAATGGGAATTTGAAAAATTTCTTTGGACTGCACTCATATCCCCAGGTCAGCCATCTTGAATTATGACATCATCAAAGATGTCATGGATTGCCATCTTGGATTCTAAACTTAGAACTATGCAGGTTTGTACTCGCAGGATGACGTCATAGAAATACTGTTACTCTGCTCACTGGTTTGCTGCCTTGAAATATCACATGTGAATGACATGCTAGAAATTTATAATAAAGACTTCTTGCGAATTTTTCTGATTGGACCATTCCATAAAATATGAACACATAAGGGTATCACAAGCTGGATGGCTTTGCTGGCATGTGTCAGGTTTTTGAAAGTTAATAGTATTCTTGTTACTGATGTATATTTTCATTTCTTGGTTGGTTCTGCACACCGTGATCCAGTAACAATATCAGCACTTGAGAGTTGAACAGTGCAAATACTCGTATTTGCGATGGATTCTGATGCAGTTGATATCAATGATAATCTGCAGTACTCCTTCCATAAAAATGGTTCAAATGGCTCTAAGCACTATGGGACTTAACATCTGAGGTCATCAGTCCCCTAGACTTAGAACTACTTAAACCTAACTAACCTAAGGACATCACACACATCCAAGCCCGAGGCACGATTCAAACCTGCGACTGTAGCAACAGCCCGGTTCCAGTCTGAAGTGCCTATAACCGCTCTGCCACAGCGGCTGGCTCCCTACTTCCATACATTCTCTCCTTGTGTAACACAGAATTGGCGCTGGAATGTATTCCAATATGCTATTTAACAGTCATTCCCATTTATCAAGAACTGACAGTAAACTTCCTGGCAGATTAAAACTGTGTGCCTGACCGTGACTCGAACTCGGGAACTTTGCCTTTCGCGAGCAAGTGCTCTACGAACTGAGATACCCAAGCATGACTCACGCCCCCTCTCCTACCTTCCAAACTTTACAGAAGCTCTCCTTCGCAGGAGAGCTTCTGTAAAGTTTGGAAGGTAGGAGACAGTAAAGCGGTGAGGACGGGGCGTGAGTCATGCTTGGGTAGCTCAGTTGGTAGAGCACTTCCCGCAAAAGGCAAAGGTCTCGAGTTCGAGTCTCGGTCCGGCACACAGTTTTAATCTGCCAGGAAGTTTCATATCAGGGCACACTCCGCTGCAGAGTGAAAATCTCATTCTGGAAACATCCCCCAGGCTGTGGCTAAGCCATATCTCCGCAATATCCTTTCTTTCAGGAGTGCTAGTTCTGCATGGTTCGCAGGAGAGCTTTTGTAAAGTTTGGAAGGTAGGAGACGAGGTACTGTCAGAAGTAAAGCTGTGAGGATGGGGCATGAGTCATGCTTGGGTAGCTCAGTTGGTAGAGCACTTGCCCGCGAAAGGCAAAGGTCCCGAGTTCGAGTCGCGGTCTGGCACACATTTTTAATCAGCCAGGAAGTTTCATATCAGCGCACACTCCCCTGCAGTGTGAAAATCTCATTCTGGAAACTGACAGTAAATCTAATATATTTTCTGACTTCTGTAGAAGCAATACCACTTTATCGAGGTATTTTAATGTCCGGCTTATAAAACGAGTAGAAACGTCTGATGTCATTATACTTTTGTAAAACATATCAAACCTTCGAGTAATGATAGTTCACCGAGGTCCTTACGTGAGACGTGAGTTGTTCTGCTGCACACCGTCAAGTAACCACATTTAGCTCAAACTGGAGGTGTACTGGTCGAAAATTGAATAGAAATCCCTTAGATTTAAAAGTTCTGTGATATGGCAGAAAATTCAGTCGGCTGTGGTTCGCTAGGTGATGGGCTGTGGCTGCGCCATGTGGCAAACCGTGTGCTTGATATAACTGTGGCGTATTTATTGAAGTGCTGCTTGTCCCCGGACTGAAACAGCGGTGTTGGGGGCTCTGGGCTACATGTTATGTCCATTAGATGGCGAGCGTCTCTGATGGAGATGGTATTTCAGTTTTTCATCTTGAAATGTGCTGTATAAGAATGGTTCTGCCCACTCGTCACTTATAGGGTGCCTAAAGGATGCTGCTTTCTCGGATAGCTATGCAACAATTCAAGCAAATCACATTAATGGTTTTTATTACAATAAAGCAGATTGACAATACTTTGGTTTACAAGAATGTGTCGCAAGTGATTGGCAACATGCAAACAGTCAGTGTCCTTCTCTATATACAATATCCATACTAGCAATTAATATAAGGCACAAGTCTTAGTATAACTGTTAGGATGACAGCTCTACTAGTATACATCTACTACTGTCCTGGTCTGCTAGTGCCGGTCTACTCCTGTGCAGCCGAGGCTGGCAGGAGTGGTGCTTGTATTCTCTTTGCCTAGTGGCCGCTCCTGTTGTGGTGCAGTCCTAGTCAGCAAACTATTGCCTGACG
Organism: Schistocerca americana; assembly: GCF_021461395.2. Lineage (NCBI taxonomy): Eukaryota > Metazoa > Arthropoda > Insecta > Orthoptera > Acrididae > Schistocerca > Schistocerca americana. The sequence continues at coordinate 189,670,303 of NC_060123.1, forward strand.
TCATCTCACAGCCTTCTCTGCTCTTGCATTCTTCGTATTCGTGCCGGCGCTTGTCGTTACACTTGAACATCCCCCCCCCCCCCCAAAGCGACGGACGGCCGTCATGTAGGGAGTGCGACCATGACGGGAGAGGCAGGAGTGTGTGCGCATTGCGGGACCGGGAGCTGTGGCTGCAGAGGACGTCAAGCTTCTGGTTGGACCCCACCATTTGGCCTTCGCTCTGGTGGAAACGTCCCCCAGAAAACGACCAGAAGGGTATGTGTTCACCTCCTGATGCCATGAACCAGATGAGGAAGGCAGTGACTGCTGCAGCGTGGGCGGGTCCAGCTCCATCGGTAGTACGAGAGGCGGCGGAGGAGGCGAAGGCTCTGTCTCCATGGGCTCGTCCCACAGTGTCGTGATGACACCCTCTGGCAGCTGCCGTAGCAGCGCTGTCCTCTGGATCTATGAATCTGCGGAAGAAAAACTGAAAGATCAGAGAGCACATGACAGAGGCGAAGCTGATTTTGATGGCAGCGCTGCAAGCCATCTGAACCTGAAATAAGAAACATGCAAGCACCAAGTCGACGGACGATCTCTCTTTGAGCCCACCGTTTGCTGCCACTAAGAACCCTGTAAAAGACAATATCATGCGACGTGAAGTGATACTTGCAGCCTTCCTTCGACGCCAGATGCTGATGAGGGTGGAGCAGTGTCCAATGGCGGCGGCTGTGAAGCAATTCCGCCAGCGATGGGCCATCTCATGGGTGCGAAGAATGTGAAGTGAGAAACAGTTGCAATGCTTGACCCCTGGTGAGTGCAGATCGAAGTGTGGTCATCTGCTGCTTGAAGGTTCTGGCAAAACGTTTCGCTTCGCCATTTGACTGTGGATGGAATGGAGCACTAGTTAGATGCTGTATGCCATTGCGTTCACAGAATGTTTCAAATTCATTTGATGTAAACTTTCTGGCACTATGACATCAGGTAGACCTTCGAGGCAAAAAATAGAGGACAATACCTGAATTGTGCTATGTGACGTTGTCGAGTTTTTTGGCACAGCAAAGGAAACTTGCTATATGAGTCAACCACAACCAACCAACGAGTTCCAAAAAGGTCCCACAAAGTCTATGTGTACACGTTGCCATGGCGATTGCGACTTAGGCTAAGGAGAGAATTTTTGTGGCATAGCAGAGTGATTTTCCGCACATGCGTGACACTGTGATGTCATCTGTTCTATTTGGGTGTCCGTACCCTACGAAGTATAGTGTCGACGCGCTAATTGTTTTGTGCGATCAATCCTCCAGTGTCCTTGTTGAAGTAACTGTAACACTTATGTTTGCAAAGCTTTAGGGATCGACACACGTGACCGTCCATTGTCATTTTGAACAGAATCTCACCTTTCTGTACAGTGAGGCTATGCCAACGGGCAAAGTATTTGAGAACTACAGAGTTCTTTATGCTATGCAAGGAACGAGGCCAAGATGTGCGAATGTATGTTAACAAAATCTGAATCAGCTTCCATGGCCTCTGCAATTTTTCTATAGTTCAGCGGAAAAGACTGAAGCAATTCAGAATTGCATCAAAGTCTGTATCAAGGCCAATCGGAAGACGTGAAAGTGCGTCCTGTGAAGAAAACAGTTCCTGGAGATTTACTATGACCATGAATTTGCAATCAGACAATTTTTAAAGAAAAACTACATAAAGTAAATTAATATTATATAAACCTCAAGAAACCGTTCTACTTCCGCAAACTTCGAAAGCAAACCTCTGTATGAGAAGTCTCCCAATCCTGTTAAAATTGTGATAGTAAAATCCTTCGATAGTGAAAACAGTGAAACACTGTGAAGCTAATCTGGTAAATAATGACACAGTATACTGTGGCATGTAAACTAAGATCGTGTACTTTGAAAGTTGTTAGTTTCAAAGCCCCTCTAAAACGTAACTTGAACGAATGGCGAATTAGCCACTTCTTTGTAATTGGTCGGTGCAAATAACTTCAATGGCGGATACCTCAACTGACACGTCTGACCACATTTCACAGTACAACACATAACTTCTCCTGCCTAAACGACTGTACATACTCGTCGAAGCACATCCCTCCAAAAGACACACACAACGCATGCAACGACTAGTAAAAATACACTAATACACTGAAAAGTAAAAGCAAATAATAGGAGGCAATAACTACTGTTAGTGGTGGGGTCAACCATCACTGAAGGTGAGCAGTCTTTACAATACACTACTTTACTTTCATTTATGGAGAGAAACATTAAGAGATGATCTGTTACAAAGCAGAAAGAAATTAAATTGTTTCTCGAAGAGAGGAATGGTTTTGATTCTTATCCGTTCTGGGTTGGCGTGATGTGGCGATGGCAGTAGAAGCAGTTTGAAGTTTCTGATATGAATCCTATAAGTCGTGCCCTTGGCATTAATATATCCTCTTTCCTTACATCCTGCTTCTGCTGGAGGTGGTAATAAGTTGTGTAGCGTCTATTTGTCGTAGGCCGGAACAAAGTAACTGTTTATGCAGCACTTCAAGGTCGTATTAGTTCAACTGCAACTTTCACACACAGTAGTTTGGCACAGGCCACACGTCTTGTTTAAATTAACATTCAACTTGTTATAATTTGCCAATTGCAAAGTTAGACGGTCCATCTGCTGTTAATATTCATGGTTCATGATAACAATGTTACTGCGAAAACAGTCACTAACTTAGCAACACATTTCACAGTTTCCACATTGGCGGTTAGTGTTTTAGCGTATGTCATATTCTGTTGTCAAGAAAAATGAGCAATATAAATTCACAATTTATATAATGCTGCTAATTTCTAAACCGACGACAATATTGTCTGTTCAGGAGTGCATTGCCACTGGCACAAGCCTCATTCTGCAAAAACCAACAGCGTTCGCATAATACAACGTCCATTTATAGCGTCCACCATAAAGTCAAATTTCAAACCGTGTCTAACACACGAAAATCCGGCATTATGAGTAATATCGCGTTAAACGCACACCATTACTAGACGCAATACTTGCTTCCGTACTGCCACTCCATCCGCGACTGTCTACCACACTGTTCGACCCGACAACTATAGATAGGGGAGAGTGGGGCTAGTGTGGACATGGGGCAAGAGTGACACAGAATTATTTCAGTGAAAAAATCTTTGGAATTTTTGTATGTTCACATTGGTAGTTCTGTAGGATGTAGTAAACAATAAAACAAAATTTGGTGCCAGACTGTTTATTATTGCAAGCAAGAGAAGTGAAAATTCGATTTTTGTTCTTATTATACGATTTTTGTCATAAACAAATTTCAAGATTACGCCAAAAGGTGAGTACTGACCATATTATCAGTTGTGGTTTATAAATTTATACAGATTTCCATAACTTTTGCTTGTATAATGTTTCATCTAAACGCATTTGCTTCAGTTTGATTTCATATCCAAAATGGTCCCTTGGGGCAAGTGTGGACACTTGAAGAAGGGGCAAGTGTGGACGGTGTCCACTGTTACCCCTTTAGGACAGAGGCTAACTTTTAGTTTCATTATTTTACTTTTATAAATGATTTTACTAAATTATCTATATTGTAGATGGTGAGGACATATATCTGGAAAACTGATAGGACTAATATTGAAAAAAAAAGTACAGAAAGAGGCAAAAGAAATTTTGTTCCAAAAGGGGAGTATTCGGCGAACTGCAGAGAAATTTGGATTACAGAAATCTGTGCTACAGAAATGCGTCACCACAGCTAAGAATTATGCTGCTGAAAGCATTTAGATCAATCCAGGTGAGTTTCCAAACAACTATGCCAATGTAGAATAATTCTATTGTTCTTTTTAAACCAACTGTCTTACAAGGGGAGGCCGCCAATTGTGAAATTCAGATTCGATTCATACTGCGCATAATAAAAGCTCATGGCCAGAGGTGTAATGTGGCAAAGCACCAAGATGCACTTCTCAGCCGTTGTCGAGAAAATCGACAGTTAAAAGAAACAGTTGCGGTGAAATACTCTCTACGATTTATAATTTCTTACGGCGTCGTGGCGCAGCGGTAAGCGCTCGGGTTCGTAATCCGAAGGTCGCCGGATCGAATCGCGCGCGATGCAACTTTTCTTTAAGTATTTGTTTTTTGTAATTCAGTCAGTTTGCAACAATTATGCATATAATAAGTTGTTGAAAGTCGTTTGTCGTGGAAAAACTGGCGACTTCGAACATGATAATGTTTTCCGCAAACAAAGTTGTATTTCACAAATGTTATTAATTGTCTTCATAATGTTTACACGTGTACTTAACGGAAGACGTAGAAACGACATTCCGAAACGAATACGTATAGTGTCAGTCAAACGTTCGAATTAGAGTAGAGGCCCCACGATATATACATATATATATATATATATATATATATATATAATTACAAAAAACAAATACTAAAAAAAGAAGTTGCATGGCGCGAGATTCGATCCGGCGACCTTCGGATTACGAACCCGAGCGCTTACCGCTGCGCCACGACGCTGTAGGAAATTATAAATCGTAGAGAGTATTTCACCGCAACGGTTTCTTTTAACTGTCGATTTTCTCGACAACGGTTGAGAAGTGCATCTTGGTGCTTTGCCACATTACACCTCTGGCCATGAGCATTTATTATGCGCAGTATGAATCGAATCTGAATTTCACAATTGGCGGCCTCCCCTTGTTAGACAAATAACAGATACAACCATGTAACTGCAAAACTCCTTTTCTGTTCCACGCATTGTGGCAAACTACATTAATTACTTTTTCAGATCCATGTAATGGAAGTGATTCTGGAAATTCAGATGAAGAAATCCAAACACTTAATACTGCAGAGTCCAAATACAGAGTTTGCATGGTTTTTACAGATCCTCAAGAGAAATTGCTAGCTCAATACTTCATGAAGGCATCGAATTTACGTTATGGGCTGATATACAACAAAGCAGGTGAACTGGCGTATATGTATGCTACAAAATTGCAAAAAAGAAATTACCCTAGGAGCTGGGATGTAAGGCGTATGGCAGAAAAGGACACAGGCAACAGAAGCTATCTCTTTTTCGACCTGAAAATACGAGCTTCGCAAGGGATGCAGCATTTAACAAAGTACCTGTTAACATTTTCTTTGGCAATTTTTTGAGTGCATTGGACAAATTTAAGTTCACTCTAGACAGGATAGTGAACTTGGATGAGTGTGGCATTCCTACTGTAATGCAGCCTCCTAAAGTTACTGCAGAACGTGGTAAGAAGCAAGTGAGAACGTTAGATTCGCAAGAGAGAGGGGAAAATGTCACCATGTGTGCTTTCTTTCAGCCTCAGGGATGGCCATACTGCCAGTGTTCATTTTTCCATGAGTCCATACGAAAGACAAATTTCTGGATGGTGCGCCAAATGGTAGTGTTGTATTCGTCAACAAATCTGGATACATGACAATGGAATTGTTCTTCGAAGTTTTGAAGCATGTAGCTAAGCAGATGAGCTGTTTGAAAGACAATCGCCTACTCATACTTCTGGACAATCATGTAAGTCACATTAGCATTGATGTTATCAGTATGGCCAGAGATGCTCGAATCACTCTGCTGACATTCCCACCACATTGTTCCCACAGGATGCAGCCACTAGATATCACTGTGTTTGGGCCATTTAAGGGATATCTAAGAACAGCAATGGCTGACTCGATGAGAATGCATCCAGGTGGCCCAGTCACCATTTCAGAGATCGTTATGTTTTGTGGGATAGCTTTCCCACTTTCATTTAGTCAAAAAAATTCTCGCATCTGGCTTCAAGGTGCCTGGATTGTTGCCACTTAACAGGTTTGCATTCACTGAAGACTATTTTAAGCCATCGGAAGTAACTGTGCAGCCAACAGCCTCCACATCAAGTTGTGACACACCTTCTCCTGTGGAACCCGCAAGTTTGTGTGATGCTTCACCTTCCACTTCAGGTACAGTCCTAACTGAAATTCCAACTCATGAAGACTGTCGATCTTTCCCAAAAGCCGCAAAGCGAGTGGGAAAGTGGAGGCAAAAGAAATCCACTGTTTACACGAGTGCTCCAATCAAAGACGAATTGGAAGCAGCAGTGGTGGGTAAAATACGATCAGCTTTAAAGAAGACTTTGTTCCAGGGCAAGAAGGACCTGAAGACCTCTGCAAAAATAAAATCAGTGATGATACAGATAATGAATTGGAAACCCTTTCATCCACTATGCTGGCATCTGAGGATGACAGACGTTGTGAAAGAGACGACGATGAAGCCCAAATCTTACAAATGTTGACATATGATGAAGAAGTGAGGTCTGGTGACTTTGTTTTGATTCGTTTTGCTAGTAAGAAGACTTTTAAATATTATGTTGAGCAAGTTGTGAATACTCTTGGGAAAGAGAAAGTTTATGTTTCCTATCCGCAGAAAAAAAGTTATGGATTTGTACTCCCTTTTGTCCCAAATGAGTCATTAGTGGAGATGTCTGATATTATTTTTCTCCTGCCTTCTCCAAAAACAACTGGGACCATTAGATAGTGTTGGCAACAGAGACAAACACATTTTTCTTGCACAAACCGAGGGTGTAAATATCGACGTGCGATTTATTACACTTGGACTACTTCCGAGTAAAGACCCCCCTTTCGTTGGGCTTTGCGTAAGCTTTCCCATCTCCGAACTAAACTTTCGAAGTCAGATAGTATTATTAATGGGTCGCACACAGTGTCTGGGTGTATACCTTAGGGCATAAACGGTTTCATAATCGTGAATGCTACTCAGATTTAGGTGCGAAAGGAGTGGCAGGCTTACAACTGTTGACTTTAAAAATAAAAACCAACAGAAAAAAAATCAAGTTTATCGTACACACGGGAGAACCCAGAGCGTCGCGCAGTCCGTCCGCTCCCAACATGGAGTAGGCACACTGGCGTCGAACGGTGGTCAGCTAAGCCGAACCGATACTTGCTGACGAGATTAATGGCGAAGACCGGCGTACTTAGCCGAAACTGTGCCCGTATTCTCGGCGACAATAGCCGTGCACTATTAATCTCTGTCAGCTGAAACAATGAGCGAATTGACGGAAAACTGAGGGCCATTTGGCGGCTTGACACAAAGGCAGCCAGCTCCGAACACAATAGCACCTCTCCGCCAACTTCCGCCTCCACTCAGCGGAGCCGCTACTGTTCGCCAAAGTGACCGCTCTTAGAAAGCCAACGTTCCTTCTATTCGCGATCGAAAGACGTTCTCTTACGATCTTCAGTATAATGTACGTTTCTTTTCATGCTGCAATAGAGAACTTTCGGTGACTGAAAATGCGAGAGGGGTTCAATAAGTAATGCTACATACAGTTTTTTTTCTGAAAAAAGTTCGGTGTTGTTTAGGATTCCAACACACCATATTATTTCCCACTCTTTTGATTTCAAAATCATATTCTTCTATGTAATCTCCGTTCAATGCGACGATCTTAGCCACTTTACTAGGCGCGCCTGTATGTCCACCTGGTACCAATCCTCCTGTCGACGTTGGAGCCAATGTCTTGTTGCATCACTAACCTGCAATCATCCACTCACTGCTTACTGCGGAGTGCATCCTTCATTGGTCCCAACAGGTGGAAGCCACAAGGTGCGAGAACCGGGCTGTAGGGTGCATAAGGAAGAACAGTCCAAAGAAGTTTTGTGAGCTCCTCTCGGGTGCTCAGACTTGTTTGAGGCCTTACGTTTTCATGCAGAAGGAGAAGGCCTTTCGTTGTCAAGGAGACGGAGAAGTTCATTTGCATTTTTGTGGCGACGAACACTCTGAAATTTCTTAACTTTCCTGAAGGTAATGTTTTGCAATTCATAGTTGATCGTTGCACCATGAGGAAGGGCATAAAGGAGAATAAGTTCATTTTAGTCCCAGAATGACCATCGCCTTGACATTACCAGAAGTAGTTGCGGCTTTGAACTTTTTCTTCGGAGGAGAGGTGGTGTGGCGGCTCTCCATGGATTGCTGTTTTGCTTCCAGTTTGAAGTGATGAACCTACGTTTCTTCGCCTGTGACAATGTTCGACAAAAAATCGTCACAATCAGCCTCATACCGCCCAAGCAATTCTGCACAGATGGTCCTTCGTTGTCTTCCTGGTCTTCTGTTAGGCGGTGAGGAACCCTGCGGACACACACGCCTTTGAGTACCCCAACTGGTGGACGAGTATGTCAGTAATACTAAAAGAGACGTCAAGCTGAGCTGAGAAGTATCTGATTGTGATCTGTCGATAAAAAAAAATGGCTCTGAGCACTATGGGACTTAACATCTGAGGTCATCAGTCCCCTAGAACTTAGAACTACTTAAACCTAACTAACCTAAGGACATCACACACATCCATGCCCGAGGCAGGATTCGAACCTGCGACCTAGCAGTCGCGCTGTTCCGGACTGCAGTCGCGCTGTTCCGGACTGAAGCGCCTTAAACCGCTCGGCCACCAAGGCCGGCGATCTGTCGATCACCTCGAATGAGAATGTCTACACATTGCAACATCTCAGGAGTCAAAGCCGTGTGTGGTAAACCGGCATGCAGGAGATCGGACAGACGCCTCGCCAAAGACTCACCATGCTTCTATTTATTGCCAGGTCTCCATAGACATTATACAATATCTGCGATGCTCTGGTTTTCACCAAAAGAAACTCAATGGCAGTTCTTTGCTTGGAACACACCTCTGTTACAGATGCCGTTTTGAAGGCTACGTATTGCACCTCCACCTATCAGAACTTAATGAAACTATAGAGGTTGAAGCAGGAATATCCCTTGGGTCGCACAGAAAATTCCGCACTTTCTCAACCGAAACTGGCCGAGAAAAAAGTGTTCGATTACTTACTGAACGCCCTTCATACCTTTCGTTATTCTTGCTTTCTTACAGCGATAGCTGCATGGTATGCGTCAGAGTCGTCACTAGTCATGGATGACGGAGGGTAGTGAGCTACACCACCGGTTTGACCACACTTTGGAGAAAATTCATTTTCAAATTTCCATGCAAGTCAAATTGTACACAGCTATCGCCTCCAATTAGCACACGCCCAGTATGTTACCGTGTCGGTGAACTAGGCAGCTGCCCTGGGAACGGGATGTGGTCAACAGGAACCCTGACGATGAGTATATCTGCTCTCAGGTTCCCACAGTCCAACATCGGTCCACTCTGACATCTGAACGCCTCACAAATCTGGATATTGTACGGTACGACTGACCAGCTGGGAAATGGAGACACACAATGAGACCTCTTTTAAACCCTGTCAGTTGTTGGTAACCTCAGCTCAGAGGAGTATACGGGGTCTCCGTGTGCTAGCCAGTGATCACTGAAGACCTGGTGACGGTTCTGCCTGTTACAGATAATTCCCACTCTTGATCATTTACACGCCGCCGTTGGTATGTAGGTGTACAGCATTACACTGACAGCGAGTCATGTCTTCTAGATGCTTCATTTTTTTTGCCAGGCAGTGTGCACTCCAAAACATAAAAAACGAAGCACCACGAAGGAATTATCCGAATGGGACGGAAATCAGTAGATGTGATATATATGTAGAGAGAAACAAATGATTACAATTCAGAAAAAAATGGGCGATTTATTCAAGAGAAAGGCTTCACAGAGTGATCGAGTCAATAACGCCTGGTCCAGATCTGGCCCTTACACAAGCAGTTATTCCTCTTCACACTGACTGATAAAATTGTTGGACGTCCTCTAGAGGGATATCGTGCCAAATTCAGTCCAATTGCCCCGTCAGAGCGTCAAAATCCCGAGCTGGTTGCAGAGCTTAACCCCTAATGGTCCAAATATTCTCAATTGGTGAAACGTCCGGCGACCTTACTGGCCAAGGTAGCGTTTGGCAACCATGAAGACAATCAGTAAAAACTCTCACTACGTACGGAAGTGCATTATCTAGCTGAATTGTAAGTCCAGGATGGCTTGCTTTGAAGGACAACAAAATGGAGCGTAGAATATCGTTGAAGTACCACTGTGCTCTAAGGGTGCCACGGATAACAACCAAAGGGGTCCTGCTATGAAAAGAATTGGCACTCCAAGCCATCACTCCTGGTTGTCGGGCAGTATCGTGGGCAACAGTCAGATTGGTATCGCACCAGTGTTTGGGGAGTCTCCAGGAACATCTTCAGCCTGTAATCTCATTGACTGGAGTAGAATTATTTTTAGTGATGAGTGCTGCTTCAAACTGAGTCCAGATGACCAGCGAAGACATATTTGGGGACGTCCCAGGCAGCAGTGGGATACCTGACAGTAGTGGGATACCAACCTTACTGTCTCGGGTCGTGTGGCCCAACAACAAGGATTGATGATCTGGGTGCCATTTATTTTTATAGCAGGATCTCTTTGGTTGTATTCCGCGGTACCCTTACAGCACAGCGGTACGTCGACGATATTCTGCGCTCCGTTTTGTTGGCCTTCATGACAAGCCATCTTGGCCTTATGTGGGGCGGCGGATAATTATCAGATGGTCGATACCACATAATGTCGTTATGAAAAGCCCCTTAAAATGTCTGCGCGTGTTTTACACCTACCTTCGCCATTTACAAGAGCCTGAAAACTATTTTTGAGGTCAGGCAGAAAGCGATGGAGAACATACAGGCCACAATATCCAGTCTGAAAGTCCACATTACTCTTTGTGCTCACTGAAAGAAAATGTTCCTACTTGCTATTTACTCAGCGGGATCAGAAACTATGGCTATAAACAAAAATTTCGAGTTTTAACTGGTTGATATATCATGTAAAAGTTCACATGCACAAAATACGATAATATTCCTAATAATAATAATAATAATAATAATAATAATAATATCCCTACTGGAAACAGCACTATTAACAGTTCAGAGGTGACCTCTGTGGGAAGTTCCAATTAAAATGATCTCTCGCCCTGACTTCTAATCAACAAAAGTTAATTGCTCGCCTTCAAAGTGTAAAATAATTTCGCTACTTCCCACGCGGTTTAGTTAACATTACAGACGGCAACAGTTACTTCTGTGAAATCTAAGCGATCCAGGACCTTGTACAATCCTCGCGAATTCACTTCTTGCTTTTATCGAAAATGCATTCAGGTCTGCCCAGCTCTGACGTCATCTGAGGAACAGCGCCCGCAGGCGTCTGACTGACGCGAGCAAATTGATATCTCATCGTGAAGTGTCTTTTCCCTCTGCCTCTCTGGCTGTATTTATGTAGGGGCGCAGTGGACCACCAAGCGAACACCTTCTATGTATCGCCCCACGCACAGGTAGCGTTATCTCAATGACCCCTTTCTCGGACGCGTATTAACTAATATCTCTGTCGTTTAACAATTTACAATATTCTTAATTTTTATATAAATAGCATTAAATTTTCTTTAGTTACCGTAAAGTTTTAGCTCGACTGTTTTAAATTTTGGTGGCTAGAACTTTTAGGACGAAACTGACATTAGAACATGACCCCTTAACTGCCTCTTTAAGATTCCCTGTAACAACTGTTATTTACAAGACAGTCTGGAAACTTTTACGGGTATAGTATTGCATTAATGTAATCAAGAGCTGTAATTAGAACTTTGTATTACAAACACAGATGATACGTAGTCTACCATGAATAAAGAAGTTTTCGTTCCAAATTTGATTTTTAGTAAATAACTTGAAAACTAAGATGTCACATATTTAATGTTTTTGCATGACACTGAGGCTACATACGAATTTTCTGCTTTATGAGACTTGTATTTAGCGCCTTCAGTTTTTCGTGAAAACCCCGATTTTAACCAAATTGTTGCTCTGATCAAGTCCTTTAACTTGTGATTGTGACATACGTTTGCATATTCTGAACAGTTTTTGGCTTTGTAGGTTTGTTGTTCAACATCAGTTATTTTTTCTTAAGGTCGTATATTTTGCCTAACATATTGATTTGCTCTTTCTGAGATTTTACAACGTTAGCATTAATATACTTAAAGTACACTGATGAAATTTGGAAAAGTTATTTTAAGTTTTAATTTCACTCTTAAATTATGGTGCAGTCCGTTTTATGTTAATTACAGATGTTTTATGATGACACAGCGCTGGTACTAAAGAACTGGGAGAAGCCCTGGCACTCTCGCTTGCCTATGTACCTCTTACAAAGACACAGGACTTGTTTTGCCTCATCACCCCTTATTTATTTTTGTGAAAAAATTATTTTTGAACAAAATTAAATATTATAAACAAGTGATGTTACTGTAGCTGTCCTCATTTAAATGAAACTGATTTTATCTAAATTTTGCTTAATAGTACACCCACAAAACACAATGTAGAGGATTTTTACAAATCAGATACATAAAATGACATGGAACTGTGCAGTAAAATTTTCGATTATTACAAAATTAATTTTGTGATTTAGATTTTTCAGTGTTTACCTGAAAGAGAAACACACAAAAACATTTCGACCTTTTATAACTCTTCAGTGCTCACACATTTTATCACAACCTTTGGCACTGTGGTGTGTGTCCTTGTATATCACTATCACTAAAAAATTTTAAGGTAGAGGGTGGGAAGTCACTGTGGTTGGTGTTCTCACTTCTCCATGCTGCTTGTAAGCTACCTTTCATGAAGCCTCCATATCCCTAGCCTAAGTCCTGTTCTCAACTTATCTCTAAAGGAGGACAAAAATCATTCCATATATTAATTTTATTCTATAATTTAAGTAATTAAATGAGAAGTTATCAGAAAGAATTTTCTTTTTAAAATTTATTATTTGGAAAACTGCTATTAACTTTTATGGAATGGTTATTGGCAATACGTTGCTTCATTAAATCATGATGTTACTCTAGCACACTTTTATTAGTTCCTTCATTATTAAGCTTGAATAAAAAACTTTACAACACTCTTTATAAACATGCTCTGAAAGTCGACATATATTTTTAGTATAGTCACTTTTGGGGCTAGTTTGAAGTTTACTTCATTACCTTAGATGTTGCTTTGCTTAGAAAATCCAGTAATCTTTGTAAACTATCTTCATATGGTTCAATTATCTTATGGATTAGTATGCTAATGAAGTTTTTTGCTCAAAAGCAGTTGCTTTGCTTTGTTACACACAAAATTAAAAAGCTGTTTTATTATAACTCACCAATACTCTACAAACTGTATTTCTTAATAGATTCGTTTATCTGTATTGTTGTCTGTATGTGTCAATATTTATCTGTTAATTGACCATCTGCTTTAAACAAGATTACGCATTTCTCAACCCTTTTTATGAGATAAGAGGGAATTACACACCAATTTTCCACGATTTTACGTTATATGTCAGCCTACTGACTTCATTATTTCTATTTCTCCCTATTTTCGTCGATCCATATACTCCACTGTTCTACATATTTCGATGTTTCTTCCTCTCTTTTATCTTCATCAGCCTACTGACCTCATTATTTACACGTATTTTTGGTATGGTTTTCACACCACTTTCACACATCTCCTTTAATTAATATCAAAACACTTTGGCATGCCTCTATTGGCACCATATTATTACTTTATCTTAACTACAGACAACTTTACTTACAACATGAAAATTTTTAATTTATTGCAGAGTTTATTCTTTAAGATTTTAGGGATTTTCAGCTTTGGTTACTTCTCTTAACGCAAAACACCAGTAGTTTTTTGTTAGTAGTCCTTTTTTGTGAATCTTATTTATTATTCGTTTAACTTAGCCATCATTTTTCTATCACTGGTGCTCATAAGTTACCCATTATTATTTTAGCATTTAGAATTTACTATCGCCAACTACCTCACATCTTCTCTTATAAGCCATCATTCAGGTATAGTCACATGTGGGAATCATTCTTGCTTGCTAGGAAGATATTACAAACTAACAGCGTATGTGCAGCATGAAGGCATATATTCCTTATTTGCTGTAGATATACCAGAAGAAGAGAATGAAACTTGAAGAAAGTGAAAAAAAGTTTCGTCCAGCTGGAACCAAACAGTACGCCAAACTGTGTATTCACCAAAGAGTGGCAGACTCCCAACAGAATCTAATTAATGTCAATTTTGAAAGGCTTCAGATCTACAATGTTGTTTAGACCTAGTTCTTATTTTTTGGGTATTCCAATTGGTATGCGCTTGCATGAGGTTTACCTTGAAGGGTGAGACGCTACCCTCTCTCTTTAAGGGGATACGGAATCGGATTTTGGGTTAAAAAATCGAATTTTTTTTTATTGGCGTATTATATTCTGCCATGTTTCCTCTTTAAAATGACGTATCATACATAGCTCTACTACAATTATAACTATTTTATTTTTATATATTTGTGAGATCGGGTATTGCGCTTTAGTTATACACGTCTCTCGTGGCTGACCATGAACTTTTTGGCAGTACCTTTAAAGTGACATGAATTCAAATATCCCGGTTTCCAGCGACTATTTATACACTAGTTGCCCGAAAATGTTTCTCTCTGGTTTCCTCAAGTTACTCTTTGACTTTGTGGCGGGACTGTTTTGTAAACAGTGTGATATAAGAAAGTAGTTGTTGTTGAGTTATTTCGTATTTAGTGCTTCATTTTTCGCAGTGAAAATGCCTAGAGCTAAAGCAAAAGTATTTAAAAAGCGTGTGAACTGGCAAAAGAAAAGAAATAATGATTCATTAGCAAAGCAAAGCAGTTCATCATCATCACTGTTGGAAAATGTGAATCCACTTATTACTGATTTGCCGAACGAACTTACACCAAATGAAAACAGTGCTTCTCATAAAAAACTAAGAGATTAGGAAGAGAAATATAATTTACTTGATAGAGGGAATGAAGTTTTTGAACTCATTGATACGAATATATTGTGTGAAGCTCTTGAAAACAGTTTGTGCTGCAAAAAATGTCATGGAAACGTTTCTCTGAAAGTAGAATCCCATGTTGGCCTGGCTGCCCAGTTTAATTTAATATGCAGTGTTTGTAAATACAGCTGTAAGTTTCCAAGTTCGGTTTCAGTAACTGTAAATAATGGATACAAGAAAACTGAACTTTATAGTGTAAATATTAGGTTAGTTTATGGATTGCGAGCAATTGGTAAGGGCAAAGCAGCTGGTGATATGCTATGTGGTGTTCTAAATCTTCCAAGTGCACCTTCAAAGTTTGAAGCTTAAAATTATGTACTAGGATCTGCAGTTGAAGATGTAGCACAGAAGTCAATGCAGGTTGCTGTGGAAGAAGCAGTGGAAGAAAATGACGGCAGTCGTGACCTCACAGTGGCGTTTGATGGCACGTGGCAGAAAAGGGGCCACACCTCCAACAATGGTGTTGTAACAGCAACTAGTGTTGATACTGGCAAGGTTATTGATGTTGCAATAATGTCTAAATACTGTAGGTGCACAGGCAGGCTGAAAAATGAACACAGTGATGACTGTATTGCTAATTATTATGGTAGTAGTGGTGGAATGGAGGTTGCTGGGGTGAAGAAAATTTTTCATCGCTCTTCACAGTGGTATAATGTTCGCTATGTCAAATATCTGGGAGATGGTGACTCTAAAGCATTCAAAGAAGTTTTGGAAAGCAAACCATATGGGAACAGTGTAAATATAAGCAAACTTGAATGTATAGGACATGTGCAGAAGAGAATGGGTGCCAGGCTGAGAAGGTTAAAATCAGTTATGAAAGGGAAAAAACTAGATGATGGGAAAACCTTGGATGGCAGAGGAAGATTGACTGATTCCATAATAGACCACATTCAGAACTGCTATGGCCTTGCAATCAGGCAAAATACAGGCAATCTTGAAGAAATGAGGAGAGCTATATGGGCTTTATATTTCCACACCGCATCCACGGATGAGCATCCACAACATGGTTTGTGCCCCAAAGGTGAAAACAGCTGGTGTAAATACAATAGGG
Organism: Schistocerca americana; assembly: GCF_021461395.2. NCBI lineage: Eukaryota > Metazoa > Arthropoda > Insecta > Orthoptera > Acrididae > Schistocerca > Schistocerca americana. Next base: position 189,686,094 of record NC_060123.1, read on the forward strand.
GACTAACAACAGGAGAGAAATACATTCACCACCACAGTCTACCATCAGCCATCATGGCAGAAATAAAGCCCATTTTCAGATATCTGGCTGACAGAAGTCTTCTGATGAAATGTCTTCACGGAAAAACGCAGAACCCCAACGAGTGCTTGAATAGTGTGATATGGCATCGTCTCCCAAAAACAGTGTTTGTCGGAATTAATACACTACATTTTGGTGTGTATGATGCTGTGGCAACCTTCAATCTTGGAAATATAACTAAATGCCAGGTCCTTCAAAAGTTAAGTATGTGTGTTGGTTCCCGTACGGTACGTGCTATGTTCTTTTTAGATCAGCACAGACTAAGGCATGCTGATAATATAATCAAGACATTAGTGAAAAAAGCAAGACAGGTGCAGAGGGGTGCCAAAAGAAGACTTGAAGATGATTATGAAGACTGTGAAGGGGGTATTAGCTACGGATCAGGAATGTTTTAATCTTCTTTCTCCGTTTCCCGTAAGTTTACTTTTTACTTCATCTAGGAACATTATCTCAGGTACTGGTCAACCTAGAAGTCTGAAATTTTTATGACGTAGTGACATAGGTCCCTATTACATACTGAAACAACGATTTTTTAATTACTTGATTTACAAAAGACTTAGGGGTGATAGTCTAGTAAAAAGCGATGGAAAAAATTTACTTAAAAATAAATGTACAATATCTCTGTAAGAAAATACTTTGACAATAAACTGTTGTTTCAGTATTGTTGTAACATATGAATGCACATACAGTAAAATTTTTACCTCTCTGTCTCCAGTAGTTTGTGAGAAAATGTTCCCTATAGTAGGCATATATTAACATTGCGGGGATAGGTGATTCCGTATCCCCTTAACAACAGAATCAGTCAGATTAATGTTCATATTTTAGGCCATGATCTCAGTGTTCCCCAGTATGACATTTGGTATGTGTGGTTTAAGACTTTTTACATGAGGAAACTGTGGACAGAATGCTGTTATAACTGCATGTGTAACCTGTGGAGAACTTGTACCTGAGGGGCCATAGCGGAGGCGATGGAGAACAGGAAGAGAGATGAATCGGGGGCCATAAATGCTGACTGCTGTGACCTGGTTGTGTGAGTGATTCTGGGCAGCAGCACTCAGTTGATCATATCTGCTGAGGGACTTCCGGCTGAGGTCCTCTCCTCTTTCTACTTAGGGACAGACAAAAGGGCGTCAGTTCACAAAACAATTTACCTATGCCAGGCAGCAGTCCATCGTGAAGGTGAAGTTGGTGGAAAGTGGGTGGAGAAAGCCATTTAAGAGAGATAGCTGTATACTGGGCCTCTGTGCAAATGGTGGGAAGGTCATAAGACTCTGTGCACTCTGATGGGAGAAGATGAGATGATACACCTACATCATACTCCGCAGGCCACCTAATGGTGCGTGGCGGAGGGTACTTTCGGTACCACTATCTGATCCCTCCAACACTGTCCCACTCGCGAATAGTGCGTGGGAAGAATGTTTGTCAGTAAGCCTCTGTACTGGCTCTAATTTCTCGAATTTTCTCCTCGTGGTCAATACGCGAGATGTATGTAAGGGGAAGTAATATGTTGTCTGACTCCTCCTGAAAAGTGCTGCCCCGAAATTTCAATAGTAAACCTCTCTGTGATGCACAACGTCTCTCGTATAACTTCTGCCAGTTGGAGTAACGCTCTCTCACCAGCTAAACGATCCCGTGACGAAACGCGCCACTCTTCGTTGGATCTTCTCTATCTCCTCTATCAGTCCTACCTGACAGGGATCCCACATAGATGAACAATACTTAAGAATCGGACGAACAAGCGCCTTATAAGCCACTTCTTTCTTGGGTGAGTAATATTTCCTTAAGATTCTTCCGATGAATCTGAGTCTTGTGTCTGATTTTCTCACTATCTGTTTTAAATGGTCATTCCACTTACGGTCGCTCTGGATAGTTATGCTCAGACATTTTACGGCAGACGCTATCTCCAGCTGTTTGTCATCAATAGTGTAGCTGTACAGTAGTGGATTTCTTTTCCTATGTGTGCGCAATATATTATATTTATTTACGTTCAGGATCAGCTGCCAGAGTCTGCACTATTCATCAATTCTCTGCAGCTCGTCCTGCAAATTCTTACTATCTTCTGGCGTTGCTACTTTGGTACAGAAAATTGCATCATCTGCGAATAGCCTTAAAGAGCGTCGGACGCTTTCTACTAGATCATATATATGTATATAATTGTAAACAGTAACGGTCATATCACACTTCCCTATGGTACTACGGATATTACCTTTACATCTGTAGATTTTGTTCCGTTAAGAGCGACATGTTGAGTTCTACCTGCAAGAAAATTTTCAATCCAACGGCAAGTCTACTCCGCTACTCTGTAAGCTCATTTTTTTTTATTAATCGGCAATGCCGGACGGTGTCAAATGTCTCACTGAAATCAAAGAACCGGAGCGTCGTTGTTTTCTGCGCTGTGGATCTCATGGAGGAACAAAGCGAGCTGAGTTTCGCAGGATCTCTGATTTCGTAATCCATGATGATTTTTATATAGGAGATGTTCATTTTCCAAAAAGTCATAAGTCTTGTGCATAAAACATCTTCCATAATTCTACAACAGATTGACGTCAACGATATAGGTCTATAATTGTGTGGTTTTGTCTTATGGCTTTTCTTAAAAATGAGAATGACCTGCGCTTTATTTCCAGTCGTTAGCTTGAAACGTCCCCTTAGAAAATTTATGTATGACTGTGCTGGAAAACCTCTTAAGTTACTTGCTTTTCAAACAGCTGAGCAGAACTGAACGTACTCAGACATTTCTCTCTTTGCTTATTCTGAGCAACACTAAACTGACACACAATATTTTTAGCGCAACGCAATCTGACTTTCAACAATCCCTACAAAAGAATACAAAAAAATGGCCCTGACTAACAATAACCTATACCTTTCGTGAATCACTTACCTCACAAAAGTCTTCGTTACTCGAACTACTGCAATACAGCGAGCACCAATACTGCCAGCTAAATAAAAGATTCTAACTACTGAAGTCACTAACTACTGATAGGCATAGTTAGCAAATGAAAGATTTTGATAAAGAATTTTGTGGCGGCGTTCGTAGCGACAAACTATTCGCTGTAGAAACGGCTTACGAAGTCACCGCCACACTTCTAATAGCGGGCCGACCGGTCCGCTGGAACAGTGAACAGAAAGATGAAAACCCAAACACTCTGATTAAATAAAAGTCGGTACTTATCTTTATTAACGAAGATACAGAAACACAGTAGTGAACTCGGTGTCTACAGAAATCTGTCTAGTTCGAGTCGGAGCGGCTAGGTCAGCGTCGGCTGACGACAAACAACAACTCTGCTGCGATGAACACACAACTGACTAGCAAGTACACAATTCGGTGGCGAGTATACAACTGAGCGGCGAATACAGAACTGTCCTAGCGCTCGCGACTCCAGCGCTTAAGAAGCCAGAAGCCAGCGGTGGCGCGCGCAGACTTGCGGCGATTTCCTGTCTCGCTGGCGCTGCTTATGCGGACGGCGTCCGAACTTTGATGCTGCCAACCTTTTGGCAGCGGGCTCGGGTGCCATTACTGGCTAGGATATAACAAAGAACAAACAATGTATTTACCTTAAAAGTGTTCAAAAGTCATAATATATATATACCAGTTCATGACATCCAGTCTTACAAATTTACTGCCTCTGATGGGCACACGTCCAGATCATCCGCTCTCAAAACTCCGCCATCTCTCTCCCCACATCCACTACTGCCGGCGGCTCACCTCCAACTGCGCAACGCTGCGCGCTGTTCACATCTAACTGCCCAACGCTACAATAGCAATATTCCAACAATGCAAATCAGCCAAAGACTGCACACAGCACAGTCAGTGATTTTCATATAGAGCGCTACGTGGCGTTACCAGTATAAAACTTAAACAGCCTACTTACAAGGTACCTTTCGTTGCTCAAGCGACCTACGATAAATTACTGCTAGAAAGGGAGCAAGTTGATGCATAATCTTTATAGAATCTTACAGGTATCTCACATGGTCCTGAAGCCTTTCTGCTACTAAGCGATTGTAGCTGCCTTTCAATTCCACGATCGGTTACCTCAGTATCTGGCATTTTAACGTTCGCAAGACGGTTGAAAGCAGGGCCAGTGTTACGATCTCCCTCTGTGAAACATCTTCGGATGACCTAATTCAGTATTTCGGCCTTCTTTCTGTTATCTTCCGTTTCGGAGCCGCTGTGGTCGCTGAGAGAATGAATAGATGGTTTTGACCCACGTACTGATTTTGCATATGATCAAAATCTCTTAGAATTTTTACTCAAATCGGTTGATAACGTCTTACTTTCAAAATCATTGAACGCTTCTTTCATTCCTCTCCTTACGCTCATTTTCGCTTCGTTCTGCTTTTGTTTGTCAGCTAGGTTTTTACTTCTCTTAAATCTGAGATGAAGTGTTCTTTGTTTACATAGCGCTTTTCTAACACGGTTATTAAACCATGGATGATCTTCCCATCCTTTAAAACCTTACTCAGAACATACTTGTCTAGGGCATATTGAACGATGCCTTTGAATTTTTTTCCATTTATTCTCCACATATTCGTCCTCATCACCGAATATTTGATGCTGACTGCTGAGATATTCTGAAATTTGTATCCTGTTAGCCTTGCTGAGCAAATATATCTTCCTACCTTTCTTAACAGTCCTTGTAGGAACCGTTGTCATAAATGCTGTCACAGCCTTATGATCACTGATACGATAAGTTCAGGTCTGTTTGCTGCCAGGAGATCTAAGACCTTACCCTCACGAGTGGTTTCTCTAACTATCTGCTAAAGGTAATTTTCGGACAAGACATCTAGAACAATGCCACACGATTCCCTGTCTCTGGCACCAGTTTTGATGGCATAACACTCCCAATCTATACCAGGAAAGTTGAAGTCGCCCTCCTATTACAACGGCACGATCAGAAAAATTAGTAATGATATTCTGCAAGCTCTGCCTGAAGTGCTCTACAACTACAGATCCTGACCCAGGTGGTCTATAAAAGCATCCGATCACCATTTTTGGCCGTTCTTTGATACTCAGTTTCACCCACATTAATTCACATTCGGAATCCGTGATAACCTCGCTAGATTTTATCGAATTTTTTACTGGAATAAACACACCGCCACCATTGGCGACTAACCTATCCTTATGATAAACATTCCAGTGTGAACTTAGGATTTCGTTGTCATTGACGTCTTGCTTCAACCAGCTTTCTGTTCCCAATACTGTCTGTGGATTATAACCTTCAATAAGCGATACTAATTCTGGGACCTTTCCTTGGACGCCCCTGCAGTTTACTAAAATCATATTAATCTTTTCTTTCTCTGATCTGCGTGGACCACGATTCTCTGAGATCGCTATTCCTGATTCAACAGGCAAATCGTGTTTGCTCCCAAGGGAGGGGTCCTCTAGTCTGAAACAGCCCCATGTGCTCGCCACACGTACTCCGCTACCCTAGTAGCCGCTTCCTGCATGTAGTGCACGCCTGACCTATTACGGGGAACCATACAAATCTGCACCCGATAGCGGAAGTCGCGTCGCAGAGCCGTCTGAGCCTCTGGTTTGGACCTTCCACTCTGCTCCAAGCCTGGGTACGATGCTAGCTAGAAATAGACAGCTTAGCCAGCACCCCGCGTGCGTTGCTAGTTGCCTTCACCAAGTCAGCCAGCCGCCGAAAGGAGCTGAGGATGGCCTCAGAACCCAAGCGGCAGGCGTCATTTGTGCTGACATGTGCCACTACATGCAGCCGGTTGCACCTAGTGCGCTCGCTAGCCGCTGGCAAGGCCTCCTCCACATCACGGATGAGACCTCCCTGCAAACATACCGAATGGACACTGGAATTCTTTCTCGCCTTGCCTGCTATCTCCTTGAGGGGCTCCATCACCCACCTAACATTGGAGCTCCCAATGACTTGCATATACACCCTCTGTACTTGTCCGGACTGGGCAGGAAAATCGACCGCTGACCCAACAGGAGAGGCATCCCGTGCTGGCTCAGGGTTATCATAAACACAGGGAAGCATCTCGTACCTGTTGCTAAGACGTAGGGAGCCAGCCGCACGGCCTGCTCCCTCTTTCGCCTTCCGCCCAGTGACACGCGAACCCACCACTGTCTGCCACCCACTCTGGAGTGAGGACGGTCCGGTCAGGTGTTGCGTGTCGGAAGCCGCAGTGACGTCCGGGCCACCATGGGGTTCCAGTGACACCAGAGGTGTCTCTGGCCTCGTCACCAGCGCCCTGGCATCGCCGCAACTTCGAGCATTAGCTAGAAGATTGTCGACGGTACCCAACGCAGCTTCCAGCTGTTTACGGGCAGCAGCCAACTCTCCTTGTGTCTTCTCACAACAAGCATAGTCCCTAGCCATATCGTACAGTGTATAAAATAGATATAAGGTCTCAAATTGCGCTACTGAGCTTGAAAATATACTAAAGGAGAAGAAAGTAACACTAAAAGTTAGTGTGCAGATTTGTCACTGAACTCTGAGACTGCAAGCTATTAAACGGAAATAAATTTCTCTACACGGAAAATTTACACTAGGAAGCCACCCTACACAAGGATATTCTCAAGACTTACGCAAAAACAAAAAATACGATTAATTTTCTAACCACTAGTCTACACAGTAAAATACACACGCACAGTTCACTTCTTTGCAGAAGCACGTGAACAAAAAACAAAGACTAGATTAATTTCCAGTTTATCACACAAGTGCTACTGCTGCTCTGCTGCGCGTCCTCTCGGCTAGGCGGCTGCCACAACACTACAGACAGAGTGGCTGGTGCACGTGTTTATTGGAAGCAACACTGCAAGTCCACACAAGCCAGGAAGTCGCCAGGTTCTTTTAGTGAGCCACAAAAACATGTATTTTGTGGGCACAACTGTCTGGGACCTTCATAGCCTTCTTTCAGAAAATGGAAATGGTCGGTCCGTAAAGATCAGATCTCTCCATAAATGAGGCACTGTGGTCCCATCTAGGTAGATTTTTTTGCCAAAACATGGCCGTGCTTACTGAGAGAAAGACGCCTCCCTAGTCTAAAATCTTCGTTCTTCAGGCGAGAGATTTGGAGTCGCTGATCGACTTCTCTCAGAATATACAAAGTGGAGGCTTCCTCCCCCAATGTGGGAACCCTGGCGCTGTGTCAGGATTGGCTACCAGGCCAACAGAACAGTCAAGAGGGACGATTCAATGAGTAGAGAATAGTTCGATTGGTTTGTGCAATGTGGTGTTTTTGCTAACACGGCTTCCGTACCAAGGCTTGGTGGAAAGTGGTGGTGATTCTTTGCGTTCTCAATCTTCTGGTCCTCCCCTGGTGGAGAACTTCAGGTCTTTCCCTAGTGGATGAGACCTTTGGTGTGCATTTTGTGGTGGACAAAGAGCCAGTGGCAGTTTCCAGCTATACCGACAGTGGAACTGCATATCATCTCGGACATATCGTATGTCACAAGGGTGAACTTATTCGTCCTGAGTCGGCCGACTGACGTTTCACAATTCCAGCACACATCGTCGTGCCCGTGAGTCAAATTGTTCTATCCAGACCAGCAAACGGGTGCACCTCACACCGAAATCTGCCAGGATTTCAGGGCTGTGACACAGGAGTTTTCCGCGTTCTACTAATCAGAACACAAGACCGCGTACTCCGCGAATTTTCGCGGACTCGTCAGAACGTTACAGCTGCCGCAGCGCACCGCTCCTCGCCCACAGCGCGCCGTTTTCTGGTGCCAGCTAAATCAAAGTGAAAGGGTAAAATACTGATGCACCAGCGAAACGTTGTTACATGATATTCACAGTTCCCTGTTCTCAGGTGAAACATAGTTTGCGGTATACTTGTAATGTATTGTATTGTATGTTAAACGGGGACCTAGAAACGACGGAGAGGCTCCGTCCCCGCCGCAGCCGCAGTGGTCCACAACCCCACGACGACTACCGCAGTCCACTTCACCCCTCCGCCGCCCCACACCGAACCCAGGGTTATTGTGTGGTTCGGCCCCCGGTGGTTCCCCCCCCCCCCCCCCCCCCCCCCCCACACCCCCAGGGAACGTCTCACACCAGACGAGTGTAGCCCCTATGTTTGCGTGGTAGAGTAATGGTGGTGTACGCGTACGTGGAGAACTTGTTTGCGCAGGAATCGCCGACATAGTGTAACTGAGGAGAATAAGAAGAACCAGACCGCATTCGCCAAGGCAGATGGAAAACTGCCTAAAAACCATCCACAGACTGGCCGGTTCACCGGACCTCGACACAAATCCGCCGGGCGGATTCGTGCCGGGGACCAGGCGCTCCTTCCCGCAGATAAAGCCGTGCGTTAGACCGCACGGCCAACCGGGCGGGCTGTGGTATACTTGGTCATAGTTGATTCGATTCGAACAGAGATGACCTCACAGTGGATTGATGTAAACAAAGTCAGATTGCGTTGTAAAAGGGATTAATTCAGTGGAGAATTTGTATAGCTTCTACCCCAATGTATGCTTTGCCATCATTCCTTTTATAATTTATGTTGAAAGATAGTACTTTTCATTATGTAAAAATAATAATATACAGTATCACTAAGACATATATTTATGATTAAAGAAAGTGACGCTTGCAGCCGGCAGGGGTGGCCGAGCGGTTCAGGCGCTACAGTCTGGAACCGCGTGACCGCTACGGTCGCAGGTTCGAATCCTGCCTCGGGCATGGATGTTTGTGATGTCCTTAGGTTAGTTAGGTTTATGTAGTTCTAAGTTCTAGGGGACTGATGACCTCAGAAGTTAAGTCCCATAGTGCTCAGAGCCATTTGAACCATTTGAACGGCTTGCAACTTATTATCCTGCATGGCCTTGAGAAATATGAGTGGCCTCTGTTTCTTTCAGGATACAGTTCTCTCCTGCATTAGCATCTTGCACATTATTCCCGAATTCAATATTTTGCTGCAAGTATCCCTTATCCTTCATTACTCTAATAGCCAGTTCCCATGCTTCATTATTACTGCCCACACAATTTCTAATGAAAGACTCCAGAACTCACACCAGAATCTGCTGAAGTTAACACTAAGTGGCTCTGAGAAAAGTCAACTTTTTCTTTATGTTTAGTTAAAAGGTCTGCACCAATCAATGTTTCGACACCTAACCCAAAGACAATTAAAATATTGTGATCTATTATATTATTACCTACACCAATTGATACCATAGCTTCGTGCTGCACTGGTCTAGAAACTTTTCCATTGGCACCTATTATTCTTAGACTACTTACTTTCATGTCAGTTAACTCACTCTTATTAGGAACGGAACGAAAGAATATTTGGGACAAAGCAATTACCTCGCTGCCACTGTCAGGAAGACGACGCAATGCTGTTACCGAGATGCTAATGTTTACAATAGTGTGTAGTTTGAACAGGTTCCTCTTAAAATTCTTCTAATAAATCGTTTTAAATCTGTCTCTAGCTCAAGTAATTTTATTCAGTTGCAAGTACATTTACACTTACAAGGCGACAATTGTTCAACTATATGAAATAAAATCGTCATAACTTCTGAATGGTTTGCGTTAGGACGTTCAAGCTGCGCGGTTGGCCGATCGAGAAGTCTCTCCACCCTCAACGGGCGACTGTGTGGTGTGCTGTGTCCAGTCACGGAATAATCGGTGCGATGTTCCTTGATGGTACAGTGACTACCAACGGTATGTGAAGGTTTTGGAAGATGATTTCATCCCCATTATCCAAAGTGACCCTGATATCGATAAGATGTGGCTTATGCAAGACGGAGCTCGACCCCATCGAAGCAGGAGAGTGTTTGACATCGAGGTCCGAGAGTGATGTCCTGGAGGTGCACTTTAGGGACCCCATTATGGCTCTGCTGTACCCAGAGGCCACTGCCATGGGCTTCGATTGGCCGCCACATCCTCCGGGTCTGAACACATGCGACTCCTTTTTGTGGGGCTATATTAAAGACAAGGGGTACTAAACCCCAAAGCCATTGCTGAACTGAAAACAGCCATTCAGGAGGTCATCGAAAGCATCGATGTTCCGACACTTCCGGTGGGCATGTAGAATTTCGCTATTCGTTTGCGCCACATCATCATTGATGATGACAGGCATATCGAATATGTCAAAAACTTGAGTCCGAACATCTGTACTGACGTGTACATGTGAATAAAGTATGTGCACGCCGTAGTTTGTAAGTAATTTACGTTTTTATTCATACAGTTCAATTATTCTCACCCTGTAGATTCACGGGATCATTAACTTCTACAACCGCAGCTGCCTTTTCTAACCTGTCTACCAATTTTAAATTGACGACTTCTTCTTTCGTTTGCTGCACATCAGTTAAACTAATCTCTACCTCTGAGCAACATTGCTTTCTATAATATTGCCGTCTGCTTTTACAGTTTGTGGCAAGTCAGTACAGCTAATAGGTTCCCTGACATTATTATTGCTACCTCCTCAAAACTTTGCAAAACGGACTCTGCTTTCTCCACCGAAACTTTAGCCTTAAGATTGCCATCAGTGTCAAAGACGTAAGCCTTTACTTCATCTTCTTCCTCATCTGATCTAAACCAGTTAATTTGTTCTTTCCTTTTACTTGTAGCGTTTTCTTTTTCCTTCTTGTCCCATTTTTCTAATGTGTCCAAAATGCTGTCAGATAATGACAGTTGTTTAGGAGAGAGGTTCTAGGCGCTTCAGTCCGGAACCGCGCGACTGCTACGGTCGCAGGTGCGAATCCTGCCTCGGGCATGGATGTGTGTGATGTCCTTAGGTTAGTTAGGTTTAAGTAGTTCTAAGTTCTAGGGGACTGATGACCTCCGATGTTAAGTCCCATAGTGCTCAGAGCCATTTGAACCTTTTTTTTTTTGTCTGTTCCTATTTAATCATGCATGTTATCGGATTGCGTGTGCTGACTTACTATGGTCTGTCTTTTTGTTACTGGCTGTGTCACTGTTTCCGCCTGGTAAGCGCCAGGTTCCTCATAGACGGAACTTAGTTTCAAACACGCGGCCAATTGTGCATATTCGATTCAGAACCAGGTCGGGTAGGATTCTGCTCTCCGTCTTGTCTCAATGGTACATTGTTTATAATTCTGCCTTCGTCATAATAATTATTCAAATTGGTTCAAATGGCTCTGAGAACATTGGGACTTAACATCTGAGGTCATCATTCCCGCAGGACTTAGAACTACTTAAACCTAACTAACCTAAGGACATCACACACATCCATGTCCGAGGCAGGATTCGAACCTGCGACCGCAGCGGTCGCGCGGCACCAGACTGAAGCGCACAGAGCCGCTCGGCCACAACGGCCGGCTTAATAATTATTGCTATAGCGCGGTGGCTGTCTACCTCCTCTTCCTATACCAGGGTTTTGACCACGATAATTAGATCGTGTATTCTGAGCTTCTATACTTCTAATATTGGCTTTCCCACTACCATTATTTCGGTTTTTTATATGGCTTTTAGATGAGCTATTATTATTCTGCATATGCTCCTCAACAATACAACTCTTTCCACCCTCTCTAGATACTCAATGAATCCATCCACATTATGTCTCGGTGCGGAAATGATTCTTTTCTGCCAATACCAAGGTAGCCTACGTTCTAGTCCGATGATCATCATTTCTGGTTTCATCTTTTTTGTCAGATGTGACAGCCGCTGAACCCTCTGTCTGGAGAACTCTGCGACTGATTAACGACCTGGAATAAACTTTTTACCACTCCAAAATTATCTCAAAACATCATTTTCTTTGTTGTGTGGCCAGTACTCATTAATAAATGCGGTTTTAAATTCAGAAGGAGGTTTAGATCTAATCATTACGTGAGCTCATCGTCGCAAAGCATATCCTGACAAATAACTTCTTATGAAAGGAATTTTCTCACGCCCTGATCATGTATCTGGTAAAACGTCCTCAAAATCATTCCAGTATTCTAATCGGTGAATTTGTTCGTCTGGATCAAAGCGGAAAAATTGACGACATCCAATAAAAGCTGCGTCAACTGAAGCAGCATTCTGTACAATAGTATTATAAGAGATACCAGAGCCTACTTTATTTTCTCTTTTAGTAATAGAAGTATTTAGTTCTTTTATTTGTAGTTCTACTGTCTTCACTCTGACAGAAAATTTTTAGCAACATCCTCACACAATATCACACAGTCAAGCTTTACTTTCTTAATATCCTTCAGGCAAGCATTTGCTTTATTAGTTACTTCCTTAAACAGATTAGATCAAAGTTTGGATTTATTGCCTATTCTTTCTGACAATCTCCCTTCCATAAGATCATCGGCGTCTTAGAAATCTTTACGAATTTCACCTGTTTCGGTTATGAAAATACCGTGGAATTTAGTTAGATGTTGCCCTACTTTGACTTGCACTTCATGGTGGTTAGAATCAATTTTATAGCACAGGCTATTCAGTTTTGAGTTCATTTCATTCTTTTAGCTCTTTACTACTAGATTCAGTATTACTTAAGTGTTTACTACTGGGTTCCATTTTACTGTTCAGTTCTTTATGATGCAATTCAAGTTTAGAAAACAATAATTGCATCCAATTTGGTGCCTCTAGCTTGCCAGTTGGCATTTCAACCGGTTTTAAACCAGTTTCTAACATTCCTTGACTTGGCCTAGTTTCAGAAATACTGAACTCAATTTCAATTCTACTTTTCAACTCTACTTTTTCTTTTTTGACTTGAATTTCGGTCTCATTATCAACAGTAATTGGTTCTAGCTTCGCAAAACATTGAAATTTACCTCCGATTCTACTTTTGACAAATCAGCTTCTGATTTTGGATTTATTACTTTGATAGAACCGTCATCGTTGATTTCAGTTTCTAATTCTGAGGATTTATCGTCAGAGACTGGTTTCATCTTAACTGTCACATCATCCTTGTAAGCAGATTTCATTTCAATAGCCTGTTAGAAGCAGTTAACTTAATTTCTTGACCTCGCCGAGCGATGCCGATGCGGTGTACCAGCAAACACGATGCGACGCATTGCGACGTAATGCATACAGCAGCAGCAGCAACTGTGGCGGTGAGGATGGCGGCGAGTATCGTCTACTGCAGTAGCCCCATGGGGGCCCGAGCACAGGCGAGCGCGCGCAGTAGACTGCAGGTAACTTGCAGGTCCACGCAGCTCCGCCATGAAATCGGCGCCGGTGGTAGCCGCAATGAAGTGTCGTCTTCTTAGCTCCTCCTGTCACTCTCAAAGTTACTGTAGTTAACAGCCAGAGTTTAGTATCCACACATGCGAGAAAATCATAACACTGTTCTCGCACAGGTTTCGGCATATTTCAGTTCGGTGTCCTCTTAGCGCCTACCGTATTCCCTGTTTTGTAGCGATCACTTTCACAGTTCAGTTTCCCGGGCGATGAAGCATATGTGGGCCAGTGGGTAATAATCAAATGGTTGATACTCCGTTATGTCGTTATGAAAAGACTCTTAAACTGTCTGTGGGTGCTTTACACCTACCTTCGCCATTTACAGGAGCTTGAAAGCTACTTTGCGGTGATTCAGAGTGCGATGGAGAAAATACTGACCGTAACTTCCAGTCTGCAGCTCCACATTACTCTCTGTTCTCACTGAAACAAAATGTTCCTACTTGCAATTTACTCAGTGGGACCAGAAACTATGACTCTAAATAGAAGTTTTGATTTTTAACTGATTCAGTTCACACGCACAAAATATAAGAATATCCCTAATAATAATAATAATAATCATATTCCTTTCAAAAACAGCACTATTAATACTTCAGAGGCGACCTCTATAGAAAGTTGCAAGTAAAATGATCTATTGCCCTGACTTCAAATAATCAAAAGTTAATTGCTCGCCTTAAAAGTGGAAAATAATCTCGCAACTGGCCACGCGGCTTTTTAAACATTACGGATGGCATACAAACAGTTACTTTTGTGAAATGTAAGCAATCCAGGACGGTCTACTGTCCTCGTGAGTTCACGTCGTACTTTTACCGAAGACGCATCCAAGTCTGCCCAGCTCTGATGTCATCCGAGGGACAGTGCACGTAGGCGTTTGACTGCTGCGAATAGCTAGATATCTCATTGCGAAGTATCTTTTCCCACTGCCTCTCTGGGTGTACACTACGTGATCAAAAGCATCCGGACACCCCCAAAAACATATGTTTTTGATATTAGGTGCACTGTGTTGCCACCTACTGCCAGGTACTCCATATCAGCGACCTCAGTAGTCATTAGACATCGTGAGAAAACAGAATGGGCCACTCCGCGGAACTCATGGACTACGAATGTGGTCAGGTTGAAAGGGTACAGTACCGCCCCACATTGAAAATAGGTACAACATTCTTCGTTATTCTTGTCAGAACAACATATTTTTTGTAATAATAACTCAATTTCACTTAATACACCGAAGCCGGATACCAGTGTAGGAAAGAATGACAATTTATTTATTTAATTGATCACATGTGCACTCCCACAAAATAAATCCCTACATCCAATTTGGTGAGATCTGTGAAATGAATGAATGTATGGTCGTCTGCTAACCGCAGATAGTGAATGTGAATATATGATCATCTTTGAGATGGTCCTTTGGTCACCTTTGGTGGAACCAAAGAGATGAAACTTACCGGAGCTTTGAGCGCCTGAAATGTGGCTGACCAATACGGTAGCAAGGTGCTCCCCAACTTTGGCAGAGGTGCGAGATGACCTGAAGAACGGCCATGTTTTCAGCACTCTGCCACTGGACCTAGTGTTGGTAAGACCTGTCTTAGGTGTGCTCCGTAAAGACAAAAGAGTGGAGACATGGTATGCATGTGAAATACTTAAGAGTAGTTTGGAATAATAATTTCTCTATTTCAGGAACTTTTGTGGGGAGAATTAAATGTCAGGCAGGTAATATTAAGGGGATCGTAGTAATCTTCGGAAGTGACCAACGGTCACAATGAAACCACGTGTAGCAATAAGTTGAAATACTTCCGAGTGCTTAAGTTAAGCTGAATTACTGGCGTGTGTAATATAAGTTGGAAATATTTAAGAAATGGCGTGTGCAGGACTTGAAATTAGAGACGAGTACTTCCACGTGTTGAGTACCGTGTGAGTCTCAATCTGTGTGTGAGACAAAGGATAAAGAGAAGTACTCGTCCATGGTATCAGTTGAGGACTCGCGTATGTGACGAATATGTTCTTAATATTACTTTGCGTGTTATGTTTCCGTGTGACGCTTGATTCAAACTATAATACTCTGAGAGAGAAGCAAGGTGAGTCAGCCGTCTATCCAGCAACGCCACCTGGCTTGCATTGCACAGGAAGACGTGCATATATCCTCCAGAGTTCATAATAAGAAAGAAAGGTTATGAAGTGGGGCAGCGTCGTGTGAAACTGGGATAAATACTAATTGAAGTGGGAAAGCTGAAAGTGCTGTGATTATAACGTTGTAACTATTCTTTGTATTGTATGTTGCCAGTGTGATGTATTTCATGAAATTTTAGTATGTGTGGTTGGCATGGGAGAGTAACAATATAGTTTCAGAGGCAGTGGGTTATGCATGTTCCTTTTTGTACCACTCGGTCTGGAGGAAATTTTCGTGATGATGGGTGTGAGAGTCGAAGTGTGAGATATAGCAAAAGATCCACCATCCCATCCATAAAGTGCACTGTAGCGTTAAATAATTACGAGCCCATAAGATAGAGAATCACCAATGTAAAGCCATGCCCTCTGGGCGGAGTTTCTCATGTGTAATTGTTTTAGAAAAATGTAATGGTGTGTTTAGGTTGTAGAATTTATCGGAATAAAAAAGATAGTGAAAAGAAAAAGATTGGTGGCCTTTTCCTTCGAATAGTATGTTGTCATGATATCCATAATTTATAATGTGTGCGCCATTCATATTCAGTGCGATGGCCACGTGTTGTTCAAAGCCGACGGGTAAGAAAGAAAATGTGGTATCGGCAGTGCGTAGTGAACAGTCAGAGTTGTGTAAATTACTAACAGTCAGATGGGCGTTATCCGTTGCGTAATATTCAAACAGGAGAATAATTTGTAACTTAATTGTGAGTACTAGAGCTCATGTTACTTGATAAATAAGAACGAATCCACTCGCTTGGCAGACCACTCATCTTGCAGGCCTCACTGTTTGGTGCCATAGTATGAGCAAGGAATGTGGGTGCCTCTCAAGGTGATGGGTATCACTTGTCTCATACGTCTGCATGCGACATTTCCACACTGCTAAACATCCCTAGGTCCACTGTTTCCGATGTGATAGTAAATTGAAACGTGAAGGGACACGTACAGCACAAAAGCCTACAGGCCGAACTCGTCTGTTGACTGATGGAGACCGCCGACAGTTGAAGAGGGTCGTAATGTGTAATACGCAGACATCTATCCACACCATCACACAGGAATTTCAAACTGCCTCTGGATCCACTGCAAGTACTATGACAGTTAGGTGGGAGATGAGAAAACTTGGATTTCATGGTCGAGCTCCTCATAACCCACACATAGCGCCCGTAAATGACAAACGACGCTTCGTTTGGTGTAAGGAGCGGAAACATTGGACGATTGAACAGTGGAAAAACGTTGTGTGGAGTGACGAACACGGTACACAATGCGGGGGTCCGATGGCAGGGTGTGGGTATGGTGGAAATGGAAATGAGCGTTTGGCGTCAATGGCCGGGAGGCCCCTCGCGGGGCAGGTCCGGCCGCCATATCGCAGGTCTTATTACATTCGGCGCCACATTGGGCGACCTGCACGCCGGATGGGGATGAAATGATGATGAACACAACACAACACCCAGTCCCTGAGCGGAGAAAATCTCCGACCCAGCCGGGAATCGAACCCGGGCCCAGAGGACGGCAATCCGTCACGCTGACCACTCAGCTACTGGGGCGGACGTGGGTATGGTGAATGCTCGGTGAACGTCATCAGCCAGCATGTGTAGTGCCAACAGTAACATTTGGAGGCTGTGGTGTATTGGTGTGGTCGTGTTTTTCATGGAGGGGGCTTGCACCCTTTGTTGTTTTGCGTGGCACTATCACAGCACAGGCCTACATTGATGTTTTAAACACCTTCTTGCTTCCCACTGTTGAAGAACAATTCTGGGATGGCACTTGCATCTTTTACCACGACCGAGACCTGTTTATAATGCACGGCCTGTAGCGGAGTGGTTACATGACAATAACATCGCTGTAATTGACTGTCCTGCACAGAGTCCTGACCTGAATCCTATAGACCACGTTTGGGATGTTTTGGAACGCAGACTTCGTGCCAGGCCTCACTGACCGACATCAATACCTCTCGTCAGTGCAGCACTCCGTGTAGATAGGACTGCCAGTCCCCAAGAAACCTCCCAGCACCTGATTGAACGTATACCTGCCAGAGTGTAAGCTGTCATCAAGGCTAATGATGGGCCAATACCATAGTGATTTCCAGCATTACCAATGGACGGCGCCACGAACTTTTAAGTCATTTTCAGCCAGATGTCCGGATACTTTTGATCACAGAGCGTGTTTATTTAGTGGCGCAGCCGACCTCCAGGCGGAACACCTCTTATCAGTCGCCCTGGGCACAGGCAGCAGTATCTAAATGGCCCCTTTCTCAGACACGTATCAATTAATAGCTCTGTCGTTTAACAATTTACAGTCTTTTTAATTTTTATATAAATAGCGTTACATTTTCTATAGTCATCGAAAAAGTTATAGCTCGACTGAATTTAACTTTCGGCGGCTAGAATTTTTAGAACGAAACTGACAGTAGGACATGACCCCTGAACTGCCTCTTTAAGACTCCTTGTAACCACTGTTGCTTACATCACAGTCGTGAAACTTGGTACAGCTGTAGTATTGCAAGAATGTAACCAAGTGCTGTAATTAGAACTTTGTATTACATACACAAATGATACTTAATCTATCAAGAAGAAGGATGTTTTGTATCCAAATTTGGTTTTTAGTAAATATCCTGTAAACTATGGTCGCAGTTCGTAGTAATAGACGGCAAATCATCGAGTAAAACTGAAGTGATATCAGGTGTTCCCCAGGGAAGCGTCCTGGGACCTCTGCTGTTCCTGATCTATATAAATGACCTGGGTGGCAATCTGAGCAGTTCTCTTAGGTTGTTCGCAGATGATGCTGTAATTTACCGTCTAGTAAGGTCATCCGAAGAGCAGTATCAGTTTCAAAGCGATTTAGAAAAGATTGCTATATGGTGTGGCAGGTGCCAGTTGACGCTAAATAACGAAAAGTGTGAGGTGATCCACATGAGTTCCAAAAGAAATCCGTTGGAATTCGATTACTCGATAAATAGTACAATTCTCAAGGCTGTCAATTCAACTAAGTACCTGGACGTTAAAATTACGAACAACTTCAGTTGGAAAGACCACATAGATAATATTGTGGGGAAGGCGAGCCAAAGGTTGCGTTTCATTGGCAGGACACTTAGAAGATGCAACAAGTCCACTAAAGAGACAGCTTACACTACACTCGTTCGTCCTCTGTTAGAATATTGCTGCGCGGTGTGGGATCCTTACCAGGTGGGATTGACGGAGGACATCGAAAGGGTGCAAAAAAGGGCAGCTCGTTTTGTATTATCACGTAATAGCGGAGAGAGTGTGGCAGATATGATACGCGAGTTGGGATGGAAGTCATGAAAGCAAAGACGTTTTTCGTCGCGGCGAGATCTATTTACGCAATTTCAGTCACCAACTTTCTCTTCCGAATGCGAAAATATTTTGTTGAGCCCAAGCTACATAGGTAGGAATGATCATCAAAATAAAATAAGAGAAATCAGAGCTCGAACAGAAAGGTTTAGGTGTTCGTTTTTCCCGCGTGCTGTTCGGGAGTGGAATGATAGGGTGATAGTATGATTGTGGTTCGATGAACCCTCTGCCAAGCACTTAAATGTGAACTGCAGAGTAGTCATGTAGATGTAGATGTGTTACATATTTAATGTTTTTAATGAAACCGAGGCAACATGTGAATTTCCAACTTTCTGAGTTTAATATTTAGCACCTTCAATTCATCGTAATAATGCCGTTTTTGACCAGAATATTACTCTGATCAAAATGAGTCATGTAACTTTTTATTATGAGATATGTTGCATATTCTGAAAAACTTTTGATTTTTTAGTTTTATTATTCAGTGCCAGTTGTGTTTTCTTAAGATCACATATTTTGCCTGATATACTGAATTGAGCATTCTGAGACTTTACAATGTTAACTTTAATATACTTAAGCATACACTGACGAAATTTGGAAAACGTCTTTTAATTTCACTGTTAAACTATGGTGCAATCCTTTGTACGTTAATTGCAGGTGCATTTTGATGACGTGGAACTGGTAGTAGTGAAATGGGGTAAGCCCCAGCACGCTCGCTCACTCTGTACCTCACACAATGATACAGCGCTTGTTTCGCCTAGAGTTTCTGCCGCTTGTATTTGCGCTTGCCAAACACTACCTTGGCAGTAAGGTCGCCGGATCTTTATTCAGTTGAGAACTTTTGGACCATTTGGGTTAATCTCTGCAACCATCTCAAGATTTTGACGATCTAACGAGCCAATTGGGCTGCATTTGGCACGATTTTCCTCTAGGGGAAATCCTACAACTTTATCGATCATTGCGAAAACGATTAACTACTTATGCAAGGACCAGATTTGGACCAGTGCAATATTGACTCGCTTAATTTGTGAAGCACTATAACTTGAATAAGTCACAACTTTTTCTGAACTGTAGTCATCTGTTTGTCTGTACATGTACATCACATCTACTGATTTCCGTCCTATTCGGACGATTCCTTTGTGGTGTGTCGTTGTTTTTGTCTCAGAGAGTGTTTTAATCCATCTGGAAACTGTTGAAGTATTTCGCCATCTCGACTACAATTTTTCTGTTGCTTGTATGCGTGCTTGCCAAACGCAGTAAGGTCGCCGGGTCTTTATCCAATTGAGAACTTTTGGACCATTTGGGTTAAGCTCTGCAACCATGTCGAGATTTTGACGATCTAACGAGCCAATTGGACTGCATTTGGCACGATTTTCCTCTAGAGGAAATCCTACAACTTTATCAATCATTGTGCAAACGATTAACTACTTATGCAAGGGCCAGATTTGAACCAGTGCAATATTGACTCGCTTAATTTGTGAAGCACTATAACTTGAATAAGTGACAACTTTTTCTGAACTGTAATCATCTGTTTGTCTGTACATGTACATCACATCTACTGATTTCCGTCCCATTCGGACGATTCCTTCGTGGCGTGTCGTTGTTTTTGTCTGAGAGAGTGTTTTAATCCATCTGAAACTGCTAAGGTATTTCGCGATCTGGACTACAATTTTTCTGTAATTATTTGGTTGGCGGTGCGAATCGCCAGAAAATAGGTCGTGGGTTCGCCGCGGTCCGAGGATAAGAGGAACCGTGGACGTGGGAATCCGTGCCGTGCACAGCAGGCTTGGCGTTTGGCGCCGCGGACCGATAGCTTCGTTACCGGTAATAAAAGCCGGCTGACCGGTGGCAGCACGAGGCAGGGTGGGCGTCGGGCGCACCCCCTTGGGACGCAGCGGGGCACGGAGCGTCGCGTCGCGTCGCAATCCATTAGAGGGTGGGGGGCGCGCAGGAGGCGATGCAAAACGCGTGCTGCCTGCATATTGCAGCAGGCGCACGGCCGCGCAGCCGCCATTAGGCGCCATGAAATGTTAAGCCGGGCCGCACCCTGCACCCCCCCCCCCCCCTCATACCCCATCACCTCACCCCACCCACGCCCAGTCCCACCCCCACTGCGACCGGCGGCGCACCGCGGCGCTCTGCGTGGGAAAAACTCTTCTCACAGTCTTAAATAAAGCAACGTGCCAACAGGCCGAGGACTCGTCGCTCGAGCGAAATAATTTTACATTTTTAAATTCAGTGCTATCGTGCGACAGCCTGATAAATTTCTGCGAAACGGTGAGAGAATTCCGTTTAGCAACATGACTTGCGGCGTAGCGATGTCAGTCACTCGTTCAGAGGTAGTTTTAATCGTCTTTGAGCGAGCTGAAGAGAGAAGTAAAAGGCTGGCCTTTAAAATTGCAACACCATGGAGGGGGAGTCTATCAAACACCGGACTGGCACGGAGTGAACTACATGCTTGGGTAACTAGATGATTCGACGCGCAAGTCGCCGAAGTGGCGTCAAATCGAAACACTTGCACCCGGCGAACAGTCACCCGACGGGAGGCCCTAGTCACACGACCTAGATGATCAGCATTTCATCGTAAAATCATTAAGTGGGTACCACTATGAAACATGATTTCTGATGTTTACATGATTTTCGTTCTTCCTGAAGCACTTTTTTCTTTAGACTTTCACTGCAGCTGACGGCAGTTGGTCGTTTCTTGGACCTGTTGATGGATGCACATTAGTCTAAATTTTGACCTCAGAGAGCGTGAGCGCCGGCCGCTGTGGCCGAGCGGTTCTAGGCGCTTCAGTCCGGAACCGCGCTGCTGCTACGGTCGCAGGTTCGAATCCTGCCTTGGGCATGGATGTGTGTGATGTCCTTAGGTCAGTTAGGTTTAAGTAGTTCTAAGTTCTAGGCGATTGATGACCTCAGTTCAGTTCCACAGTGCTTAGAGCCATTTGAACTATTTGTTGAACAGGCGTGAACAGACCTATCGCTAACGTTAGGGGTGTATAATACCGCTTTTTACGTGACCATGCTTGCCTGTTTAGCCAGGGAGGCAAGCTGGCTCACGTTACCTGCCGATCGGGCATGTTGCGTTACGCCCATCCGAGTCATGCTACGCCCATCCCATGCAAGCTAAAGAATACTGCTTACCTGCCGGTCCGGTCTTTCCGCCGTCTTACGCTACGTAGCTGTTTTTTCAGTGTGGTGTTATGAGTAGGGTTCGGACGTTTTTTATCAGAGTGTTGCAAGACGAGGCCCAACATGCATTATGTATATTCTTTCTGGGACACTGTAGCCCAGAAAATTGTGGATTTTATTTGTCCTTTTTTCGTTTCCGGCGCATTTCGGGCTTATCTAATTATTTCCACATTAAAGGTTTTCTCTGCAACTTCACCCTTTTTTGACTAGATTTGTCTATTCTCAATTCGAACCACCATCAGATCACCACTAACACATGGTTTCTAAAGTAAGCAGAACTATTTCTGAAAGTCGAGATCCTTTGCAGTTAAGAACCTGAACATCTCTATTATACTGCAGTACCAACCAAAGTAAGATTTTGCAAGTCTAGCTTCTATAACCTTAGTGTATTTCATCCAGATATTAACCGAATTATAACCAATTTAATTACTTTTTCCAGGATGTGTATTGAGGCTTAATTTCAAGTGGCCAAAATAATTCAGTTTAATTCTCTAAATGCATTGCATCAAACATGAGTTTCGTTTTTCATATTACCTTAATCTAAAAACTACATGTCTCAAAGAAAAAGCTTTTCTTTCATACCAAGTTCTCTTCGCATTATGTTGGATACTACCAGAATGTGGTTTTTAATATTTGCTGAACCATATATTTTTCCTATTTCAATCAAAGTTGCCCCAAATTTAGGAAACGTATAACTGTTAAATGACCTCAACTCCTTAGCACACATTTTCACATACTTGTCAGGCTCCAAGTCTTTAGCTTCTTAAAAAAAAGATTTGGGGTGAGGAAACTTCTGGTAAAATTTACAAACATGTCGTAACACACTCGAAGTTCCGGAATGAGTGTTTTGTATCTTTTTACACAATTTGCATTGCGAGACACCTACCAACATATTTGAAGCTGTCTCAAAGACACACGAAAACTTTTCCCATGCTGACTTGGACTCTATTTAGTGGCTGGTGCAACACACTTGAGGTTCCCGAATGAGTGTTTTGTATCTTTTTACACAATTTGCATTGCGAGACGCCTACCGACATATTTGAAGCTGCCTCAAAAACACACGAAAACTTTTCCCATGCTGACTTGGACACTTTTTCGTGGCTGGTGCGTATTCCCCAATTCTTAATTTCTTCTCAGTGTCGTTTAAGTTTGGTTTGTTCATTTTGCTCCTCCCACCGTTAAGATAGCGGAGTTGCAGTGAAATTACACTATGTGATCAAAAGTATCCGGACACCCCCAAAAACAGGTGCATTGAGTTGCCACCTACTACCAGGTAATCCATATCAGCAACCTCAGTAGTCATTAGACATCGTCAGAGAAAAGAATGGGCCGCTCCGCGGAACTCACATACTTCGAACATGGTCAGATGATTGGGTGTGACTTGTGGCATACGTCTGTAAATTTCTGTCTGTATTTCATACAGGTAACGAGAGCGTGCGTGCTCATACATGTACTCGAAAGAGCGAAGAACAAGTCTCTCCTCAGTACTTCACTGGGAGAGCACCTCTGTCGAGAGCGAATCAAAGGGCTACTCTATATTGAGTCCTTGCGATTAAGTGTTGTTCACTGTGTTGGCCGACACACTTATTATGCAGTGAGAATGGACAGAGTTATAGTTAAATGCCTCTGAGCGAATTTTGAGTGGCATCACGGTGGACTGGTTATCTGACTGGTGTACCACACCAATAGTTAGACTAGGGGCGAATAGGAATCCTTGACTTCATCAAGGCATAGGGAGAGTTTGATTGGCGAAGGTCAATCCTGATAGAACGAGAGTTATTTGGTTATCTAGATAAGATCGAGCGGCGCAGACAGCAGTCATCGCAGCTTACGGTACTGTGCGCTACAGCTATTGCGAGCCCCAATTTCCTCCACAACGGTACACTTCACTGCATTTCACACGCGACAGCTTTGACTGTACCTAGCAACATTCTAAAGGATAATTATTCAAGTTGAGTAGGCGCACCTCTCAGCCATTCTGCCAAGGCAACAAGCATCTTAGACTTTGTATAGAAATTTCATTAGCAAATCCTATCCTTGAGAGGTAACTTCACATTCCGAAAAGAACCAGGATATAACTTGTTAAATTCATAACTAAAAGTGCCATTGTGATTTCTCAGAATTTTGCAAAAATAAATAATAGCTTTCGTTAGTTTCATGGTTTTCTTACACTGACTAGCACTACTTCAGTACCCAAGTATCCCTCTAGTTACGTAAGAAATTTTGTGAATTTTTGTGTCTTTTCCTTACAGCGGACGACTCCAGAAGATATTTATTGCTGAAAGTTTTTCAGGCATTTCTTTTTAGAACGTTAGGAGCATCTGCGTTATTTCTGTAGTAGTGTGGGGGGTGGAAATTGCATCTTGCGGGAGCCACAAGGTAAAGGGTACATCTCAGGTCAACCCGTCGCACTCAGAAAATGGCGACCCTGCCAGGATAGGTAAAATAGGTAAACTGCCAGGATAGGTAAAATAGGTAAACTGCCAGGATAAGTAAAATAGGTAAACTGCCAGGATAGGTAAAATATGTAACCTACCAGGATAGGAGAGTGTCAAGATAGTTAGGTACGGCAGGTCGCAGCAGTAGCACTTTGAAGAACTTTGTTTCATGTATTAAATAGCTAATTGCAAAGATTGGGATCAGAATAGGTACAGGTAGTGAAGAAAGCAGAATTGTAGGGAAAAGGGCGAGTTTTATTGTGTTGGAAAATTTTGTATTTTGTTACTATTTTTGTGTAGCTGTTAGGGCATACAATTTTCAGGTGATAGGCACAGACGCAGAGTGATGCAGAGACGCAGTGTGACGCAGCATCACATAAATTAGAATTAAGAAATAACATTTTTCTCCCTTTGCAAGCGCACAGGTGGAGATTGGAGACTGTAGCAGAGCAGACAGAACATTAGCCGAGAAGTCACGATGTTGTTGTTGTTGTTGGTTCAACCAACTGGTAAGTGGTCGTACAGTTTTGTAGATAGAGTTGTGGTGTGTTGAAAGAATTTCCATGTTAATGAGAGTACAAACCAAAAGGTTACGTGAGAGACAGCAAGTAGACAAGATGAGGGAGAATCAACCAGATAGACAGCAAGTAAACGAGCTTATTGAGAATAGGACAGAAGGTGAACCAGAAAATAGGACAGACGGTGAATCAGAGAATAGAAGAGTCGGGGAGCGGCAGAATCAGCACGCTCAGTTAGACTGGGATAAAACTGAGTCAGATCAGACAGATGGGAATCGAAGGGATGAGAACATCGAATTTCCAGAATATGAAATTCCAGGTAGGGCACATTCTGAGCCAGAAATAGACAGCCCACGTAGGAAATGGCAAAGATTAGAAGCGAAACGAGCACAGGAAACGCGTTTGTTTGCCGCATATTCAGGGACAGAATATGCGTCAATACAGTCAATGAACCGGCTGTTAGCTAACGTTCAAAGAGAAGTAGACAGTGAGGAAGAGGGGGAACATTCAGAATACGTCGAACCTATCATACACATTCTAAGTATGCCCAAACAGCAGACACAGAATTTTGCGGACATACGAGCGCCACGAAAAGGTTCCGTAACAGACGCAACTGTACCTGCAAACACAGGACATACACAACAGAGAGGGCAGAATGCGGAGTTGTTTGCGCCATGTAATGGTTCAATGACAAACGCAAGTAGTCCTCAACACAGACAGCATGGGTTATTGCAGTTATCAAACTTAGAAACGCCACAGCATAGACCAGTAAACGACGTAACTGACCGAGTGGAAAACAATAGATCGAGAATACATAGTTCAGCAGAAGGTAGTGTTACAGGACAGGACGCGATCATGGAGATGTTACAAAAAATGAACGCTAGTATGACGAAACAGAATCAGGATATTAATACACAGATGACAAAACAGTATCAGGAATTGAAACAGGATAATCAGGCTATTAAGACACAGATCGAACAGGATAATCAAAACGTGAGACAAGAGATTAAGACACAGATCCAACAGGTTAAAATCCAGATGGAAGAAGGGATCGCTAGAATTGATAGTCAGATCACTCAGATAAACAAAGACGCGAAAGAAATGGTTCAAATGGCTCTGAGCACTATGGGACTTAACTTCTGAGCTCATCAGTCCCCTAGAACTTAGAACTACTTAAACCTAACTAACCTAAAGACATCACACACACACACCCATGCCCGAGGTAGGATTCGAACCTGCGACAGTAGCTGTAGCGCGGTACCAGACTGTAACGCCTAGAACCGCTCGGCCACCCCGGCCGGCAGACGCGAAAGAATCTAGAGAAAGAATTCAGGTACTAACACAAGGTCAGCACCAGTTACGCACTGGCGTGGACAAGGTCCAATTGGACATCGTAAACGTTGACAAAAAGGTGGAACGTTTTACGAAAAAAGCCACTCAAACAGCAATACAAATTTCGGAAGAACAAGCAATTCAAAGCAAGGTCGCAAAGGTTGCACTGAAAAAGTATGATCAGCGGATTAATAAAATAAAACTTAAAAACAAAGATCAGTTTGAAAAGCTTCGAACAGAGTACATACAAACCATCGAAGAAAAGATCGAGACCAATTATACTTGTAGCGAATCAACTGACGCGTGAAGCATTAATTCAGTACACGAACACGCGCCGTCTAAGAAAGTTCAAGTAGAACCAAGGCTAGACGTAACACACGCGCAGAAATCGAAACAGAAAACCCCGATTAAAGTAATACATGTCATGCCACAGGACTAGGCACAGTACCCAGAAAAACGGAACACATACATTCAGCCGATATCAATCGAAAGACAGGTAACTGAACCAGTAAATCCAATGACACAACATAACAGCAGCACAGGTACTATACCACGAACGACGAGAGTAGAAACACACGAACAACACTTTTGTTCACCAATGATACGATATGACGCGGATATGAGTCAGGAAATTGAGAATAGGCAGACAGGCAGTAGATTACCAGAGAATAAACACGACGACACAAGCAATGGCAGATTATTTGAGTCCATGAATCAGCCACAAACCGGATTTATGAATAGATATGATACAGACCACCTCCTTACAGTTAGAAAATTTCAACATTTCAAGGAAGAAGGCGGTAGCTTGCATGCACGCACATTCATCGACCAGTTTCAAGTAGGCTTACCAAACCACTGGAGCGTAGCTCACAAACTTGATTTCATTTGTGCACACATGTCAGGGACAGTAGCAGAGGTGATGCAAAAGATCGCGGCTACCTGTACGTCTTACCTACAGTTCAGAACAGCATTTCTCGAAAGATATTGGTCCAAGGAGGCGCAAAACAAAATTAAATACGAATTACTTCAGATGACACCATATGAAAACTCAGGAGAGAAAAACGTGGTAAAATTCTTTGATACAATTGACAAAAAAATCAATGCCTAGACAAACCATACAGTAACGGAGAGCTGATACGTCTATGTAGAATGAAATTACCTGTAAAGTATCAACAGGCGACAGTAGAAAAAAATGAAAATACTGAAGAATTCAAAGAGGTTTTAAGGGAACTTGAATTTATGTTTAAAGAAGACGAGCTGAAAGAAAAAAGAAGGGAAAGGGAACAGCCAGAGGAGAGGACTAGGAACAAATATTCCAATTATAATAATCGTAATCCTAACAACATTAATTTCAGGCAATTTAACAGACAAAGACAGTGGCACAATGGAGACAATTGGCATAGAAACGATAAACAGAATAACTGGTACCGAAATAGGAACGGTAATGGACACTCATTCAGTGGCGGATATGGGTTTAGGAATCAAAATGCCACCGGTCAAGGGTACCTTGAAAGAGGTCACGATGTTAGAAACAGCAACTGGCGAGACCAGAGCGCGAATAATTACCGAGGAAATAATGGTCCACAGAGACAAGAACAACACAGCAAAGAGAAACCAGATGTAGAAGTTAGGCCACCGAACACTGCAAAACGTAAAGATTGAATTGAAAAAATGCGGAAGAGATTAGACAAACTAACGTCCACCCTATTTTATACTAACCATTAAATCAAAAGTTAAATTAATAGATCAACAAAATATCACCTTAAATAAAAGAAAAGAGAGACACAATACACACTAACAATATCTTGTAGTATCAAGTACACTACAACATGCACACAAACAATAAATGGTACACAACAATTAAAAGAATGAAGAAGTGGTAGGACATAATTAGAATAAAGAAATATATCTATCTAACAATTTTTGCCACTACCAGAAAATTTTTGCATTATATACGAGTAAAATCAGAGTTTTTCTTGTAAATAACAAATATATGTAAAACAAAAATTGTAAATATTACTACGCGTCAGAGGGACATCGCCACCAACACCAGTCACCAGCTCCCTTAACACCAGATGCTTCGAGATAGTGACGGAGAGGATACAGACATGTTGAGAAAGCACTTAGGGCAATAGCAACAACATGACGACCAACGCCACACTGGAAATGCAGGTTGCAACCAGGTTAGACTTTGGGAGGACAACGCGCAGCACGGTCATTTCATATGTCACGACACTACTACACAACGGAAGAGCGTGGGGAGAATCATAATACGACGAGACGACAATGAAGGTACAAAAAAATTACTAAGATCTACAAACTCTTCAAGTAACAGTTGGAAAGGCAGTCAGATCCTACAAATCCTGTATCACTCCTACACTAAAATTCACATATTCCTAGCCCAAGAAGAACAGAAGAATGCAAGAAAGAAGAGAAGAACAGAAGATGCAAGATGAAGAAGGGCAGAAGACAGCAAGCTACCTTTCTCTCCTAGCCTACAAAGCAAATTGCTACAAACGTCTTTCCATGAACTTTAATGCATGGCAACTACTACAACCACTTCTCGAAAAATAAACATTGAATCGTCAAACAAATACAAACGAACGGCAAACGGAATATTAAGGAGTACCAACCAACATTATCTAGATATAGATTCAGCAAAATGAACAGTATTCTCCCTACCACATCATCAAATCACCATACCGAACCAGGTGTGAAGTAGCAAGACGTCACAGCACAATATTGGGTGACGATCGTCGGTACTCAACCACAATCATCGAACTGCCGTACCGTCCCAGGTGTGTGAGCAAAGGAGTACCAAGACATCACCGTTTATGCAGTAAACCACAGTCATCATCATCGGTTAAAAGTACCACTCCATGATGACAATGTCAACAAGTACGACCCGGCATCGCACGCTAGAGTGCCTCTCTCATGATTCGTGACACCCACACAAATGAGTCGACGCCTTCCAGTATTTCAGTGGGGATTGTCGAGCACAGAAACTGACGCAGCACAAAACGAAACAAAAAATTGATAAAATACGAATGTAGAGTTAAGAAAATGATATTTTTGTAAAAATATTTTCTTTTTCCTTTTTTGTAAAAGTAATCATTTTTATTATGGATGCAAAATCCACAATTTATAGATACCTTAAGCCTTTTGTAAAGAAACTTAGTTAGTACAATTATATAATCTCGTAAACTCATGGAAAGTCTATTTATTTCTTTTATATGTGAAATTAGAAAAGTATTTGTGCAGGATTTTTCTTCTTTAAGTAACATTCAAAAACACCTTTTTGGGGTAATAATATTAATACCAAGGATAGAATTAAGAGGAAACGCTTCTTCATTCTTACAAAAAAAAAAAAAAAAAAAAGACACATAAAGAAAAAGATAATGCCTAAACAAATAAAACAAAGTAACACAACAGAGCTTTTGCGAACATTTACGCAAGCTTAACTAAAGAAAAGATATAACCACACTAAAACATGATACACTGCACACTTACGAGTTTAGAAAAATTAATATTGTAAAAACAAATTTTTGGAAATGAAAAAGAAAAACAGAGACACATACTGGCAACGACAAAGAATGACAGCCTTGGTAAAGCCTATATTTGCCTAACAACAAAACATATATTGTAAAATTAAAAAATAGAAACAATAGGTATAAAGAAATCATTAGAAAAAAAACTGTTAAGAATGGCTGAGAAAAGTTTATTGGAAAATATAAAAGAACAATTTTTGCCTGACTTTGTCAGTGTTTTTCTCGGCATTGACAAACGCCAGACAAAAATTTTGTCAGAAGGAGGGAGGTATGTAAGACGTCGTGATCTCCTGACCTTCACTGCTTACATATTCCGCCCTCACAATCATGTTCTGCACATCAAGACGCTTCGTTCGAACCCAAACTCGATAAGATAAAGTCAATGTTGTATGAATTCACGTAAACGATATGCAATTGACAAGTGAGTGCACCGTGGTTGAAATACTCGAGGCTGGCGTGCACACATACATTCTAGACACGACGGTCACAGAGGCTTTTAGTTCGGGAGAGAGGCCGCACAACCGGATGCCAGGCCCTTCAGAGGACGACTCAGCCCATGTCGGCCGGTGACCGCCCGTGTAGCGGACAGTGTGGGCCCGAGTGAAAATGGGGCAACGACCCCGTGTTCGGCTTAAAAGCAAATTCCGCTACACTGTGTGGGAGCAGCCAGCCTACGCATTCTTTACACATAGCACGCATTTTCAGAGATTTTCACAGGGAGACAGCAAAGGCCAAACGCCAAAGCTACAAGTTTCCGGATTGGTCGCCTTAAACGAAACGTCATTCTCCCGTTTTAGAAGAGCAATGCTGATTGGCAGACGATATTTCTGGCGCCTTGAGCTGAAGGAATAATGGAAGAGACCGAAAGATATACCCCTTCACGTCTGGCGTGGAGAGGCGCCGTTCCGTTGTCGCTCTTGGAGCGAGAACACGTAACGAGAGCGTGCGCGATCGTACGTGTACTCGAAAGAGCGAGGAACAAGTCTCTCCTCAGTACTTCACTGGGAGAGCACCTCTGTCGAGAGCGAATCAATACTCTATATTGAGTCCTTACGATTAAGCGTTGTTCACTGTGTTGGCCGACACACTTATTGTGCGGCGTGAACGGACAGAGATATAGTTAAATGCATGGGAGCGAATTTTGAGTAGCATCCCGGTGGACTGGTTAACTGACCGGTGTACCACGCCAATAGTTAGACTAGGGGCGAATTGGAATCCTTGACTTCATCAAGGCATAGGGAGAGTTTGATGGGCGAAGGTCAATCCAGATAGAACGAGAGTTACGTTATTTGTCAGCATCGAGCGGCGCAGACAGCAGTCATCGCAGCTTACGGTATTGTGTGCTACAGCTATTGCCACAACAGTACACTTCACTGCATTTCACACTCGACAGCTTCGACTGTACCTAGCAACATTCTAAAGGATAATTATTCAAGTTGAGTAGGCGCACCTCTCAGCCATTCTGCCAAGGCAACAAGCATCTTAAACTTTGTATATAAATTTCATTAGCGAATCCTATCTTTGAGAGGTAACTTCACATTCCGAAAAGAACTAGGATATAACTTGTTAAATTCATAACTGAAAGTGCCATTGTGATTTCTCAGAATTTTGCAAAAATGAATAATGACTTTCGTTAGTTTCATGTTTTTCTTACACTAACTAGCACTACTCCAGTACCCAAGTATCCCACTAGTTACATAAGAAATTTTGTGAATTTTTGTGTCATTTCCTTACAGCGGACGACTCCAGAAGATATTTATTGCTGAAAGTTTTTCAGAAATTTCTCTTTAGAACGTTAGGAGCGTCTGTGTGATTTCTGTAGTAGTGTGGGGGGTGGAAATTGCAACTTGCAGGAGCCACAGGGTAAAGGGTACATCTCAGATTAATCCGTTGCGCAGAATAACAGATCAAACCCACACCTCAGACGATTGATGCAGCAATATAACTTCCGCCATAAATAATTTAACTTCTTTCTCTAAACCTTCTTCTGTTGCAATTTCCAGCTTGTGTTCAACCTTTAGCCAAATAGTTTTTTCATTTAATTGATCCTCAAGCACTCTACATATATTATATAAAATTTCAGTCACTTCAACCAAGAATTGCCCTCCTTCTCTTCTTCTTCATGTGCCGTCTCCTCTAAGAAGGTTGGCTGTCATCATGGCAATTTCTGATCTTGATTTGGCTGATCTAAGGAGTTCTGACGTTGAACAGTTGTACCAATTTTTTAAATTGTCAATCCAGGATGTCCGTCTTCTACCCCTCGTTCTCTTCCCACAAATTTTCCCTTCTAGTATTATTTGCAATATTTTGTAATTTACTCCCCTAATAACATGGCCTAAATATTGTAGCTTCCTTACTTTAATAATTTTAATTAATTCTTTTTCCTTTCCCATTCTTCTTAGGACATCTTGATTAGTAATCCTCGACACCCAACTAATTCTAAGTATTCTTCTATATGCCCACATTTCAAAAGCTTCTAAACTGTTCATGTCCTTCTTTTTCAATGTCCACGCTTCCATTCCGTATAATAATATTGAGAATACATAGCATCTTAGCAACCTCATTTTTGTGTTTAAACAAATGTCTCTCGAACAGAATGCATTTTTCATCTTATTAAAGATACTTCTGGCCTGTCCTATTCTCGATTTAATTTCTTCTGAGCTTTCAATCTCCTCATTTACAATTGTTCCGAGATATTTAAATTTACGTACTTGATCGACTCTTTCCCTATTGACTGTAAGATTTTCTTGTTGGTGTGTTTTAGATATCACCATGAACTTAGTCTTGCTTACGTTAAGAGTCAAGCCAAATTCTTCACTTTTTTCTGCGACTTTGTCAAGAAGTAATTGTAGATCTTTGAGGTTTCCAGCTAGTAGTGCAGTGTCATCAGCAAACCTAACATTGTTAATGTTTAGCCCATTCACTTTAATGCCAGCTATTTCATCTGATAGAGCTGCCTGGATTATGTCTTCTGAATACATATTAAACAATAAGGGTGAGAGAACGCAACCTTGTCTCACACCCCTCTTTATTTCTATATCATTCGATAACTCATTTTCTACCTTCACGGTTGCGGTTTGATTGTAGTAGAGGTTATATATAATGCGGATGTCTTTCTTATCAAGTGTTTTCTTTTCTAACAATTCTATGAGATGATCATGACGAACTTTGTCAAATGCTTTATTATAATCCAGGAAGCACACATATAGTGGCTGGTTAACCTCCATACATCGTTGCGCTAATATGTTAAAAGCAAACAATGCTTCTCTTGTACTGAGGGAACTTCTAAAACCGAATTGTGTTTCACTTATACCTTCTTCTACTTTTTTGTATATTCGTTGGTGTATAACTTTTAGAAATATCTTTAAGGTGTGACTCATTAAGCTTATTGTACGGTGATCATTACAAGTTTTGGCATTAGCCTTTTTGGGTAATGTAACAAAGGTAGATGTCAACCAATCCCTAGGAATAATTCCCGAATTATAAATATCATTAAACAATTGTACAAATATATCTATATGGTCTATTCCTATGAGTTTCAGGATGTCATTTGGTATCTTATCCAGTCCAGGGGCTTTTCCTGTCTTTGATTTGTTGATAACATGTAATATTTCTTCTTTCGATATGCTTGGTCCTTGTTCTCCGATCATGTTATCATAAAATTTTTGATCTTTTCTTGTATCTTCAAATAGTTCTTTGACATATTCTGTCCACCTGTCCAGTTTACCTTTAACATCAGGAATTATTTTGTCATTTTTATCTAACAATAAACTTGTACTTTTCTTTTTATTAAGTCCAGCTAAATCTTTAACTTTTTTGTGTAAGTTGAAACTATCATGTCTTGTTTCATAACTCTCAATTTCAGAGCATTGTTCCTTGTACCATTCTTCTTTTGCTCGCCGTGTTTCTTTTCGTATTTCTGCATGTAATCTTTTATACTCACTTTCATCTCTATTTTTAAGTATTCTTCTCTGTTCCATCAATTGTAATATCTTCTCTGTCATCCACTTCTTTTTCATGTTGTCGTGTTTGGTCGCCATTGTGTTTTTACATGCATTATTTAATGCGTCTTTTATAAGTTCCCATTTGCCATCAATGTCTTCTGTTTGATTATTCTTTATCCTAACTAATTCCTTATTAATCTCTTCAGAAGTCTTTTGTTTAGTCAAGGGGTCTCTTAGAATAGTTGTATTTATATAGTCCTTCTTTTGTTTCTTTTGTATGGCTTTCAGTTTCACATGGAACTTTGCTACTAAAAGGTTGTGATCAGAAAATATATCAGCTCCTGGATATGTTTTCACACCATGAATAGAATTTTTGTACCTCTTGTTTATAAGTATGAAATCAATTTGATTTCTGCAAACTTCTTCATTACAGTCTCTTGGTGATTTCCAAGTATAAAGTCTTCGTTTAGGGAGTTTAAAAAATGTGTTTGTAATAGACAGATTGTTTTCCTGGCAAAATTGTGACAGCAAATCTCCTCTTTCATTTCTTGTTCCTAAACCAAAAGGTCCAATAAGATCACCTTCACTTCCTTCACCTATTTTGGCATTAAAATCTCCCATGATGATAATAATGTCTCTGCTTTTTGAGGTTCCTATTGCTTGTGTTAATTCTTCATAAAATTTTCCTATTTCTTCTTGGTCTTTGTCGGCTGTTGGAGCATAGATTTGGATTAAATTAATATTTGTTTGTTTCGTTTGTAAATGTAGACTGATTACTCTATCTGAGATTGGTAAAATGCTTTTGACAGATTTACTAGCATACTCATCTAAAATTATTCCTACCCCATTCCTGTGCTGGCTATCAGAATTTCCCGAGTAATATACTTTCATGTTGTCAATGGTCATTTCTCCTGAGTCAGGCCATCTTGTTTCACTTACACCCAAAATGTTAATTTTTAGGCGTTTCATTTCTTGTATAACATTATTTACTTTGCCTGGTTGGTATAATGATCTTACATTCCAAGTTGCTATTGTTGCATTATTTTTGTATTTACTTGTGGCATTGTTCAAGGCTCTCCCCCCCGGAGATCCGAGTGGGGGAGTTGAAACTCCGGATAATTTGACATTGAACCCTGCCATGATGAGTTTTCCTGGGGATATCCATTGGATCTTTAATGCTGTGGTTTCCCGTTGCCTTCAGCATCCTATGCCGTTGACCACCCTTGGTGATTCTTCCGTCTTTAGGAGTGATTTCTCACTCCAAGGACAAGAGGGTGCCCTTGTTATACCAGCTCATCCGCCCTCTAGAAGGTCGTTGGCTTAGTAGAGGGTTCTCCTTATCCCGGGAGAAACTCGGTCGCCAGAGCCTCGTTAGCGTAGCAGGGGATACTACGTGCCGGAGAGGTTGACATTTGTGTGGGAGAGGCTATTGGTGACGCATCCCACACCTTACCCCCCCTCCTTCTCTAGTTGCATGGTATTTGAATTGAACACAGACATTCAATGAATCCAAATGCCATAAGCAGGTTTCACTTAGCCTATTCTCAAAAAAACTGAACGAAACCTTTTGTGATTTGCTTTTAGAAAGAAAGTAAGATTTCACAGCAGGTTACGTTTCCAATACTCTATCAATGGCTGGGAAAAGAGACAACCGCCCAGTTTTTACATGAGACAGGACTTGTTTGTAATTTACCTCAAGAAATTCACAGAAAGATTGTAACTGTTTCGCTCTGAAAGTATGAATAGAAAAATAATTACGAATCTTCACAATGACACACTCCAATCACAGAAAGACAATCAGCCAAATGCTGAATTGCATTATGTAAAATGTGAGCTGGTCATCTCACACCGATTAAATTCTTGTTGTTCAAAGATATCTTTAATCTGCTGTGTATATCCTAGCCTTCCTTGCGATTTATACCCCCAAAGTTTGTGTAAACATTATCGCTGGAAAATGATACACACTTATTAG
This sequence comes from Schistocerca americana, assembly GCF_021461395.2. NCBI lineage: Eukaryota > Metazoa > Arthropoda > Insecta > Orthoptera > Acrididae > Schistocerca > Schistocerca americana. The sequence continues at coordinate 189,721,657 of NC_060123.1, forward strand.
CAGCACCCAAATGTTGTAGTGTTTCTCCAATATATTGGGCAACAGTATCAGATGTTTCATTTGGAGTTCATTTTATCTCAATTACTTTTGTTTTTAAACTACCAAGTTTGCTGACAAAATTTTGAATAAGAATGGGAACATTGTTATATTGCCATGATTCCTTTCATTGTTCGAGACACCAGAACAAGATATGCTACTCAAAGCTTCCATGGTTACATTCAAGACATGAGGAGCAATTACATTGTTTATGACGGTTTGAGTTTTTGTTCTGGCTGAGGAGATTCTTTTAGGAACATCTGCATAAATGGCTTCATCTAATTTCGGCGTACAATCCATCGATATATAGCTAAAACGATGACTAACGTTATGGAATGCTAGTGCTCCTTCTCCAGCGAGAGCTCAGTGACCTAAAGCAGAAGTAGTTTGCTGTTGCTGAAATAATATGCCTATCCTAGACATAGAACTTCAGCCCTGAAGAGTTTTATTACGCTTCTGAGTGGTAATATGATGTACGAGATCTTGGACACCAAATGCAAGAAGTTCAGAATAGTTCAGTGACACAGTGACAGGCATTTCGTTTTATAACATTGAAATAAATTATATTTATGCTATGCAGAACTGGAGAATTTTATCGCCAATGTTTCTCACTCAGTTTTCGGAATATAACTAAATTGGATTACCAGAAACCATGAAATAAAACCACGACAATAAAACAATCTGTCTAGCTATTTCTCCCTTTTATTGACCACTGAGTTAGCTCCATATATTTTACATTCTGCTTCGAATTCGGTTCACCCTTTCTTGCAGGCCGGATATTTGTATGTAGGAAATCTAAGATTGTACACTTGCGTTGTCATTGGCAGATATTTTTTGAAACTCAGTCGGTTACAATAAAAAGCAAATCACAATCACACATGAGTAGTGTGTACGTGACATGAAACCTATAATGCCCAGCTAAGACAATGTGGATCCGGAACTGAAAATACGGAAGGGAAATTATAACTAACCTATATTGCACTCGCTTGAGGGTCTATTCAAGATCAGTAGTGCAAAATCGATAAAATCGACAACCCTGCTGTCGTCTGTAGATAAGGTATTTAAGAAAAGAGGAAGAAAACGGGGATAGTTGCAAATATTATTTCATAACGATGGACTTTCTGATAATGGAGGATAATGTAAAAATCCACCCGGACCTCGAACAAACCGATACAAAGAAGGACATGTCCTGATCATTCTAGGAAAAATGCATTCACTCCAGAAAATAGTTTCAAACTTTTACTAGTTCATTTTATTGCTATAAAAAAATTAATGTGAATTTTGGTTGCACTGGAATGTTCACTTGAGTTCTAGTTCAGCACATTTTTCCAACTTGAATTGTTTTGGGAAATTTCAAAAACTGATGACAAAAAATAATAAATTAAGGACGTTTGTTGTCCTCTATCACTTTTAAGCGAATTGAGAACAAAACTTGAAAACTGAGGGCAGTCCACAGAAAATGAATATGTCTGGTCACCTTAGTTTAATGATTAAAAGCATAGTAGGAGATTTGCATCGTTCTGTCGTTCGATTTTGGTGTTCGGGAAGGGCGGGGGGATATCGGGAAGTCCGCTGGTAGTAGAAAAGACGGGGCGTCATTTTTCAACTCTCGCCTACGGGGGCAAAACGCCTGGCAATGATCATCAGGGAAGTAGTACTAAATTGAATTCGATTTTTTCATATTGCAATAAAGACTAGTATTGCTAATATAATTATATTGTAAAAATCTGAATTTAACATCTTCAATACTCTCGGAATTATACAGTTTTTCCTAAAACGTGTAATAACTTTTCTAATGTTACTAAATTGAGCTAGGGATTGTAATATATTCATCTATAATATCAGCTAACACGATAACTAAGGAGATTCAGATCATAGATATTGTTTTTCTAGACTTTTCTTATCTTTCGTTACAATAGCTACCGAAGCAATAGTTGTTGTTGTTGTGGTCTTCCGCCCAGAGACTGGTTTGATGCAGCTCTCCGTGCTACTCTATCCTGTGCAAGCTTCTTCATCTCCGAGTAACTACTGCACCCTATATCCTTCTGAATCTGCTTAGCGTGTATATTCTTGGTCTCCCTCTACCATTTCTACCTTCCACGCTTCCCTCCAGTACTAAACTGGTGATCCCTTGATGCCCCCGAACATGTCCTACCAACCGATTCCTTCTTCTAGTCAAGTTGTGCCACAAACTCCTCTTCTCCCCAATTCTATTCAGTACCTCCTCATTAGTTGCGTGATCTACCCATCTAATCTTCAGCACTCTTCTGTAGTACCACATTTCGAAGGCTTATATTCTCTTCTGGTCCAAACTATTTATCGTCCATATTTCACTTCCACACATGGCTACATTCCATACAAATACCTTCCGAAACGACTTCCTGACACTTAAATCTACACTCGACGTTAACAAATTTCTCTTCTTCAGAAACGCTTTCCTTGCCATTGCCAGTCTACATTTTATATCCTCTCTACTTCAACCATCATCAGTTATTTTGCTCCCCAAATAGCAAAACTCATCTACTACTTTAAGTGTCTCATTTCCTGATCTAATTCCCTCAGCATCACCCGATTTAATTCGATTACATTTCGTTATCCTTGTCTTGCTTTTCTTGGAGTTCATCTTATATCCTCCTTTCAAGACACTGTCCATTCCGTTCAACTGCTCTTCCAGGTCCTTTGCTGTCTCTGACAGAATTACAATATCATCGGCAAACCTCAAAGTTTTTATTTCTTCTCCATGGATTTTAATTCCTACTCCGAAGTTTTCTTTTGTTTCCTTTACTGCTTGCTCAATATACAGATTGAATAATATCGGGGACAGGCTGCAACCCGGTCTCACTCCCTTCCCAACCACTGCTTCCCTTCATGCCTCTCGACTCTTGTAACTGCCATCTCGTTTCTGTACAAATTCTAAATAGCCTTTCGCTCCCTGTATTTTACCCCTGCACCTTCAGAATTTGAAAGAGAGTATTCCAGTCAACAGTGTCAAAAGCTTTCTCTAAGTCTACAAATGCTAGAAACCTAAGTTTGCCTTTCCTTAATCTACCTTCTAAGATAAGTCGTAGGGTCAATATTGCCTCGCTTGTCCCAACATATCTACGGAATCCGAACTGATCTTCGCGAGGTCGGCTCCTACCAGTTTTTCCATTTGTCTGTAAAGAATTTGTGTTAATATTTTGCAGCTGTGCTTTATAAACTGATAGTTCGGTAATTTTCACAATTGCCAACACATGCTTTCTTTGGGATTGGAATTATTATATTCTTCTTGAAGTCTGAGGGTATTTCACATGTCTCATACATCTTGGTCACCAGATGGAAGAGTTTTGTCATGGCTGGCTCTCCCGGGGCTATCAGTAGTTCTAATTGAATGCTGTCTACTACCGGAGCTTCGTTTCGACTTTGGTCTTTCAGTGGTATATCAAATTCTTCACGCAGTATCATATCCCCCATTTCATCTTCATCTACGTCCTCTTCAATTTCCATAATATTGCCCTCAATTACATCGTCCTTGTATAGACGCTCTATATACTCTTTCCACCTTTCTGTTTTCCCTTCTTTCCATTTGAGCTCTTGATATTCATACAGGTGGTTCTCATATCTCCAAATGTGTCTTTAATTTTCCTGTAGGCAATATCTGTCTTACCCCTAGTGATATATGCCTCTACATCCTTACATTTGTCCTCTAGCCATCCTTGCTTAGCCATTTTGCACTTCCTGTCGATCTCATTTTTGCGACGTTTGTATTCCTTTCCGCCTGCTTCATTTACTGCATCTTTACACTTTCTTCTTTCATCAATTAAATTCACTATCTCTTCTGTTACCCATGGCTTTCTACTAGCCCTCGTCTTTTTATCTACTTGACCCTCTGCTGCCTTCACTATTTCGTCTTTCAAAGCTACCCATTCTTCTTCTACTGTATTTCTTTCCCCTGTTCCCTAATTCTCTCTCTGAAACTCTTTACAACCTCTGGTTCTTTCAGGTTATTCAGGTCACACCTCCTTAAATTCCCACCTTTTTGCAGTTTCTTCAGTTTTAATGTACAATTCATAACCATAAATTGTGGTCAGTGTCCAGATCTGTCGCTGTAAATGTTTTACAATTTAAAACCCGGTTCCTAAATCTCTTTCTTACCAATATGTAATCTATCTGAAACCTTATAGTGCCTCCATGTCTCTTCCACGTATAAAACCCTCTTTCACGATTCTTGAACCAAGTGTTAGCTGTTATGCTCTGTGCAGAATTCTACAGGCGGCTTCCCCTTTCATTTCTTACCCCCAGTCCATATTCACCTACTATTTTTCCTTCTCTTTCTTATCCTACTATCGAATTCCTGCCCCTATGACTATTACATTTTTGTCTCCCTTAAATATTTGAATAATTGCTTTTATCGCATCATACATTTCATGAATCTCTTGATCATCTGCGGAGCTAGTTGGCATATAAACTTGTACTACTGTGGTAGGCGTGGGCTTCGTGTCTATCTTGGCTACAATAAAGCGTTCACTATGCTGTTCATAGTAGCTTATCCATGTTCCTATTATTTTATTCAGTGTTAAACCATCTACTGCATTACTCCTATTTGATTTTATATTTATAACCCTGTATTCACCTGACCAGAAGTCTTGTTCCTCCTGCCCCCGAACTTCATTAATTCCCGCTGCCCCCGAACTTCACTAATTCCCGCTATGTCTAACTGCAACCTATCCATTTCCCTTTTAAAATTTTCTAACCTACCTGCCCGATGAAGGGATCTGACATCCCACGCTCAGATCCGTAGAACGCTAGTTTTCTTTCTCCTGATAACGACGTCCTCCTGAGTAGTCCCTGTCCGGAGATCCGAATGGGGGACTATTTTACCTCGGGAATATTTTACCCAAGAGGACCCCATCGTGATTTAATCATACGGTAAAGCTGTACGTCCCCAGGAAAAATTGCTGCTGTAGTTTCCCCTTGTTTTCAGCCGTTCGCAGTACTAGCACAGCAAGGTTGCTTTGGTTGATGTTACAAGGCCAGATCAGTCAATCATCCAGACTGTTGCCCCTGCAGCTACTGAATAGGCTGCTGCCCCTCTTCAGGAACAACATGTTTGTCTGACCTCTCAAAGATACCCCTCCATTGTGGCTGCACCTACGGTATGGCTATCTGTATCGCTGAGGTACGCAAGCCTCCTGACCAACGGCAAGGTCCATGGTTGAAAGGGGGGAATTAATAGTAATCAGTATAAAATTATGATTCAAGTATGTTTTGCTGCGCGAATGATGTTAAGATAGTAAGAGAGTGTACGGAGGACAACCTGAAGTTAGGATTTTTATTTTATGAAAAACTATGTCAATTGTATGCATGGGAAAATTCTTGTGCAATCACGAATCATGCGACGTATGTCCTAGAGTGAATGCTTTGGTATAAAACCAGCCAGAAGAAATTATAGATGTTAAATCGATTAGTACTTCTTCTCTGGGATAACTAAGGTTTTGTTTTATTAAAACGAAATTTGCTTTCGTAAATGCAGAGTTTCTCTTATAAGTTGCATCTGTGACTCTACTGGATGGGTTAGGAATTACCATAAGTATCTGACGGCTGGAGATTTTCGGATGGATGTCTAAGCCTCAGCCAATAGGGATTAAGCATTTCCCGTGCTACAGTTATGTATTTCTGTGAGGTGCTCGGGAACTATCATATTAAGCTGATCTATGTGGAACAGCACCACTTATATTTTTGTTAAGATGAAGAACATCTTTCATTCTGGCGGCTGTTTTATCTTATTTATGAACTAATCCTTCAGTGACAGTTTCGACGTTTTAAGAACTTTGTCTCGAAGATATTTGCGTGTGAATTTCCTTGTCGTCCTTTAATCTCCGTGTGGGACATTTCGTAAACATCTCGAAACATTTAGGCGATAACTGCCTTTTAAGAGGACCACTGGACGGCATGATGAAGTAACTCCTAAACAGATGTTGGTTAGTAACTATATAGGACGTGTAATTCACTCAGGCCAGACTGGTAAACTCCTGGCTATTTTTGTATGAAAACTTGTAGTAAATAGTAACAAACTTGCGCCAGTTATAGTTTTGACAGGAAATACTGATTTGATAGCCGTTTTTAACTTGTTTTGAGTCAATAAAACCTAGTCAATTGAACTTTAAAACTTTTCAAGCAAGTTATTTATAATCATGAACGTGGAAAATTTTACGTGCTTAACAGATTCTGCCTCTATGCTCGAGTTATACGGCCTTTATATGGTAGGTATTTGTATTGTATTGTATTGTATGTTGACCGGGGACCTAGAAAAATAGAATTTTACAGCCAGATGAGAGGGGCATAATACGATGTACTGGAATCCTGAATAAAACCAAACTGCTCTGAAGAAAAAAAAAAGATGTGTTGCATCATTACTTATTGAGCGTCCCTCGTAGCTGTACCATGCCAACCCAAAAAGACTCCAGACTGAATTAATCAAAAAACTTTAAGATTGCGGGTTTAATGCTCCAGGTTTTTTGTATAGTCTTTCTATGCTTGATTGCAAAATAAAGATCATTCATACAAGCATATGAAACTGTCAGAAAAGCCCTGCTTTGGGATGTTGTTCGACTTGCGCGTCATCACATTGGCTTGGATGTTGGTTATGTCATCAAAGCGTTGACCTTCCTTGTGAATTTCTGTTCTTTATTGTTCTGTGGTAGGATTATGTTGATAGCTCCAAGTCTCGTCACCACTAATGATTTTTTACAGAAAAGAATATTGTCCCCGTTTTGCATTTGAGCCAAGTCGCGGCAGGCGTCCGCAAGCCGTTACTTTTGCTCCAGAGTCAAGTTGAGTGGCACAAAATCAGCACACACTGTTCTCTTCTTCAAAACTTTCTGGAGAATGTCCTGAACACTTGATTTAGAGATGTTGCTCCATTGCGATTTGTAACCCAACAACGCTGACACAAAAAAATGGTTCAAATGGCTCTGAGCACTATGGGACTCAACTGCTGAGGTCATTAGTCCCCTAGAACATAGGAATAGTTAAACCTAACTAACCTAAGGACATCACAAACATCCATGCCCGAGGCAGGATTCGAACCTGCGACCGTAGCAGTCGCGCGGTTCCGCACTGAAGCGCCTAGAACCGCTCTGCCACAACGGCCGGCTTCCTTTCCTGTTCCACTCGCAAATAGTGTGAGGGGAAAACGGCTGTCTATAAACCTCCGTACGAGCATTAATTTCTCTTATCTTAAGGCTATGTAATTTACATATTTAAATCAGTCTTTACTAACATTTCGACTCTAAATATATTTGTCTGGCACACAGAGCACAATAAGAAACGTAACTCCATCACTTAACACTTTCACATTCAGATATTTACGTTCCAAAGACTCTTAACTGCTAAGATAAACTTATTTCAGTTCCTAAGACAGTACAAACAATGAAAATTGAATCTTGTTTTTACAAAAGAATCGCAATAATAAATATCAGTAAAATGTGAGTGAAGCAGTAAAAACTATTTCAAAAAAATTGAACTAATTAGTGAACAACACGCAAATTATTCGTTTTTCATAACTGGATAAGAATTATTGCATTAAGAAGCGACCGAAGAATGCACTGACGTGTATTCTATGTCTGCAGTTGTTAAATTTCACCTCTGACATCATTAACGCGTAACCCTCCGTAGGCCGAAATACTACTACTGTGCGTTTTTAGAACTCGGATAAATAGTGACCTTTACTGATTTGAGCAGTCAGAAACGTGCAGATTGCTAGTCGGTTACTGAGTATACCAAGTTCGTCACTACATACCGTGCCCCGTATGCTGTGAGCCATTTGTAGGCTTCGCATCTAAGAGGTGAAGGTAATAGTGTAACTCATTTTGGTCTTACTCTTGTTGTTTAGCTACCTTGCGAGGTCTTCAGCTCCTCTTTGCGCTCTGTTCTGGATTATCTGGAAGACTCAAGGCCAGCTGCACGGCTTGTAGCCACGCCAGACTGTCGTTCCCGGTCACCACCTGAAGTCTTAAGACTAAGTGAACGATATGGGGGACCCAGAAAGAGCATAGAAACTCGCTAAAATTACATTCAGCAAAAGGAATCTCGCTATTGAAACCAAAATCAATCACAAGTCCGATCACCAAATTTTTATACTGATGAATGAATGTTTATTAATGACTGTAGGGTCCCGGCGGGGGCAGGGATTTTCTCTGCCTCGTGCTGACTGGGTGTTGTGTGCAGTCCTTAGGTTAGTTAGGTTTAAGTAGTTCTAAGTTCTAGGGGACTGATGACCAAGGATGTTAAGTCCCATAGTGCTCAGAGCCATTTGACCTTTTTTTTTTTGACTGTTGGGGTGAGAAAACACAGGAAAGAAGGAAGAAGCTTAAAAAAGTTTGGGGTCACTAAGCATAGAGCAAGATGAATTTAGATATAGGAGAAATAAAACCTTTATAAGGATGAAGTGTTCGATGCTACAAGAAAAACGCAGGTTACGTTGTTCGGTTATGTTGTCGAGGTGGGAAACAGAGACTCGCGAAACATATTTTCAGTCACTTTTACCACAATAAAAAAGCAACTAATCAGTCCAAAGAATGTAGGATGAAGTGAGAAAAATAGATGTAGGAGAAGAGATGGCAGAAACGAAAGTTACATTTAGAGATTTCAGTAGACTGCAAGAGATCTTAGAAGAGGGAACAGAAGAAATGATAACGCAAGAAAAATGTAATTCGGCAGCTTCTGCTCCTCATACAATCTTCGAAGGACCCTGTTCGGAAAAGGCGCTCACTGCAGTTGTTATATTCTACTGGTATGTAACGCTTTGGTTTGACTGTTTCTTAACCCTCATACGATTTGCATACATCAACCACATGCTTGTAGCTGTTGTTAACAGTTGTATAGTTGTAACACGTTCTAGGACCAATAAATAAGAGGACTAGAATACGAACCCGCGACATAATTCAAGTGTGACCAGAAGTTCGTAATTTAATTCTTCTCATTACTAGTGAAGCTCACTTGATGTTCAGCGCTGTAAGTGATTTGTTGGCCTAATTATGTTGAGCTGCACACCACGTGCCATTCGACGTACGTCGGCGGTGTCCTCCCCCACATCTGTCGGCGCCCCCTTCCCTCCACCCCCTCTGTTAGTCCATTACGCGGCCATGTTCTGGGCAGGGTGTCTGAGGAGCAAGCTACTCATCAATCAGCGAAAGGTCTCCTTGATTGTCCTTGCACCGTCTCTGACTGCCAGGGGAGGGCCAGACGAAACAAGCAGTGGCGAAAAATCGCAATCAGAGGTGTGCGGAGTAATCTCCCAGAAAGATCGAGCAAAGCGAAAATCTGTTTCCGTTTTTTTCTATCGGTTCAGCAACCGATTGTCCAACAGCAGCTCTACCCGAAATATTGTTTAAAATCGTGATCTGTTTAAATGTTACTTAAAACGATGCTATTGTTTGAAGAACAGATCTCGAGGGCTGTAGATTCGCAAGTAATGCGTGCCAAGTTGTGACAGCATTTACGGTAATGCAATAGCCTAGCCACAACAATCTTCTGATCTATACACACATCGTAAAAGAAGAATATGAAATAAAATACTGCGGCTCTATATCAAAGTTCTATAGTCAATAATCGTCTCTTGGAACATTGTCCAGTATAAACTGCTAGTTTGCTTAGCCTTTCCCGACAATCATCCGAGTGTAGTACTTAACTTTATGGATAAACTGTTTATTTAAGTGGGTTACTGTTATCCCTTAGGAAATAGCTACCGCCGATGTTGCAGTTGCGGCTTACTGTACGTAAAATGTTTGTCAGCCTTCTTACTTGAGAATACGGTTGCTATTGAAGGGCAATTTGTTTGTAATAGATGGGTACACTTGTGCGAGAACTGACGGTATTTTTAATCCGATACCTGAAGTAAACGAACTGAAGCAAGGGAGCCCTTGATGAACGATAGCTGCCCAATGAAACAAAAAAGAATGGCATTGGGCTGTTGGGAAAGACAAAATATCAGCTTTAGCAGAGTTGCAGTTTTGAGCTAAACCCTGAGAAGATGCACAGCAACGAAAAGAAGAAACATATCAGCCCATAGTGGATTTGATCCATACACTCTCTTACGTTCATCTATTTGTATGACAAAAGTGAGATAGCTTCTTGGATAGGGTGGTGCCTTTAAGTTTCTTACAACTGCGTCTTCTGTTTGTGTGCAACAGCTGCAGACACAACATTCGGTTCCGAAAAATACTACATCAAAGAGATAAAAATTTGCAGTTATAAACCGTCACCACCGAGACATGTTACAGACACAAGAGCACTTAGGTGTTATTTTAGGTTGCCTTAACTCAATCGGTGAAAACGAAAACCTTACAGACCACTTTCTTGTCCGTCTGTTCGTCTGTTAAGACCCCTTTTTCTCAGAAACCGTTAAACGTATCAAGCTGAAATTTGTGTCCAATATCAAGGGCCACAGCCACTCGGCAGTGTCAAAAGATACCCATGTCTGTAAAGACCCATTTTACTCAGGAGAGGGAGAGGTATCGAATGAAATTTATATCAAATATTAAGGTCTACAGTCTCTTGGCTGTGTAAAAAATTTAAGCTTCTAAGTCAACGCAATCAAAAGATACGGCCATATACACTGAAGTGACAAAAGTCACGGAATAGCGACGTGCTCGTACACAGATGGCGTTAATATCGCGTACGCAAGGCATAAGAGGGCAATGCATTGGCGGAGCTGTCATTTATACTCAGTTGATTCATGAGAAAAGGTTATCTATGTGATTATGGCCGCACGACGTGAATTAACAGACTATGAACGCGGAATGGTAGTTGGAGCTAGACGCATGGGACATTCCATTGGAAATCGTTAGGGAAATCAATATTCCGAGATACAAGGTGCCAAAAATGTGTCGAGAATACCAAATTTCAGGAATTACCTCTCACGACGGGAAACCCTATGGCCGATGGCCTTCACTTAACGAGCGAGAGCAGCGGCGTTTGCGTAGTAGAGTTGTCAATGCTAACAACACTGCGTGAAATAACCGCAGAAATCGGTGTGGGACATACAACGAACGTATCCGTTAGAACAATGCGGTGAAAGTTGACGCTAATGGGCTATGGGAGCAGACGAGCGACACGACTGCCTTCGCTAACAGCACATCACCTGCAGCGCCTCTCCTGGATTCTTGACCATATGGGTTGGACCTCAGATGACTGGAAAACAATGGCCTGGTCAGAAGAGTTGGTAAGAGCTGATGGTAGGATTCGAGTGTGGCGCAGACCCACGAAACCACGGATCTAGGTTGTCAACAAGGCACTGTGTAAGCTGGTGGTGGATCCATGATGGTGTGGGCTGTACTTACACGGAATGGACTGGGTCCTCTGGTCTAACTGAACCGATCATTGGCTGGAAATGGTTATTTCCGACTACTTGGCGACTATTTGAAGCTATTTATGGATTTTATGTTCCCAAACATGTCACTGGGCCACAACTGTTCGCGACTGTTTTGAAGAACATTCCGTACAGTTCGAGAGAATGATTTGGCCACCCAGATCGCCCGACATAAAACCCAGCGAACATTTATGGGACAGTATCGAGAGGTCAGTTCGTGCACAACATCCTCGGCCGACAACACTGTCGCTGTCATGGACGGCTATAGAGGTAGCTTGGGTCAATATTTCTGCAGAGGACGACTTGTTGAATTCATGCCACATCTAGTTGCTCACTATGCCCGGCAAAACGATGTTAGTAGATTTCCCATGACTTTTGTCATCTCAGCGTATTCAGATATTTTGATACTCACAAGCTCACTTATCAAAACCTAGTGATGATCTACCTATATACATGACAGTCAGTGTGAGTTGGCAATGTAGTTTATCGTGTTCGGGGAGGGGTCTGGCTTTCCTCTGTAGTAATGAAACTGAGTGAAATGTTCAACTACGAACCTGACTGTCATGTGACTTCTCCCCAGACCAAATACTGAGAACAATGACGAACAACAGGGAGAAAAAAATAAAGAGGCGGTAAAGCGGGTGCCTGGAAACAGAGGGCGCTGGATCGAATATCGGTCGAACCAAGGATTTTTCAGTGTTAGTTGCAAACTAGTTTTCACCCGTTACCAATGTGATGTGGATTCCACGTTAAATGGTAGGTCCCTTTTCCCTAGTTGGATAACTAGGGTAGGTTAGTGGCACGAAAGCGTACGAAGTAGGGTCCAATAGGAAGACTTGCACGATACCATTGAGCAATTCGAAATTATTATTGCTTTTATGTATATACATAATTAACTTTGTTCGGGACGTTCAAGTCATGAGTTGTATTCTCAGTTGCCCGGTTTTTTTAATCATGTAATGATTTACTTGACTTGAAATTTCACAAGGCTGAAATCATTCATTTCTGAAATGAACCAATTCTAAGCACAACATCAAACTGCATCAAGCTGTCGTATTCACGCTGATAGGAACAACAGTTTCATGAATAAATTGACATGATCCTGAAAGTAATGCGAGTGAATCTCCCAAAGCTAAATACTGAATCCCATCAAATAATCTTAATCAGGGCTGTGGAGCTCTCCAACGTCTGAACTGTGCAAGTGTCGTTCAGGATGTGAGGTGCAGTCAGTCTCCTTCTGCATCTGCCATCTGAATTGAAATAATGTGGCACTGCATCAACAACAGGGATCCACTGCTGGCTTGCCAGAACTATTCGTTAATAAGCACGTAGAACAAAAAATTAATCACAGCCAGGAGACAGCACACTGATACCATCTAACATTGCCTCTAACCTTCACAATGGGCCTCAGCTCAGCGAGAGTGTCCACAAGGAGGTTTGTCATATCCAGCTGATGACACTTACTGTTGATTAGATCCAAACTGCAGGAACGCTGATTGCTAAATTTCGCCTCTATTACAAATAGTCCCAGACTTTTTTTTTTGGGTAGTGGTTGGGTCGTATAGCGTGCCAGACGAGGATCAATAGGGTACGTGACTGTCTGTCAAACCTCATAAAAGCTATTCAGTTTAATCAAGTGAAACATAGTCCAGGAAAGAAGACCTGTGCTCTTACAGAAGTGTTTTTGGTGGTCGGAGCTTGCAAGAAATAGAATCCAGCCAATCAGGACTTGCTCGTGGCTTGCTCGGTAAAGGGAGGCTTCCCTGGTGGACGCCGTCCCACAGTCCGTACAGAATTTATCTGACTCTCTCCATTTATCTGACTCTTCTCTCTTACAGACCTTCTTCTTATGATGGAAGGAGCCCTGGCGCCACTGCACAGCCGCGTCGCAACATTTCTGCCATCAACAACTACGATACAGTGGGGCCGAGCCACTGCAGCGTGAGAGTAGGGAAAGTCTAATCAGTTACATCTTAGAGCTACACTCTAGCGGTTTATCTTGCAAGTCATGATACGTTTCCCTCCAAATTCCACAAAAGGAGCGAGGTACTGCCTTCCATGATTTTATATGTTACCTTCAGCAGCTCTATTATTTAAAAACTCATTTCACGATGATCACTCAGTACTTACGCGATTTAATTTCCGTTTTCCCCCGACTCTCAAGCCAGATTAACAGATTTGTGTTCACGTAGGTTGTCTTATTGAGATGTTACCCAGGATGCCTTTATGAAATGTTATTGAGAATTAAAATTTTTGTCTTAATTATGAATAAAAAACCAAATGATTATTAAAAAAATTCATTATTTTAAAACCACCAACACTAACAACGTTACACAACGATTTGCCAATATAAATGGAAGGGATATGCATAGGGTGACAATTACTGAACTATATGAAACGGTTTGCGTTAAGACGTTCAAACTGCACGGTTGACCGCGGGACATGATGGGAATTAGTACGCGCATTTAGCGACGAAGCTCAATTCCACTTGGATGGGTTCCTCAATAAGCAAAATTGGCGCATTTGGAGGACTGAGAATCTACCTTTCGCAACCTAGAAGTCGTTTCACTCTCAAAGGGGGCCTGTGTGGTGTGCAATGTCCATTCACGGAATAATCGGTGCGATATTGTCCGCGCCACATCACCGCCAAAGATGGCAGGCATACCGAACATGTCATAACATAAATATAAATATATGTACTGGCGTTTGCATGTTGAATAATTGTGTGCACGCCGTAGTTTGTAATTAATTTACATTTTCTTCCTATAGTTGAGTAATTGTCACTCTGTATTTAAGATGTATGCTGCTACAGCTTCCTTCAGGTGTGGAGAAGGCAGCTTACGCCTGGTCGAAATCCAACAGGAGACTTGAGCTCGTTTGTCACCAGGACTTGCGAAATGCTTCAAAAATGCCCTGACAATATTAACTCACCACTATGTAATGCAACAAAATCAAAGAGCTTAGATCTTCCTGTAGACATACCAACAGTACATATGAAACTAAAACATGTCAGAATTTATTTTGTCAAAGTAAGCTACTTTCGAGGACCATCTAGAAGACAGTATCACCAAGGCATCCGCCTTCCAAGCACTAAAGTGTGAAACAGAATGGTGGCATAGAAACCAACAATAAATTGGGAAATTATATGGGAAAACATTAAGGTGGAAGTCCTGTCAACAAATACCCAGCTATCTGGTACAGAACAATTAATGAAATAGTACGGAAAAATCATAGATTGCCACGTCATTTTTAAAATACTTGAAATACTAAGTTGTACCTTCTTCACAGCAAAGACTGCTTACCTGGAATGTGTATGCATCAGTATATCGCTTTCTTGACAGTCTTTCTAGACCACCAACGTCTCATCTAATAGATTTTATTCGCATTAAAATAACATCGTTGGGTATAAGGAGAGAGCAATGGTATATGCAGTCGACTACTTGTGGATTACAAGGCTTGCTGGCGATAGGTAGCCCACTACCAATTGGCGACAAGCATCTGGGGGCCGTGTTTTCCTAGAACGAATAATCCTTTGGTACACGGTGAGTAGAACTTTGACGCACTCTCAAACATCTTGGGCGAATGAGAAAATTACATCTGTGGTAACCCTTCTTCGCACTTATTGGCAGTTGCTCGTATGTGAGGCCCCCAGCTGAGCCGTGACATCGCGTCACCTGAATCAGATGTGGGATAGCTACAACGCTCTCTAGTCTCTGTACAGCTGGGTATGGTAGCTCTCTCCAACTTGTGACTGCAGACACGAGTGACTAAAATGAGAATGTCACAACCGCATTCGGATGGCGTTCGGGTCACGTGTAGTCCCTCGCTCACGGTGTGGTTAGTTCTTATACTGACCGCCGAATACTATTTTTTTCTTCTTTTTCGAAAGCTCTGTTAAGGATTCAGTCGCAATTAAATATTTTGTGACAAGCAAGAATATAGACATCACAGCTTCTCGTTACACTCGCAAAAATTTAAGCTGTAATCTTAGGTCCTACGTAACTACACCCTAGGGAATCGCGGCACATTCGGATATAAACAGCCAAATACTTGTGACAGGCAAGAAAAAATATCATTGCTGTCTTTCATCTTTGTTTTTTAAACAAAAACACTTTTACAGTCATCAGTGCACACATCCAACTTTATTCTTTATTGGTTTCGGTTTTTACAACCATCATCTCTGGAAGAAAAGCAGTACATCAGACGGATAAAAAAAAACATCCCTCTCATACAAGCCTCGTTAGCATGCTAAACACTATAATGTCTTACTGTGGTATGTAAAATACACAAATTTAGCCAGTGCCATAAATCTCAGACATGTTACTTAATGTAAGTTAAGGAAGGAGGTAGCCAGGATTTTGCTAACAGGTGGTCCGATTTGTTTTTCATTCGCTGTGAAAACATGTATTTATTTTTTTAATTTTATGTAGATAATTTGTTTTCGGGAGGCCTTCATACAAACAGTGTTTGGTTTATAAATTTAAGCAAGTAAAGCTTTTCTTAAAAAAGTATAACATACACTCTATACATAGAGCTGAGAAATACCCAAATTCACAGTTAAATATTTATTTACTTGGCAGTATGATAACTTCACTCTATTGTCAAACGAATTTACGTACTAATGCAATGCATTGCCTCTTTTCTATAAAAAAAATACAATAACCTTATGTTTAAAGACTTATTTGAAACCAGTTCAGAATTCCTTCAGCACATCAAAACATCCTAGGCGCTCCCCAACTTCTTAACTTTTATTAAAGCAGCTTTTCTTTCATTAAAATTCTTCAGTTTCCTTACGTAATCAATAACTTATATATTAAACAAAACGGAATACTCAAATATGAGCTACAACTTCGGGATCTTAACACTGATTCAGACAATGACTGCAACTAGACTTCTGATGTATACGACCTCATAAAAAAAAATAGTTCAAATGGCTCTGAGTACTATGAGATTTAACATCTGAGGTCATCAGTCCCCTAGAACTTATAACTACTTAAACCTAACTAAGGACATCATACACATCCATGCCCGAGGCAGGATTCGAACCTGAGACCGTAGCAGTCGGGCGGTTCCAGACTGAAGCGCCTAGAACCGCTCGGCCACTCCGGCCGACTGAACTCATACATCAGTTAGTATTTACTCACGGTAATATGATTATACAGCCTTGATGCTAATAATGTGCTCTGTGATGTACAACATACTTTGTCGTTTGTATAAGTTTTATTTACAAATTTGTTAGAGTTGTGATGGCTGGACTCGCTGTTCCATGGATATTACAAATGATATTTTCCAGAAAAACTCGTTCTTGTAGTAAAACGTGAAGACACGACAAATCAGTACAACCTAGGAAGAGATGTCCGGCTCCTCTTCGATGCAGCTCTTTCCATTTAAGCATCTTTGAGGGAATTGGAATCTTTCGGGAAAGAAACGAATTGGAAGGAACTGGCTGTGGCCTATAATAGGAACCAATCCCGACATTTGTCTAAACTGAAAATGGGAAATCACAGAAAACGATTTTGAAGACTGCCGGTGGATGTTTTCTAACCACCTTTCCTCCTAATATAGGAATTGCTAGCTCAGTGCCTCAGCGCGCAGAGCTACCCCGGTCGGTGGAGAATTTGAAAAAAAAAATTGGTTGTTGTACATTTTTTAAAAATAAATTAAAATACATTACAAAAAAGAAGGAATTCTTATACTGTATAGTTTTCCTTTGATTGTTCATGTTTGGTCATTTGATAGTCCATGAATGCATGCATATTTCAAAATTTAATTGTGCGTGGAATTCCTGGCTTCAGTTATTAGGGTATTACAAGAGCGTAACTACATTTTTGCACTTCCAGTCTCCACAAACCTTTCCCGATCGTTCCGTATCCGAACTGGTTTCCATAACTGAGTAACGTCCGGGTGGCCAGATTCATCAATATTTAGCCATTCGCGCTAGTAATTATAGAATTTTGAGCAGTTGTTTTAAAGAAACAAGCAGCTTCGTTACAAAACGTAATTGTGTACCTCGCAGCCGATGGTTCAAAACCTGTAAGGTTGATGGCAAGTTTCCCAGCCTGCGTTATTAGCCCGCTCTTTTGCTTGCTGTTTCCGCTGTTTTGATCTTACAGCTCACAGTGTGGCATATTTACATGTCTGAGCACTTTAGATCACCGTGGAGGACTGGTTACCCTCGGGGGGGGGGGGGGGGCGACTGAAAGGAAGTAGATTGAGAAAGAGAGCTGCAAAAACTAAAAGATAGCATGGAGAAGAAGCCCTGTAAGTAATAACTTCTGATGTATATTACGGATGATCCATCATTTTCAGTGAAATTTGTAATGGTGGTGCATTTAAGTGTTATTAGTGTGGGAAGCATCAAATAATGCGTGTTTTTATACTCTGATTGAGCTTCTCTATCTATAGTTAAGACACGACGTTTTAGGTACTTCAACAGAGATCCACATTTAAATAATTTTGAGCCGCTTTGTATTCGTTAAGAAGGTAGATAAAAGTGTGGAAGCATCTCAGTAATCTACCTGGCGAAAGCAAAAAATAATTTTTTTCAGCGTACGGAACAAAGTAGAACAAGATGGGTGACTCAGCTACACTATGTGTTCAAAAGTATCCGGACACCACAAAAAACATACGTTTTTCATATTAGATGCATCGTGCTGCCACCTGCTGACAGGTAATCCGTATCAGCGACCTCAGTAGTCATTAAAAATCGTGCGAGAGCAGAATGGGGCGCTCCGCGGAATTCACGGACTTCGAACTTTGTCAGGTGATTGGGTGGCACTTGTGTCATACGTCTGTACGCAAGTTTTCCACATTCCAAAACATCCCTAAGTCCACTGTTTCCGATGTGATAGTGAAGTGGAAACGTGAAGGGACACGTACAGCACAAAAGCGTACAGGCCGACCTCGTCTGTTGACTGACAGAGCCTCCGACAGTTGAAGATGGTCGTAATGTGTAATACGCAGACATCTATCCACACCATCACACAGGAATTGCAAACTGTTTCAGGATCCACTGAAAGTACTGTGACAATTAGGCGGGAGGTGAGTAAACTTGGATTTCATGGTCGAGCGGCTGCTCATAAGCCACACATCACGCCAGTAAATGCCCAAACGACGCCTCGCTTGCTGTAAGGAGCGTAAACATTGGACGATTGAACAGTGGAAAAACGTTGTGTGGAGTGATGAATCACGGTACACCATGTGGCGAACCGATCACACGGTGTGGGTATGGCGAATGCCCGGTGAACGTCAACTGCCAGCGTGTATAGTGCCAACAGTAAAACTCGGAGGCGGTGGTGTTATGGTGTGGTCGTGTTTTTCATGGAGGGGGCTTCCACCCCTTGGTGTTTTGCGTGGCACTATCACAGCACAGGACTGCATTGATGTTTTAAGCACCTTCTTGCTTATGACTGTTGAAGAGCAATTCGGGGATGGCGATTGCATCTTTCAACACGGTCGAGCACCTGTTCATAATGCACGACCTGTGGCGGAGTGGTTACACGACAATAACATCCCTGTAATGAACTGGCCTGCACAGAGTCCTGACCTATGTCATATAGAACACGTTTGGGATGTTTTTGAACGCAGACATTGTAACCTCCCCACAAAATTTTACAAGACAGTAATATTATTTATGAATGCCAATGGACATTGCACTAAGTGTAACCTCTCCACTGAAATTTTAAAGACAGAAATAATAAATGAATAGGAGCCAAACGTAACCTCCCTGCAATTAAATTTAATGACAATAAAAGTGAGAATCGCAATCTGACTCAAATATAAGTTCTTCATAAAAATTAAAGTCCATTCAGTGATAATGATTATTCAATTAAACCGAAATATCGGTCTTTGGCCCTGTGCAAAAAATCAAAATTAAATTCTTACCTCATTGTAACACCTAGTCAAATTTCTGCTCTTGTTGTTGCGCACCGCTTGGAGGAACTGCATTGCAAATAATAATATTCCCTTTTTTTTCTTTTGTAATCTAATTGAAATCTGAAACTTTTGTTTAGGGGAAGTGGAACGAAATAGTTACTTCAATTAAATGAAAATTTTATGTAAAATTGCTTTTGAAATCAAAGTTATTATTGGGGGCACTTGTTGAAAATTAGTTACAATAATTAAACTTTACATTATTCGATGATTATCTTAATTAACAGTATACCTCATTCAGCATCTTGACCAGTGTTGTCGCCAGACCACATCACACAATCCCCACTGGACTGCTACCACTGACCGACCGCTCTGCATGACGACTACTAGCGTACAGCACGCGACGACTACTGACAGAGTACTGCCCTCAACTAGACAGAGCTACAGACTCGCAACGACTGCTGACAGAGTACTGCCCTCAACTAGACAGAGCTACAGACTCGCAACGACTGACTGACTGACTGAGAACCGCTCGCAACACTCGCGCGGTCAAGCGCATACTCTCTGGTCACAGATGCTACAATGCCTCGCCATCGCTGCTATGTTACATACGTGTTTCATAATCCTCCACTGGGGGGGCAAAAATTTGGCAGCGATGGTGAGTCATTTGGACTTGCCAAGCGCGGAAAAATTTTTCTTTAATTAACAAAATTCTACAACTTACAGAATATTTAAATGTTGTGCACACGCACTAAGTACAAAATATATCAGACAAAGACAAAATGTGAGTACAAAACATAGTAGCAAATCAGAAAAATGTATATACAAATTATTTGACAGATAACAAAGTGCACAGGCACTGAAAAAAAAATTCTTTAGCATATTCAGAACAAATAAACAGACTGGCAAAATATGTTGACAAGTGACATGAGTGCACATGCACTGCAGTTGAGAACATATCAGTAATTGATGAAATATATGTACAATTAGTAACAAATGACATAAGTGCATACGCATTAAAGTATTGAATATACAGAATAGTAGAAATCATATTGAAAAATGAGAAAAGTGTACAGGGACTGAAGTTCAGTAGAAAACATATTAACACCTAACAGAAGTGCACATGCACTGTAGTTCAGAATATAAAATGTATATACAATATAAAAGACAAAAGTGCACATATACTGTACTTCAGAACAAATAAAAAAAAATGTCTTTAGCATTTTGGCAATAAATAAACATAATAGCAAAAAAAATCATGTCGACCAGTGACATAAGTGTACTCGCACTGGAGTTTAGCGAATTGAAAAAATGTATAGCCATGAACATAAATAATGTTAGCAAAAAATGATTTTCACTATGTGACAAGAATTAGGATAGGAAAGGGAAGGATTGCATCATGGTTGTAGCACTTTAGATTGCACACAGCTGTTTTGAAAGTCTATATCTTTCCACAGAAGTACAACACCAAGTGACACAACTTGAAGTTCTTTTCCCCTCAGAATTTATCAGCGTAGCCAAGACACTGAACTGTCGTATTAATGTTTCATGTTTTCATTTTGGCAGTACATTAGGTACACCAAACAGTGGGACCAAAATAACGTCTTCTTCGCTCACGGTGGTGGACAGCATGTCGTGTCAACACCACGCTCTTACAAGGCACACCAACGTAGAATTAGTGCAAAACCAAAGATAGTGCTCCATGATCACTAGGATAAACAGGACAAATGGACATTGCAGTAATTCAGGGTAGTTAGCTCATAAGGTGAAGGACATTAAGTCACATAATATTGTTAATTACAGTAGTAGTTTGCGGCATTCATAGCTCAGTTATTGAACATTTCTGTACCATGTATGTAGTATTACAGAAAAATGTTCATTAATTGTTTTACATAGAATCAGTAATCTTCTTTTCCTAGTTACAAAGCATTATTAAATAATCGCATTCCTTTCCAGTTACAAAGTATAGCATAGTTAATTAATCATTTGTCATTCCAATATAGTATTAATCATTAACCTTCTCCTAATTACAAAGCATCATGAAACAATCGCATTCTTTTCCAGTTACAAAGTATGGCATAGTTAATTAATCATTTGTCATTTCAATAGTAATAATCATTAGCTTTTTCCTAATTACAAAGCATTATTAAACAGTCACATTCATTTCCAATTATAAAGCATAGTTAATTAATCATTTGTCATTTCAATAGTAATAATCGTTAGCTTTTTCCTAATTACAAAGCATTATTAAACAGTCACATTCATGTCCAATAATAAAGCATAGTTAATTAATCATTTGTCATTTCAATAGTAATAATCATTAGCTTTTTCCTAATTACAAAGCATTATTAAACAATCACATTCTTTCCCAATTATAAAGCATAGCATAATTAATTAATCATTTGTCATTCCATTAGTAATAATCATTAGCTTTTTCCTAATTACAAAGCATTATTAAACAGTCACATTCATTTCCAATTATAAAGCATAGTTAATTAATCATTTGTCATTTCAATATAGTATTAATCATGAACCTTCTCCTAATTACAAAGCATCATGAAACAATCGCATTCTTTTCCAGTTACAAAGTATGGCATAGTTAATTAATCATTTGTCATTTCAATAGTAATAATCATTAGCTTTTTCCTAATCACAAAGCATTATGAAACAATAGCATAGTTAATTAATTATGTGCCATTCCAATCTAGTAAGAATCATTAGCCTTCTTCTAATTACAAAGCATTATTAAACAGTCACATTCATTTCCAATTACAAAGTATGAACATTGAAAACAAGAGCTAATTAATGGCATAATTAATAACAATTCATTAAGTGACACTAATTATCGGCACTCAGTGGCCATCAGGTATAGAATAGTATAAAGCATTGTTCCTCATTCAGTATTATTCAGATCATTACGAAGTCATTATTAAAAATCAGTTAATTATAGTCATAGCATTAATAATCATGGGGATTATAAGTAGTCTCATTACAATAACAGTGGCAATTACTAGCCAGTTACTAAGCATTATTTTATATATATGTGTATTTTTGTTGTCTCATTAAGAAGTCATTACTCAAGTGACATACTATTCAGAGCTAATCAGTATTATTCAGAATTTTCTCAAACTGGTATCACTATTTGGGACTGTTAATACATTTTTTTTGTTAGCAATGCATTGCGTTGGGATCGATAATTAATTGCTGAGGCATAACACTTTTTGCTTTTGACCTATTGCTGCAAATGAGGATAGGTAACGTCATTCGTCATGAGTCAGCTGTAGCAAGGTTATGTAACAAGGCAGTATATGTGATTACATTTATAAATGGTAAACACAAATGGGTAAAAAAAAATGCAAGTACTAGAACAGGTATAATAAGTAACAGTTTTAGTAAGTATCATGAAAAGCTTCTCCTGGAAAAAACACAAAATGGATTATTGACCTGAAAGAAGAAACGCACACTATGCTGAAAAGTAGTGAACTTCGAATTAACAGGTAGTGAAATGTGTATAAAATGTGTTCCATAGCTGTCCTTTCCAAAACTTTCCGTCATCCTACTATGCAATATAACACCTGCTGTCAAAACAAACTGCAACAAATACTTAAATAACTACATAGCATAAATATAAAACTCCAACATTATCCTCATCTGTAAAGAAAAAACTTCATTATCAATCACTTCATTATCCATATTATCATAACTTCATTATTATCATCACCTGTAAAGAAAAACTTCATTATTCATAATACCATATCCTTCATCATTATCCATCAGTATTCATTATCATCTGCAAAAAATCACTTCATTACTCATTATACAACTATTCCTTATCTCTAGCATATTTCATCACTAAAACTAAGATGTGTAGTTCAGTCTGACAGCCTGCATCAATCACCTTGTATTCTGAAAGAAATAATTAGTTAAGACTGCTATTCTACGATGAGTATAGTATATTCTTGTTAATGCTTGTTAATCCTGATCCATTTACTCTTCCTCATAAAGTTATTGCATCTTCTTTCGTTTAGTCCGTAGGTGAAATTCCCATTTCTGTTGAATTTATTTCTTACATGCATCATTTCTTTCTGAAATTGATTAACAGAGATTAATGTCTTGCATTTAAATCATATACCCATTAAATAATGACTGGTTTATGGTAACATAATTAACCATACAGCATAACATGACAGAAAACGTAATATGTCAAAGGCATTGACAGTGTTCAGAGGCAAAATGTACAGATAATATCACAATGCAGCAGCAAAAATGTAAAACAGTCACGATGTTGAGATGTCATAAGGCAAAAAAATGTCAAAGTCAACTGGTGTGTGTTATGTCTTAACTATTTCACAGTGCATACAAACAAAACTGGAGTACAATCATATACACAAAAAAAAGTGGAAAATGTGCACGGTCTGATGTGTAACGACAAGAAAAGCGACCTGCTAACCTTACCTTGCCGGGCACTTGCCAAGAAAAAATGCGATAATCATCAGTAATTAGTCAAGTGAAATAATTGCATTAATAAATGACATCATAGTGTGTTGAATCATAAAGTGTCTTCATTCAATAAACGGTTTAATGTTTGAGATATGGTGGTTGCCTTTCGATTTTCTAGTTCTCAAAGTTTCGACGTGTACAACATTGGGGTGAGGGGTGCTGCGAATCCGATATGGACCTGCGTATAGAAGTTCAAATTTACTGCACTTACCTTTTAATTTACTGGATAAATAATGTGTACGTACTAATATTTTCTGTCCAACGTGAAAGTCGCGGCGTGTACAAACCTGTTTTTGCTGTCTTCTCCGGCGCTCTGCGGCACGTTTGATGTTGTTCAGCGCAATGTCAATTATTTCGTGGTGTCTTAGTCGACGACATTTAGAGAAGTTTAATAATTCTTTAATTTTGTTTGGTGGTTCAACGTTTTTGAGTATAACAGACGGAGATAGCATAGTGGATTCATTTGGAATGGAATTAATTACGTCTTGGAATGAGAGTATGTGTGTATCCCAATCAATATGTCTTTTGTGGCAGTATATTCTACACAGTTTACCAATTTCTTTCATTAATCTTTCACAGGGGTTCGAAGAAGCGTGGTACTTGGATATATAGATCGGAGAAATGTTTCTGGCTCGTAACATGCGTGTCCATACGCTACTACGAAATTGAGATCCATTGTCAGAAATTACTTTCATCACATGCCCTACATGAAATAGAACATGTTTTACAAATGCTTTCGAAACAGTTTTAGCAGTAGCTTTGCGTAATGGAGTGAAAGTAACAAATTTTGAAGTGAGCTCAACAGCGACAAAGATGTAGCAAAAACCTCTGTTAGTTCTCGGAATCGGACCAAAAATATCTACTGCGGCCATGTGTCTTAATTTAACAGGTATAATGGGATATAATGGAGGAATATGTGAAGTGGTGTCTGATTTAGCTTTCTGGCAAATTTTACAAGACGCTAAAACTCGTCGTATACGTTTCTCCATGTTAGTAAAATAAGAGTTCTGTCTCAGTATAAGAAAACATTTTCGTGCTCCGTAATGTGCGTAACTTAAATGAGTGTACCAAATTAATTTGTTAACCAGTTCGTCAGGAATACATAATAACCAATTGTTGCTGTCAGGATGAGAGCGGCGAAACAGAATGTCATTACGCACAGTGTAGTGGTTCCTAATCGTAACATTTTTCCTATCTTGCCAAAGGTGTTTAATTTCTTTCCACACATTGTCTTTATTTTGCTCTTGTGCTATGTCCTGTAATGACGATGAAATAAAGTTTTCAAATGCAACTTGCTGAATGTACATGACACTGAAATTTGTTTTGCAGAAGTTGGTTGCTACGTCTTGCTGATTGTTGCCGAGAGAACGCGATAGTGCGTCTGCTATAACATTTTGTGTGCCGGGAATGTGGGCAATCGTAAAATTAAATTCTTGTAAATACGGTTTCCATCTACTTAACCTGTCGTGAGTAAATTTAGCCGAAAGTAAAAATTGTATCGCTCTGTGATCTGTGTAAACTGTGGTATGTCTGCCATAAAGAAAGTGCCTAAATCTCGTAAAAGCCCATACAACACATAATGTTTCCAATTCTGTAACGGAATAATTTCGTTCAGCAGGTGACAAAATGCGACTTGCAAATGCGATGTTTTTAATTACTGTTGAACCATCTTCTTCAATTTCCTGGAAAATATGTACGCCTAAAGCGGTGTTAGAACTGTCGGTGGCAATGGAAAAATTTCTACTAAGATCGGGGTGCGATAAAAGTGGAGCATTCAACAAAGCATGTTTCAGGTTCACAAATTCAGAATGTGCTTGCTTATCCCAAGACCAAATAGTGTTTTTACCTGTTAATTGACATAATCTGGGTGTGTCTAAAGCAGAGTGATGAATAAATTTACGAAAAAAGTTAATTAAGCCCAAAAGACTGCGTAATTGCTTCTTCGTCGTAGGAACAGTAATGTCACGTAGAGCTTGAAGTTTTTCCGGATCAGGTGCAATGCCTTCTGCTGAAATTACGTGTCCAAGAAATTTTATAGAAGTTTTGCCAAAGTGCGATTTACTAAGATTAACTGTGAGTCCTTGAGCATGAAAAGTTTGCAACAGTTGTTCAAGAATCATATTGTGTTCAGACCAGTTAGCTTCTGCGATAAGAATGTCGTCTACATACGTCGTAATTCTGTCTTTAATGCAAACGTGTGTCGGATGGCGTCAAAATTAATAACATTTTCGTGAACAAGATTCTGCGTGCCTAAATTATTGCTTACGTTATTGGAATATGCAATCTGTACTGTGTCTGGTCAAATTCTATCGTACGTGCTGTTATTTACGGGAGAATATTGTGGCATATCCACTATATGAACTGCTTTGTTATTTCTTACTGACGTGTTACGCTATGGATGACACCTATTGTCTGTTTCATTCATGATTATTTGTTGTTGCTGATGTTGTTGCTGCTCATAAGATCGACTGTTATTAAATGTACGCCGAGAATTGTGCTCATTATTTTTACGTCTGTCGTGATAGTCATTCCTATACGGTGTATTGCGATACGAGTTGAAATAGAGTGTTGTCTGTACGTAGTTATTTCTTTGCTGCCATGCGTTACCATTTGTTGGAGCTGGGACTATACGTGCACGCGGCGAAACATTAAAGCCTGGTTGACCTTGTAGACTGCATTGTTGGTTAGGTATGCTAAGCGGTTGACTTTCATGCTATTGTGGTGAAAAACATCTATTGTTACAAAAATGTGGTTGCGACTGCCGAAAATTTTGTACATACTGATGATTACGATTTTATCTGTTAATAAAGTTACGGCGGTAGTTGTCATTACGGGAGTGCCTGCTGAAAATTGTCACATTCGGTAAAAGATTTGTCATATCGGGTTTTCAGTACAATATTTCTTAATTCTAGATAGAGCAATAGTTAAAGAGCAGTTTTGATAGATATAAAGGATAGTAGAAGAAAAGGCAGCAGTGCAGAAAACTAAAGATGAAACAGCACTACTACAGCTCGGGGCCCTATACTCGCTACGGCACATATTCATTAAAGCGTAATGAATCCCCTGAGGTCTATTACGCACTGCAAATAAATTTTAGCTTTTGCGTTGCAAGCAATAGCGGTAACATTCCAAAGGCAAATTGTTGTATCCGTGCTAATTCCAGTTTCAGCATTATAGGCAATGCTGTTGTAAATACAAAAATAAATTGTCGCATCTGGTTCAAAGCTAGCTTCTGCATTACAGGCAATAGCGGTGAAAGCATAAAAACAAATTGTCGTATACAGTGCAAAGCGTGTACCTGTGTTCTGTCATTATTAAATTCTTTACATTTTCTTGCGGATAAAATTTGCTCATAATCTATGTTCTCGTCACTCAGTTTGATAACACGTTCAGGTTTGTGTGTGAATCTGTTCGTCTGTGTCATTTCGGATTTCAAGTTACGTAGCTTTTCAGATTTTAAGTCGCGTGGCTTTTCGGATTTTAAGTCGCGTAGTCTCTGTAAATTGTTCACATTATACACGCTGCGTGACTCTGATAAATGCTCGCAACGTGGCGGATTCTGTGACGTGTTGGTGACTGAAATAGTCTTTAATTCTGTTACTTTAATGCTTTCGACATTTTGGTTGTTCTGTCGTGCAAATTTCTCGTCAACTTCCGTATTCGGAGTGTGAGAAACTTCCACTGATTCTAAATTAACCTCGTCGCGTATCTGTACTGCGTTTTTAGGGCATTGTTCAGTGACTGCATTAACTTCGTGTATCTGTGTTTCGTTCGCTGAACATTGTTCAGTGACTGCATTAATCTTGTCTTTATGTGATTCTATTGTGCTTACATGTGTATTATTTAATTCTTGTGCAACAGTGCCAACTTTTTCATTACTGTTATTAGCACAAGTCTTAGTATCCTCACGTAATTGTTCTTTACTGTCCTGACATTGTACGGTAACAGCTGTAATCTGCTCACTAACTTGTTTGTTCTGTTCTTTATGATCGTCTTGTTTTTCGTTTGTGAGTTTGAAACTTTTATCAATTATTTCGCTAAGTTGTTTGAAATGGTTGTCCAATTTTTCACTCAAGCGTTTCTTATCTTCCCTAAGTTGTTCGAAATTCTCTTTAAATTGTTTGTTACCTACACTATTTTCATTAAGTTGTTTACTCATTTGTCGCAATAAAGCCATAATTGGATTCGACTCAAGGTCAGCATTTCTATTCTCTGTGCTGTTCAATAGTGGATCTGGAATTGTTTCACTTTCTGTAACCATTTGGTCATTTTGAAATTTACAAAAAGGTTTGTCAGTCAAATATATACTATCAGTCATTGTTTCGGAATTAAATAAATCTGTCCTACTTTGTGTGATCTGTTCATTTTCATTAGACAAATTTGTCTGTACATTACTTGAGTTTTCCGAATCGGGTGTGTTAAGCTGGGCAGCGCTCATTACAATAGAGCGTTCTGCGTCATCAATTGTCGTCAAATTAACAGACGAGACAATTGAGTTTGTTTGTTCATTATCAGGGTAAAAGTCATCACTAGTGGTTGGAATGCACTGATTGTTAGTGAACGCAGGATTGTCATCATTACACTGCGTGTCACATGTCCTATCGGTAAAGTTGTTTGCGTCGGTAATTTCATTCATAATACCTCGCGATACACTATTCACAGTCTTTCGCGGCATTTTTGCAATAGTCACAATTATTCACAAAACAAATAAGCACAATGCAAAAGTAACACACAAATACAACAGAGCAAAGAATTGCCGTTGACCTGTAGAAAGAAAGTCACAAGTTAATAAAAGCGTTGCGCCAAATCCTAATTATATCTAAGCAAATAAGAGCAGATATCTGACTGTCGCTCAAAAGACTCTCAACGAAATACGATCCTGGACTGGGTGTCGCCAAGTGTAACCTCCCCACAAAATTTTACAAGACAGTAATATTATTTATGAATGCCAATGGACATTGCGCTAAGTGTAACCTCTCCACTGAAATTTTAAAGACAGAAATAATAAATGAATAGGAGCCAAACGTAACCTCCCTGCAATTAAATTTAATGACAATAAAAGTGAGAATCGCAATCTGACTCAAATATAAGTTCTTCATAAAAATTAAAGTCCATTCAGTGATAATGATTATTCAATTAAACCGAAATATCGGTCTTTGGCCCTGTGCAAAAAATCAAAATTAAATTCTTACCTCATTGTAACACCTAGTCAAATTTCTGCTCTTGTTGTTGCGCACCGCTTGGAGGAACTGCATTGCAAATAATAATATTCCCTTTTTTTTTCTTTTGTAATCTAATTGAAAACTGAAACTTTTGTTTAGGGGAAGTGGAACGAAATAGTTACTTCAATTAAATGAAAATTTTATGTAAAATTGCTTTTGAAATCAAAGTTATTATTGGGGGCACTTGTTGAAAATTAGTTACAATAATTAAACTTTACATTATTCGATGATTATCTTAATTAACAGTATACCTCATTCAGCATCTTGACCAGTGTTGTCGCCAGACCACATCACACAATCCCCACTGGACTGCTACCACTGACCGACCGCTCTGCATGACGACTACTAGCGTACAGCACGCGACGACTACTGACAGAGTACTGCCCTCAACTAGACAGAGCTACAGACTCGCAACGACTGCTGACAGAGTACTGCCCTCAACTAGACAGAGCTACAGACTCGCAACGACTGACTGACTGACTGAGAACCGCTCGCAACACTCGCGCGGTCAAGCGCATACTCTCTGGTCACAGATGCTACAATGCCTCGCCATCGCTGCTATGTTACATACGTGTTTCAACATCGTGCCAGGCCTCACCGACCGACATCGATATCTCTCGTCAGTGCAGCACTCCGTGAAGAGTGGGCTGCCATTCCCTAAGAAACCTTCCAGCACCTGATTGAACGTATGCCTGCGGGGGTGAAAGCTGTCATCAAGGCTATGGGTGGGTCAACACCATATTGAATTCCAGCACTAACGATGGAGGGCGCCACAAACTTGTAAGTCATTTTCATCCAGGAGTCCGGATACTTCTGATCACAAAGTATATATGATGAAAAACTGGAAAGCATTATGCAGGAAAGAGCAGTAGAAGTTTCATTGATAAACCGAGAGAATTAGCTGAACCTAAGAAACTGGATGTCGATAAGTCGTTGAAAAAAAAAATTGGGAGACGACTAGGACTGGAAAGATGGTGTTGGTGGTGGTAAGTTCCAACGGGATCAAACTGCTGAGGTCATCGGGCAGTAGGCTTGCAGGCTTGCACACTACTTTATCTAACTTACACTAAGGACAAGGAGGACTCGAACCTCAGACGAGGGGAGCCGCGCGAAGAGTGAAAGGCGTCTCATACCGGGCGTCTACCCATAACTAAAAAGAGGTCGATAGTTTGCAGTTTCACGTTTCGGCACTAAACAACGATGCGACGACAGCTCAAACTGGTAGACCGACTCATGAGGACGATGACAATGACTGTTTGCAGAAGGATGAAGGACTGACAACTGAGTGCAAGACTATAACACATCGATCTGCCGTCAACAACATATTAATAACTTTATTTTCTTATGTGATGGCCTGTGTCCAACAATAAAATTGAAATCAACGTTTCAAACCATATTATGAGAAAACATGAGAGGAGCAAAACGTATTCTGTTAAGTGAATTGGTTCCAAACGTATGAAGTGGAATTTCGAAATGAAAATGGCACCTCATGCGGTGGGGAATGATTTCGATCATGAGTGAGTATGGAACATAATATAAGTATTTGAGTCCTGCCGTCGAAAATTTTGACGTATTTCATTTGTTTAGGAAGAGAAACGTACTTTTTTGGCTTCCTGTAAAATAATGATCTTGAAACAAACCTCCTCAAATGCAACCATCGCCGTTTGGGTGATTTTTTGTTTATCAACATGATTTTTGGGCTACACAGCAAATCCAAATGTATTTTTATGCATTATATTTAATTAAATGTTATTTGTAATGATGTTTACCGCTACGATGCGTTGTGAAATACCGAAATATTCCAACTCAAATGTTCTACCAATCTCAAAATAACGACTCCAGTGCTAACATTAAACTGCTGTAGGTAGGTAATTGGGATATTACAATAGCGCGTGCATACTTTTGACTTACCATAACTCCAGTGCACGAATCAGAATCGGTTTTATTCTTCTTTCTTGTTACAAACTTATGCATAATTAGAAACCACACCCACAACAAAACAATAAACAGTAGCACTTACATTAAAATCAACTACAACTAGGAACTGAACTGATTAACAAAAGAACATCTGAGCTCAAGGAAGACCAAAAGTGTATAGAAGTTGGTCTTGACTAAAGCAAGGATGGAGATAGCCGATAGCGCTATCGATATGTCGACAGTTTAAGTCTATTGATGGCGATGTTTGATGTCGATAGTGCGCATCCTCGTTTCGTCATTTCATCGAAAATCAAAATATCTTAAAATTTTACTACACGACAACTGAGTCCTGTGTAATTTCATTTAGGTCGTGGGGGGGGGGGGGGGGGGGGGCGTCTGGATACTCACTCCAACTTTCCACTACGTCTTTGGTTAAAGGGCCCTAATGTCGTTCTCTTCTTAATTTGGTCCAGCTAGGGATTCTCGGTTTCCACATTTGGTAACAGAATATTTAGATCGTGTTCATGCGTGACCTCAGTCCACTGTTTTGCTGAAAGAATCTGTTTTGTGCATGCGGTTACCATGTCTCGTTGGGACACTCTGAGATGGGGATGTAGAAATGAAGTACATAACGTATGTAATATAATTATTTTTATTTAGAACGCAATTACATGGAACTTGTTGCAGCAGAAGTAGTTGGCACACCATATTTTTCGGAAGATTTCATCTTTTTAAGCAAAACTCTTTTCCCTTTCACGTATTTATAAAACTCCATCCAAGTCTGCACGTAGTTAACATGGCACTGTTGATGGCACAGTCCCTGGAAGCTGTCGAATTCTTTCATCAGTCCACTGGGCCGACATCAGCTAAAATACTCCTTCCACAGTAGCGTTGTGTGAGGGAATGGGAAACAAATACTCGCTTAATTTTAGCAGTTGGCGTTTGCGTTCAGAACTTTTGGTTTACTTAAGAAAGTAAATCCGCCTTTCTTCCACAGAGCCTTTAGACTTCCAGTCTTCCGAGTCACGCTTGGTTTCTAAAAAGCTCTTCAGATACATATCGTCCTAAGAACAATTTTCGCCTGAAGTTGTCACGCTATTTTTAGTCTGGTATATAATAGTGTTTCAGTCATCTCCCAGTCTGGGGTTTCAGATAGTGTCATACAATCAAATATTTGACATTTATTAAAATGAATAGACCATTTCTCTAAGTAATCAGATGCCGTCGTATAGAAACCCATTATCTCTTTCTCAAATTTCGAAATCAAATTAATTATTTCTTGGCTACGGTTCTCATTCTTTAATTTGTTCAAATTCATCTTGGTTTGCATGCCAATAAAATTGGCAGTCTTCCTTTCATTCAGACGTATTTGAGTATCGATTAATGTATTTTTTATTTCAATTATCGATACTTTATTCTTGTCCAGAAATATGAAGTACATTTCACTGATCAGACTACTGAAAAAACCTGAAATCATTTTAGGTGGCCTGTCTTCGGCGTCAAAAAATTGTTTTAATGGAATCAATAGCTTACGAATTCTCTAAACAGCGGGCATCAACGACCGCCATCTTGTTTTTGAGTGACGCAGAAGAGTCTGATGATTGACATCATCGTATAAGCAGAACTCTTTCAGCTTCTCTGTCCTTACCGTGTATATGGAAAAATAATTAAATATTTTCATGACTGTTATATCAATGTTGACAGTTAAGACTCCAGCGGCGCTTGATACAGTATAGCGGAGAATATGGGCAGCTTATCCAATTCCTTCTACATTTTTTCCTAGTTCTTTTTTAATTTGGTGAAACACATTCTGCTGGCCACGATGATGAAGCCCTCCGAAGTTGGTATTGGTATGGTCTCCACAAAAAGCGATTAATTTATCTTATTGAATTTTCAGTTGTGTTAAAGTTTTTAGACAAAACTTTTCAGTTGTCTCCTACTTTTCGTTATTCAGTGAATCAAACTTCGACAGTTTCTGCTGGAATTCGTTAATTTCAGTAAAGTACTGAAGTACTGAACAGCTAAAGAAAACGTTTTTTCAGCCCTGTGGTTCGATGCGTCGGTACATACGCCGCAATTGTTTTATGCATTCGGACACGGGATGTGGTGCGAGAATATTTTTAACAATCGCTGTAACTTTGGTCCTGGCTGTAGACTGCATCGCGACGACTTTACGGTACAGTCAAGGGAACTGAAGGACTGATGATGATTGACAACTTTACAAGCTGTTGTTGATTCTGGAGCAGTTCCTTCAGGGTGTCTTCTTTAACCATGAATGTTGAAACAGGCTTTGATGCCGATGCTACTACGAATCTGTTAGTGTGATTCTTCGTACAAATATGATGCCTCACATCTGCCATACCTCCGTGAGCTACTGAGATGAAACAGCTGCAAATCTCACACAACGCTTCCTGATGCATACGTCTTTTCTTGACAAAAGACCACTCTTTTGTGTCTAATAATCCGGAAAGTGACACTTTGTCTTTCCATCCTTACGCATTTTCGTAAGCTGTGATAAGACAGGGTTATTAGATGGTAAACAGTTGACAATAACGCTTTAGTCATCGAAGTACACTTAACTATACACTTCACGCCCTATATACCCTCGGCAAACAATTCAAACATTGCACTCGTTTTTCGTATTACTTTTAGAAAGCATCGTCTATTAGATCGATATTCAAATGCGAACTGACCGATTCATCTGCGTGGCACTGCTTGAATAGTTCCAGCCCCGTACTACTGGAGAAGTCTGGCATTTTTTCGAATGATGCTTGCATCGTCGATAGAGGGCACGCAACACGCGACGCCATCTGTGAGACGACCTTGTCAACATAAGCTTGTTGACGTAAATAAAAGTGGGGATGCATTTACACGTTGCGCTAACAGAAGGCGTTACAAGCTCGTAACGGTGTTTTGCAAAATCGGGACAAACTGGACAAAATTAGGTCTTGTCGGGATTTCGGGACAAGAAGGTCCACATCGGTGAAGGTCCCGATACACCAGGACGGGTGGCAACTAGAGATGGGTTGTTCGTGACGTAACGGGTCTAAAGGAACGGTTCACCAAGATGAACGGAACGAGCGAGGAACAAATTTTAAGGAACTGTCTTTCATAATTCACTTCGGTCGCGGCTTTCTACTTACAGTTCCCGGGAACGGGAAACGGTCGGTCTCGTTTCCGAACGGCACGTCGGCCGGTTTCGTTCCAGCCACGGTCCCGCTCCCGTCTGTCTAGGTCTAGGTCTCGCTCTGTCGGATTGGTTGGTTGGTTGGTTTGGGGAAGGAGACCAGACAGCGTGGTCATCGGTCTCATCGGATTAGGGAAGGATGGGGAAGGAAGTCGGCCGTGCCCTTTCAGAGGAACCATCCCGGCATTCGCCTGGAGCGATTTAGGGAAATCACGGAAAACCTACATCAGGATGGCCGGATGCGGGATGGCCCTGTCGGACTCGTCCTTCTTCGCGTGACCACTCGTCGCAGTTCCACTGCCTACTGCTCATAGTTAGTTCAGTATCGAGTTGTTGTTCTTCGTTTCGTTCGCTTCGCACCTCCATTTTAGATCTGTTTCAAACCTTTTTTGAACTCTGAACTTTATAGCGTCCCCAGTGCTATATTACGAAAAGACTTAAAAAACAGTATTTATAAAGAAGAGACATTTAAAAATTGAATAATATATTTTTATCATGTAGCCGTAAAATAATAATTTCTCTGTGTAAGTTTCGATTGCAAAGGAATAATTTATAACAAAATGATCTAAAGAGATGACAAGATACGCTCTTTTGTTAATTTTTTAGTCGTCTTCACTTCTTCTCTTGTCTTGATTGTGTACAGACGGACATCTTGCGAGTGCTGGCAAATGTAAGCATATTTGCATGAGTTAAGCAGATTATATATATACTGATTTAATATTATTGTGCACTTTTAATTTGTAAGAGGTGATCCCGATTTCATGTCCGCCTTCCTTGAATTAAGCTGCATTCAAGTAATTTACAGTTCAACAATCGTAGCGGCCGATGCAGCCAATGACGCCATTACGCGGCGATATTAACTTATGAAAAATTAGCGGAAGAGAAATACTCGCCCTCTATTAACATAATATTAATTTTTCTCCACAGCCGCACGAAGTTGCAGAAATACGTAGCTTTAAGAATCTTATTTTCAGTACCATAGCCGAGAGCCAGAGCCAGGACTCCGACTACAATACAATAGTTAACGGACGTAAGAAAAATACTCTCGCGGGTGTGTGGGCCGCAATTGTAATTAATAACTAAAGATCTTTTGCTTTAAAGTGAGCTGACTAGCTGAGGAAATTAATATGAAAAGTTTATTACATTGTTCAGCTTATATGCTCATGTATTAAGATTCAGCGAGTCTAACATTCATTAACGTAACAAATAATTTGAGATTAATATTGTTAAAAAAGAGAACTTCAGGAAAGCATTTAATCGTAAATCAAAATAAAATGAAATATCATTTTTATTAAGGCCCACCACGTAAGTCGGCAACAATCAAAAAGTAATAATAACAATAATAATATATTAAATTACGACGGCCGACGGACGCGAGAACTTATGGTTCTTTTCGCATTCTATTCAGCGTCCACGGCCAGTAATTAAAATGTATTTTATATTACTTAAACTACATAAAAATTACGTGGTGTGTAATACATACATCTTTTCACGTAACAAAACGGCCTATCAGATTACTTCCCCTATTTCGATAAACAGCAGAAGAAATGTAATTCTTCAAGCTTTCCCGGCGAGGCGTTGTCATGTTGATTAACAGGCAGAAACCCGATTAATCAACATGACAGCAGAAGAAATACTTGTAAAAAGGCAAGATTTTTGTGATTACACATGCAAAGGACGTCGGCACAGTACAAACGAGTGGCCATTTTGCGTCTTTTTTTGATCCAAGGTAAAAGAGCATGTTCATTGTTATGGAAGGCAGACCGACTTACAACCGAATGAAGCCCGCGCTTGGTAATCGAGTGTCTGGTGTCACATTTTGTAAAGAGAATATGATAATTCCTACAATATTATTTCAGTGGTACAGGGTGGCGTACGAAAAATCGGCCCCGAGTACTAGACTGCTCATTGTCGCTTACCAATCGTCATCTATTGTTTCGAAGTTGTTTGCATTAGCTTTTTTGTTTTTCTTCACTGCCTGATTATTACATGTTCACCTATTGTCTTCGTAGCGGTCAACAAATTGTGCGTGATTGGAGAGCAGTCTGTACTCGCGGCCGGTTTTTCGTACGCCACCTTATATTATTTCAATGCGATCAGCCCCATGACGCTATAGGTGACTAAACAAGGTGTTTCACAGAATCACGAATCTCTGTACTCTGGGGGAAGCAAAAGAACCATATACAAAGCACGGTGAACGAGTAAAATTAATGTTACATTATCCGTTGGCCCTTGTTACCCACTGAAATCAGTCGAATCATATTCATCTTCTACCCCATCTTTTGCAAGGTACAGGCTTCCTTTCTGACAGTTTCACTGGACTGATTCTTCTGTTACATTATCCATTGGCCCTTGTTACCCACTGAAATCAGTCGAATCATATTCATCAGTTAAATAATACCTTGAATCTCTGTACTCTGGGGGAAGCAAAAGAACCATGTACAAAGCACGGTGAACGAGTAAAATTAAGCGGTCCCCAAAAAGAGCGATCACCAGAGAACCAGCCTGCCGATATGGTCGAGCGGTTCCAGGCTCTACAATCTGCGACCGCTACGGTCGCAGGTTCGAATCCTGCTTCGGGCATGGGTGTGTGTGATGTCCTTAGGTCTAAGTAGTTCCAATAAGGAGTTCTAAGTTCTAGGGGACTGATGACCTCTGAAGTTAAGTCCCATAGTGCTCAGAGCCATTTGAACCAGTGAACTAGTTCCCAAGGATGAACGACTTTGCCCGTCTCTAGTGGCAACCCTACGTGTGCGGCACGTGTAGTTTTCTCGTACGAGGGAATTAAATTTTTTATGCTGGGGTAAGTTAGTGTATCAGTCAAATTAACAACCTGCAGTTCCTAGGGGTGATCACTGCTTTGTGTTCAAATATTGGACTGTATTTCAGTCGTTTATTGTAGAGTCTCGAGTGTAACCGCTATAGCCAAGGG
Organism: Schistocerca americana; assembly: GCF_021461395.2. NCBI lineage: Eukaryota > Metazoa > Arthropoda > Insecta > Orthoptera > Acrididae > Schistocerca > Schistocerca americana. Next base: position 189,758,673 of record NC_060123.1, read on the forward strand.
TTATGCCTATGTTGCTGAAGCAATTTCGTCTCCCGAGAAGTTCCTATTTTCGTCCCGGGAATGAGATTTGAAACTGTTGTTAGAAACTGATTTCATTTGCTATTTGTAAAGATGATAGTAATTTTTCCGTAAAGGGAAACAAGTGGAGAGAAATGCCTGGTTTGAAAACACGAAACATGTTGTGCATCAACACACACATACAAATTCGTATGTGACTCATCTTTAGAAGGCTGAAAATAACTAGAAAAATTGTTCATTTATGGTCTTCCAAGTGATTTATAATAGTGAAAGTATCTGGTTGTGTTACAGTGGAAGAATATATTTCAAATGATTGTACTTCTGAGAATTTTTATGGGGAACGGATTTACGAACGCGTTTTTGTATTTCTTTTTTTGGAGTGTTAATGTTTATGTCAATTACTGGCTTTAGGATGTTATTACAATTTAATTGTAACTTGCCTCCAAGTGGAGGATAAATTCGGGTTTTTATATATATATATATATATATATATATATATATATATATATATATATATATATATATATATATATCTGTGTGTGTGTGCGTTTGCGTATGTCTGTCTACTACTGACAAAGGCCTTAATGGTCGAAAGCTTTAATTGAGTGAATCTTTTTATTGTGCCTATCGCGACTCAGCATCTCCGCTATATGGTAAGTAGCAACTTTCCTTCTCTGGTATTGTTATATATATAGAACAATTTGTAGCTTTTTCCATAACCCTCCAGGGCTTATACAATTCCTGACGTACTAAGGTGACGAAATTTGGGCCCCCTGCTTATAAATTTTTGTTCCATCTCATGCGCTGTTTCTATTTCAGTGACGGTGGTAGCAGAGCCGAAACTGTTAAAGAATAAAGTTCAATATGTACAGCTGATGGCTATAAAATGCTTTTCTTCAAATATTTTACAGCTCTGGCAAGTACGCTACAGATTATTACTAATTTCGTTTCTTAATCGGACTGGAGTCCAACAAATCAAGAAAAACAAATCCAGGATTTAATGCAACAATATTGCGAAAAGGAAAGTTACTGCTTACCATATAGCGGAGATGCTTAGTCGCAGATAGGCACAACAAAAAGGCTGTCACAAATATAGCTTTTTGACAACAAGACCTTCGTCAAAATTAGACGACAAACACACACACATACACTTACGCAAACTCAACTCACACACACATGACTGCAGTTTTGCGTGAGTGTGTATGTATGTGTTTGTCGTCTAATTTTTACGAAGGCCTTAATGGCAAAAAGCGATATTTGTGACAGCCTTTTTGTTATACCTATCTGCGACTCAGCATATCCGCTATATGGTGAGTAGCAACTTTTCTTGTCACAATATTGTTACAAATCAAGAAAACCTCATTCCTGAGGAAGCGCGCCCTTATACGTGAATAAAATCGAATATTCCTAAACATACTTCTATTACAAGATTAAGAAAGTCCCAGAATGTGTTACAAACGCGAAGACGGGTAAAAAAATACCATTTATCAAGATACGAATCTTCTTCCTTCGGCTCCGTCTCTGCACCTCCCTAACCAGAACTTCTTGCATCAAGTCATTTACAGTCACTGTATCATTAACTGACATTTAATTGTAATAAAGGCACTCAGAGGGACGTATTTGTGATAAATTTTCAGTGCACTATTCGCTCGAATCGGCGTATTGTCATGACTCGCAAGTTATAATACGGAAGAAAACGAAATACAATGAATCCAACATGACATCTCAAAAGTAGCGAATGAGTGGCGACACGTGACCGATTTCCGTTGTACGTCTACAGTTTTAGTCACTTGTGGCACAGATGATGTACATATAGCTGAGGATTGCTCCTTACATGCTTTCGGCGGATCCCTGGAAGTAATAATAAAGCTGGCTCTAAAGCAACTGAATTACTGAAAAACCTCAATATTGATTGTTGATTATACTGTTTTATTTAACTGACTGTTTATACTTTCTCTGTAATTGTTGATGTACTTATTGCCTATGAGTATCAAAAGCTAAATAAAAAAAATGAAACGTGCGAAGTGCTCAGTTAAAATGACGAGAGAAAATAAATTAGCAAAAAGGTACTAGTTTTGATGGAAATACCAGAGCCTGACTAAAGGCATTGCGCAATATCTATCGCTACAACAAAAACGTAATTCTGTTAACATCAACGCCGTTTCTGTGACAGCCGAAAACGTTCCACCTTGCCCTCATAACAAGTGGAGGTAGATCAGTTTAAGGCGTAACATATATTTTACATTCTTTTCCGTTCCCCTGAGGTATTCTTTTAGCAATCGAGCGGAGACAAAGGGGAGGTATTTCCGCGGCGTTGCCTGCGGCGTGCCATCTCCACCCCCACCCTTCAACCACCTCCCCCGCCCCTTACGGTCCCCCACCCCCGTCCACACGCGGAGAACGGTGTGACGACTGGCTGCAATCTCGTCGCCGTGTCCCTGGGGCGTCCACGCGTCCGATGGGGCGGCTCCCTCAAAATAGCTGCACTTAGCGCAATCAGCTGACATTTCCCATCAGCCCCCGCCGCCAGGGAGCCCGTGTCGATCAATCAGTCACGGCATTAGGCCAGGGAAGGGGCAGGGGAGGGGGAGGGCGTCTCCGTGGCAGATGGCGGATAGAGTGTAATTTGTCAGCTGCCACGGACAGGCCCGCACGGACACCAATCTCGCGCACCAACACCCGAGCGCCGGAAACATCTCCAGTGCCGCTACAATAACAGTCCAGTACTTCAGTCGACGAAGGAAAATTAGGGGAAAGATCTCGTAGTCCCAAATTTATGTGTAGTGCTAGGGTGTGTGTCGTGGATAACATAAGGAAAATCCTGGCTGGTGGGGTACAACGGTGAGGGTGGTTGAGTGTTCAAATATGACATTCTTGTTTTTCTTGACTATATCGAACACCGTGGCTTCTAGCGAAAATATTTCCCAGTACAAAATTAAACTACATTAAATTTCCTAAAAAAAGGTCCTATTCATTTCTTGTCTAGGACTAATAGTTTCCGCGTATCAAGGGACGGGAAAGTATCAAATTATTAAAAGTACTGCTTTAATAGGACTTGGAAGAGCAGTTGAACGGAATGGATAGTATCTTGAAAGGAGGATATAAGATGGTTCAAATGGTTCAAATGGCTCTGAGCACTATGGACTCAACTTCTGAGGTCATTAGTCCCCTAGAACTTAGAACTAGTTAAACCTAACTAACCTAAGGACATCGCAAACATCCATGCCCGAGGCAGGATTCGAACCTGCGACCGTAGCGGTCTTGCGGTTCCAGACTGCAGCGCCTTTAACCGCACGGCCACTTCGGCCGGCCGATATAAGATGAACATCAACAAAAGCAAAACGAGGATAATGGAATGTAGCCGAATTAAGTCTGGTGATGCTGAGGGAATTAGATTAGGAAATGAGACACTTAAAGTAGTAAAGGAGTTCTGCTATTTGGGGTGCAAAATAACTGATGATGGTCGAAGTAGAGAGGATATAAAATGTAGACTGGCAATGGCAAGGAAAGCGTTCCTGAAGAAGAGAAATTTGTTAACATCGAGTATAGATTTAAGTGTTAGGAAGTCGTTTCTGAAAGTATTTGTATGGAGTGTAGCCATGTACAGAAGTGAAACATTGACGATAAATAGTTTGGACAAGAAGAGAATAGAAGCTTTCGAAACGTGGTGCTACAGAAGAATGCTGAAGATTAGATGGGTAGATCACATAACTAATGAGGAGGTATTGAACAGAAATGGGGAGAAGAGGAGTTTGTGGCACAACTTGACTAGAAGAAGGTATCGGTTGGTAGGACATGTTCTGAGGCCTCAGGGGATCACAAATTTAGCATTGGAGGGCAGTGTGGAGGGTAAAAATCGTAGAGGGAGACCAAGAGATGAATACACTAAGCAGATTCAGAAGGATGTAGGTTGCAGTAAGTACTGGGAGATGAAGAAGCTTGCACAGGATAAAGTAGCATGGAGAGCTGCATCAAACCAGTCTCAGGACCGAAGACCACAACAACAACAACTGCTTTAATGGTATAAAATTAATGCATATTATTAAATAACGTGGGTTAACAACAAATATTAAACGTTTGTACCACATCTGAGTGCAGTAGAACAGTATTAAGAAATAAATTGTGCTTTTTGGGGTGAAACAGAATGGGAAATCGGTGCGGAGGTTAGGCGCTTGAGAAAATGTAGGTTGCTGAATTTTGGTCATGCACGTCCCTCCTTCATAGGCCTGAAAGAAGGAAGACCGACCAGGCAATTTCACATTCTCTATAACACATTACATCAGCGAAAGCAACTACAATGAGGTGACAAAAGACGTGGGATACCTCCTAATATTGTGTCTGAGTTTCTTTTGACGGGCATAGTGTAGCAACCCGATGTGGCATGCACTCAACAAGTCGTCGGAAGTCATATGAAGAAATTTTGAGCCATGCTGCCTCCATAACCACCCATACTTGCGAAAGTGTTGACGGTGCAGGATTTTGTGCACGAACTGACCTCTCTTTTATGGCCCATAAGTGTTCGATGGGATTCGTGTCGGCCGAACTGAGTGGCCAAATCATTCTCTAGAAGCGTACAGACTGTTCTTCATATCAATCGCGAACAATTGTTTGACATCGTTGTTTAGGAACGTGAAGTCCCTGAATGCAAATAGTTTCCAAGTAGCCGAACATAACCATTTCCAGGCAAATGTCAGTTCATTTGGACCGGTGCACCTAGTCCGTTCCATGTGAACACAGCAGACACCATTATGGAGCCACCACCAACTCGCACAGTTCCTTGTTGACAACTGAGGGCCGGCCGCTGTGGTCGAGCGGTTCTAGGCGCTGCAGTCCGAAATCATGCGGCTGCTACGGTCGCAGGTTCGAATCCTGCGTCGGGGATGGACATGTGTGATGTCCTTAGGTTTAAGTAGTTCTAAGTCTAGGGGACTGATGATCTCAGATGTTAAGTCCGATAGTGCTTAGAGCCATTTGAACCATTTGACAACTTAGGTTCATAGATTCGTGGGATCTACGCCGGATCGAATCTTACCATCAGCTTTTACCAAACGAAATCGGGACTCATCTGACCAGGCCACGGTTTTCCGGTCGTCTAGGGCCAAACCGAAATGAGCCCAAAAGAGGCGCTACAGGCGGTGTCGTGTTATTAGCGTCGGTCGTCTGCTGCCACAGCCTATTAACGCCAAATTTCACCGCACTGTCCTAACGGAAACAGTCGTCCCACATTGATTTATCCGGTTATTTCACGCAGTGTATCTCGTCTGTTAGTATTAACAAATCTTCTCAAACGCCGCTGCTCCCGGTCGTTAAGTGAAGGCCCTCTGCCACTTCGTTGTTCGTAGTAAGAGGTCGTTGCCTGAAATTTGGTTCTCGCCACACCCAGGACGCTGTGGTTCTCGGAATAATGAACTCCCTAACGTTTTCGTAAGCTCCAGATACCATTCCGCGTCCAGAGTCAGTTGATTCCCACCGTGTGGCCGTAATCACGTCGGAAACCTTCTCACACGAATCACCAGAGTACGAATGACAGCTCCACCAATGCACTGTCCTTTTATATCTTGTGTAGTGGTACTGCCACCATCTATCTGTATATGTGCATATCGCTATACCATAATTTTTCTCATTTCAGTGTACATGGTTTTTTACAAAGTTATACCGACCTTTCCACAGCTCGTCTTATGACTCTGTAGCGATACGGTTTGCAGACATGTCCGGGGATGTTTATTTTTCACAAAGCTGCGTTAATATTACTCTCCCGACATCAGAAGAGTCCCAGAGGCTTAAACTGGCTCCCTCCGCAAGAGAAGTAGGTCACCTGGGTGTAAAGGAACTTCGTATATTTCACCATAAGTCAAGCATTGCATTGCAGCAGATAACTGTTCTAGATTTAATCATGTTCAGTCCTATTGCATCAGACATATTGACAACCACCGTGCAAGATATACTGAACGCAGCCTGTCACATCCGGCGAGCAGTCTAGACACGCAACATTGAAATGGCTAACTCGAAGTTTGAAACAGTTATGGAACTCAGTTGAGAAATAATCGAACAAAGACAAGAATTGAATAACTACAACGTTTAATTGCTCGTCTGAGAAAGAACTGGAAAATGACTTGAATTAAAGTACACCACTCCTGACTGCAAAATCCTATGGAGGTAGGTACGCGGCTTAGTACGAGCAAGAGCAGGGCCAGACCCGACCTACACAGACGTCGCTCCAGGACCGCTGTCTGTACAGAGCTTTTTTTAAATAGAGGTGGAGCCCCTCCACGCCCACACCGGAATGATGGCCACCACAAAAGGTCTACTGCCATCTCTGCATAGGGGTTAGTATTCACTAAAGTGAGGTGTCGCAGGATGTGGGCACTGCGATGTTTGTGTACGTCTGGTTAGGATTAACCATTAATACGCGCTCATCTGGAGATAGATTGGTCGAAATCTGACGAAGGGTAGCGGTTTGAAGGGCAGAGGAAAAAAAGTGCCAAAGCAAGAGCCAAGGGAAAAAAACCTCTGCGAAAGTTAGGTCGGGCGGCAAGAGCAGTAGCGGTTGTCTTGCTGCCTGCGATAGGTTGCGCAAGGATAGGCTTTGTTAGTAGTGGATATCATGCATGTCGATACCTTGACGTTGTGCGTTTGTGCTGCTCGGCGGCTGGCGCTGGGTGCTGGTACAGAGTCCTCGTTCAGCGTCCTGCAACCTGCAACAGTTAGGTTTGTTATCGGTCTTGTGTCCGATAGGTCATATACCGGAGGCACAGTGTGAGGGAGTGTTGGCAGATTGTTTGTGCGTCTGTGGGCGAGCTCGTCGGTGTCCCTGCTGTGGCCTGTTGGTCGGCTCTAATAGCAGCTGGTAGTTACCAGTCAGTGTTGCTGATATGCAGGGGCTTACCGGCGTTTGTCGCTGTTTGCGTATGTTAGTTTACCATAGGTGGTTATGCCCTAGCTAGCAGTGTCTTTGGCCGCTTGTGTTTCCACCTGTGGTTGTGATCGTAGTTTCCCAGAGTGAGGATGAAAGGATTGTTCGAGTGTCTCGAGTTCCTGTATAGTCGTGTGGCGTGTTTCTTGAATACTTCCTTGAGGGTATCAAGGCGGTATTCATGGTGAAGATCCACGGTGCGTGTGTAGCGTGGAGCATTGCTGATGATTCGTAGCACCTTGTTCTGTATGATCTGCAGGCGGCGCAGTCGTGTGGGAGCTGCATATCCCCAGACGGGAGCTGCGTACGTCATCAGAGGTCTAATCAGTGTCATGTATAAGGACCTCGACACCCTCCTATTCAGTGTGCTTTCCCTGTTGAGCATTGGGTAGAGCTGTTTGAGCCTCGCGTGCGCTCTGTTGGCAACGTATTCGATGTGGTCCCCCCATGTAAGTTTCCGGTCCAGCCAGACACCAAGGTATCTGACTTTCTCTCGGAAACGTATTGGGCGTGTATGTAGTGTTATCGGTCTACAGTGTTGGTGTTTGCGCAGTAGTTTCGATCTGCGTGTGAACAGAACTGCTTCGCACTTGTCGACGTTTACTTTAATACGCCATCGCTCCAGCCAAGGCTCAGCTGTTCTGAGTGCTGTCTGTATTCGTGAGTTGATGTTCGACGGTTTCCAGTCTTGCGCGAGGATGGCTGTGTCATCCGCGTAGACGGCTAACGTCGTGTTTCGTGTCGCTGGGAAGTCATTAGTGTACAGGTTAAACAAGATGGGCCCTAGGATGCTTCCTTGGGGTACTCCAGCTTGGATACCGTGTTGTGTTGATTGTTTATCCTGCACGTTAGTGTTGAAACATCTGTTCGTGAGATGTGAGTGTATGAGACGTACGAGTCCGTCTGGGGAACCAGCTTCGCTTAGTTTGCGTATGAGTCCGTTGTGCCAGAGACGATCGAAAGCCTTTTCGATGTCTAGGAACACGGCCCTTGTGGCTTTGTTCATGTTGTAGCCGTGTGTTATATGTTCGACTACGCGGAGGAGTTGTTGTGTTGTCGAGTGGTGATTCCTAAAGCCGAATTGCTCCGGTCTTAGGGTGTCGTTGGCGATGCAATGCCTAGTGATACGTTTTAGTATTACCTTCTCAACAATCTTGCTGAGCGAGCACAGCAGACTGATGGGTCGGTAATTTTGTGGGAGGGAGTGGTCTTTCCCTGGCTTCCTGAACATCAGGACCTTGGCCGCCTTCCAAAAGTCAGGGAAGTGTTGGTGTGTCAGGATGGCATTCGTTAAGTGTGTGAGGTATTCTACGGCTTTAACCGTGAACTCCTGGAGGACACGGTTTTGAATGCCATCAGGCCCAGGGGCTTTTCTAGCGTTGGTGTGCTTGATAGCCCATGTGATTTCATTTGTGCTAGTACGTCTTACTTCGTTGCGCGAGGGCTGGGCTACAAGTCGTGTAACCTCCTGGTCCGTTTCAAGTGTGAATGCTGGGTCTGAAGGAACCAGATTCGGCATGAAAGACGCTGCAAGTGTTGTGGCCATAAGCTCTGCCTTCTCCGTCGCGGAGTAGGCTGGGCCGTCTGGTCCTTGTAACGTGGGAATGTAATGTTTCTCCCTGGTGAAGTGTCTGGCCAGCTGCCACACGCCAGGACGTGTGGTATCCAGCCCAGCGAGTTTCTGTCCCCATTGTTCGTTTCAGAATGTTTGAATTTTATTCCGTATTATGCTCTGGAGTCTGTTGACGTGCAGTTTATAGAACGGGCGCCTGGTACGCTGCCAGTATCTCCTGAGGCGGTTCCTCATTGAGATAAGGCCCAGGATTTCCTGGGGCAGGGCCGTCGAGTGTTGGCTTGGTGTTGTAAATGGAATGGCGTCAGTCATTGCGTCTTGGACGGCAGTTGTGAGAGCCTCCACAGCCTCATCGATTTGCTGTGTGTTGTTAATTTCGTGTGTGTCAGGAATGCGACTATCAAGCGTTTCCTTGAACAGTGTCCAATTCGCACGCTTGTAGTTAAGCATCCTGCGTGGTTCGATGTCCTGCAGTGTCTCTTCCATGTGCAGTATTACAGGCATGTGGTCTGAGTCCAGATCGTTTTCAACCGTTAGGTTGAGTGTACATGTGATGCCCTTTATGAGGGCTATGTCTAACACGTCTGGCCTATGTCGGGCCTCTGTAGGCACGAACGTAGGAACGTCCGGTCCAAGTATAATGTAGCTTCGGCCTAGCGCGTGTTCGTACAGTTTCTTGCCGTTGGAGGTTCGTATTCGTGAGTTCCAATCAGGGTGTTTTGCGTTGAGGTCTCCAGCGGCTATTACCCGCGGTGCTATGTTGAGTACTGTGCTGATATCGCGTCGCGTGTTGCTATGTTTTTAGGAGGATTGTATAGCGATACCAGTGTTGTGTTGGCTCCGTTGAACTTGACCCTGACGGCCGTAGCCAATAGTCTTTCAAGTGCTGGGAGCTCGATGTTCGTGTGGTCTATGTCTCTGTGTATGATGATTGCCGTGCCGCCTCCCCTCCTGCCATCCGCTCGGTCGGTACGATAGACGCAATAACCTGGGAAGTTTAGTTGTTTGCGAGGCGTAAGCAGTGTTTCGTTCACAAGAGCGATTCGGATACCCTTTCGCTCCATGAACGCGGCCATCTCGGCTTTTTTGCTTGCGATCCCATTGGCATTCCAAAACAGGATCTGTGTGATTGTGTTTAAGTCTGCGTTTCGGGGCTGGTGTGGTGTATTATCCATGTAGTAGTGTGAAAAGCGGTGTGATAGTGGCTTGGAAGCTAGTCCAGTTGAGCGTACCCGACATGAACTGCATGAAGAGTTGTGAGACACACCCCATAATCTTCGTGACTATTTCGGTGGTCGTGCGTCCGGGGAATAATGTTTCCATTATTCTCTGGAATGTTGTCGTAATGTTGGTCATGTCGGCCTGCGAATTATTGGTCGTGTTAGCGAACGCTTGTTCCAGTGTTGGCGTTTGGTGAGGGCTGGCCTGCGAGTCGGTTGTTCGTGTGGCAGTTGTGGTCGCCTGTGTATTCTCTGTGGTGAGTGGGTGTGTAATGTGGGTTGTTGAGTTGGTGTCCGGGATGTATTCGTGGGTGTTGGTGTTCTGTTGCCTGTGTAGTTGTTGTGGTGTGGTCGTGTTCCTCGTGCTGCGGCTGCTTCTCCTTCTCCTCCTCCTCTGGCGCTGTGGTTGTCCCTGTGTAGGTGCGTTTTCTGTAGCCTGTGGTGGGCTGCAGTTCGCGGTCTCAGGGGGTAGGGTGGTGTTGTTGCTTGTTTCGTGTGGTGTGCCCGGTGCGGGTGTGGTGTCAGGTGTTGTGCTTGTCTGTTGTGTGTCTGTTACTGGGGGTGTTTGCCGAGCGTGTTCTGAGCTCTGGGGCTCCTCTGACCGTCCCGCGCTGCTGGGGCTGCCAGCGACCACTCCAGCGAAGGATATTCCACTTCTTACTGGGCGCGGGGGCGGTTTTGGAACTGTGATGGCGGTAGGTTTCGCATGTTTCGCGATTTTGCGCCTCAGAGCTGCTTTGTAAGCAATGCACCCTCTGTAGTTTGCCGGATGGGCAGCACCACAGTTGGCGCACTTGTGAGGTGCTGTATGGGGGAGTTTGCAGCGTTGGGTCGTGTGACCGCCAGCCCAAATGCGGCAGCGGGGTGCGAGACCGCATCTGATACCCGCGTGCGCATAGCGCTGGCAGTTGTGGCATTGTTGGGGGGTGCGCGGCGTGTTGTAAATTTCTACATTTACGACCATGTGAAGAAATAGCTTTAACTTCAGCAGGTCGCGGGATTTGGCCGTGTCGGCCAACTCCGCCATGTAGTTATGAGACGGTCTCGCTGTGCCGAACTCTGACATTCGGTTTACCCGAATGCACTCCCACCCGAGAGCAGAGAGTTCATTGTGTACTGTGTCGGTCGGGGTTCGTGAGTCTATCCCCTTCATCACGTACTGCTGTGTTTTTTCCAGGACTGTCCTGTACGTGAAGTGCTCTACCTTCCTTTCTTTGAGGAAGTCCAGTAGATTTGTGTAATCTGCCTTGTTCGCCACGTACAGTGCGGCGTGTTCCCCGGTGAGCTTAGAGTAGTATATTGTGGGGCTGTGCTGATTGTTAAATTCCTTGTTTAGGAGACTTAGGTCTCCGTAGTTGTGGATGATGACCGGTGGGAAGCCAGTCGTGGTGTTGTTTGTGTTCTGCGTAGCTGCTTGTATATTTGTGGTTGCTGCAGTCGCAGGGTTGTTTGTGTTGGTCCCTGTGTTGTTATTGTTGTTTGTGCGCAATGTAGATGGTGTTGGCAGCAGCGCTTGTTTGCGTATTTGGCTGCTGTTTGCGCCTTGGGCCGACCTGCTGCCATGGCCCGTCTTCATCTGTGTTTGTTGTGTCCTCTGTCGGCTCTGGATCCGGTTCCGTCGGTGCCTGGGCCGCCAGAGGTGAAATAGGGGGCATGTCCTTCTGTTGTTCAGCAGGTGCCTGTGTGTGTGGTGTGGGTGCTTCTGTTTGTGTGTTTTCACTGCCCATCAGCTCTGCGATCAGCTCCAGCTGTTCCGCGATCTGTTTGTCCTTCAAGGCAACCTGCTCTTGGAAGGTGGACAGTGGGACGGAAATGATGGCGGGAGTAGCCAGCATTACCGCCTCTTGTGCTGCAGCTTTGCTGCGGGTGAGTGGTGGGGAAGCACAGGAAAGATCGGACATCTTTGCTGTTTCGGGAGTATTTATTTGTTTGGATAGGGAAGGATGGATGCACGACAATTTTGCTCTTTTTCAAGAAGCGACAATATTTGCTTTTTAGCGAAAGCGCTGTGTATCGTGTTCCTACAGAAGAGCGGTGTCCCTACGACCTATCTGCGCGGAGTGCAATGCGCGGCGCAAGAGAGCGCGGGTTGAAGAGAGCGGCCTACAGTGCGCGGGGTTATCCGACGTGAACGGGCCCCTGACACTGAGATTACCCTACCAAAGAACGGGAGAGTCCCGCTGGGGAGATTTGCAACCGAAGTTGCAGGAAGTTGAGCCGAAGCTCTTGCCACTTAGCGCCCGAAAGCGTTAAGCGGCTTGCGCGGGTTCGTGCCGCTCAGTAGAGCGTCACTGGCAGCTACGCCAGTTGCAGCTTGTTAGAGACCACTCCGAGGAGCTATCACCGGGCAGCTACGCCAGGTGCAGAGAGCAGCGTTCCGCTCGGGTCGGCTGCTCGACTGCGAGTACTGTACAGAGTTCTGCGCGCTACGCCTTTTATCTGTGCGGCAGGCTGCGTCGCGCCTTCCATGTTTTCATTTCCGCCTGCCGCCCTTTGGTGTCTCGTATATGACCATATTTGGTCCCACCAACGCCTTGCCGCGCCTCGCGACTTCTCCACGTGAGCTCACATCGCACCTGAGTCCACGTAACATAACCAGCCACAGCCCTTCCTGTGGTGTCGCCTTTGTACACCCAGTACTTTCTAGAAAATCGTATTCGTTATGGCTTCTGTTTGTTGCATTTTCTAAGCACGCGATAAGCCCACTCTGCAAGTGCTAGGAATTCCTGAATGGAAGATGTTTATGCAGAGTGCCAGTAACACCCCCCCCCCCCCCTCATGAACCATGGACCTTGCTGTCGGTGGGGTGGATTGCGTGCCTCAGCGACACAGATAGCCGACTCGTAGATGCAACCACAACGGAGGGGTATCTTTGAGAGACCAGACAAACGTGTGGTTCCTGAAGAGGGGCAGCAGCTTTTCAGTAGCTACAGGGGCAACAGTCTGGATCATTGACTAATCTGCCCTTGTAACATCAATCAAAACAGCCTTGATGTGCTGGTACTGCGAACGGCTGAAAACGAGGGGAAACTACAGCCGCATATCCTCCCGTGGGCATGGAGCTCTATTGTATGGTTAAATGAAGATGGCGTCCTCTTGGTTAATATATTCTGGAGGTAAAATAGTCGCCTATTTGGATCTCTGAGTGGGGACTACTCATGAGGATGGTGCCATCAGGAGAAACAAAACAGACATTCTACAGAGTCGAGCGTTGAATACTAGATCCCGGAATCGAGCAGACAGGTTAGAAAATTAAAAAAAAATGGAATTGATAAGTTGAAGTTATAAATAGTGGAAATTAGTGAAGTTCGGTGGCAGGAGGAACAGGACTCCTGGTCAGGTGAATACTGGGCTGTACGTACAGAGTCAAATAGGGGTAACGCAGGGGTGGGTTTACTAATGAATAAGAAAATAGGAATGCGGGTAAGCTGCTACGACCAGCATAGTGAACGCATTATCATAGCCCACGCCTAACACGGCGGTACACTTTTATATGCCAACTAGCTCCGCAGATGATGAAGAGATTGAAGAAATGTATAATGAGACAAAAGAAATTATTCAGATAGTTAAAGGGGACTAAAATTTAATTGTGATGAGAGACTGGAATTCGATAGTAGGAAAATGAAGAGAAGAAAAAATAGTAGGTGAATATACACTGTGGGAAAGGAATGAAAGAGGAAGGCGACTGGTAGAATTTTACACAGAGCATAATTTAATAATCGCTAACACATGGTTTAAGAATCATAAAAGATGATTGTAAACGTTTAAGAGACCTGGAGACACTGGAAGGTCTCAGATTGATTATATAATGGTTAGACAGAGATTTAGGAACCAGATTTTAAATTGTAAGACATTTCCAGGGGCAGATGTGGACTCTAACCACAATTGATTGGTAATGAACTGTAGATTAAAACTGAAGAAATTTCAAAAACGTAGAAAATTAAGGAGTTCAGCGTTAAGACTGTTGCAGTCTAGTGTGCCGTTTATGTTCTCGGCATCGGTCCTCAATGGTACGAATGGTCGGCCCTATGTATACACTACCGTATTGGCAAGGTATCTGATAAACCCCTGATTTACGTAGACCAAGGTTGTCCTTGACACTACCAAGAAGGCTCTTGGTTTTGCTTGGAGGACGGAAGATGGTTTTCTCTTGGTGTTTACGTAAAATGCGTCCAAAATTTCCGGATAAGGCCCCACAACACGAAATAATAGCCAAGGCCGCCTCCTCCTGAGGTTCCTCCTCAGTTTCAGCCGGTGCTGCAGCTGTGGGATGGGATGTAGAGCCTTCCGAATTTGCCCTTCCTTGTAACCATCTGAAGACCGTGTTTCGGAGGAACGGTTACAAGGAAGGGCAAATTCGGAAGGCTGTACATCCCATCCCACAGCTGCAGCACCGGCTGAAACTGACGAGGAACCTCAGGAGGAGGCGGCCTTGGCTATTTGTTGTGGGGCCTTATCCGGAAAAATTGGACGCATTTTACGTAAACACCAAGAGAAAACCATCTTCCGTCCTCCAAGCAAAACCAAGAGCCTTCTTGGTAGTGTCAAGGACAACCTTGGTCTATGTAAATCAGGGGTTTATCAGATACCTTGCCAATGCGGTAGTGTATACATAGGGCCGACCATTCGTACCATTGAGGACCGATGCCGAGAACATCAACGGTACACTAGACTGCAACAGCGCAGTAAGTCGGCAATCGCTGAGCATTGCCTGTCGGAAATCCACAGCGTGGATTATGACCAAACCAAAGTCCTGACACAGACTTCCAAATACTGGGACTGTGTCATCAAAGAAGCCATAGAGATCAGAGTAAGAGAGTCACAACTAAATCGTGACAGCGTTAAGGAATACAGTAGACGACGAATAGCTTCGAGAGATTAAATAATGAAGGCAGCAGATGGTCAAATAAGTAAAAAGACAAGCCCTAGTTGAAATCCGTGGATAACGCAAGAGATATCGAATTTAACTTATGAAGGGAGAAAATTAAAAAATGCAACCAATGAAGTAGGCGAGAGGAATAAAAACTTTCAAAAAATGAACAGGGAGCGCAAAATGGCTAAGCAGGAATGGCTAGAGGATCAATTTAAGGATTTAGAAGCGTGTGGGGAAAAGAGAAGAAGCTGTATGAATATCAAGAGCTCAGCTGGAGACCAGTCTTAAGCAAAGAAGGGAAAGCTGAAAGATGGAAGGAACACGAGTGTTGGAACTTAAATAGTAGCAACTATTTATTCACAACCGATACAAAAGAGTTACATGTTTAAGCCCGTTACTGTCCTTCAAAGTAGTCACCAGCGTTGTGTAGAACCCGTTGCCAGCGATGTGGAAGGCGTTTTCTTGATGGTGCAAATGGAGCGGTCTACTGCGAATGGGGCGGTCTACTGCGAATGGAGCGGTCTACTGC
The DNA here is from genome assembly GCF_021461395.2 of Schistocerca americana. NCBI lineage: Eukaryota > Metazoa > Arthropoda > Insecta > Orthoptera > Acrididae > Schistocerca > Schistocerca americana. Next base: position 189,773,799 of record NC_060123.1, read on the forward strand.
CTGTCGAATCTCTGGAACAGTTCTGAAGCGAATGCCACGAAGTGGTTCCTTCATCTTCGGAATCAAATGTACAGTATTACTGTTCGTTTTTGGAGCATCACCTGCGACCAGCTTTGCGAAAGAAGCGGTGACACTTTCTGCGCAACCCGCCCATCATTTTTCACGACAATGCGCGGGCGCATACAGCGCAAGCTGTGGCTGCTCTGTTCGGTCGATGGGACTGGGAAGTACTGTACCATCCACCATACTCCCCGGACATCAGTCCTTGTGACTTTGATTTGATTCCGAAGATGAAGGAACCACTTCGTGGCATTCGCTTCAGAACTGTTCCAGAGATTCGACCGCTCCATTCGCACCATCAACAGAAAGGGCTCTGCTAACGGTATACTACGTCTTCCACATCGCTGGCAATGGGTTCTGCACAACGCTGGTGACTACTTTAGGTGCAAACGTGTAACTCTTTTGAATCGGTTGTGAGTAAATAGTTGCCACTATTTAAGTTACAACCCTCATATTTATAGTGTCTATACAAGGGAGATGAACTTGAAAGCAATATTATAGAAAAGGAAATACGTAAGATGAAGATAAGATTGGGAATACGATACTGTGAGAAAAGTTTGACAGAGATCTGAATGATCTAAGTCAAAACAAGGCTACAGGGGTGGATGACATTCCGTCAGAATTACTGATACCCTTGGGAGAGCTAGTCATGACATAACTTTTCCATTTGGTATGCAAGATGTATGAGACAGGCGTAATACCCTCAGACTTCAAGAAAAATGTAGTAGTTTCAATTCCAAAGAAAGCAGATGCTGATAGGTATGTAAATTACCAAACTATCAGTTTAACGAGTCGCGGTTGCAAAATACTGACATAAGTTCTTTCCAGGAAATGGAAAAACTGGTAGAAGCCGACCTCGGAGAAGATCAGTTTGGATTCCGGAGAAATGTAGGAGTGCACGGCGCAATACTGATCCCACGACTTAGAAGACAGGTTAAGGAAAGGCAAACCTACGTATATAGCTTTTTTAGGCTTAGAGAAAGCTTTTGACAGTGGTGACTTGAATACACTCTATGAAATTCTGAAGATAGCAGGGGTAAAAACCGGGAACGAAGGGCTGTTTACAGGTTGTACAGAAAACAGATGGCGGTTACAAGAGTCGAGAGGCGTGGAAGGGAAGCAGTGGTTGAGAAGGAAGTGATACAGGGTTTTAGTCTGTCCCCAATGTTATTCAATCTGTACATTGAACAAGCAGTAAAGGAAACCAAAGAAAATTTTGGAGCAGGACCAAAGTTTATGGAGAAGAAATAAAAAAATGGTTCAAATGGCTCTGAGCACTATGGGGCTTAACATCTGTCATCAGTCCCCTAGAACTTAGAACTACAACCTAATTAACCTAAGGACATCACACGCATCCATGCCCGAGGCAGGATTCGAACCTGCGACCGTAGCGGTCGCGCGGTTCCAGACTGAAGCGCGTAGAACCGTTCGGCCACAGGGGCCGGCTAAGAAATAAAAGCTCTGAGGTCTGCCGATGACATTGTAGTTCTGTCTGAGACAGCAAAGAACTTGGAGAAGTAGCTAATCAGAAAGGACAGTTTCTTGATAAGAGGATATAAGATGCATATGAACAAAAGCAAAACAAGGATAATGGAATGCAGTTGAATTAAATCAGGTGACGCTAAAGGAATGAAATTAACAAGCGAGTCATTTGAAATAGTAGATGAGTTTTGCTGTTTGGGCAGCGAAATAACTGTTGATGACCGGAGTAGAGATGAAATAAAATGTAGACTCGTAATGACAAGTAAAGCATTCGAAAAGAAGAGCCCTTTGTTAACATAGAATATAAATTTATGTCATAGGAATTGAAATGATCGTATGGCATTGTTGGCTGACTCCGTGTCGGTGATGAGGATGAAATGATGATGGGGATAACACAACACCCAGTCCACGAGCGGAGAATATCTCCAACCCCGCGGGGAATCGAACCCGGGCCTGCTGCATGGGAGGCAAGCACGTTACTATCCAGATTTTCTTTTTTTTCTCATTTGGTTCGGTATTGTTCGTTGTGTTTGGTCTGGGCGGACGTCACAAGGCATCTGTTCAAGTTGATCGTTGATTCCTTTACTCAGTTTCTTTATTACACAGGGCAAGCAGCCCTCTGACCGAACACGCTGACCTACCGTTCCGGCTAGCTAAGCTTGTCTTAGAAAATTTTTTCTCAGGTTATTTGCGTAGAGTGTAACCATCTGTGGTAGTGAAATATGGAGGATAAAGAGTTCAGACAAAAAGAAAATAGAAGATTTTGAAATGTGATGTTACAGAAGAATGTCGAATATTAGATGGGTCGATCACGTAACTAATGAGGAGGTACTGAATAGGATAGGGGAGACAAGACATTTGTGGCACAATTTGACCAATGGAAGGGATTGGGTGATAGGACAGGTTCTAAGACACCAAGGGATCACTAATTTAGTATTGGAGAGAAGTGTGGGGAGAAAAAATCATAGAGGGAGACCAGGAGATGAATACAAGTGTCAAAAACAAACGCCAGTGAAATGTCGCCCTTACAAATCAAATTCCCTTCCCTCCAACTCTACATAAGTCACTGACAACATCGTGACCAAAATCGTACTTACAGATTAAGTACTTCTCAGCTATTATTTATAGGAAAGTATTTTACATAAAGCGTACTTGACGACAAATAAATACTCAATAAATTTCAAATAACTCCAGTATATAAATAAGAGTTTTTTAAAGTTATTTTGTCTTCTTACATAAGAGAAATGGACTGGAAATGTTGTGTATAGCTTGTCTGTAAACTGGAAAACGAGCAGCGCTCGTGGTGGAGGAAGTCGCCTTTCCTGGAAGAACCCTACAAGTTGTGAGCGTACAAGCTGTGGGGGGAGATTAGAGCGGCAGTTTCCCGCCGTAGAGCACGTGGCAGGCGGTTGCTAAATGGCCGCGGCAAGCGGCTAACGTTACACGGCCTTGGAAAAACCCGAGCGCACGCTCGGTAGGGGCGCATTTGGCGCTTGGAGAAATTTATTGATAAAAACAAAACTAAAAGTGACACGGAGGTGCGAGTTGTCTAGACGCGCCAAAAAAATATGTAGTAGTTCAAAAGTTATTGTTGCCTTCAAAATTGTAAATTTGTGTAAGTTCAAAAGGTAATATGTCGGCAATGCTTTGGCCGATTACTATAAACAGAGTGTCTACAGATGGCGGCTAGTAGAGCTGCATCGAGCAATCATAGCAGATTTATCAGAATCTGTAACATTTTTTAATGAGAGGTCGGAATATCGGATTCGACAGAGAGAAACTGTGTTTTTGGTAATAAATAAATTTAAAGAGACGCAACTAGCAGCAGTATTCTAATGTTTAAAGAGACAGATGAGTAATTATGTATTCTTATTTGTTTATTTCTGTTAAGCATCAAAAATCCAGGAAAAAGTATTATAGCCTACGTTAAAAATTAAAATGTGTCATATTGTTACCTTATACAAAACTCGCTGCATAGAACCAGGGCCGGTTCGAGAACATTTTTTCCACAGAAGCGACTTATTCCTCCCCCCCCCCCCCCAATCCCCACTCTTCCAATTCCCACGTATCCTTCCACAGTGTCAGTTTTGGCTACTAATTGTGAGACGCTCTGTACATAAGTATTGGACTCGAGCGCCTCTGGCTTCCCTTTGAGCTTGGAGCCCCAAGTGGCGGCTTCCACCACTTGGGCTTTAAACCGGTTCTGCATAGAACAAAATTACACGGGTACAGTCCACAGTTTTACTCCGCACAGTAAAACGTAGCGACACATCGGTTGAAAAATCATATCTTCCATCGTGTTCAGTGATGGAAGCTGGAAACCTAACACTGTGACATGTATGAGAAGGAGCTCACTGGCATATCTGAATGGGTTAAACATTAAAGCGGGCATGAAAACCTTAAGTCAGTGTGGTGGTGGTGGTGGTGGTTAGAGTTTAACGTCCCGTCGACAACGAGGTCATTAGAGACGGAGCTCATGCTCGGGTTAGGGAAGGATTGGGAAGGAAATCGGCCGTGCCCTTTCAAAGGAACCATCCCGGCATTTGCCTGAAGCGATTTAGGGAAATCACGGAAAACCTAAATCAGGATGGCTGGAGACGGGATTGAACCGTCGTCCTCCCGAATGCGAGTCCAGTGTGCTAACCACTGCGCCACCTCGCTCGGTAAGTCAGTGTGGGATACGGTGGCTGATGTGCAGTGACTAGTTTTCTTCAAAAGCACTGGGCGAGATCATTAGTTAGAAGAAGCTGTCTTTAATTTAAGTAAAATAGTCAGAGAGTACAATCTAAACGTCTGCATAACAAAGACGAAATCAATGGCAATTTCGCCCATGCGAGTTAAGACTGAACTTGGCAAGCACAGCTTAGAGCAAGTTAATAGCCAGCCCCCATGTTGATTTCATGGTCTGGTGGCTTTAGTACTTGTACTTGCAAGTTAATACAATTAATTCTTTAGAGTGCAGTATTGCATACTGGACAAATAATGAAATACAGTATAAGGTAGACTTATTTAACTATTTGTGTGGAACTTTACATGGGAAAAGAAAGTCCACAGAGACACTGTACTAAAGTTCTATAGTGTTATGGCTATACCAGCACTGTTCTATGAATGTGAAAACTGTATTCTTAAGAAGAGAGATGAAAAGAGAATAGCAGCCTCTGAAACGAATTTCCTTAGATACATGGCTGGACATCCTTTTATGGATAAAAAGAGAAATGATGACGTCCGAGCTGCACTGAACATACAAAATATAAATGACGTGATAAAACAATATCAGTTCAGATGGAAAGAACATCTACACTGTATGTTGGAAGCAAGAATCGCTAAAGAGGAAAAATATCTTTGGGAAGGCCAATGAACAGATGGCTTGACCAATTTTGAAGGAGATGGAACGGAAAAAAGGCCCAGTCCATTATGTAGACGTTGATGATGAACTGAAGACATGCGCGGAAAAACAGGCTGCCCCTCAAACAGGCTGCTTACAGGCAAGAGGTTGTCATCGTTCCTTGGTATGGGAACTAACAAAACTGACATTTGTGTCACCCCTAAATATGACATTAGGACATTTAGAGGTGAGACCAGTGTCAGTTTCGATAGTTCCCGTACCCACAGTATATGGCAACACTTATCTCTAGGTTTTTACATTTGAGGGTCAGCCCGTTTTTCCGCGCGTCTCCTCAATTCTGTGTGCATAGTTAGGATCTGCGCCATAGGTTTTTCGCGAAAACATCAGTATTAGGGCAGAGCCCATGTTGGCCCAGTGATTTATGATCATCATGTTAAGGAACTGTACCTGTTATAGTTATCTCGCTTTTCTTGTCCCCCCACCCCCCTCCCCTGTCTCACAGTAGACCACTTTCACTGTTATTGTGTCTTTATTTAGGATCCAATTTGTCATTGTGTTTTCCAGATGGATGTAAGGCAGACGTTGGTATTTGTTTAAGATTTAATTTATTACTCAATTAATTATCCTTATCACTATCAGGATAGCCACCTCTATATTTAAACCATCCTTATCCTTATTGGTAAAAGTTATGACCCAATATCGCTGCCAGATATTTTTCCGAGATATCCTTATTTTAATTAATATGATGTGCGACACAACATGGCTGACAGAATCAAAACACTGACTTTTACCCCACCAGACCCCATCAGTCCAAAATAGTAGTACCAGTTTATGTGGCATAGCAGTCGCGTACCCCCACCACTTATTAACAGCCTTCGGGCATGCAAACCATCAGATGGACTTGGTACTCGTGCACTGTACAGCACAGTGAAAGGCCAATCATCATCATGAAGCGTTAACAGAGATCTGCTACCTCCAGGCACAATTAAGAAACTGACTTTCACAGTTGAATGTAATTATTATTAACCCGTTCCTCTCTCTCATTGCTCGTTACTATTATTCTATGCGCAATACATTCTAACGTTCTGCATGGTGTCTGTTTGTTCTACATCGTGTCTCCCTACCACTTTCGCGCAACGACGCTCTGAGCGTGTTTTTTAGGGAATTGACTAGTTTGAACCTGGGACCTGTTTCTGGTAAGGAGACGCCAGACCACACATGACATGTAGAGTTCAGTGAGACTAGCGATGATATAACCAAATGCTTAATGATTTCAGCGTCAGCTCCACTGCACTCCCTGTAAAAGAATCTTAATACTAACTAAATTTAGTGGAAGGGATTCAAGGCTTTCCTATTTTTAGTTAGCTAGTAAAATAACGTCGAAAAAGCAGTTAAGCTTACCATTGGAAATTTTATTCTACTCACAAAACATTGTTTATAAATTGCACTATTGATAAAAGGAAATGTTTTAATACAAGATGGTAAAAGCCAACTGCGATCAACAAAAATGTGAACGAATATTCCCTGAATGGGTTTCCAAGTTCTACAATGGATCGAAGGACGACCTATGCCATATCACATCTATAATCTAGGTTTAAATTAAGTTTCACAAAAGAGAAAACTATCAAAATGGTCTACAGTGAAACTCAATTATCTTTAATTACCTATCTAACTTGTCGTAAATTACAGTGGCTGATGTGGCTTCTCAATAACTATATAACAGAAAAATCATCGTGTTTCAGATTTTTACTTCAAGTGGCAAATGTGAACACCATGAGCTTTAATTGACGATCGACACCAGTATTACGCAAAAAGGGGATGTAACAGATGAGACTTCTGCAGTTCTGAGAGAAGCTTTATGCGCTGTTATGCGGCATCGCATGCGTTCATTACCTTGTCGGTGTTCGTCAGGGGGCGGCGGACATCACAGCTCTGCTCACCTCGCCATCTCCGAAGTAACTCTTCTCTAACTTCTCCTTACTACAATGTACCGAATTTGGTTGAAAAAAAAATGTGTTTTCATCTGACCAATCAGGGTCTCAATGTTAACCTTAAGCTCCGCCTACAAAAATTCTGTCTATCCAATGAGAAACGTTATACTTTTCGTGGTGGGGCGATGTTTTTAAAGTTTGCAACGTAACGGATGCGAAATGGTCTCACGCTAAAACTTGCAGCTGGTGTGGTCCTTTTAGTGTTATCGTAAGATCTATACTGTTCTTCTGGAGGGCTCTAGCTTTTAACATGGGCTGGGGGGTGGTCCTAGCAGTTAGCTGGAAACGCGGATGTCCGTCCCTTATCGTAGGGCCTTACAGCTTAACACGGTTCTGTTCTCGGCTTCAGTTCTCGTTTCTCCCCTCGGAACTGCGTCTGTCTCATGGTGGGAAGGTATGACATGCATTTAGGCATTCTTGTGTTGGTCTGTGGTATTCCATTTGCTCACTCGTTACTTGTATTACTTTGGTTAATTTAATGTCACGATTTATTTGGATCTATGTGACATACTACTGGATTTGCTTATCATGTCAGGGTTTTCATGGAAGGCGTTGGATTTGCCTTACATATCACCACCCTTCGAACTTAATTTTTGTACTGAAGTTAGGCAATGATTGAATCATTGTCTAAGCCAGTCAAAAATTATTCCATTATCTAAATTGTGTTGCCTACTGTTCAGCCATGTTATTCTGTTCTATGCTAGCTTGTATTACTAATTTATATTTTTATATTCTTCCACATTATTATCAAAAATATGTTTATATTGACAAGAGAAGAATATTTTTATTCTATTATAATTATTATTTTTTAAAATTATTTTCTTTCTTTATTTAATTGTGAAGTTTGTTTTTTAAGAAGTTTGTTATCGAAAGTGAGGAGTCTTTCACATCGATTTTCTTAGTAATATTGTTTTTATAAATGTAGTAATTAAGTAAAATCTATTCCTAACACATTTTCTAAATATCATGTACAAGTAAAATATTTTTATTTCTGGACACTCATTTCAACATTGTTACACTAACAAATAAGAATTATTTCCAAGAATTGCTTTGACAAAGAAATATACATACACAAGTATTGAGATATTATCCTAACAAATGGTACAAATGTTAAAAAAAAAGGGAAAACATCCAACAAGATAATTTTTTATTCTTTGTTTTTATAAGGAGAAAATAAGTAAAATATAGTTATTCTTTTATTTTTATGAGGAGAAAATAAGTGGCATATAGTTTTAGTGTTTATTATGCCTTACTTTTGTTCTTCATATACTGTCCATTTCAGAACTAATGACTTATTTTTATCGATAGTCTATTTTTTACTTAAGTCCATAGTCAATGACTGTTATTTTGTAGTTTATTAGCTGTCTGGTGTGTTTGACTTATTTGGTTTTTCACACGTTTCTTTTGCACAATTCCTACATCATATAATTTGATTTCACACATTCACACAATCCTATGAATGTCTAAGTATCAGGGTGGCGAATGTTTTAGCGCGAAGGTGGTGGACTTGAGTGAGATGGATGTGGGCAAGTATTTGATGTACAGCTTCATTCATCATTCCTTGTTGGCTTTGCAAGTGTGTGTTGCTGTTGTGGAGGTCCCATAATGGAATGGAGCTGTGAGTGCAGAATCTCGTGGTTTACTGGCTTTGTATGCATGAAAGTCATCGTTATGTGTCGCTGAAAGTGGTCGTTTTTTGTTGTAATTCTTCGCAGACGACTAGTTTACAGTCAGATAGGGATTTGGGAAGGTATGTCGTCTATTCTTCAGCCATCTTCTTTCTTGGTCTCAATTTTGCGAAACTTCTACTTCTGTTCTTCCTGCTTTTTTTTCTGCTTCTTACTTGATTCTTGGTTCTTCTCTTGGCAGGATATGGAAATATTTATTGATAACTAGTCGCTTTGAAGTTCTCCTCCTAGTAACAGTTTGATAAATGGTTTGGGCGTGTCATTTCTACTTTGTGGACGTTTTCTCCAGTTTCGTGCATCAGCATGCTGTTTAATAGCAGTAGTGTGACTTTTACACATATTTTTTGCCAGTGGTGGCTTGCCCAAGCCATCTTCTCATCGGGCCGTTTTTTGCTCGCTCCGCTGAGTCAGGGCGTCCCGGGGTTTACGAGCGGTGAAAGTCTGGTGTTTGCTTGTCAGTCCCTGCGCCGGTCCCTTCCGTGTTCCGCCACTCTGTGGTTCTGTCTTCTGTCCCAGCAGGGTTCTGCCACCCTGTGGTTCAGCAGATTTACTGCCCACTTCAGCTACCCTCTGTTGGTCTCGCTGTCCTTTCCCTTCTCTCGAATCTTCTGCCTTGTAGGAATCGTGTCTTGCTAATTACGTCCTTTTCTTTCTTGATACTTCTCGCGTTGCAACTTGTGGGTCGTTGCATCTGGTCTTTGTTGGGAGTTTTTACAATGGTTCTTACAAAAAGTTTTACTTATAATCATCTAACATGTCTAGTACCTACATTGTTTTACGCCTTCTTGAAAGCTTTACAAATTTCGGCGCCCTTTCCATGTTACAATTCTAAGATATTTTGAGTCTTAACGTCTACAAGAATCCTCAAATTCGTTTTTTATTTTTGTGTAGTGTCGTGGTGTATAACATTTTAGTATTTCATGCTGTTAGACTATCTATGTTTTATCCCTTCACCTTAATCTATGGTACTATAGGTGTTATTTTTGTTTTTGTTTTTATTGAAACTATTTTCTTTTTCCCACCTTCCTCTCTCTTCATTCTTCCTTCTCCTGACGATCTTATCTGCAACATAATCTTGAAATATTGTGCTGATTATTTACCAGTAATAAAATTAATCTTCAAACTTTTTGATATGGTTCACATGGTGAAGTCCTAATGTTTTGCCTGTTTTACTTCAAACTTGTACTGAAAGTGTTTAATACTGCCAGTCTTAGGTAAAAATACCTCTGCTTTATCTCGTAAAATACCCTCTGACTCTCTTTTACAGTGTTCCGAAATACCTTGAACTTCTTGCAATTTTTCGTCGATTTCTTTATGGACTTCTATCATGAGTTGAGGTGATTCCCCCTTTTGTGCATACCTTTCTAATTCTTCATCCTCTTTATCTCGCATCATTCTTAATTGTTTGTTAATAACTGGTATTTCTTCTAATTTCAGCTTTTGCTCAAAGGGAAGTGTGACATTCCCGAATGTTACGCTACCTTTCCCCATATCTATTATCGCTCGTCTTTCATTTAAAAAAATCTGCACCTATAATCAAATCTACAGTTAGTTTAGGTATAATCACGAAGTTGGCTTCGATATTTTGACCTTGACACGAAAGAGTTAACCTTGTTTGTCTCGTAACTTCCGCAGCATTGTTTCTAATAGGACCTCTTACTTTAATCTTACGTGTTTTCAGAACTGGCAATTTCTCATTGGCATTACACTGCATGAATAAATTTTTTGAGATTGCAGTCAGTTCACTTCCGCTATTAATTACAATATTGACTGTGATATGCTTTACCATGGCCTTCACAATTGGTTGAATTTGAAAGGGTTGGTTCTGTTCTTCTTCTTCTTGCATCAACGAATCCTCCACTGAATCATACATGAGTCTTTTTAGGAATTTCCCTTGTGAATTCTAACTTTCTGTAGGATAAGCTTCGACTGCTACTTCTCTCTCTTTTATTTCCTCTTCTCTATTACTTCCTTCATTTACGCTTTCTTCAGCATCCTCTACTTTTTCCTCATCCTCGTCTATCTTCTCCTTCTTCGTCGCTACTTCCACATAATCGCATCTAAATGCTCTAATTATCGCTTCATAACTTCCTTCATTATATACGTTGGGTTGGGTGCCCACTCGTAACTTATTTTCAACTTCTGTCGACTGCGCATTATCCTCATTGAATTCGCTTTCCCTGATGTCCCTCTCAAATAGCTCTGCAATACTCATTACTTCGTCCTTTCCTCCTACGTTCGTTGTGCATGCCTCTGCTAATTCATCATCCTCGTCAGTATTCTCCCAATTAATTTCGTCCCAACACGATATTGTTATTTTCTGGTCTTCGTTTTCATCTGGTCCCTGCGGATTTGTTTCTTCCTTCTTCTCTTCTCGTGATAAGATTTTTGCTTCTCTGTTCAAGGTGCTGCAATTGTCCTGGGTCGGTGCGTCATTCTCTTTGGCATGGGCGCTTAGCTGTCAATTCGAACGTTTATCGGGGTTTGGTGGTCTTACCTCCACCTCTTCTATCTGTATTCTCTTTTCTTGTTCAGCTTGTTGATAGTGGTTTCTTTGTTGATAATTTGTCGATCTATTGGTTCTCCAGTACCCGTTCCGGTTGTCGTTATTGCCTCTGTAATAGTTGTTGCCGTTCATGGGTGAATTATAGTTATTGCCATATTATCTTCTAAATCCATAACCGGTCCTTTGTTGAAATCTATTGTCGTTTCTTGGTGCGAAGTTATCACATGGTTCGTAATTATTGTTTCTTCGTACTGTGTCTTGTGGATTCCACTGCTGTTTGCTTTCGTTTTCACGTGCGCTTCGTCTTTTTCTTGCGTCATCTTCCGAAAATATGAACTCTAGTTCCCTTAGAATACCTTTAAATGCTTCGACGTCATTGCCACCGCGACCTACTAATGATTGCTGGTATTTCAATGGTAGCTTCATCGCGCATAATTTAATCAACTCTCCGTCACTGTAAGGTACATCTAAGCATTGATTTTTCTTTGCCATTAATTCGAAAAATTTCACGGGACTCTTCTCTCCTGAATTTTCAAAATATGGGTTCTGTAATAATTCGTACTTCACTCTGTTCTGTGCTTCGCTAGACCAATATCGTGAGAGAAACTTCTCTCTGAAATCTTCATACGATCGGCATGCCGCTGCAACATTCTGCATGGTTTCTGCGACTGTTCCTGACATGTGCGCACATATAAAGTCTAATTTGTGTGCTAGCGTCCAGTGTTCTGGTAATCCTACTCGGAATTGGTCAATTAAAGTTCGTGGATGCAATGAGTTTCCTTCTCGAAAGTGTTGAAATTTTCTGACTGTGAGGAAATGATCGTTGTCGTACTTCGTCATAGTTCCATATGAAATTCGCGATTCTTCGCCACTTTTGTTTCTGATCATTTCTCCCGTCGTTCTTTCCGGTTGTGGTAGATCCATTGGATATTGTCCACAGTAATTTTCGCCTACCCTTGCGTAGTATCGTTGGAGTGGTACGCAATAATTTTCTTCCATCGGTTGTGAACGTGTAGCTGAATGCATTGCACTGTACTCTTCGCGACCTGGCATTCCATTGTCAGGTATTGGTTGGGTATCTTGTCTGGCTAACCTTGCTGCTTCATTGCACAATCCAAACTGTCTTGAAACATACATTTGTGGTTCAGCATGTGTTTGTGATGACGTTTGTTCATCAAGAATTTCGAAACGTGTTTGTTGTGGTGCAGGCTGTCTGATTTCACGTATGTTACTTTCCGCCTGTGATTGGAATCGCAAATGCGTAATATCTTCGTTAATTGCTTGTTTTTCCGGTGCCGTTACAGATACGGATGTGGTTGCAGACTCTGTGCTTGTTCGATCCTGTTCACTACGCTCTTCAATGGTTTGCAACAACTCTGTTCGCAATTTCTGAAATTGTCGCTTCGTTTGCGCTTCTATTTTGACTATGCGGTTATCATATATTTTCAGCGCTGCTTTTGTGATACGTTTGTGTAACACACTGTTTTCAACAACTTCACGCGCTGTACCTGCTGCTTGTCTAGTAATTTCGTTTATCTGTTTCTCTAGTTTCTTGACTTCTCCCTGGGTGTTGTTGCGTAATGTTTTGATCTCGTCCTGAATGTCATTACGCAATGTTTGTACGTCCGCTTGTACCTTGTCAATGTCTGTTCTCAATTGATTGTGACCTGTTGTTAAGTTTCCTATCACTTCTCGAGATTCTTTTGCCTCGTCTTCAATATGATTAAGGTGTAACTGAATTTTTTTGTTTTGTTCTTTAATCGCACGCATTTGTCTCGTGGTTTCTGCATTCTGAATTTGAATTTGGTTCGCTATGTCTTTATTTTGCTTGTCATAGTTTCCGTAATTTGTTGTAATAATTCTGCCAGATTGGTGGGTCCTATTGCGTTTTCTTCCGACGTCCTACGCTCTGTGTTTTCGCCCAAGTGTTGGTTCACAACCGATTGCATTGAACTGTGCTGTGACATGTTTCTGCTCGCATTCCTTGTACTCTGTGGTGAGGGAGCTCTGATTACTTGTACTATGGGTTCTACGTATTCAAGACGCAAGTTAGAATCCCCATCGACTGTCTCTCTACTTTCCTGCTCCTCTGTCGTATGCTGACTTACGTTTTCTATGCCTTGACGTACATTATCCTCGTTATGGTGCGTTATATGTCCTATTTCTCGCGATACTGCATCGTCTGTTGTACTGTCCATTTTCATGCTGGGTCTCTACCTCAATTCGGTCAAGGTCTCGATTTGCCATTGGTAATCTTTCCGAATCCCTTATTTTCTGTTTTAAAAGCAATTCACGCGCCCTACTTCGAGTCAACATGCGCTCATACGAACTCACGCGTTTCATAAACTTTTTGTTCACACGACTTGACACTCATTATACCCAAGACTGACAATCCATTCACTTACTTGTTGGGTCAGAACCAACTTGTCAACGATGTATCCGCCACCTGTGCGCTTGCATTGAGGAGAAAACTTAATTCTAACAATTTTTAAAAATTCATAACTTAATTATGCTATTGTCTCTGCTAGAATGTCTCACTATCTATCGCTGCAGCTAATGTTTTCAACTATTTATGCCATTCAAAATTTTTTTTTTACGAAAATTTTTTAACAGGATATTTTTATGACTTAGTTAGGCATGTGGTCGACCTTCAATCGTGGTATTTTACCATCCTGGCAGGGTCGCCATTTTCCAACATTCTGTGTGGTGTCTGTTTGTTCTATATCGTGTCTCCCTACCACTTTTGCGCAACGACGCTCTGAGCGTGTTTTTTAGGGAATTGACTAGTTTGAACCTGGGACCTGTTGCTGGTAAGGAGACGCCAGACCACACATGACATGTAGAGTTCAGAAGAGTTCAGTGAGACTAGCGATGATATAACCAAATGCTTAATGATTTCAGCGTCACCTCCACTGCACTCCCTGTAAAAGAATCTTAATACTAACTAAATTTAGTGGAAGGGGTTCAAGGCTTTCCTATTTTTAGTTATCTGGTAAAATAACGTCGAAAAAGCAGTTAAGTTTAGCATTGGAAATTTTATTCTACTCACAAAACACTTTATAAATTGCACTATTGATAAAAGGAAATGTTTTAATACAGGATGGTAAAAACCAACTGCGTTCAACAAATATGTGAACGAATATTCCCTGAATGGGTTTCCATGTTCTACAATGGATCGAAAGATGACCTATGCCATATCACATCTACAATCTAGGTTTAAATTAAGTTTCACAAAAGAGAAAATTATCAAAATGGTCTACAGTGACCCTCAATTATCTTTAATTACTTATCTAACTTGTCGTAAATTACAGTGGCTGATGTGGCTTCTCAATAACTATATAACAGAAAAATCATCGTGTTTCAGATTTTTTACTTCAAGTGGCAAATGTGAACACCATGAGCTTTAATTGACGATCGACACCAGTATTACGCAAAAAGGGGATGTAACAGATGAAACTTCTGCAGTTCTGAGTGAAGCTTTATGCGCTGTTATGCAGCATCGCATGCGTTCATTACCTTGTCGGTGTTCGTCAGGGGGCGGCGGACAGCACAGCTCCGCTCACCTCGCCGTCTCGGAAGCAACCCTCTCCTAACTTCTCCTTACTACAATTTACCGAAGTTGGTTTACAAAAAAGACTATCTGGCTGTGTTGTCATCTGACCAATCACGGTCTCAATGTTAACCTTAAGCTCTGCCTAGAAAAATTCTCTTTATCCAATGAGAAACGTTATACTTTTCGTGGTGGGGCAATGTTTTTAAAGTCTGCAACGTAACAGAGACACGAAAAAGTCTCATGCTAAAACTTGCAGCTGGTGTGGTCCTTTTAGTGTTATCGTAAGATCTATACTGTTCTTCTGGAGGGCTCTATCTTTTAACATGGGCTGGGGGGTTGTCCTGACGTAACAGAGACGCGAAAAAGTCTCACGCTAAAACTTGCGGCTGGGGTAGCCCTTTTTGTGTTATCGTAAGATCTATACTGTTCTTCTGGAGGGCTCTGGCTTTTAACATGGGCTGGGGGGTGGTCCTAGCAGTTAGCTGGCGACGCGGGTGTCCGTCCCTTATCGTAGGGCCTTACAGCTTAACACGGTTCTGCTCTCGGCTTCTGTTCTCGTTTCTCCCCTCGGAACTGCGTCTGTCTCACAGTGGGACGGTATGACATGCATTTAGGCATTCTTGTGTTAGTCTGTGGTATTCCATTTGCTCACTCGTTACTCGTATTACTTTGGTTAATTTAATGTCACGATTTATTCGGAGCTATGTGACATACTACTGGATTTGCTTATCACGTCAGGATTTTCATGGAAGGTGTTGGATTTGCCTGACACCTTACAACATGTTTTCGTTTATATTTATTATTTCTCACTCAGTGCAACTACACCCTGCTGCAGTGCAGCAGAAATCAGCACTACCTGATATACCGTTCAGGATACACAAGTGTTATTCTCTATACACTCTTCACTGCTACTCATCAACTGACTGTCAGTGAATCTAAATGTGTGACCGTAGGCATAGCAATGGATTGTGACTGTGACTTAATAACTGAAATTCAGAATGTTCAAGGTGGTGCTAAAGTGTTGTTTTTTAAATGAATGAAGTGGGACCATCTAGGCAGCATGATGGAGTATATAGATCATCAGATGACAGCTGAGTGTAGCCTGTCTCATCCTCCTCTATATCGTTTCCAAGAAGTCATACATCATCGACATGTACCCGAGTTTGTGATGTTAATGTTTCGAAACTCTTCAGAGTTTATTTATTTATATCATTGAAATGTTGTGCATTTGCATCCTAACAGAATACAGGGGAATTTGAAGCAAATAAAAACAATGATTCGCAAATGTATTGTGTTGGATGATGACTGTGTACAGGTAATAATAACGGTAACAAAAAATGTATAAATATATAATAAAATAATTATTTATTTCCCCCTCCCCACCCACCTCGTTCTGTCATTTATTGCTTCTAAAGTGTTTTAAAAGTTTATAAAGATGCACAGTACTTGTAGCTCAGAAAAAAAGGGAATTGCAGAGGTTTATACAAAATGGCGTAGTACCATTACTTTCCGCAAGGAAACAGTACAGCTTTGACTGTTAGTTTATAGATTACCAAAAGAACTGTCTTCCAAGATTTCAAAGTTGCTACTGAAACTGTTTAATAATTTACGTAAAAACATTAACAATAGAAACAAAGTTTTCTTTAACGTTCAGTCATTGCAAATTATTTCACGTCAGAACGCACAGAAAGTTCATATTTTCATTTCTCAGTTATTTTACGTAGCTTCAATTCATTTAAAGAGAGGCGATGATGTTAAATTGGCGACCTCAGACGAGGACAGCCAATAAAAAGATGGGATAAATTTTGTGTTGCATATTTAGTTTGTAACATTTCATGTTTTTTAATTGTGTTGTCTGTTTCATGTATCGAAACCTATCTGAGACAATAACATCCGATAAAGCATAAAAAGACAAAGGAAGAGAGAAAAATCAGCATGAAGAATGCAAGAAATAACGCGATAATATATATCACGAACTCCAGGAAAAGAAACCTATGATAAGGGTGGAAAATCTTTGTGCTAATAGAATTGTCAAAGTACATTTGCCTGAACTCTTTTCCTTCTTATAATTTAAAAAAAGAGCGTGTGATGTTTTATTTAGTAGAAATCTTAATTAAAAGTTACGCGCAACAAGATGGTGAAGTTTTGCTAACGCGAAGAGATAATGTCGAGATGCTCCTAGATTTTTTAAAAAAATAGCGTTTATTGTAGGAAAAGTGAATGTTTCAACTTTAGTAATTTACGAGAAAAACCACTGGAGCAGGGAAAGGTCGGTTAAGTTCCATAACTGTGGGAAAGGATGATAAACAACATCGGGAACCAAATGCCGAAGATCGGCAAATTCCTGATCAAGAAATCGAAAGAACAAGTTCCACTGAGAATAATGCGGATTTACCTGCGGAATTCGAAGACGACGTTGAATTGCCATGTTCCGTATCAGGTCCATTTTCAGAGATATACAAAGGACTAGCCACAACGATACAGAAAAACTTTACCCGTCTTGCTAAGGAACAAACGGTACAAATTAGTATGCGTATTCAAAATCAGACGGATAAAAATTTTGAACAATATGCTGATGAACAAAAGGCACAAATAAGTACAGAAATTCAACAGCATAGGAACGAAAACTTCGAACGTTTTGCTAATGTGCAAACTGAGCTATTGAGTGCACGTATCGAGCAGAAAATGAGTGAAGATTTTGAGCGTTTAGCATAAGAGAAATCCGCTCAACTTACTAGATTGAATGCTAATCTAAAAACAGTCACGAACGAGTTAGCAAGTTTCAAACTTGCGTTTAAAGGGGTTACCAGAATCAGTAAAGCAAATGAAATTGAAAGATACCCAATCTGAGTTATAGAATGCTAGACAACAGATATCTTCCCAAAGTAACCAGATGAACGATGAATTTATCTAGTTTCAGAACAGAGATGAACGACTGTTTAACTACAGAAAGCGATAGAATTAACACCGAATTTGTTAACGGTTGCATAAAAAAGATGCCTAAGTTAACGAAACATAAAAAAATTAATTACGCACCGCAATGCAAAATCCAGGTGCAGAGGTTTTGACCAAAATGATAACGATGAAGTCAAAAGAATTATTTAAAATTAAACCTATGTTAACACTCAAACTTCCGAGACGGAAACAAGGTGTTGAAGCTCAGTGAAGAAACTACAGCAAGAGCTGTCAGCTGCATGCAATAATACAGGCGAAATTCCAGCACCAGTAATCAGCAACAAAGATGAATACTTTGCTCCACTGCAACCCGAAATGTTGTGTTGGGAAGTGAATTATTATAAAAATCCTTATACAAACTACCCGCAGTGCAAGACGGGAGCAGCGAATGCTTTATCCACGATTCTGGTGCATAAAGTCTTCTAAAGCAACCTCAATGTCAAGTGTACGTATACGATAAGAAAGGAGGAGCTCATACAGTAATTTTCGTAAGGAGCTTTCGAAGGGTGCTGCGCAGTTCATGGACAGACACTCGGAAGATACAATTTGTAGTTTCACATATTCACGGTGATGGGGCCATCTGAGCATCGGAAATAATAGATCGATGTGAAAGTTACGATCAATTTGAAAGAGCTTCTGTTGCCAGATATTGGTCTCCATGCGTTCAAGAAAGATTACGTAAAGAAGTTTACTCCCTAGAAGGTTACAGTAGTAAGCAGGGAACATTACTAAAATGTTTCAAAAAATACATAAAGAAAAGAAGGTACTGAGATGACCCAATAACAACGAAAGACATAATCCGATTTCTCAAGGCAAAACTGCCTCCGACCCTGAAAGATAAGTTGTTTCGTGCGTCTGAAACTGACACAGGATAATTCATGTCATTAGGTGATTCAATTGAATTGGTATACGAGGACACCAAAACGTGGACTCATGAAAATTGTCACAATAACGGTAAAGAGTATCCACGGCAGTATAGTGATAGTAATAACAGTAATAATAATAATTATGATAATAATGATGATAATAGCCTTAGCTGTATTCGCAATGGTAATGGTAACGGTACATCCTCACCTCAAAAAATTCTAGAAATATCTACGCTAATGACGGTTCTAACATACCACCATTTTGCAAAAAGAGGCCGTACGATAATAGATACGATGATGGGTAACAAAATAATAATAATAATAATAACCATAATAATAACAATACGAGGTCAGATGGTTGCCAAGGTAATGTCCAAAGTAACTGTCAAAAGTATCCTGTACCACAGAGCAGTAGTTCGCAGAATTCAAATCAAAATTAAACCCAAAATAATAACAGTTATAATACTAGCAGTGAAAATCCGAACTGGAGAGCACAAAAGCAACTGATGAGACTTAATGAAGTTATCGAAAGTAATAAACCATCTAACAGCAATTCAACAAACTAATTTCGCACCCTCAAATAGTGGTCGGGAATAGTGAAGGGGGAAAAACTACAGAACAGATCAATTTGATCAGATATAATGAAGGTAATGAGTTACTTTCTGATGAGAACTGCTGTAAAGAAGAAAATGACACTATAGTCCAAGCTACATTTGCAGCTGTAGTAGGTAGTGAATCTACCATAATAACTATAGACACAGGTGCGTCAGTAAATGTACTTTCCCTCAAGCTATTTAAGCAAAATAATGCTCGTTCTTGGTGATGAAGAATCTGTAGACTAGCCGTATATTAGGAATTGGATTTCTATAAGAGGGTGTGTGTGTGTGTGTGTGTGTGTGCAAAAATCGCAGGAGAGCTTTTGTAAAGTTTGGAAGGTAGGAGACGAGGTACTGGCAGAAGTAAAGCTGTGAGTACCGGGCGTGAGTCGTACTTCGGTAGCTCAGTTGGTAGAGCACTTGCCCGCGAAAGGCAAAGGTCCCGAGTTCGAGTCTCGGTCGGGCACACAGTTTTAATCTGCCAGGAAGTGTCATATCAGCGCACACTCCGCTGCAGAGTGAAAATCTCATTCATGAAACATATTGCCGTGCCACCTAATTGATTTCCAGAACCAAAAGAGAGTCGGTAAGCATAGATATTATGATGGAAGTTATTTACTGGCATATCCATATTCAAACAGGAGACAGGAAATGTAGGTATTATGATGGAAGTTGTTTACTGGCATATCCAGACTGAAACAGAGTAAGAGGACTGTATCCTTATAAAGATCTAAAGAAATATGTACAGTGATCATGAAACTTTCATCATCTTCTACAATGAAGAGCCAAAGGAACTGGTATACCTGCCTAACATCGTGTAGCGCCCCCGCCAGCGCACAACGGTGTGACATCGATTAGACTAATGTCTGAAGTAGTGCTGGAGGAAACTGACACCATGAATCCTGTGGGGTTGTCCATAAATCCGTAAAAGTAGGATTTCTTCTGAACAGCAGGTTGCTAGGCATCCTAGATTTGCCCAATACTGTCCATGTCTTGGGAGTTTGGTGGCCAACGGAAGTGTTTCAACTCAGAACAGTGTTTCTGGAGCCACTCTGTAGCAATTCGGGACGAGTGGGGTGTCGCACTGTCCTGCTGGAATTGCCCAAGTCCGTCGGAACGAACAATGTTCAAAAATGTGTGTGAAATCTTATGGGACTTAACTGCTAACGTCATCAACCCCTAAGCTTACACACTGCTTAATCTAAATTATCCTAAGGACAAACACACACACCCATGCCCGAGGGAGGACTCGAACCTCCGCCGGGACCAGCCGCACAGTCCATGACTGCAGCGCCTTAGACCGCTCGGCTAATCCTGGGCGGCGGAACGAACACTGGACATGAGTGGATGCAGGTGATCAGACAGGATGCTTACGTAAGTTCCAGCTGCCAGAGTCGTGACTGAACATATCAGGGGACCCATAAGACTCCAACTGAACGCGCCCCACACCATTACAGAGCCCCCACCATCTTATGTCCATGCGTCGATACAATCTGAAGCGATACTCGTTCGACCAGGCAACATGTTTCCAGTCATCAACGTCCAATGTCGGTGTTGACGAGCCCAGGAGAGGCGTAAAGCCTTGTGTCGTGCACTCATCAAGGGTACGCTAGTGGACATTCCTGATATTCACGGTACACTCGTGAAATGGTCGTACGGGAAAATCCCCACTTCATCGCTACCTCAGAGATGCTGTGTCCCATTGCTCGAGCGCCGACTATATCACTACGTTCAAACTCACTTAAATCTTGATAACCTGCTATTCTAGCAGCAGCAACCGATCTAACAACTGCGCCAGACACTTGTTGTCTTATATAGGTGTTGCCGACCGCAGCGCCGTATTCTGCCTGTTTACATATCTCTGTATTTGAATGCGCATTGCTGCGTCCAGTTTCTTTGGCGTTTCAGTTTATGTTATATACGAGACGCGACAATAAAGTAATGAGACGGAGGTGAAAAAAATGTTGCTTTCCGTTTTAGTCAAGTTTAGTGTTGTCTCCGTCAAAGTAGTTCCCTTCTGATTGCACATACTTTTCCAGCGCTTCTGCCATTGATGGTAACAGTTCTGGAACTCATCTTCTGTAATATCCTCCAAGACCCTCGTGACAGCTTTTTGGACATCTTGTGCTGTTTGAAAATGGTGTCCCTTGACCGCCGTTTTGACTCTTGGAAATAGAAAAAAGTGGCATGGAGCGATATCTGGTGAATAAGGTAGCTGTGGTAGTACTGAAATTTGTTTTGAGGTTAAAAATTGCTGTACTGACAGAGCAGTATGGGATGGCGCATTATCGTGATGCAGAATCCAATTATCAGCAATATTGGCACAGACACGAAGAACTCTTTTACGAAGTCTTTCTAAAATTTCTTTGTAATAATATTGGTTAACTGTTTGTCCAGGAGGCACCCACTCTTTATGAACAATTCCCTTGGAATCAAAGAAGCACACAAGCATGCATTTCACTTTTGACTTTGACATGCGAGTTTTTTTTTTTGGGTCTGTGTGGTCCCTTTGAGCACCAATGCGAACTTTGGCGTTTTGTCTCTGGATCGCACTGAAAAAACCAAGTTTCATCATCAGTGATAACACGGCTCAACAATTCTGGATTGATTTCCATTTGCTCTAACAGACCAGCTCCCACACTTTTCCGTGTTTCTCGCTGTTGTGGTGTGAGATTTTTGGCGACCATTTTTGCACAAATCTTTCTCATACCAAGATCTTCAGTTATTATTAGACGAACCTTTTCTGGATTGATGTTCAGTTCTTCTGCAATCATTTTCACAGATAATCTTCGTTCAGATCGTACGAGTTCACGCACTTTGGCCAAGTTGACATCCGTCCATGAGGTTGATGATCGTCACTGCGGTCTTCATCTTCAACATTCGTTCAGCCTTCACTAAACATTTTATGCCAACGAAAAACTTGAACTCTTGACATAACCCCCTCTCCAAAAGCCTTTTGAAGCTTACCATAAGTTGTCGTCGCGTTTTCACCCAATTTAACGCAAAAAGAAATGGCATACCCGTTGCGCAATATTATGCGGTTCCATTTCCGTGACGAGAGACACAAACACATGCTAACTTATTACAGCACAACTCACGACTGAGCAGTTGCATTGATATGCCGCTTGGACTAGAATCAGCTTACAGACCAAGGTCAAAGATATTGTGCCTACGCAAGCCTCCATCTAGCAAAGAAAATCAGTCTCATTACTTTATTGTGGCACCTCGTATATTAATAGTTGTGTTGTAAAGCCTTGTGTATAGTAGATAAATTTTTCCTAGTTTAATGATGGTGCCAGTGAAAGATAAAGGTAAAAAAATAAAGATAAACTAATATCTTTGTGAAAGAAAAACTAGTCATGCCAGGCAAGGAAATCTTTTTATACAAAATGCCTGTGGAACAGTAGGAAACTGCTTTAGAGACAAACTAAATAGTGCTGCAGAACACTACAATTGTTAAATGTACATAGCAGTATTAGTTTCAAGAATGTTCACAAGTCAAAGTTCTGCAGACATTCTGCCTAGCTATGGTATTATTTACGTTTGTATTTTTTGTATATGTGCCTTTTAGTAAGTAAGTGTGTGTTTTACATGAAAGTACGGTACTAAACAAGAGTATGAACTAAAAAATTTACATACTTAATGAAATGAGACTAGAAGTTTCAGTGTAGTTACTTTTTGCTGAAGTTGTCAGAATATGTATTTAAGTACACAGAAAGTATAGAGCAATTCTTTTCAGTAATATTAAATTAATGATCACTGTGTAAATACCTTAGTTCAGAGGCAGGGGCTCAGATCATCAACTTTAATTATTTTGCAGTTAAATCGTATGCATATAATTTTTGGCACTGTCTGATGTCTTTTGTAGCGAGACAGTTTTGGCGATCATCTTTTTGTTCAAGGTAGAAAGATTTGAAAAAGCTCTTAAACAGCGGTTTCCTTCAGCTAATGAATTAAATCGGGTACCAAATATTCCCAGAATACACATATGCAAAGCACAGACACACAGTACAAAGAAACGAGGAAATATACTGTCCGCAGTGTACTTTTAAAGATTATAAGCGACTGTTATTGTAAGTAACGTAAATACGTGTTAGCGTCTTCATATTATACACTGGTGAGCCAAAATATGCTTAATAGCTTAGCTTGTTTGTCCGTCTTCGGAAATGAATACATCACTGATTCTGTGTGTCAGGTATCCTACAGTTTGTTGGCAGGTTCGTGGAGGCATGAGGTTCAAAAAATGGCTCTGAGCACTATGAGACTTAACATCTGTGGTCATCAGTCCCCTAGAACTTAGAACTACTTAAACCTAACTAACCTAATGACATCACACACATCCATGCCCGAGGCAGGATTCGGACCTGCGACCGTAGCGGTCACGCGGTTCCAGACTGAAGCGCCTAGAACCGCACGGCCACACCGGCCGGCGGAGGCATGAGGTATCAGATGTCTACGCACAGGTTATGTAATTCGCCCAAGTAACTGGGATTTGCGCACGCGGTGATGGCGCTCGATAGCGACCCAGATGGGTTCCATAGAATTTACATCGGGCGAATTTGGCCCCCGAGACATCAACATGAGTTGACTATAATGCTCCTCAAACCACTGTAGCACGGTTCTGGCTCCGAAACACTGACAATTGTTTCCAGAAAGAGATTTTCAATCTGCACCGGAGTGTGCGCTGATATGAAACTTCTTGGCAGATTAAAAGTGTGCCGGACCGAGACTCGAACTCGGGACCTTTGTCTTTCGCAGGCAAGTGCTCTACCAACTGAGCTACCCAAGCACGACTGAGCTACCCAAGCTCTCCCTCTCGCAGGAGAGCTTCTGTGAAGTTTGGAAAGTAGGAGACGAGGTACTGGCGGAAGTAAAGCTGTCAGGACGGGGCGTGAGTCGTGCTTGGGTAGCTCAGTTGGTAGAGCACTTGCCTGCGAAAGGCAAAGGTCCCGAGTTCGAGTCTCGGTCCAGCACACAGTTTTAACTTGCCAGGAAGTTTCACTGACAACTGTACTGCTGAAATATAACATCGCCGTCGGGGAAGACATCAAGTATGGAGGGATACAGGTGGTTCGCAGCAGTTAGCATGTCTTAGATTACTACCACAGGTCCCAAGCAAGCGCAGGAGAAAAGTCTCCCTTAGCATAATACTGCTTCCACCAGCCTGCTTCCGTTACGCGCTGCACGATTCGAGTTGCCGTTCACCTCGATGACGGCGTTTATGGAGACGACCATCGACATAGTTTTGCAAAATGTGATTCTTCCGAAGAGCCGACACATTTCCACTGATCGACGGTCGAATCTCGATGGTTTCGGGCCCACTGAAATCGTAACTGACGAAGTCGTTGGGTCAACATGTGAACAGATAGGGGTTGTCTGCTGCGGAGCTCCATGTTCAACAATGTATGATGAACGATGTGCTCCGAAACATTTGTGTTTGCACCAGCACTGTGCTCGTTTGGCAGAGATGCCACAGAATACCATGTATCGCATTTTACAGAGCAGACAAGCCTCCGAATCCCACGTTCTGTGAAGAGTCGTGGACGTCTAACCATTTAGAGCCTAGTGGTAGTTTCACTGTCCTATCTCTTTTCATAGATGATAACGACAGCAGCACGTGAACATTTGACCAGCTTCGCCGTTTTCGAGATACTCGTTCACTGTCTGTGCGTGATAATAATCTGCCCTTTGTCAAAGTCGCTTATCTCAACGGATTTCCCCATTTGCAGCCCATATCTTCGCTAGGGTGATCCCCCGTCCGCGTTTGCTCCGCTTATATATTTCTCTTACCACATCACGTGCCCGCAACGGCACTAGGCGGCATTTAGCGTCTCGGTGGGCAGTAGTCATAATGCTTTGGCTCAGCAATATATGTAAATCAAGTTGATCGACGAAATATCCGGGTAAAAAGACCACACACTCATTGAAACGATAGCTATCCTGGACTTATACAAAGCGAATAGTTTCGACATCACAGTGACCCAGTCAAAACACTTGATGTAATCCAAACAGTGAAACCAAATACCAGAGTCATTAATATTAAAGACTTTTATGTGCAGTATCAGGTATAAAAAATCCTATATGAAACACGAGTAGATGCTTTGCCGGGCTCAAAAAGCTACGACGCGAGTGAACACAGTGTGTGCCACAAACTGTCGTCTCCGCGTGGCCAGAATCTTGCGTGACAACAATGCTCCGCGCGAGACTCCTGACTGTCATCGTCGAATGTTGGTCAAGTGATAGTGCATTCGTTTGAGCATTTTACAGTGTCTGTTTCTATATACTGACATTAATAAAATTCAGGGAAAAATTTGTGACGCCATAAAAACCTCCTTGGATGTTGACCTAACACTATATGTTTATTTTTGAGAACAACATTCAGCTACTATTCAGTTTGATCGTCATTGAAAAAGTTCATGGTTATAAGTGAATTTTTGATTACATGAGTCATTTGTCGTTACACTGATATTGCCTGTCATTCATTCAATTGTGGCTCTTTGTAATTTGTTGAGGCATTTCGTAATTCACTTTTTCATTCTTGGCGTTTGCCTTTGCCGCTTCACTGAGGCCTGTGTTCAAACTTTGCCTCGATTAAAAATTGTTCGTCCACCTATTTAGGCGCGGTCCCATGAAAAAAAGAGGCGAAAATCTGGGATGGACGTACAGTCCTCAGCCTTTAACTTGAATTCATAAATGCATGCAACATTGACATAAAGTATTACAGAACGTATAAACATGACTGTATGAAACATTACGAAAAATAGATAGTATCTTAAAATATTTTGTGTTTTATACCTTGTTTGTAAAATTTCAGGTTTTGCAATTGTATTGTGTAATTTCCTTTCCATGTATCGTAACCCATTTGAGACAATAACATCCAGTAAAGCATAAAAAGGCAAACAAAGAGAGGAAAATCAGCATAAAGAATTCAAGAAATAACACGATAATAGATCACGAACTCCAGGTAAGGAACGTATGTAAAGAATGTGCTCCGAAAATAGGATTGCCAAAGTTGATGTGCCTGGACTCCTTTCCTTTTTAGTAATTTAAACAGAAAAGGGTGTGAAGTTTTATTTAGTAGGAATCTTAACTGGAAGTTAAGCGCCACAAGATGGCGAAATTATGCTAAGCGAAGAGATAATTTCGAGGCGCCACTAGATTTTTTTCCTTTTTTTAAATAGTGTTACTTGCAGGAAAAGTGAATATTTCAATTTTAATAATTTATTCGAAAAACCAATGACGCTGGATAAGTTCAGTAAAGTTCCGATTGTTGTGAAGAGGGTGACATGCAGGATTGGGAATTAAATGTCGAAGATCGGCAAATTCCTGATCAAGAAATCGTAGGAACAAGTTCCGCTGTGAGTGATGCAGGTAGAATCCGAAGAAGACATTGAATTACCATGTCCCGTATAGCGTCCATTTGCTGAGCTACTATAACGTTTACGTAAATAGGAGAACTGTGACTCAAAATTCTCTTTGATTAAAGTTTGAATTTGTATTTAAGATATGGGAAGGCGGGAACGTTATAATTAGCAGCCCCTTTACGTAAGTTTAAAGAACCTAATTTGGCTTCTAAAAGATACAGAACTGCTAAAATTTAAAATAATTCCTCAACTGATTAATTTCATTGAAAGTTAGAATCCAAACTCTGTATATCTTTTCATCAGCTGTTCATGCCCGGGCGTTAGCAGGACGTCGATAATTGACTACGCGCGAAAAATTTGAACTGCCACGCTGAATGAACTTTGACATAGAGAAAATCTGATTATTATCTACTGCATAAAAAGTAAATTTACTTTTAGAAAATGATTTATACGTTAAAAAGAGCCGATCTTTGGCTGTTGGCATATGATCGAATGCTCTAGTCAACGTAGTGCTACCAAATTCTGATGAGCTGCAAAGAGATTCCTGTTAACGTTTATCAATAGGATACAGTGTCAAACTCCTTGAAATAAAACAAGTTATTATCTGAAATAATTATTATTCAACTAACGAAATTACACTAGTGAATGAAGGCTGATGCCTGCATGCTTGGCCCAAGATATCGGAGGCAAGAGTCACACAGACACAACACATGACATCATTAATTAATGTAATTCCTGTCATAGTCTGCACTGGCACGAGGACTTTAGCTATCTATATTTAGATAGCATCACACATATAGTTATACATTAAGAAAAGTTTATTTCATGCTAACACGCGTGTTCATCAGGACATGTACGTGGGTCAGGTTATATGGTATACTGTGGGTTGGCCCCCAGCGGGCTGGCAGTGAAGTTTGAATTACTCTTGCTGGCGCTCTCCGAAACAGTCTGCCAACAATCACTTTAACTTCACTGGTCTTCGCCACCATCTGCTTACGTCCACCACAGGGCGTGTCAAAAGTGAAGTGCACCGTAGTTACCACTGTGGATAACATGCTCACTTACATATCAGGACGAAAAAATCGTTCCAGGAATTCTCACATCCACAGTAATTACTTTGTCCCATGTCGGACTAACAGCGCGTACTTTCAGTTTAGCACGTTCACTGTGTCCCACTTCACTCAGTCTTATAAAGTGGTCCAGAACGTTTATTGTTCAATATTTCTCTAGTCTAGTGTCTATTCTGGGTGTATCATAATTAATGGCGTAAATGCATACAGTTGAAAGCACATGATACTAGAAACAAAAAAGTCTCAGTAAACATAGGGTCGAAAATGTATACGTTAAGAGCTTATAGCAGTTTCTCATCTTCGATACTGCGAAACAAATCTCTTCTACTGAAAGCTCTTTGCTTTCCATAGTTTGGGAAGTGGCAGTATGGACCAAAACAAGAAAAAAATGTCCAGAAAACATGTGCTCTAAAATGTATATCAACAATATTTACATACAATTTTGCGTTATACATAGGGATCAGTACTTATTAATTTTTCTCTATTATATCTGCTTCATAGAGGACATTAACGATCACCAAACTCATCAGTTTAATCCGAATATTTTACGCAGGTTTACATACCCCAAAAAAACTTTTGCATCACCCCGGTTCCCAGAACTCCTGAAGATAGACGTTGACTGTGGGTATTGTATAACAGACACAGTCCCTTTGACTGTTCAGAGATGTCACTAAACCCGGCCGAAGACGTAAACAACCATGCATGAGCAGCACCTATTAGACGGAGGGGGTCCGACAGCCGATCAGTTCCGGTCATTCCATCAGGAAGGAAGTACACGGCTCGTGTTGTCAGTAGTTCAACCATGCCTAGACGGTCAATACCGCGGTTCGATCGCGTCCGCATTGTTACTTTGTGCCAGGAAGGGCTCTCAACAAGGGAAGTGTCCAGGAGTCTCGGAGTGAACCAAAGCGATGTTGTTCGGACATGGAGGGGATACGGAGAGACAAGAACTGTCGATGACATGCTTCGCTCAGGCCGCCCAAGGGCTACTACTGCAGTGGAAGACCGCTACCAACTGCTTATGGCTCGGAGGAACCCTGACAGCAACGCCACCATATTGAATAATGCTTTTCGTGCAGCCACAGGACGTTGCGTTACGACTCACACTGTGCGCAATAGGCTGCATGATGCGCAACTTCACCCCGGAGGTCCATGGCGAGGTCCATCTTCGCAACCACGACACCATGCAGAGCGGTACGGAAGGGCCCAACAACATGCCGAGTGGACAGCTCAGGATTGGCATCACATTCTCTTCATCGATGAGAGGCAACACGGACACCTGAACGCCTTAGTCACACTGTGCAGCGAGTGCAGGAAGGTGGAGGTTCCCTGCTGTTCGCGGGTGGCATTATGTGCGGCCGACGTACGCCGCTGATGGTCATGGAAGGCGCCGTAACGGCTGTACGATACGTGAATGTCATCCTCCGACCGATAGTGCAACCATATCGGCAGCTATTGGTGAGGCATTCGTCTTCATGGACGACAATTCGTGCCCCCATCGTGCACATCTCGTGAATGACTTCCTCCAGGATAACGACATCGCCCGACTAGAGTGTCCAGCATGTTCTCCAGACAAACCCTATCGCACATACCTGAGATAGACTGAAAAGGATTGTTTATGGACGACGTGACCCACCAACCACTCTGAGTGATCTACGCAGAATCGCCGTTAAGGAGTGGTATAATGTGGACCAACAGTGCCTTGATGAACGAATGCAGGTATGCATCAATGCAAGAGGACGTCCTACTGGGTATTAGAGGTACCTGTGTGTACAGCAATCTTGACCACCACCTCTGATGGTCTCGCTGTATGGTGGTACAATATGCAGTGTGTTGTTTTCGTGAGCAATAAAAGGGGTGGATATGATTTTTGTGTTGATTTCTAATCCAATTTTCTGTACAGGTTCCGAAACTCTCGGAATCGAGGTGATGCAAAACTTTTTTTTTATGTGTCTATATATATCAACGTTTTATAATTAAAATGAAATAATTTTATATTAACATTTTGGGTAATGTCTATAGCCTGAGTCTTAATAACATTAAACTCAGTCATTTTGCGTCACATAAATAAAATATTTAGACCGTCATTTGTATCTTGTCGAAAAGATGCAGCCGGTGGGTTTGGTGCAGAAGACTTGGACCTATGTCTCTTGTTTGTTCCTGTCTTGCATAAGACGAGGACCAGTACATTGGAAATGTGATAGCACTTGTTCAACCTTTTCAATCTTACGTCTATAACTGCTGTTCCTGATTTTAGTTTGGCTGAATACGCACTTAGTGTCCGCGTTAAAATGTCACATAGTTAATAATTTTGTTGTAAATCCAGCCAGTTCTGAAAAGGCCATATCGATGATGCTTCGTTGAATGGTTCGTTCTCTTCAGTCATCGTTGGTGCCGCTCTTCCAGGATATTTTTCCAGCAGTAGCGATGTCAGAAACATGATGTTTTACCGGATTCCTGACATTCACGGAACACTCGTGAAATGGTCGTACGGGAAAATTACCACTTCGTCACTACCTCGGAGATGCTGTGTCCCATCGCTCGTGCACTGACTATAACACCACGTACAAGCTCACTTAAATCTTGATAACCTGCCATTGTAACAGCAGTAACCGATCTAACAACTGTGCCAAACACTTGTTGTCTTATATAGGCTTTGCCGATCGCAGCGCCGTACTCTTCCTGTTTACATATCTCTGAAACCACATGCCTGTACCCGTTTCTTTGGCGTTGCAGTGTAGTTTACTCACAGAAACATCCGTTGATTCGTTAATTAATATTCTGAATTCCTGATATCCAATGTCGTCTGCTAATTCTCGAAAAAAAATGTGGCGTCAATACGTTCACATTTACACACTAACTGACAAACCCGGCATTTCCCGAGTATTCATTTCGCCAATTTCAACGGAAAAACTGTGTTTGAGTTGAAAAAACCAAAAGTTTTGTTTCCATGTATTCGTGAAAATAGCTTTGAAATTATGGAACAATCGTACAAATGGTACAAATGGCTCTGAGCACTATGGGACTTAACTTCTGAGGTCATCAGTCCCCTAGAACGTAGAACTACTTAAACCTAACTAACCTAAGGATATCACACACATCCACGCCCGAGGCAGGATTCGAACCTGCGACCGTAGCGGTCGCGCGGTTCCAGACTGAAGCGCCTAGAACCGCTCGGCCTCAGCGGTCGGCAACAATCGTACAAAGAAATATGCATAATGTATAAATGTATAAGTACAGTACCCAAATTAAGAAAAATGATCTCGTATAGTTTCTGTGCGTTGGGCGCCGCTGCGATCCGTGTCTAAAATGCGATTTGGTAAACGTCTCTATGGCGAAGCTATTTCACAGTTCTATACACGGCTATCGTTTACGCCTACAGTCGTAATTGCATTTCGCAGCTGAAAGCTGCCAAAAGCGCTGCCAGATTTCAGGATTTCTTTCAGTGGACTTGACTGTAGGAGTTTATTAGTAGCAAAGTATAAATGTATTAATTCTTCATGCAAGATGCGGCATTTTTTCACATAGCTCAGTGTTTATGATGTCATATCTCGTGAACTATGCGTGGCACCATGATATAGTTTTGTAGGTGCATTTAGCGGATATAGTCTTCGAAATTTATTGTGAACCGAGTTGGTAGCACAGAAGCAACAAATTTAAACGTTGTGCATGATGCGGCAGTTTTTAACGCATCTCATTGTTTATCACGTCGTGTGTCCCGGACTGTGATAGGTAGCTCGTTCTTCCCGCCACTACGATTCTTGCCTGACGGTAAGGGATACGTGTACCAAGTTTGGCTGAAATCGGGCGTGTGGTTTAGGAGGAGATTTGGAACACACACACACACACACACACACACACACACACACACACACATATATATATATATATATATATATATATATATATATATATATATATATATATATACTCTGATCCGTGCATTTCTAAGGCAGCACTTTGGCTATATTCCAATGTTTTCTTACGAATTTGTGGAAAATGAAGTAGTAAAACCTCACATGTAAGATAGCTAGTGCGCTTTCAGCGTTTTGCATTTTAAATTTTAATTTTTTGTTTTCTGGAACTCAGTCTTTGCTTGACCTTTTAATGGACGAAACTTTTGACGCTTTTCTAAGGTGAAAGATGTTGTTTTAAACATATTTAGCCAAAATACTGCAGTTTCATTACTTACAGTATACTTTTGTGGGACCATTTGCGATGGGTGGAAGCCTTTTTTTAAACTCGGACGTCATCTCCAACACTGATCGATAATGCTGGCTGCATTTCGCAGTCACTAATCTGACATTACCATCACTCATGAATTAGCTACTATCGAACAACAAAGTCAACACATAATTTCCGAGCCGGCCAAAGTGGCCGAGCGGTTAAAGGCGCTACAGTCTGGAACCGCACGACCGCTACGGTCGCAGGTTCGAATCCTGCCGCGGGCATGGATGTGTGTGAAGTCCTTAGGTTAGTTAGGTTTAAGTAGTTCTAAGTTCTAGGGGACTTATGACCACAGCAGTTGAGTCCCATAGTGCTCAGAGCCATTTGAACCATAATTTCCGACACCGATCTTGGCTTTCGGAGTATCTATGTATATTTATATATATGTGTATTTTGGCCCTGAACTTGTGGTACTCCCCTACGCTATGACAACGAACCACTTAGGATGTCCCACAATTATGACATTATGACACATGATGGAATGTTGGATGTTCATAAAGCAATGCTGCGGCGCAGTGGAAACTAAAACGTTCCTGGTAATGAACAAGAAACACACTATCGTACACTCAGCAGAAAAAAATGCTAAAAAAACGATATATTCAGAACAGAATTTTTTGATGCAAAATCACGTGAAAACATTCTTATTTAGGCGTAAAATTCTAAATTGGTAGCACTGCACGCGATTCAGATCTGACGGTATTTTGGTAGAGAGTTCGACCCCTAGCGAATAGACGTTTTCACGTCGCAACCACGTTCAGTATTATAGAACAGAACGTCTAATGAACGTAATATAGAACAGAACGTCGAATGAACGTAAGCAACCAGCATAAACTGCGAGCGTCTGGCTCTTGCTGACGATGGAGAACCTAGCTACTGCCGCCGTCCGTGGCAGTCGCAGCTTCGAGCTTCAGACGGAAGTTGCCCGGAGCGCCGCTGCGTGGCGCTGATGCCCGCGTCGGCCGGCCGCGGAGCGGGTCAAATCCTGATTGAATCCCGTGATTGATGGCGGCCGGATACGACACAGCCGGCGCCGTGTTTTTGTCCCCGCGGTCCGAGGCGACGACACGCGCTCCATGTGAGCCGACCGCCACCTCGCTGTGCTGCAGTATCTATTTGTGCGCCGTCCAAAATTGTGGACCATCATACTGAAGTGAACCGGCGGAAGTGCCTCATATGAAATAGGACCCATCCTCAAATAGTCAATTCACCTTCTCTCCCGCTATTTTGTAATTTAAGTTTAAACTATAATCAGCCTAATGAATGTTGCAGCACTTATTTTCGCTCTGTTTGTGAAGAAAAACTAAGCATAAATTTCTCATATTTGGTCATCCAAACATATTTTGCTGTCTCATTTTCGTGTGCTTGTTGGTCGTCGTATATATGTTATTTAAAAAAGCCTTAACTGACCTAGAAAATGTAAGTCAGTTCAGAGGCCGGATGAATAGCAAAACCATTCCAGACAAAGCACTGTGGTGTTCAAACCAACTTTCGGGCTGATGACAATTACACATTTTATTTATTATTTTCACTAACACTAACTGGGGTCAACATGACCACAAAAGCGCATTAAAAATGTATATCCCCCTTCTTTTCAAAACGATTGTTTTCGATATTTATACAGAGTAGTACCACTGTGCTCAGTATTACGCTAACTTAAATTGTTTGTTTCTTTGTTGAATGTAACGTTTATGAAAATAGAGTGATAATATTATGTTGAACACATGTTATACGAGACACCTGTATCAATAAAAATATTATTTCCCACTTATTTTTTTACTCATCGTTAGGTTTTCTTGCTTCAGCTTTTGTTATACTCTTTGTAGGAACACTGGGGTCAATATAATCCCATAAGCGCATTGAAAACTCATAACTCTTTTATTCTCGAAGCTAGTGTTTTCAAAACAAAAGACTTTCTTTTTCTGAATCAACTGTATCTAATGATGTTGTGTTCAGTTTTATTTTTACTACACATTAACATTTACTCATGGTTGTTTGCACTGAGTACCACTGGGGTTAGTCTGAACCCAATCGAAATATATTTATATTTCTTGAACGTAATGTTTATGAAAAAGTATCATTACTGCTGACTTGAATAACTGTAATATATGTTTTTATGTTGATTCATTAAAATACTGCCCACATATCCGTTGTAAATTAGTTGAGGTCTTATATGGCTCCAGTGGCACTCACTGAGACAAAAAGTCCTGGTAGTAGGAGGATTAATTTCTACAGGGATTTCCGATCAACCGACTTCGGAAATATGTAAAGAGGAAATCAGTACTGAGCTCCGATGAGAATTTGATGACACCGAAATGGCTGATAATGGTACTATTGAAGATACGTATTATTCTTATCCATTAGTGATAACAGAAGTGAGAAACGTAAATCAACAGATCGAGATACACTGTGGAAGCGCATGTTTCCTGTCTGCTGTTTCAGCACGTCCATGAACAATGGAAAATCTTTAACACTGGAATTTCTGCTGCTGTATCCGTTGAGATTAATTGTGTCAAATACTCGATCAAATGGTTGGTGGATATGGAACTCTGTCCATGAACCATGGACCTTGCCCTTGGTGGGGAGGCTTGCGTGCCTCAGTGATACAGATAGCCGTACCGTCTGTTGAGAGGACAGACAAACGTGTGGTTCCTGAAGAGGGGCAGCAGCCTTTTCAGTAGTAACATAACCAAAACGGCCTTGCTGTGCTGGTACTGCGAACGGCTGAAAGCAAGGGGAAACTACGGCCGTAATTTTTCCCGAGGGCATGCAGCTTTACTGTATGTTAAATGATGACGGCGTCCTCTTGGGTAAAATATCCCCGAGGTAAAATAGTCCCCCATTCGGATTCCCGGGCGGGGACTACTCAGGAGGACGTCGTTATACGGGAGAAAAAAAACTGGCGTTCTACGGATCGGAGCGTGGAATGTCAGATCCCTTAATCGGGCAGGTAGGTTAGAAAATTTAAAAAGGCATATGGATAGGTTAAAGTTAGATCTAGTGGGAATTAGTGAAGTTCGGTGGCAGGAGGAACAAGACTTTTGGTCAGGCGAATACAGGGTTATAAATACAAAATCAAATAGAGGTAATGCAGGAGTAGGTTTAATAATGAATAAAAAAAATAGGAGTGCGGGTAAGCTACTACAAACAGCATAGTGAACGCATTATTGTGGCCAAGATAGACACGAAGCCCACGCCTACCACAGTAGTACAAGTTTACATGCCAACTAGCTCTGCAGATGACAAAGAAATTGAAGAAATGTATGATGAAATAAAAGAAATTATTCAGATAGAGAAGGGAGACGAAAATTTAATAGTCATGGATGACTGGAATTCTGTGGTAGGAAAAGGGAGAGAAGGAAACGTAGTAGGTGAATATGGATTGGGGGGAAGAAATGAAAGAGGAAGCCGCCTGGTACAAATTTGCACAGAGCACAACTTAATCATAGCTAACACTTGGTTCAAGAATCATGAAAGAAGGTTATACACATGGAAGAACCCTGGAGATACTAGAAGGTATCAGATAGATTATATAATGGTAAGACAGAGATTTAGGAACGAGGTTTTAAATTGTAAGACATTTCCAGGGGCAGATGTGGACTCTGACCACAATCTGTTGGTTATGAACTGTAGATTAAAACTGAAGAAACTGCAAAAAGGTGGGAATTTAAGGAGATGGGACCCAGATAAACTGAAAGAACCAGATGTTGTACAGAGTTTCAAGGAGAGCATAAGGGAACAATTGACAGGAATGGGGGAAAGAAAGTAGAAGAAGAATGGGTAGCTTTGAGGGATGAAGTAGTGAAGGCAGCAGTGGATCAAGTAGGTAAAAAGATGAGGGCTGGTAGAAATGCTTGGGTAACAGAAGAAATATTAAACTTAATTGGTCAAAGGAGAAAATATAAAAATGCAGTAAATGAAGCAGGCAAAAAGGAATACAAACGTCTCAAAAATGAGATCGACAGGAAGTGCAAAATGGCTAAGCAGGGATGGCTAGAGGACAAATGTAAGGATGTAGAGGCTTGTCTCACCAGGGGTACGATAGATGCTGCCTACAGGAAAATTAAAGAGACCTTTGGAGAAAAGAGAACCACTTCTATGAATATCAAGTCACGGCTGCAAAATACTAATGCGAATTCTTTACAGATGAATGGAAAAACTAGTAGAAACCGACCTCGGGGAAGATCAGTTTGGATTCCGTAGAAATATTGGAACACGTGAGGCAATACTGACCCTACGATTTATCTTAGAAGCTAGATTAAGGAAAGGCAAACCATTCGTTTCTAGCATTTGTAGACTTAGAGAAAGCTTTTGACGATGTTGACTGGAATACTCTGTTTCAAATTCTGAAGGCGGCAGGGGTAAAATACAGGCTGCGGAATACTATTTACAATTTGTACAGAAACCAGATGTCAGTTATAAGAGTCGAGGGACACGAAAGGGAAGCAGTGGTTGGGAAGGGAGTGAGACAGGGTTGTAGCCTCTTCCCGATGTTATTCAATCTGTATATTGAGAAAGCAGTGAAGGAAACAAAAGAAAAATTCGGAGTAGGTATTAAAATACATGGAGAAGAAATAAAAACTTTGAGGTTCGCCGATGACATTGTAATTCTGTCAGAGACAGCTAAGGGCTTGGAAGAGCAGTTGAACGGAATGGATAGTGTCTTGAAAGGAGAATACAAGATGAACATCAACAAAAGCAAAACGAGGATAATGGAATGTAGTCGAATTAAGTCTGGTGATGCTGAGGGAATTAGATTAGCAAATGAGAGACTTAAAGTAGTAAAGGAGTTTTGCTATTTGGAGAGCAAAATAAGTGATGATGTCGAAGTAGACAGGATATAAAATGTAGACTGGCAAGGAAAGCGTTTCTGAAGTAGAGAAATTTGTTAACATCGAGTATAGATTTAAGTGTCAGGAAGTCGTTTCTGAAAGTATTTGTATGGAGTGTAGCCATGTATGGAAGTGAAACATGGACGATAAATAGTTTGGACAAGAAGAGAATAGAAGCTTTTGAAATGTAGTGCTACAGAAGAATGCTGAAGATTAGATGGGTAGATCACATAACTAATGAGGAGTTATTGAACAGGATTGGGGAGAAGAGAAATTTGTGGCACAACTTGACTAGAAGAAGGGATCGGTTGGTAGGACATGTTGTTCTGAGGCATCAAGGGATCACAAATTTAGCATTGGAGGGCAGTGTGGAGAGTAAAAATCGTAGAGGGAGACCAAGAGATGAATACACTAACCAGATTCAGAAGGATGTAGGTTGCAGTAGTTACTGGGAGATGAAGAAGCTTGCACAGGATAGAGTAGGATGGAGAGCTGCATCAAACAAGTCTCAGGACTGAAGACCACAAGAGAGAGAAGAGAGTCTTATGTGAGTAAGAAATACTACGTTAAAGGCAAATCCAGATGTGATTAGTTATTTAGACTTTATAATATTTAGTGATCTCCATACAGCAAGTCAAAGCTCTTGAAAAAACCAAGAAAATCGTGGCAATTTTCAACTTCGAAAATTAGAATTACTGTAACAAATTCGTTGTTACAAAACATTAGCATATGCAGTATTTATCATGTGTGACATTAAAACTGTTGTGTGGATTGTGTCTAGAATGTGTCTAGTGCAGGTAGCAGTCTTTCAGTTGAAGCATCCGAGTACACCGCACAGAACTATTCAAAATTTTCAGCCACTAGATCCTTTCTGAGGCGCTCTTTCATCTGACCTCTTCAACCTTGCACTGGGGAAAGTGGTTCAGGAGAGTAATTTACATCTGTACAATGGTCTCCGATTTGAACACAGTGAAGGAAAACTCCTGGCTTATGCAGATGATATTTGAGCCGTGCTCACTTCGAACTATGCGTTTCCTTGAACATGGCTGTCTATCTGAGTTTGGTTCCCGCCTTTGTTGCGGTTATGCTGTGGTTCTTCCTCCTTCTAGGTGTGGCAGCAGCGATATGTATCTATATTTGCACCGTGTACCATCTTTGGTCTTGTGCATATAGTTTCCGGTTAGGGTGTGAGGGGGCAGTTGGTCGGTTGATGCAGACCAGGGAGGATATCTTCGTGCGGAGCTGTCGGCTGGGTCCGCTGGCGGTCCCTGCGCAGTGTCGGAGACGTGTGTGGAGCTGTCCGATTGCTACGAGCTTCGTGGTTCACCGACCCAGGATTGTCACGTCTGTAACAGTTTGGTCTTTGAGTTTTCATGTATCGATTGGTGGCTAGCAAGTTGTTTGGTCGGTCAGTCCGTGACTGTCTCTTGGTTGGGTTACCGACGGATCAAGTGTAGTTGTGCCCACCACCTGTCTCACCTAGGTGAATGTTAATGTTTCGAGGGCAGGCCTCCCCGCCTCCCCCCCAACCACCCCCCTCCACCCCGCCCCATGGAGGAGTCTGAGTGCCGTTGTCTATACTGCCCTTTTCATAGGTGTTTAATGGTCTGTTGGTAATCTTTTATAGCCAATGCTTTAAAGGAAAAAAAAAATATTATGTTTCATGTTAATCAAGGGCCTTCAGCCTGAATAAGTAAGTTTAAATTCTGGCAAGTGGATATTTTGCTGAAAGTTAGTGTTGTTGTGCTATCTTTTCATTTAGTGCGCTGTCAGACGCTTAAAGGTTTAAGGTATTTTGAATTTTTGGAAAATCAATTGTGGGCCTTCAGCCAATTAAAACCTTATTCTCAAAATTTCCCTTTAAGCGAAAACTTGCAGCCTTCTTCCTTAGAAGATTATGGTAATTTTAAAATTTTGAGATTTAATTGTGGCCTTCACCAGTTTGTATTGCGCCTTGTATATGTTTGTTCTATCCACTTTTGCCTTGAGGCTTTCTACCTAGCTGTGAGATATATACATGTATATAAATTATTTTATTTGCAATTTTCACTGCGTGTCTTCAGCCACTTGGAATTTATATTGTTGATTTTAAGTATTTCTTGTTTGGAGGCCTTCAGCAGCGAAAGAATTGTATTTTGAAACTCGTAGTCGTAAAGGTTCGGCTATGTGCCGTTTTGGTTTAAATGCGTTATTAAATTAAAATTTTGAAGTGAAACTGACCGCCACCTTATCTGGCCCTTTACACAATCCTAATCACGTGTTCTGCCCAGCGGGTTTAGTGGGCGTTTCACTGATAGCAGAGCGTGGTTACCCTTGTTTTTACCAACCTAGTTGCGGTCAGTTTCACTTTTGTTTCGATTGTCTGTGGCATCGAATTTTGGCTTGTTATTGTTTCAGGTGTTAAAATAATAGCAGTCAGTGTCCGGGGATTGGCCTGCTGAGAAGAGACCACATCGTTTACGAGTTGGCAGTAAGGCGTCAACCAATGGAGGGCAGCGTTCCAGAATTATTAGCCCGTTTGCGTGCTGTCGTGCTGCAGCCGGTTGATGTCACCTCGGCAGTGATCGGTGAGACAGGTGCGGCCATCCAATTTCTTGGTGAGGCCCTTAAAGGCCTCGAGGATACTATTGGTCTCCTAGAAGGAACCCAACCTAGTGGCAGTCAGTTGGGTCGGGTGTGGGCACAGTTGTCGCATTTAACTAATAGCGTGGCTGATTTGAGCACGTTAGATTTGGGAGAGCATCACAAAAAATCGGCTGCTGAGTTGGGAACTCTGGTGAGCGTGTTGCAGTTTAAGCTTACATGCTTGGAGTTGGATGGAAGGAAGTTTGAAGATAGTGACTTGCGCTATCAGGGGGAACATGGGGGCCAGGCCGGGAGTAACATTGTTCCAGCGGCTGTTAAGTTAGATGCCGTGCTTGCTAAGTTGCCCAACCCTCTGGTTTATTTCTTTCAGGGTCTGACCGACCTGACTGTAGAGCGAATTGATCAAGTAGAAAATCTATTGTGGTTGTTGGTTCGTCTCGAACAGCACGCGGCCGCTTTTCGCGTTCCGCACCACGTGATCCTGTCGTTGCTATATCCACTAGCTAGAGGCGAGTTGCAGAACATCCTCCCTCTCACGAGCCATGGCCGAAGAATTTACCTTGCAACAATGAAGGGGGCTCGTAATTAGTCAAAGATTTACCACCGGGGTTCGGAAACAATTTGAGTAAAGCCACATTTGGAATGTGCAGCGGGGTGACGAGCAGTTATATCAGTATGTCGATAGAGTCCACACAGCCTCCTTGGCATTGCTGATTGAATTACCTGAACGCGAATTAGTTTCTATCGTTCTCAAGGGAATGCGTGCGGCGGATAAGTTCAAATGGTTCAAATGGCTCTGAGCACTATGGGACTCAACTGCTGAGGTCATTAGTCCCCTAGAACTTAGAACTAGTTAAACCTAACTAACCTAAGGACATCACAAACACCCATGCCCGAGGCAGGATTCGAACCTGCGACCGTAGCGGTCTCGCGGTTCCAGACTGCAGCGCCTTTAACCGCACGGCCACTTCGGCCGGCGCGGATAAGTCGCATGTTGTTTTCCGTAAGCAGGATGAGATCTTGGGAGAACTCCGTGATGTGGTTAGAGCAGCATCCGCATTACCCCTTGAGAGCCACGGGCGTCGGGAGGTTGCATTGCGCGACGTAGGGGCCGATTCCGGATTATTCACATCCGTTGAAGTTAGCAAAAGGGAATCCAGGCGTCGTTTCAGATGCGGCAGTACAGCTCATTTGGTACGCTCTTGTGATCAGCCTCGTGCTCCTAGA
Organism: Schistocerca americana; assembly: GCF_021461395.2. Taxonomy (NCBI): domain Eukaryota; kingdom Metazoa; phylum Arthropoda; class Insecta; order Orthoptera; family Acrididae; genus Schistocerca; species Schistocerca americana. The sequence goes on from NC_060123.1 coordinate 189,814,145, forward strand.
GATAATAGATGACGCCGGGTTGCCATGCGAACCCGGGTTCGAACCTTCAGGCTTTGGTGTACTCGCGTGGTCACCCCCGCCTCATCCCCTTTCCCTTATGTTCACGTGTAGGTGGTGAGAGCGTTTCCGCTCTCTTGGATTCCGGTAGTTCCTTGTCATTGAGTTTTGAGTGCTGTTGGAATTTGGGCATCTTACTAGACTTCGTTCGGTCCCGTCCCCAGTGCAGAGATGTCGGGTGGGCAATGGCCAGGTCTTACCTTTGCAGGATTGGGTCCGGGGGAGCGTATAGGCTGCCGATTTTTCCTAGCCTGTATATTTAGCCTTGGTTAAGGGACTGCCTGTTAATCTAAGATTGGGGTGTGATTTCATTTATAAAACGGGGCTTATCTTGGATTATTCCGGGCACACCTTTTCCTTTAAGTTCTCTCCTGGTGAGAAGTTTGGCCTTTGCGACTGCGCTAAACCTGGTGTATGACGAACTGACAAACGGATATGATATTCAAGAACGCTGGTGACACGCAGTTTATCGCTAAGCAGTTGAGAAAAACTGTGCAACAAATCGCGTAGCTGAGACGCCTGATTGGTCAAGATATGGGCCAGATCAAATTCAGTAGCGCCTAGAACCGCTCGGCCATTTCAGCCGGGTATCTGGTATCCCTATCAGGTAGGACTGATAGAGGAGATAGAGACGATCCAACGAAGAGCGGTATCCCCTTTAGGCAATCTCGATACCGCCTCTCACCGTCGAAGGTTAACATACTCAGGACTAAGATATCTCAGATGCTGCAACAAGGAGTCACCAGACCCTCTACTTCTGCTTATGCTTCTCCAATTTTTCTTGTACCTAAGGATCAGGGGCGGTATTTCAGACCTGTCGTTGCCTACCGGCAAGGTTGTACTCGAATCATTACTCTTGCCGCATTTGCATAATTCTTTTACGTGGTTTGGCGGTGCTAACTGGGTTACTGTTCTTGATTTGAATGAGGCCTATTACCAAACTCCTTTGGCTGAAGAATGTAAACATGTCACTGCCTTTTGTACTGACTGGAACTTGTTCGAGTTTAACAGAGTCCCCTTTGGGTTAGCTACCGGAGCAGCGGTGCTTACTCGTTTATTGGATAATATCCTTGGGGACTTGAAGTTAGTCTGTATCTATAATTATTTGGACGACTTGGCTATCTACAGTCGTTCGTTAGAGGATCATTTGGAGCATATCCGGCAAGTTCTTTTGAGGTTACAGCGAGCTGGTCTAGCTGTTAAACGTAGTAAAATGACGCTAGCTAGGCGGGAGGTATCTTTCTTAGGCCATATAGTCTCGGGTCAGAGTATTCTCATTGGCCAAGAGCGGACGAAAGCCCTGCGAGCATTGCCTCCTCCTGTTGGTAAGTAGGGTGAAACGGAACTTGTTGTACCGTTCCAATGTTTTATTAAATTTCTAGCACGTAGAAATTATTAGCAAGAGTTTCTTCTCTTGCATGTAATACCTCAGCTGGTGTCCAAAAGGGAGAGAATGGACTAAACAGTGTTGTTTATTAAATTTTGTTTTGTTGTTTACCATGTTTCCCATTATCCTTTCCTTTGTGCGATCTGGACGGTATAAATGAGGGAGTGTGTGAACTAATAGAAAGCTTTAGGCAGAGATTGTAACACTGCATGAATGGTCGTTCTGTGGTAGGGTAGTACCAACCCCCAAGCGTGAACAAGTTTAGCGGAGACCCAGTTTGCTGGTCAGGGCAAAGATGACACGTAGGCGCGCGATTTGGCTCTGTCAGGTTGGCGCGCCACTCCCACCAAGTCTGTAAGCGGAACGGCTAGGCGAATTCGGTTGGAAGACTTGTTCCTGGGCAGCGGCGCGGTACAGACGCAGAAGTTGGAGTTCTGCACTTTACGGTAGTATGATGTAAGGTATTGGAATGTCTCAAAACTGCTGCTGATTAAGGTCAGGATGGTGGAAGCAGGTGTAACATTACCGGCAAACCCCCATAAGGAAATTTATTTTCGCTATTTGCTTTAAATTTCCGTAAGAACTTTGGGTTTGTGCCTTGCACAAGCATGGACCATTGGCCCTAAGCTCACGGTCGTATTCTGGGTCTAAGTATAAAGATAGTTATTTCATTTCATGCCTTTTTGTGTGCTCTCTTCTGTATAGTAAAGTTTTGGGGGATTTTTATGATTTTTTCGATGTTTTCTTTGTGTACACAGTTTCCCGCCATGTGGACAGTTGGAGTAACGGTCATGGCATTAAAGTATAGATCGGTTATCGCTTAGATGTTCAATTAGCTTCAGTACAGTTTCGCTAGTAAATTAGTTCCGTGATTATAAATACGTGCCTAAAATTAAATTTGATGTTAGGAAATGTGCGCTGGCTCATTTTGGCGCGAAACGGGATCAACGGCCATTTATATGAAAACAGGTCAGATTTATCAATATGTGATCGCAAATGAATAATTAAACAGTAGTGCACGACTGCAATGAACGGTCGAGTTAATATGGTGTGTCAAGATTTCGTGAATTTTCCATGCTTTGAGTTACTCCAACTTAGCCACGTGTGCGAGCTGGGACCAATGTTAGTTGGTAGATGTGCGTGTGTCCTCCTCTAAACATTTTGCCTCGCTAAGAATGAAGTTTACTGTGTAACTTGCGGAGTACAGTACAGTTTACCTGGTAATGAGCTCCGATTTTGCCGGCATTAATACTCGTATGATTTTGGCACCACGTGGTAATAGGTAGATGTTCTTGAGTTCCTGTAATCACTTTGCCTTAGAATAATGGAGCTTGCCGCGAAATGTTCAGTGCGCGATACAGTTTATTAGAGAAATTTCCATTTTTCGGTATAATTTGTGCTGCTATTAAGACTTGCACAACTCTCCCCGCCACGTGGTAAGAGATAAACGTTATTGAGCTCCTCCAACCACTTTGCTTTTGAATAATGGTGGCTGCCACGCAACCTTCAGTGAACGATACCGTTTATTAGAGAGATTTCCGATTTTTTATGGATAAGTCTGCTGTCATTAACATTCGCGTAACTTTACCGCCACGTGGTACTAGACAAGCGTTCTCCCGCCACTTTACCTTTTGCTTTATAATGAAGTTTACCCTGAAACATGCATAGTGAGGTACTATTTATTTGAAAGAGCCCCGATTTTATGTATAGTTTTGATGGCCCTGATAGTTGCATTATTTCCCAGCCACTTGGTATGTAGTAAATGTGTGTGTGTTCCCCATTTTATCTATGTGTGAACAGTAAATGTGTCTGAAAATTATTTGCTCCAGTTTACGAGTTACAATCAAGCCAGCTATATTTAGTAGGCAATGCTGGGTCCTGGAATGTGATAGTGTATTCTGTGTAGTGTCAACACATAAATGAATCCCAACTGCCAAACCAAATATAAGCAGACAACTTGTTACATCCTTATGAAACACATGTTAGCTTATCCTGCATCCTGTTGGTACTGACCAGTATGCTTGAGTTCTCGATAGCTGGACTTGCTCTGCGTTTCAGTTGTAGTACTTAGTAACACCAAAGCAAACCATGGGTCTACGCATGACTGTATGGTTGAATATGTACTTACACTGAAGCCAGGGCATCACTCCATCTCCCCCCCCCCCCTTTCCCACAATTGCGTGGTAATAACCATAGGCTTATTTTGTTAGAGACCTTCTTTGAGAGTAAATAGGGCTGATGCCCTTGCCGTTGTATGACTTTGGTTCTTGCTTAGTACTAATGTGTTAACAATTGTCTTGGTATCATTTAGCCAATAAATTCCAATCAGTATACAACTGCCAATAGTTTTTCCTCAAACCTGTAATCAATAATTTAAGGCCATAGTCAAATTTCAAATAGCTCAAATGCCCCAGTACAGAGAATTAGAAATTAATTAATCTTCCCTAAGAGTTGAGAGACAAATGAATCCCATTAGCTAGTCACATGCTTGATATAATCAACAAATATTGAAAGATCAGATGCCCCCAATAAGCTCTGTTTAGGTGCTTTCTGCAGCGCCTTTTATAAATGCGTTATCCGTTGCCTTTATAATTTGGTGGGTTAATTAAACCACCTTGCTGAAGCATTAACACCCCAGTATTAAGTCTCGGGCCTATTGTTTCGTGAACAACACAAATTTTGAGCCGAAGCTACAGAGGGCAACTTACATAAGCTCTGGACTCGTTAAGTAACGGTAATCCTCCCACTGGGTAGAGTTCTACTGATACTCAACCCAACACACACCCTGAGGGTTACGTTGCAAGGGAATTGCTAGATTTATAGGCATGGCAAATTACTTTAGGCGTTTTGTGCCCAATTTTGCTCAGTTGGCGGCACCCTTGAATCAGTTACGCCGTAAAGCCTTGCGTTTTGTATGGGGACCTGCCCAGGAGGCTGCCTTTGAGCATATTAAGACAGCGGTAGCCAACCCGCTGTTCCTTGGGGTACCCGATTTTGGCAAAAGGTTTATCGTGCCGACTGATGCTTCTAATGCCGGTATATCAGCTGTTCTCCCCCAGGAATTTGAGGGGCAGAGACGACCATTAGCTTACGCGTCTCGGCGGTTAACAGATGCCGAGCTTAAGTACTCTGTCGATGAGTGCTTGGTCTTGGCCGTTTTGTTTGCATTAGAGAAGAATCGGTTCTACCTTGAACGTCGAGTTTTCCAATTGGAAACCGACAATCAAGCGTTGAGCTGCGTACTGGCGAGGCCGCGTAAGACTGGCCCTATTGCCAGGTGGGCAGTACGTATTTCGGCATTTCAGTTCGAAGTTAAACATGTTAAAGGTTCTGAAAATGTCTTGGCGGATGTTTACCGAAGACGTGTCTAGTCAGGGAAGGGAGCAGGTAGACGGCGACCATCTTAATTATATGGTGTTAGGTGAAATTCCCCTTTTGTTTGAAGACATTGCGCACCATCAGGATCAGGACTCTGTGTGGGCTGGCATTAAGCAACGTGCGTTGGCAGGAGGGCTCTCGGAAGAATATGAGATTAAGAGGGGGTCCTTTGCAGGAAGGTGGGCGATGCTAAGCAGTCTAAAATCTGTTTGCCTGCTACATTGGTGCGTCCACTCTTCCGTTATGTTTACGATTCATTGGTGGGTGGCCATTTAGCGACTTATAAGACGCTCCAAAAGATCAAGGAGGATTTAACTTGGCCCTTTGTGGACCAGGATGTTAGACAAATGATAGTTCAATGTCGCTTGTGTAACGTAGCCAAACCCAGCAATGCCCTTCAACAAGGCTGGTTGAGTTCTGAATGAGAGCCCTCTCCCATCCACAAGCTCTATATTGATTATTTGGGGCCTTCACCTCGGACTAAAAGGGGTCATCGATATGTACTCGTTATGATTGATGCTTTTTCTAGGTTTACTTGGCTCCTTCCGAGCCGTAACGTTACCGCTACCACCACGATTAATCACTTGACTAGTGTCTTTAATTTTTTCGGGCCACCTAAGCAGCTGGTTAATGATAACGCTCCTGCCTTTCTTTCGGGCCCCTTTAAGGCCTACTGCTTTCAGAATGGTGTTAAGCATTTCACCACCACCCCGTATTATCCCCAGGGATCCTTTGCGGAAAGGGTTAATCGGAATCTTTGATTATTTATGATTAGAAAACACCCAGAAAATGGGACTCCAGTCTTCCCTGGCTCAGTTTTGCCTTTGATACCGCCATTCATGAAGCCTCGCGAGTTACGTCTGCAGCTTTGATCTTTTCCTACCCAGTCCAAAAAATGGCTCAAGTGGCTCTGAGCGCTATGGGACTTAACTTCTGAGGTCATCAGTCCCTTAGAACTTAGAACTACTTAAATCTAACTGACCTAAGGACATCACACACATCCATGCCCGAGGCAGGATTCGAACCTGTGACCGTAGCGCTCGCGCGGTTCCAGACTGTAGCGCCTAGAACCGCTTTTTTTTTTTTTTAATAAAACCTTTATTAAAAAAAACAATGTTACACATTGCAAATACATACTAAGTTATACATACATGAAGTTATTTAAACAAGCGGTTTGATCATTTCAATTGTGCTGACATTAAGGAAAGACAACAGAAGATTGTGTTACTGACTAAATCACCAGAAAGAATTAAATTAAACATAAATACTTGAGAATGGCGGAAAGGAGATATATAATAAAGTTGACTAGCCTTCCAACTACACTTTCTGGACATTAATTGAATCTAAGTATTTCAAGTGATCAGATCTATATAATCAGTCTTTCACTGCAAAAATGAACAGGGCAATGTGCCAGCCATTGAATATTACATTTATCGGATAGAATCTTATGGTTTTAACCAATCGATAAGGAAATTTCTATAAAAACTGTCTGTTTCCAAATTTCTAGTATAAGCCAATAATGCACCTTTCATGTTTTGTGTTTGGCACTATTAGACACACAATCTCAATGTCACATAAGTTCTGTACATTAGCTTATAAATTTCAAAAAACTACTCTCTGAAGTAGAGAAAGCACACATAATAAATATACTGTAAAATCTTAAATAGTATCCTTAAGGTAACTATAATACATCACTGTCAACACAGTCTTCTTTTTTATATTAACCAATGCCCATTCTTTCAAATACAATTTTTAGCATATTACCGAACTTTTTCTTGTGATTCGAATAGCTTCTAATTTTGTGGAACTCACACAGCATGTGTACCTTGAACTCTATGATGCTATCGGATCCTAATTTGTTAAGGACGTAGTTAACAAAATTTCCCAGCAACCAGTACACAGCGTTATTTTTTGCTTCTGGGAAATAGCGTGCTTCAGGCCTGTGTATCAATGACAGCGATATATACTCAGGGGATGTTCTTGTAATCAGAGCTATTTGCTCCCGGATCCACTTCCAACTATTCATGTGACCACTGCAAGTATATCTATGAATTACTGTGTCAACTAGATGGCATTGTTGACATAAATTTGTTTCACAGAGTCCGATTGCGTGCAGTCTTTCATTGGTGCTAACTATGTTGTTAACTGTCTTGTACCATGACGTTTTTATATTAGACGTGAGCACGTTAGAACTAATGTTTTTCCAAATCTCAGTCCACTCAATGTTTGGAAACTGTCGTTCTATTTTGTTTCTTCCTTCGCTTTTCTTTCGTTCCTGCATTATGGCTCTCGATGTTAAGTGTCGGGACTGCCTGAGTTCGACACAGACATAACTAAACTCAACATAGAAAATCCTCACGTGCTGTAAGCGACTGTTGATATTCTGCACGTCAATCGGGGGAAGCAGGCTTGGAGGTTTAATGATCTCGAAAAGTTGGCTGGTTATGCTTTCTCGCGAGTCTCTTATTAAATTAACTTGCCTTTTGATAAAAAGAGCAGAGGCTTTATCCGTTATGTCAGTTAATCCTAGTCCACCATTTTTAGGGTCTAAAGTGGCTACTTTAGCAGGTACTCTGAACACTTCACCTCTCCACAAAAATTTTGTGATTTTGGACATTATTCTTCTCGCTATCATTCTCGGTATTGGAAACAGCTGGGCAGTATAATAAGCCTTAGCAAGGATGCATGAGTTGATATACTGTGTTCGTTGAACCTGGTTCATATATCGAGTTAAATTCTCTACAATGGCTCCTTGCACTTTATCTGCTGCAACGTTCCAATTTAAAGCCGTCATTTTCATAGGGCATGCTGTCAGGGTGATCCCAAGTGTTTTATGTTGTCGGACTAATGTTGCCCACTCGACGTTGATATTATCAAAACCTCTGAGATTTAACATCTTACTTTTTTTTTCGTTTGCATTGGCTCCAGATGCTCTACAGTACGAATCTATCACTGTTGCTAGCGTTGTTACCTCGTCATTATTCCTTATAATGACCCCTATATCGTCAGCATAGGCTCTTATAACTGTTTTGTTTCCTGATAATGTTAAGCCTTTTAATGTAGCATGGACGTGTCGGAGGAAAGGTTCCAGCGAAATTGCGAAGAGCGACATGGACAGAGGACTTCCTTGAGGAACACCTCGTTGTATTTGCATCGGCCTGGATTGTTGACAATTCACCGCTATTTTAGCATTTATTCCAGTTGCTATGTTCTTAATCAACTGGATAACCCTATCGTTGAAACCTATTTTCTTCAATGTCTGTAGAAGATATTCATGGTTAACTACATCGAACGCCTTATAAAAATCTAAAAACAATAAAGCACACTTTATGTTTGTTACAGAAGTTATTGCAATGATATCCCTGAATTCCGCTAGATTTTGAAAAATGGTTCTGCCTTGCGCACAGTTCTGATGTTGACTAATAATTTTATCTGTAAGGCATGAAATTCTCTTGTTTATTATTCTAGCTATTAATTTATAATCAGAATTCAGCAGTGAAATTGGACGAAAATTATTTAAATCTTTGTTTCCATTATTTTTTGGCACCAGAACAATTTTACTCTCCTTAAACTCAGCCGGAATCATTTTACCCTGAATAACCTCATTTACAATGTCCGTGATTTTCGCACCTACTATTGGCCAGTAACGGATGTAAAACTCTGCTGGCAGACCATCCGGTCCTGGGGATTTTTTTGGTGGCGAGGCGCACAGAGTCTCATACACGTCTTCTTCACTGACAACCTCGAGAAAATTTTCGTTGTCATCTTCTGTCAGCTGTGGGGCTAGGATGTCAAGGAATTCTTCCAAGGAAGCATCATCACTACTTTGATGTACAGAATATAGCTCGCAATAATAGCGATAAATCTCGTCCATGATATCCTGCTGGGTTCTGAGAATCGTGCCGTGTTTTGTTCGAATTTCTTCAATAAAAGTCCTTCTCCCGTTTTTCGTATGCTTCACTAAATGATATAGGGAAGTAGTTTCATCTGCTGACACCGAATTTGCCTTCGATTTTATTTTCAACCCTTCCATTTGACTTCTCTTGATATTAAGTAACTTGGCTTTGACTTTTTTTATGTCTGCTATCCGAAGTGAGGAACCTGCTGAGACTTGATCATATAGATCTCTCAAAACGGAATAGTAATACTCTATAGTGCATTTCATTTCCCTTGCGCTCTGGGCACTGTATTGAATAAGAACTTTCCTCAACTTTGGCTTTGCCATTTTAACCCACCAGTCAACAGCAGTGGCATATCTACTACGGTCTCGCAGGCATATTGCCCATGTTTCTTTAATCAGATCTTCTAAATCATGATTAACTAACAAGGAAGTGTTCAAATTCCACTGATTCTTGAATCGGCGAACCGGCTGTCTTGTTAGATTTATGCAAGCTAAGACACTTGAATGGTCTGAAAAGTACGTAGGAATGGTTTCTACTTTTGTCACGGAAGTTACAAGATTTTTAGACATATATAGTCTAGTGATGTTGCTGTGACATAAGTGAACTCAACAGTGGAGGGGTATTTGATTTCCCATATATCCTTTAATTCTAAACCAGTAACTAATTGTTTTAGTTCACTTGAGAAATTAAAATTAGGTAACTGATCTTTTCGATTTAAAACACAATTAAAATCACCTCCAAGTAATAACTGTCTTGGTGATTTCCTTAACAAGTATATCAAGTCATCTTTGAAGAAATGTGCCCTGTCAGTTCGATGAGAACTTCCTGAAGGGGCGTACAAGTTGATGATAGTCACATCATAGATATATAGTCCTGTTCCCCTTCCGGATTCCAGTCGTTCCACCTCGCTTACTGTAATCCCTTCCCTTACCAAAATAGCTGTTCCAACACTTGTTTCGGGAGACACATTTATGTAACTGACAAAACCGGGAATTACCAAATCCGAAATTAGAACTTCTTGTAACAGGGCAATATCAGTCGCGGATTCGTACAAAAATTCCTTAAGGGCCGATAATTTCAAACCGGTCGTGATTTTATTTATGTTTATAGTGGTGACAGAATAAGATTGCGTCATTGTGCTGTCACTATGTAGTTGTTTTGTTGGACTAATTTAGTTTAGTGTGGTTCAGGGTTCAGTTAAGCTGTAACAGTTTTCTCGGAAGGCTGAACATGGAATAACACTTCAATCAGTTTATTAGTTACTGTCCCGTTTTTTTCTGCTTCTGATGTTTTCTCTTGTGCCGCAAGCAGACTGATTTCCTGGTAAACTTTCTGATTTTTCCTCCAGTGATTCGTGTACGATCGTTTCGGACTGAACATTCTTTGGGCTTGGGTCGCCCCTACTGGATTTTCCCTTCCCTTGGTTACGAGCTACATTTTCATTTGGTTGCGTCGGTATTTTACTTCGCGGCTTATCTGGAGCAGCAGCAGACGCTTTAGCAATTTCGGTTGCCGGCGCCTGCCCTGAGGTGTTGACCGTGATTTCAGTTTGGCCACCACTTCCTCGTTCTTTATTAATTTCACTCACTTTCTGATCGAGGGAAACAAATGGAGACTGCAGTTTTGCATCCTCTCCCTGAATTTGTTTATTAACAGATAGATTCTGATCTTTGCAATCGGCTACTGCACCTGTTGTTTCTTGCAAATTAATGCTACTTACACCCCTTTCATTTTCTGGTACCGTATGTGTATTATCTTTCTGTTCATTAGTTTCCACTCGCATTTTGCCTTCAGGTTCCTCTGCCTTCTCATCGCACTGTTTTTGCTTGCGAAGTGAGGGAGTGGGACAAGACAGCTCGTCCTCTGAGCAACTATCAGTTATCTCCAGAGGTCGTTTTTTCGGTTGCATTTCAGTTTCACGAGTAGTGGCAACGGGGTTTCCTTTTGTTGTTAACGGGGGAAATTGACTGTTATCGTGAAGGGAGACATCAGCTTGTCCCGCTGCGTAAACATCCTCAACCAGTTGTTCCGGGCTATTCTTTGGTAACAGATCATTTTAGGTAAGCTTCTGACGCTGTATCAAATTACTTTTAACCACAACAGTTCGCCGCGGACATTCCTGTCTGAAGTGGCCGGTTTCGTTACATATGACATGTAGCTTCCTGACCTGTATAAACAATTTGTGCCTTATACCCACAAACAGTTATGTGAGACGGAATATTCGTCTTAACGTCCATCTCTACACAGCGGACCCCGTTAAAACACTGCAGTTTAAAGCGAGGCGACCATCTTTCATTTGCAATTGATTTAACGTCTCCGTAGTTTAAAAGAGCTTCCTTAATCTTATCATTTTCAATTTCAATGGGGAGATTCAAGACACGAACGGTTTTGTAATGAATGTCCGCTCTATAGATGGAAACCTTACTTTTATAACCATTTCTATGCACAAAATCTACTTCATAGCCCCACTTTCGTAACACTTTATCAACAGTCGAAGCACTGATTAACTTGACAAAAACACAGTATTTTTCCTGATCCAGTTGCCAGGTATGAACGGTTTCAGAATTTAGACCAATTACCTGTGTAATCCAGTCATCAATTTCCAGGGATGTCGGCTGAACAGGACGGGATTCTTTGTCAAAAGCAAATACCAGAGTATTCTTCCTGAGGTTTGTAGCCATGGTTAATCCAGCGAAGCAATTTCGGTTAAACAACCGAAATTCCAAGTAGCAGCAGCAAGACCAGAAAGAGCGATCAGATCACAAGGAACAGGAACGAACACGGAGATTAACGCACGGACGGCACTCGGCGAAGCACAAGTACAGCCATGTAAACACTGAAGTGCAGCGCAACAGTTAACAGCGGCCACTCGCGAGCGCGGCTGAAACGGAACGCTGAGTTCTACTGATACTCAACCCAACACACACCCTGAGGGTTGCGTTGCAAGGGAATTGCTAGATTTATAGGCATGGCAAATTACTGTAGGCGTTTTGTGCCCAATTTTGCTCAGTTGGCGGCGCCCTTGAATCAGTTACGCCGTAAAGGCTTGCGTTTTGTATGGGGACCTGCCCAGGAGGCTGCCTTTGAGCATATTAAGACAGCGGTAGCCAACCCGCTGTTTCTTGGGGTACCCGATTTTGGCAAAAGGTCTATCGTGCCGACTGATGCTTCTAATGCCGGTATATCAGCTGTTCTCCCCCAGGAATTTGAGGGGCAGAGACAACCATTAGCTTACGCGTCTCGGCGGTTAACAGATGCCGAGCTTAAGTACTCTGTCGATGAGTGCTTGGTCTTGGCCGTTTTGTTTGCATTAGAGAAGAATCGGTTCTACCTTGAACGTCGAGTTTTCCAATTGGAAACCGACAATCAAGCGTTGAGCTGCGTACTGGCGAGGCCGCGTAAGACTGGCCCTATTGCCAGGTGGGCAGTACGTATTTCGGCATTTCAGTTCGAAGTTAAACATGTTAAAGGTTCTGAAAATGTCTTGGCGGATGTTTACCGAAGACGTGTCTAGTCAGGGAAGGGAGCAGGTAGACGGCGACCATCTTAATTATATGGTGTTAGGTGAAATTCCCCTTTTGTTTGAAGACATTGCGCACCATCAGGATCAGGACTCTGTGTGGGCTGGCATTAAGCAACGTGCGTTGGCAGGAGGGCTCTCGGAAGAATATGAGATTAAGAGGGGGTCCTTTGCAGGAAGGTGGGCGATGCTAAGCAGTCTAAAATCTGTTTGCCTGCTACATTGGTGCGTCCACTCTTCCGTTATGTTTACGATTCATTGGTGGGTGGCCATTTAGCGACTTATAAGACGCTCCAAAAGATCAAGGAGGATTTAACTTGGCCCTTTGTGGACCAGGATGTTAGACAAATGATAGTTCAATGTCGCTTGTGTAACGTAGCCAAACCCAGCAATGCCCTTCAACAAGGCTGGTTGAGTTCTGAATGAGAGCCCTCTCCCATCCACAAGCTCTATATTGATTATTTGGGGCCTTCACCTCGGACTAAAAGGGGTCATCGATATGTACTCGTTATGATTGATGCTTTTTCTAGGTTTACTTGGCTCCTTCCGAGCCGTAACGTTACCGCTACCACCACGATTAATCACTTGACTAGTGTCTTTAATTTTTTCGGGCCACCTAAGCAGCTGGTTAATGATAACGCTCCTGCCTTTCTTTCGGGCCCCTTTAAGGCCTACTGCTTTCAGAATGGTGTTAAGCATTTCACCACCACCCCGTATTATCCCCAGGGATCCTTTGCGGAAAGGGTTAATCGGAATCTTTGATTATTTATGATTAGAAAACACCCAGAAAATGGGACTCCAGTCTTCCCTGGCTCAGTTTTGCCTTTGATACCGCCATTCATGAAGCCTCGCGAGTTACGTCTGCAGCTTTGATCTTTTCCTACCCAGTCCAAAAAATGGTTCAAGTGGCTCTGAGCGCTATGGGACTTAACTTCTGAGGTCATCAGTCCCTTAGAACTTAGAACTACTTAAATCTAACTGACCTAAGGACATCACACACATCCATGCCCGAGGCAGGATTCGAACCTGTGACCGTAGCGCTCGCGCGGTTCCAGACTGTAGCGCCTAGAACCGCTCGGCCATTCCGGCAGGGTATCTGGGATCCCTATCAGGTAGGACTGATAGGAGATAGACGACCCAACGAAGAGCGGCAGGTTTCGTCACTGGATCGTTTAGCTGGTGCGAGAGCGTTAAGGAGATGATAAACAAACTCCACTGGCAGACGTTACAAGAGAGGCATTGTGCGTCACGGAGAGATTTACTACTGAAACTTCGGGACAGCATTTTTCAGGAGGAGTCGGACAGCATAGAACTTCCCCCCACATAGATGTCGCGTATTGACCACATGGAGAAAATTAGAGATATTAGAGCCAATACAGCGGCTTACCGACAATCTTTCTTCCCACGCACTATTCGCGAATGGAACAGGGCTGGAAGGATGAGATAGTGGTACCGCAAGTACCCTCCGCCACACACCATTAGGTAGCTTGCGGAGTATGATGTAGATGTAGAGGTACAAGTTATCAGCATGGTGTCTCCTGGGAGATGACTAATTTATTTGGCCGCTGAGCATGTATATTTTACGAACTGTCCTGAGTTTTCTTAACAGTAACCGTCTGAGCATTGGGCTGTTTAATAAGATCGACACATCAAGCTGAAGTCGCCTTGTCGTCAACGGCAGTGTAATACATTGAAATTACTTCGGAGTAACCCCTTGTCAAAGTAGGCCTGCTAGATTCAGAGCAGAGGGCAGTAACGTCGGCCGCCGGAGACGAGCATCAAACTTTGCCCGACACTGACACCTTACGGCCCGCGCCGCTTGACATAAGCCCCTCCTCTGGGGTGCGCTATCCGCGAGATACTGGCCAACTTGGGAGGCGCGCGCTGCTCTTGTGCCCGCAACTTCCGCGCTCTCGGCGGTCCGCCGCTCGTAAACAGGTGACGGCCAGCCCCGCTGCCGTGGCGCGCCCCGGGGAAAGAAACGCGACTCCGCCGCGGCCTCTGGTCGCCTTTATGCCTACGCGTGGCGCTGTAGTCACCGCCGCCAATCTGCCGGCCTGGACGGCGACCGGCGGCTCTTACTCCTCACGTGAGGAGGGCCAGTCTGCCTGAGAGGCGCTCTCGTCACAGCAGCGCCACAAAACTTGTACCGCCAGCAATCGCCACGAGGTGACTGCTGCGCCGGATGGTCGGCCGTAACTTTCACCAGCCGGAGCTGTTACGAAACTCTCGTAATGCACGGAAAGCAGGCGGTTGGGGCACTGCTGTTCTGAGTTCACGGGTTACAGGAGCCGAACAAAAATATGGGAACAGCGGCCGGAGGAAGAAATTTTGTCATGTGCTGCAGTCCAATATTAGCAGTGGAGGGTTCAGAAATACGATTTTGTTACGAGCGTGTAAGTCAGAGTCGCAGGTATACAGACCGTCATTGTTTACGGTGTTTTCTGACTATACAAGCATCGTACAGGGAATTAAATAATTTGAAGTGAATTATTTTAGACACATGTCGTTCAGTTTATTCGTGCACTGAAGTGGGCCTGAGTGAAACTTCAGTTGCTCCAGAACCCACGTTACCAGCGGAAAAAACTACTATCGGGCCACAAAAATGCGAATACATTTCTCTTTATTTAAAAGACTGACTGAAAAGTGAGGTACCAGCTGCCTCATTCTACATTTCTCAGCACCGTTAAAAATTTTTCCAAAATTTGTCATGCGGGCATGTACCTGCTTCTTTTAAACTTGCAACTCAACTCAAACTCCCATAATCGCACCTAACTCTTTCACACTCACAAGTCTATCGCTGTTAGTCTCTCATACTACCCACTCCCAGTTGCGCTTTCTCGCTCAGAATTCAGCCCGACTCATTGTCATTATCTCTTTGTGTTCCTCTGTCATTGTCTCCAGTGTTACAGCAGTGGCGGATACAGAAAAACCTCAAGGAGGGGGCACTGAAGATATCTTGAGCTATCTTCACTTTTATCGTGGTAAAAAAATAATCAAGTCACATGCAAAGTTTAAGAAAGTTTTATTGAAACTGATTATACACATATAGAGGACAATGCCATCTTATGATATAAAAAAGTTACAATTGAGGTTCTCTTCCTTGCACTTGCTACAACTTGGACTTTTTATTTATTCGTTCTTCAGTCTTAGTAGTTATGCTTCTGAATGTAAACTAGCTCCCTATTCGGCGAATAGTCCGTATTTATAACGCTACGTATCGAAGGTTCTCTGTACAAGAAAACAGTAGAATATTCGTGATGTTTCTCGAACAAATGCCAGACAGAATAACGTATCGAGATCACTAGATTGGCCGCGACTTTTCTCGTAGGTATGCGTTAGCTGTCTATGTGGGGTGTAATTTCTAACTCGCCTCCATGTGGTACATCCCGAGCAAAGGTGTCAACCGGCTAAAGAGTTAGAAACCTAGGAAATACGGACTGTCTTAGGACCTCCAGGATAACCAGACACAATGCAAGCGAAACAAACAAATGGCCTTTCCCAAGGCATTAGGACAAAACCGTGGGACCAATCTTGCACGTCTGCCAGTTCAATATAGAAAACATAAGCAGACCAAAGAATGAATGCTTATGAAAGCTACTTTTAGACAATGACATTTACATCCCATTAATACAAGAAACACGCACTGCAGACGAAGCACAGCTCCAGTCGAGAGGAAAAATCCCAGGGTACAGATTGATTGGCGCAACATACCATCCAAGCTATGGCACCACTACCTACCCAAAGACAAATACTGATAAAGTGGAGCTTGTATCTACATCTGACAGCGGTAATATCCGTAACACTACTATAAAAGTGGGTGATTTAACTATCATTAACATGTACAAACCCACCGCCGTTTCCAGGTGAGCAAATCAGCCCCCCACCCGTCGGCCACCCTGCCCTAATTGCAGGTGATTTTATAGCCACCATACTGAATGAAAGTACAGGGAAAACGACGCAAACGGGCTCAGGATTATGGAATGGCTGAGATGCAGATCATGCACCTAATTTTTAGCCATAAAGACATGGCAACCTTCAAATCAGCCAGGTGGGGGTCGGAGACAAACCCCGACCTATGTTGTTTCCACTGACCCTAGGGTTAAGCCAGTCCCTGTTAACCGTCACATCATTTAACACTTCCCGCACAGGCCAATCTTTCTTGAGGTGGCCATACAGATCCCCGTGATCCTTACGTCTCCACACCCCCAGTGGAATTTCTCCAAGAATGATTGGTCTGGCTTTTCTAGAGACCTGGGCTCCAATATACGATTCATACTCTCTCATCCTCAGCATTACGAAACATTTGCTGACACTGTTACAAAGACCGCTAAAAACACATTCCTAGGGGTATTAGAAAGCAGTATATACAGGTATAGAGTGAAGCTAGAGAACGGTTGTATGAGGACTACGAGAAGAGCGGAAGATCTGAAGTCGCAGATGACCCCCTGCATAGCCTGGACGAAGTTAGGAGGGTCAAGTGGAGGAATACCATTGAAAAACTGGATTTTAGACGCTCTAGCAGAAAACCATGGAGCCTTCTGAAGAAACTATGAGCTAATTCACATGTACCACAAACTAAACCAAGTATTACACCAGACCAAATTGCCAACAATACAGTCAAAATGTCTAGGGCAGCTGTCGATAAAGAACACTCACGTGAAGTAAAGAAAGAACTAAACACATTAAAGAAAAACAGTCGTGAACAACAAACTTGTCAAAACCGTTCAGTCACAGAAACGCAACAGGCCCTACAAGGCATAAGGCCCATGGTCTCTACAACATGCACCCACAGTTCCTAACACACTGTAGACCAAAAACGAAAGGATGGCCGACGACATTTTACTCCCATATACTCCAGTCAAGAGTTTTGCCAAAAGAATTCAAGATGACAAAGATCATTCTTCAGTAGCCTTGGCTTCAACAATCTTCCTCCACACTTCTCGGTTATTTGCTGCTCTTTTCCACCCCTGGACTCCCATCTGGTGATATCTATTATTACCTCGTCGATCCATGTTCTTCTAGGTCTACCTTTCGCCTAACTAAATGGATCACACCTTTCATCATTTTTTTTGGAATTCTATCTTCTGCCATTCTCTCAAAGTGTCCTAGCCATCGTATTCGCTGTGATTTCACAAATTTTACTATGTCCCTGCCTTGTATTAAGTCCTGCAAATCGGCATTGTAGCGTATTCTCCAGCCTTCTTCCTCCCTTATTAGCCCGTAGATTTTGCGTAGTATTTTCCGCTCAATGGTTCTTAGTGCATTTTTATCGTGTTTTGTCAACGTCCATACCTCTGACCCGTATGTGATAAATGAGCGGGCGGACTAGGGAATTATATATTAGCAGTTTAGTTTTTCTTGTAACAAGGCTATTTTTGAGAAGTTGCATATTTGCAAAGTAATCTCTCTTTCCTGCTTGTATTCTTTCCCTTATAGCCTTTGCAATACTGTCATCATTTGTTATTAGGGCTCCCAAGTAGTTAAATAAGGACACTCCTTTGAAGCATTTCCCATTGATGTTTAGGTTTTTAGGGGTTCTGGCCTCAGATTGTGACATTACCATATATTTTGTTTTGTTTTCATTTATTATGAGGCCAATTTTTAAGGCTTCTGTTTACATTGCCCGGTATGTTTCTAGGAGTGTATTGGTATTTCTTCCTACTATAGCAATGTCATCAGCGTAGGCACATATGTCCCCCCCCCCGCCCTATAGTAGGCAGTGCCGGGCGGGAGAGTTTGCGTGCTTCGTTGAAGTCATGAGCTATGCCCGCGGTAGCATAGCTACTGGCAGGGTCACCCAAGCCGGATTGGTCTCGACAGAGGAGCCAGACAAAGTGTGTCCCACAACATAGGGCAGGGAGGGCTCTAGAGGCGTAGTGAAGCCAGCTTCCCTAGAGGAGTAAACCTCATACAAATCCTGGTCCTCCAGGTAGGGGGTTGGGCATGGGGCTAATAACCCCATACTGTAAAAAAAAAAAAAAAAAATTACGGAAATGAAACAGAAGCCACGGACAAACATCATTGCCATCTTCAAAACAGGAAAGCCAGAGGATAACCAGAAAGGCTTAGACTCCTCTTAATTGTAGCATATAAACTGCTTGAGCGTCTCCTTTACAACAGATTAAATCCAATCATATTGGAATCCCTGCCTATCGACCAAGCCGGCTTCAGACCCAATCGAAAATGCGAGGCACAGCTCCTCGCATTAACAATGTTCATTGAGCGGGGCTACGAACAACGCCTGAAAACTGGTGCGATTTTCGTCGATTTGACAGCAGCATTTGATACTGTCTGGAGAGAGGGTCTAAAATACAAATTCCTAAAAGCTACTAGATGTAAAACGATGATGTCTCTTTCAGAGAACATGTTGTCAAATAGTCTTCTACGGCATCCAGAAAGTTTATGTACGCAGGTGACATCACTCTTGCATGCCAACGTACTAATATGACTGCTCTTGACCAGGCTCTCACCCAAGATCTGGAATTGATGGCTGAATATTTCAGGAAATGGCGACTAATCCCAAGCGCAATTAAAACGGAGACCTCATGCTTCCACCTAAATAATAGGCTGGCTGGAACACCTCTACAGATATCTGAGTGGTACTGCGCTTCCTTACAATTCCCATCCAAAATATCTGGGTGTAACATGTGATCGCACTATCTCTTATCAAAAACACCTATCAAACTGGCCGCAGAAATGAAATCCCGAAACAACATCCTCCACAAATTTTAAGTCAGCTGTTTAGGTTTTTGTGTTGGTAACGCCACGTAGCGCTCTGTATGAAAATCACTGACTCTGCTGTGTACAGTCTGTGGCTGGTTAGCATTGTTGGAATAATTGCTATTCTAAACATTCTGCGTGGTGTCTGTTAGTTCTATATCGTGTCTCCCTACCACTTTCGCGCAACGACGCTCTGAGCGTGTTTTTTAGGGAATTGACTAGTTTGAACCTGGGACCTGTTGCTGGTAAGGAGACACCAGACCACGCATGACATGTAGAGTTCAGAAGAGTTCAGTGACACTAGCGATGATACAACCAAATACTTAATGATCTCAGCGTCAGCTCCACTGCACTCCCTGTAAAAGAATCTTAATACTAACTAAATTTAGTGGAAGGGGTTCAAGGCTTTCCTATTTTTAGTTAGCTGGTAAAATAACGTCGAAAAAGCAGTTAAGTTTATTCTACTCACAAAACATCGTTTATAAATTGCACTATTGATAAAAGGAAATGTTTTAATACAGGATGGTAAAAACCAACTGCGTTCAACAAAAATGTGATCGAATATTCCCTGAATGGGTTTCCAAGTTCTACAATGGATCGAAGGATGACCTGTGCCATATCACATCTATAATCTAGGTTTAAATCAAGTTTCACAAAAGATAAAATTATCAAAATGGTCTACAGTGGCACTCAATTATCTTTAATTTCTTATCTAACTTGTCGTAAATTACAGTGGCTGATGTGGCTTCTCAATAACTATATAACAGAAAAATCATCGCGTTTCAGATTTTTACTTCAAGTGGCAAATGTGAACACCATTAGCTTTAATTGACGATCGACACCAGTATTAGGCAAAAAGGGGATGTACAAGATGAGACTTCTGCAGTTGTGAGAGAAGCTTTATGCGCTGTTATGCGGCATCGCGTGCGTTCATTACCTTGTCGGTGTTCGTCAGGGGGCGGCGAGCAGCACAGCTCTGCTCACCTCGCCGTCTCCGAAGTAACTCTTCTCTAACTTCTCCTTACTACAATTTACCGAATTTGGTTTAAAAAAAATGTGTTTTCATCTGACCAATCAGGGACTCAATGTTAACCTTAAGCTCCGCCTACAAAAACTATGTCTGTCCAATGAGAAACGTTATACTTTTCGTGGTGGGGCAATGTTTTTAAAGTTTGCAACGGAACGGACGCGAAAAGGTCTCACGCTAAAACTTGCAGCTGGTGTGGTCCTTTTACCGTTATCGTAAGATCTATACTGTTCTTCTGGAGGGCTCTATCTTTTATCATGGGCTGGGGGTGGTCCTAACGTAACAGAGACGCGAAAAAGTCTCACGCTAAAAACTTGCGGGTGGTGTGGGCGTAGCGGTTAGCTGGCGACGTGGGTGTCCGTCCCCTATCGTATGGCCTTCTCGCTTAACACGGTTCTGCTCTCGGCTTCTGTTCTCGTTTCTCCCCTCGGAACTGCGTCTGTCTCACGGTGGGAAGGTATGACATGCATTTAGGCATTCTTGTGTTAGTCTGTGGTATTCCATTTGCTCACTCGTTACTCGTATTACTTTGGTTAATTTAATGTCACGATTTATTCGGAGCTATGTGACATACTACTGGATTTGCTTATCATGTCAGGGTTTTCATGGAAGGTGTTGGATTTGACCGACACCTTACACCATAATGTTGGGCAGTTGAATGTGAACAGCGCGTAGCGTTGCGCAGTTGGAGGTGAGCCGCCAGCAGTGGTGGATGTGGGGAGAGAGATGGCAGAATTTTAAGAGCGGACGATCTGGACGTGTGTCCGCCAGAAAAAGTAAGTTTGTAATACTGGATATCATGAACTGATAGCTTTTGAGCATTATTAAGGTAGATACATTGTTTGTTCTCTATCAAAATCTTTCATTTGCTGACTGTGCCTATCAGTAGTTAGTGCCTTCAGTCGTTAGAATCTTTTATTCAGCTGGCAGTAGTGGCGCCCGCTGTATTGCAGTAGTTCGAGTAACGAAGATTTTTGTGAGGTAAGTGATTCATGAAAGGTATAGGTTATTGTTAGTCAGGGCCATTCTTTTGTAGGGAATTTTCAAAGTCAGATTGCGTTGCCGCTAAAAATATTGTGTGTCAGTTTAGTGTTGATCAGAATAAGTAAAGAGACTAGTGTCTGAATACGTTCAGTTTTGCTCAGCTGTTTGAAAATCAAATAACGTATAGGTTTATCAACACAGTAATTCGTTAATTTTTCAAAGCGGATGTTTCAAAATTAGAAGGAACGACCTGGGGAGCTGGTGCATAGACACTCCGTACCACCACTCTAAGCTTGGTCTACTCAGTAGCTGAATACTGCACATCGGTATGGCTGAACAGCCCGCACTTGGGAAAAGTAGATGTGGTGCTGGAGCTATAAAAGCCACCACACTCTACTGGCTACCAGTCCTCACCAATATCGAACCGCCTTATACACGACGATGCAACATACTCATAAGAAAGTTTAAAAAGATCTCCAGTATATAGCCCTGCCAATCCCCCAGGACCTTACTGTATTTAGAAGACTCAAATCCAGAAATCCCCCTGTGAAGTCTGCACAGCAACTTCTGAGCCAAAACTACAATGGCGTTTATTTGAGACTTCCGACCATACAGCGGGCTTTCATCTCCTGAGGAAAACCTTGGTAACACTGAACAGAATACGGACAGGTCATAGCCGATGCGGATCCTCGATGTACAGATGGAACTTCAGACCTGACCCCTGGTGCGACTGTGGTGCCAAAGAACAAACCATCCACCACATCGTCAGTGAGTGTCCACTGAGGGCGTTCACCGGCACTGATGACGACTTCCTGAGGGCAACACCACAAGCTGTGGTGTGGCTGCAGAATCTAAGTGTGGAATTGTGATTGCTGAAACTACTGGAATTTGAACTTAATGGAATATTATTTTTTTGTAATGTACCGGGTGATCAAAAAGTCAGTATAAAATTGAATACTTAATAAACCACGGAATAATGTAGATAGAGAGGCAAAAATTGACACACATGCTTGGAATGACATAGGGTTTTATTAGAACAAAAAAAAAAAAAAAAAAAAAAACATACTGCTAGACGCGTGATAGATCTCTTGCGCGCGTCGTTTGGTGATGTTCGTGTACTCAGCCGCCACTTTCGTCATGCTTGGCCTCCCAGGACCCCAGACCTCAGTCCGTGCGGTTTTTGGCTTTGGGGTTACCTAAAGTCGCAAGTGTATCGTGATCGACCGACATCTCTAGGGATGCTGAAAGACAACATCCGACGCCAATGCCTCACGATAACTCCGGACATGCTTTACAGTGCTGTTCACAACATTGTTCCTCGACTACAGCTATTGTTGAGGAATGATGGTGGACATATTGAGCATTTCCTGTAAAGAACATCATCTTTGCTTTCTTACTTTGTTATGCTAATTATTGCTATTCTGATCAATGAAGCGCCATCTGTCGGACGTTTTTTGAACGTTTGTATTTTTTTTTTTTTTTTTTTTTTGTTCTAATAAAACCCCATGTAATTCCAAGCAGGTGTGTTAATTTGTACCTCTCTATCTACATTATTCCGTGATTTATTCAGTTTTCAAATTTACACTGACTTTTTGATTACCCGGTAGTTATACATTTATTGTTATGTGCCAATGTTCAATTTACATTATTTTATTACATATGTATCCTATATTTTAACAATGTACATTTTCTGTTATGCTGTCTCCAATGTAGTGTGTCATGCCATAAGCTATGTGCCAGACGGAAACGTATAAAATACTATGACGAGGACGCGCGTGCTACTTAGGAAAGTACAACCACTCGATAACTCGATTCAGTCGAGTCGACTGACGAAGAAAGCGAACGAATAGCCTGCGGGCTGACTGGCGGGGGCTTCAAATTCAAATGGCTCTGAGCACTATGGGACTTAACATCTGGGGTCATCAGTCCCCCAGAACTTAGAGCTACTTAAACCTAACTAACCTAAGGACATCACACACATCCATGCTCGAGGCAGGATTCGAACCTGCGACCGTAGCAGTCGCGCGGTTCCGGACTGAGTGCCTAGAACCACTAGACCACCGCGGCCGGCTGGCTGGGCCGGCGCGGGTGGCAATGCGCCCCCCCCCCCCCCCCCATATGCATCCGCCACTGTGCCAGCCGCAGTCCCGTCCGTTCTACATGAAAAGACTTCGCAATTGCGAATATGGACAACTATCAGCGGTATAATGGAATGACAATGAAAATCCTTGTCAGACAGGGGTACGAATCCGCCTTTCTCGCTTATCGCGAGCGGTCGCTTTACCATTAGGCTATCTGGGCATGATTCAAGGCCAGACCCAAACTTCCATATGTCGCCAACCATGTATCTACAAGCTGTAATCGCACATTCATTACGTATATTCTCTTACAGGGGAGACGTTTTACTTGAAAGTCGCTAGCCCGCTGTCGGCGGATAAATGCGATATTGCAGTGCCTGTATTATTGCGAATTGCTGTGCAGTATCGTACAGTACCAATTAATGCAACCATGAAAAATCTTAGATAATAAAATGAACTTTTTGAATGCCTCATTGGACAATTTTTTACAACCAGCAAATGTATACCGTATTCATAGTACTGCAGGGCACATAAGAAGTTTTTTTTTAAAAGTCTGGATACGTCAGCTGAGAATAAAACTAAAAACCAAGTCTTACGAAAGCAAGAACTACAACAAAGTATAACAGTGTTCGATAGGGGTGCATCAGTTAGGAGTGTGGTCAGGCTAACTATTATTTACCTAGACAATCAAAGCTGGATAACACATTTTTTTTGGCGCACTTCGGTCTGTGCATTAGGAGTAATTTCGGGAAACTTTTTTAGTGATCGGTAAATATCAACGTCCTCTAAAATGTTGAGTGTAATATCCTTATTTTCATATCTCAACACCTGAAAATTTGAATCGAAGTTAGTAATCGAACTGCCTGTTTGATGTAAATGGGCCCTTAAAACTGACCTTGAGCCAGAGTTGTTACGATGTCCTCTAAAATAGATCTCAAAGATTTTTCCTGTCTGGATTCACAGTCGTCACACTGACGCAGTACACACCTCGTGACTTCAAGTTATCCCGCTTTGTCTCCTACCGATGCAAAAAATTTAGGCCATTGTTCTTTGGAACGGAATAGATCGGAACTATATTCTTGGAGGTCAGACGCTTACCAATCTTACAAAAAATATTACGATAATAAGGTAAGGTATCCTCTGATATTTAATATCACTGTAAGCCCTGTCAGAAGACTGATGACTAAACATACCTGTTATCGACAGGAGCTGACGCCCGGATCAATGAGTAGTTGTGGGTAGTATCGTCTTTCAAAATGAAAACAGCAGTGTTCAGAGGGCTGTACACATACGTCTCTGGTTTGATGAACAAGTTCTCTGCCGTACCTCGACTGACCCACTAAATCACTCGTTCTTAACCCACAACAAATGTCTGGGGCTGTTTGAAACAGCGGGTGAAACTTATTAATCTACACTATGTGATCAAAAGTATCCGGACACCTGGCTGAAAATGACTTACAAGTTCGTGGCACCCTCCATCGGTAGTGCTGGAATTCAATATGGTGTTGGCCCACCCTTGTCCTCGATGACAGCTTCCACTCTCTCAGGCATACGTTCAGTCAGGTACTGGAAGGTTTCTTGCGAAATGGCAGCCCATTCTTCGTGGAGTGCTGCACTGAGGAGAGGTATCGAAGTCGGTTGGTGAGGCCTGTCAGGAAGTCGGAGTTCAAAACCTCCCAAAGGTGTTCTATAGTGTTCAGGTCAGGACTCTGTGCTGGCCAGTCTATTACAAGGATCTTATTGTCGTGTAAGCCACACCGCCACAGGCTGCGCATTATGAACAGGTGCTCGATCGCGTTGAAAGATGCAATCGCCATCCCGGAATTGCTCTTCAACAGTGGGAAGCGAGAAGGTGCTTAAAACATCAGTGCACGAGGCCTTTGTTGTGATAGTGCCACGCAAAACAACAAGGGGTGCAAGCCTCTCCATGAAAAACACGGCCACACCATAACACCAACGCCTCCGAATTTTAGCGTTGGCACTATACACGCTGCAGATGATGTTCACGGGGCATTCACCATACCCACACCTGGCCATCGGATTGTCACATTCGTCACTCCACACAACGTTTTTCCTCTGTTCAATCGTCCAATGTTTACACTCCTTAGACCAATCGAGACATCGTTTGGTATTTACCGGCGCGATGTGTGGCTTATGATCAGCCGCTCAACCATGAAATCCAAGTTCTCTCACCTCCCGACTACCTATAATAGTACTTACAGTGGATCTTGACGCAGTTTGGAAATCCTGTGTGATGGTCTGGATAGATGTCTGCCTATTACACATTACGACCCTCTTCAACTGTCGGCGGTCTCTGTCAGTCAACAGACGAGCTCGGCCTGTACGCTTTTGTGCTGTACGTGTCCCTTCACGTTTCCACTTCACTAGCACATCGGAAACAGTGGACCTAGGCATGTTTAGGAGTGTGGAAATCTCGCGTACAGATGTATGACACACGTGACACCCAATCACCTAACCACGTTCGAAGTCCTTGAGATCGCGGAGCGCCGCATTCCGCTCTCTCGCGTTGTACAATGACTACTGATGTCGCTGATATGGAGTATCTGGCAGTACGTGGTAGTGAAATGCAACTAATATGAAAAAAGTACGTATTTTGGAGTGTCCGAATACTTTTCATCACATAGTGCATATCCCGGAATTTTTTTCACCTGAGGAACTGATCATAAATGAATGGCCTCAGCTGGCTGTGACGTACCTGCAGGGACATGTCGACTTTATTCCTCGCCAAATTGATCCCATTATCAAGGGCAGATGCGGTGTTACACAACATTACACTACACTCCACTCACCGAAACGAGATGACTGTAAACACACCAAGGCGTGAGACCACAGCGTTGACGTCGAGAGGTGAACAATACACATGAAGCGCTCGCCCAGTGGGGCCCCTTCTGTTGCGAGTGTGAGTTGTTACCGTGTGAATTTAGAATCTGGTTCTAAAATTCATCTCGTTTGACAGCCCACTTTTTGATTATTAGCGCAAGTATCCAGCGTTCGTAATCACATTCAGCATTAACTGTTCCTGTGCCCCTCCCCACCCCCACCCCCACCCCCCACCCCCCCAAAGCTATTCTTTTTAAATTGTTGTCAGATGAATGAAGAACCAATTAATAATTGGACGAGAGATGGATGAACGCAGGACTTTCCCGAAGTAACGTCTGGGTAGAATCCTCTAAACAAGCGTTTCTGTCTGGCTTGTCCACCAGCAATAAGAGCGCAACGGGTGAAGGAAAACATCTGATTATCACACACACTGGGAGAAAAGCAGGTTTCCTCGAAGACTGTTTTTGGATTTTCGAATCCAAGAAGAGTGAAGATTATCAAGACGATACGTTCATGAAGTAGTATCAAGATGTTTTTCTTCGGCTGCAGGAAAACAAGAGTTATTGCTCTTGATAACGCGCCGTACCATTGTCGTCGAAAAGAAAAAGTGCCTAATGCGAACTCCGTTAAGTAAGATACATCAGAACTGCTAAAACCTAAAAATGTCGCTTTTGAAGACGGTGTGCTGAAGAATGGACTATTAGAAATCGTTAAAAAAAAAGAACAGAGTTGCGCACAACGAATACGCAGTATATGAAATAGCTAAGAATCAAAGGCTATGTAGCAGCAAAAAATCGAACATACAAAATGTAGGAAGCTAAAGAACTATTACAACAAACAGCAAGAACAGTGACCGAGGAGATAGGAACAAATGTGTCCTTCCATATGGTGGAAAAAGTTGAAACTCAAATGTGGAAGTTAGACAGCATTATATCTGTGTTGTCTCGCAGAATTCGTTCGTATGAGGCCGAAGATGTCTTAGTACCAGAACGTGGAGGCGGACGAAAAGATCTTTATCTCTCTGTAGTTCAAGCTCCGTCCCGTGTCAAGACAGAGTTCAGCAACAGTAGACTTTTCTGCCTGATCCAATCTGCTGTGAAGTGTATGTTCACCGCATCCATCTTTAACAGTGCGACACGTCTGGCCAATATATTATGTACCATACAGGCACAACATTTTATGTATCCCTGGCCTCCTTAAACCTAGGTTGTCTTTAACGGAATCAAGCATCATTTACAATCGCGCTGGAGGGTGAAAGACACATTTTTTTCCCTTGAACAGCCTGCCTATTTCAAAGGACACGCCACGAACATAGGGTAAAAAAACCATTCTCGTGGACCTCTCTATTTCTTATGGCTGTTTTTGAGGTTTTGTGTGTACAGGCAGAAGTGCATCAGGAATGGTATTTAAGGCTGAATAACATGTACACTGTTTTTGTTCTACTGATTTTTGTTTATTTCGAACCAGTTTTTGGCTTATTAGGCCATCTTCAGGAAACTACTGACTAGCCTCTGGAAGGGACACTGGTTCTTAGATAACCAAACATTATAGGTGAAGATACAATCACTAACATAGTTTTGTGCATCATGTTAGTTTCTTAGTGCTGAAAATTCATTTTCCAAAATGGCCGATCTTAAGCACGGTAAATAATTAAACTACACAGTATTACAGATTAAATGATCTTTTTTCCCTGTGATACTATTAGACTGAGTACCCTTCATTTATGTTGTGCAACAAATATCTTTTTTAACATTGTAAACAAGACTAGACAATGGACAGTATTATGCACGTATATTGAGAACAAAAAAATCATTTAATCCGCAGTTTAATTATTTATTGTTCTTAACAATGGCCATTGTGTAAGGTGTAACTTCAACATTTAGAAACTACTGTTACGCACAACACTCTGTGCAAGTGATTGTGTTATCGGCTAGAATATTCGCCTATAATGTTTGGTTACCTAACAACCAGTGCCGTTTCCAGACGGTAGCCAGTTGTTTCCTGAAGATGGCCTAATGAGCAGAAAACTAGTTCGAAATAGACACAAATCAGTAGAACAGTGTACTTGTTATTTATTCTTAAATATGGAAATGTTCTACCAAGAAGTAACGGAAGAATCCATAAATAATATTAGGAATCCGTTTAACAGAGTATCCGGTTTGTACAAACACAGAGCGAAGATGGCTAAGCTCTGCTGATAAGCTCCTTGCATCTGAAATAACTCTAGCCCTATGAATGGGAGTCCGCAATACACCACTGCGTGTGGTGTTCGCAGGTCGAGGGCAAACGACGCTGCGTTCTGCGCCTTTGATTTTCTTACGAGCGAGCGCATATACTGGCAAACCACCTGAAGATAAAGATCAGCTGTTTAATTGAAATACTGTGCAGCTTTCAGAAGATTATCCGACGCTTTTGAACAAATGAAACAGTTATTACATAGGATAAGTCTCGAACAGCAGAATGAACATAGTTTTATCGTTCCTTTAACATTATTCTAAGTGGTATTGTCAGTGGCGGCCGCTGTGCGAGAGCATAAGAGTATGTGAACACCCTAAGTTTCGACACCCTGAGGATTTATTTGTTATTTTTCTTTGAATGCTGTTAAACGTAACATAGATGTTGCAGTCTGAAAGGTACGGCACTTAAATCTACCGCGTCACTGTTCCTCTAGATAGTTGTTTATTTAATTACGACCCAGGTTTCTGACTTTTATGTCATTTTCAAGTGACGGAGTTTACTGCAGGACATCAAGCTGAAAATGATGTAAGAGGCCGAAACCTGGGTCGTAATTTATGAACAACAGTACAATCAAATGTCGGTGTGTTAATTTAAAAATTATTGTATGACCTTTGCTCAGCAATGTCAAAAACTATTTGCCCTTCTAGATTCCGTGAAACTTGACATCAGGGTCGCGAGGACATTTTCAGTTGTGCTCGTTCTAAGGAGCTTTTGCGAATGCGCAACTCATGTGACGTAATTGCCTTAAGGGCCAAATACATACGGATTTGATGAAAAAAGGGGAACTGTTCACGATCTGCATAGCGCCCTTGCAACTGAACTAGAAGTTTACATCAGTGCTACCAGGTGGTAGCGCACTGTGGCAGACTTCTATTCCCGTTCGCTCGGCATGAATCCTGCTAAACGATAGCACACTCCTCAGATACGCTAATTCGCTCACTATATAGTGTACTAAAATTAGATTGGACATCATTACATGTTAAAGTTGTACTGACAGAAAACTATTTTGTGTATCTGAATGAGTTATACATGTATTAAG
The DNA here is from genome assembly GCF_021461395.2 of Schistocerca americana. Taxonomy (NCBI): domain Eukaryota; kingdom Metazoa; phylum Arthropoda; class Insecta; order Orthoptera; family Acrididae; genus Schistocerca; species Schistocerca americana. Next base: position 189,843,319 of record NC_060123.1, read on the forward strand.
TTAAGAATTTTATCATACAGTAATCCATTTGAGGCGCTGAGGTCCATAAGGGTCTAAAGCACATCACCGTCGGTTGTGACATTGTGGCATTTATTCATACTTCTGAAATCTGGTGGTCTTATGGTGAGTCAGGTTTGTCTGTATCGACGGTGATGTGCTTTAGGCCCTTACGGATCTCGGGGCCTCATTTGTACGCGAGTTGGAACATTAATAGTGGCAACTATTTATTTACAGCTCGTACAAAATAGATACGTATTTCAAACTTTTACTGGCCTTCAGAGTATTCACCAGCATTGCGTATAACCCCTTGTCAGCGATGTGGAAAAAGGTCGTAGGATACTCTTTGCAGTGCCAGGTGTGTTGACAGTTCGAGCGGCTCGGGCTATTGGACGACGGATTTGTAGCAGTTCTGAAGCGAATGCTGTGGAGTGTTTCCTTAAGTTTACAAATCGAGTCGAACTCACGAGCGCTAAAGTCAGAGGAGTGCAGTAGGAGCTATAGCACTTAGCAGCCCCATCAGTCAAACAAATGAATAACAGCTTGCACTGTACGCGCTTGAGCATTGTCCTGCAAAATGATTGTCAGGTCCTGAAGAAAGTGTCATCACTTCTGTCTCTAAGCTGGTCGAAGGTTGTGTTCCAAAAATGAACAGCATAGAGGCAGAAGTGATGATACTTTCTGCAGGACCTGACCATCATTTTGCAGCTGGCCGAAGTGGCCGTGCGGTTAAAGGCGCTGCAGTCTGGAACCGCGAGACCGCTACGGTCGCAGGTTCGAATCCTGCCTCGGGCATGGATGTTTGTGATGTCCTTAGGTTAGTTAGGTTTAACTAGTTCTAAGTTCTAGGGGACTAATGACCTCAGCAGTTGAGTCCCATAGTGCTCAGAGCCATCATTTTGCAGGACAATGCTCAAGCACGTATAGTGCAAGCTGTTACTGATTTGTTTGACCGATGGGGCTGCTAAGTGCTACAACATCTACTGCACTCCCCTGACTTAAGCCCTCATAAGGTCAACTCGATTTCTAAACTGAAGGAAACACTCCACGGTATTCGCTTCAGAACTGCTACAGTTTCGTCGGACAATAGACTGCGCCGCTCGAACTGTCAGCACAACTGGCACTGCTAAGAGTATTCTACAACTTCCACATAGCTGGCAACCGGTTATACACAATGCTGGTGACTACTTTGAAGGTCAGTAAAACTTTTAAACACGTATCTATTTTGTGCGAGCCGTAAGTAAATGGTTGCCACTATTAAAGTTCCAGCCCTCGTATTCTAGTCAAATGATCATTTTGGTAGACATTACTACTTGAGTTTAATATTTTCCACAAACGGCACTTTGTGTTCAGGGTTGGTTGTTTACTGTGCGGGAATCAGCTTTCGTGTGCAGCGTAAACATGAATTATGTTGGTTATTCTTTAAATGCCAACAGAAAATTAAAGCTGTGAGGAGTTGTCGCGGGCCATGCATGGGTAGCTGTGTCGGCAGAGCACTTTCCCACAAAGGCAAAGGTCCCGAGTTCGAGTCTCGGTCCGCCCCACAACTTCCGCTGCAGAATGAAAATTTCATTCTGGGAACAGGAAAGTAAATTACCAGAAAAAGATAGCCGCAAAGAAACAAGTGCCTCCGAGCACAGATCCTTTGACTGACAGAATGACGAAATCAAATGAGGGTGACTACAAGCAAACATTGAACAAGATGTCATGTCCTGACAAAGGTGGGAGAGGGGCAAAAGGGGTTGCTGGTCAGTCTGCGCTCCCGAGCGGTACAGAGCAGAAGGCAGAAGGACAATTCACAGTGAAGGCATTTGATTGTTTTCTTCTATCTGAGCCAACACTGGTACAGCATTTACTAGAAATGCAGGTGGTGAGTCTCGGTAGGGAACTAGTTGTAGAGACTCTTGGACGAACAGGGTTTTGAAATAGTTTTTTATTCCAGACAGGACTAACTAATACACTGGAGGCTAGTTCTAGGGTTAGAAAAAGCATGAATAACACTGTTACAGCAGAAGCCAATGCAGAAGTCCCAGGAGTGGATGCTAACCCCAAAAGCAAACACTAGCAGCATCTTAAGGCAACAACTTAGTTGCAAAACAGAACATACTGAATGTGACACTGTTCACTGAGGCATTCCAAGAGAGAGCAGACTTACACGGAGCTGGACTAAGGCTGGAGTCGACGAACGCGGATTCGGCGACCAGATCGTCTGACTGAGAACTCTGCCAAAATGCGGAATCTAGGGATTTTAAAGAGTCGCGTAGAGGCACTGTTTTTCCCACCTAAAGCCACCCAGCCAATTGCAGATGCCTGCCAATCACGGTTTAGTTAGGTCCCCTCTGCTGCTGTTAAGGCGGCGATCTTAATGCAGTTGCACTAAGTCAGTATTTGGTATCAACATTGTTCAGCTGAAAGCTAAACGTAACTGCTCTGCCAAATAAGGCTTGCAACATTATTGTTGTACGTCATTTAGCCACACCCCTCGGTCTCCCCGGAATAGGGACTGCTAGGTCAACAGTTTGTGGCGTTTTCGCTCTCTTTCTAACCCTTGTGAGCCTACTGACGTTGCTGTTCTCAGGGCTGGTATCAAGCTGGCTTTATGCGCTAGTTGGTTACAAAGTTCTACGGTGGCAACCTACTACAGCGTCTAGACGACATATGAAGTTACATGTTAATTCCTTGAAGAGTAACTAACTCCCTGGGACCGCGTCTGGGGGCGTGTGCATTTTCGCAAGGCTCTCCCCTTACGGTTTACTTCATGTAACATCTCTCCTAGTTTCGTCTGCCTTCAGCATCGTGTCTGCTTCCGCGCCTTGGAACGCCTGTCCTCCTTTCTCACAGCTTCAAGATAACACTACAGTAGCGAGGAATAATCAATATATTACGAAGATGGTGTACAGTTAGTCCAAGCTATTGTGTGGGTGCAGTGCAAGAATATATTTTGAGCCCAGAAGTAAATTCGTGAACTAATACATCTGCTAGGGATCTTGTACATTTGTCTGAAAAACTGGAAAAGCACGAAAACTTCAACTTAGACAAAAATGCGAAGTGGAGAGTTGCGAGAGCTTATATATTACTTCATTATTGCCTTAAACTGCACTTAATTATGTACGAAACAACAAATTTCCACAATTCTTTTGTCAGATAAGTTACGCTTATTATTATTATTACTGGCAGTGGCTATAGTTGTATAAATTTGTTGATAAGCTTAACTGTTATACAGCAGATGCTATTAATTTCATACACGCAAATTTATCTCAATAAAAAAAAAAATTGCTAACGCCCAGAATGTATACTCACTGGGTATTGTTATTAAAATCGCTTGTGTTTCAATCTGATATGCCGTCTGTCGGTTGTTCTACGCTTTCTTTCGTTGCTTTGTAGCGCAAGGTTCGTAATACGGGATTTCTGACGAGTGACGCACGCCTCGTTGTGACGTCAGCCCGGCGGCCAACTGCGCAGCTGGCACGAAGGATTTTCGACTGCCCTGCTTTCACTTGAACAGCTAGTAAAATTTGTTTCCGTTTCGTTCCAGCTCTCGGTGAGTAGAATTAAGCTCGATGCCTCTTCGGTATGGCTAAATTTTTGTCGAGTGCGCTTATTTTGAGCTGCGTGTTTTTCCATCCTGTCGATTCCCTGCGATGAGAGGTCGGCAGCGGAGTCGCCGCGGCAGCTGGCCAGGGGCGGCAGCCGCGTCACGCGCGGCCCATTCGTCAGCCGCGCCGCCACCGCCCGTCTTTTGTCCCGACCCCGCTTGCCCCCGCCAACTAGCGCCTGCCACAGCACGAACACAACAATCCGTCGGCCATCGGCGCTTTCTACTTCCGGTGTCGCCGGCCGCTGTTAACGCGTAGGACCAACCCCGTATTCTTTCCACTGTTTCAGTCTTTCTCGCCTTCGGGGCGACTGAAAATACACGTGGTAAGTGAGAAAAGTAGCGAGACTAACATCACTGCGAGTAATACGGCAATGCTGTGTTCTGCTTGTGTAGACCAGTGTGTTCATTCCTTCCAGATGCTCGGTCCGATTGGCAGCTCCGTAGAGCCAACATGTGACTTTTAAAAGCATCATCTACGAAGTTGTGTTTTCACTGTGTATTACGAAAATGGAACAGCGCAATTTAGAGCATCAAGTTTTCTTACGTAAGTTGAAGGTGGAGGGAGGAGAGAGGAAAGTAACTTTTGACGTTATCTGCATCGGGACTTTACGCGCAATCAGCGACGACGAGTGAAAAAGTCTGCCGGACTAGGATTCGAACCTGGGACCTCCTGCTCTTTAGGCAGTTACGTTAACCATTGTGCCATCTGGACAGCGTTTTATCGGAAATGCGCGCACTCTCTAAGCGGGTCTACTGGCCGATCCGCGTTCCCACCTAGCGCCACGTATCTGCAGTCCCTGTCCATGACTTCTATGCTCACTACTTTGAAATTCCCTTAGGAGGTCGAAAGTAATTGTGCATCCCCACTGAAGGTTTTAGATTCACTGCCCATCGAGGCGAACCAATTATATGAATGTGTGGTGCCTGTTCTTTTGGACGTATCCGAAAGAACAGACATCACACATTCGTATAATCAAGTTTTGTGTTAACTTGGTGAATTCGCGAGTGTGACGTCTGAAAAATTGAAACAGGCCTACGGGGAACGTAGCTTATCACGAGCAAAAGGTTGGTTTTCGCTGGCACAAATCATTTTCGGAAGGCCTAGAACGTTGAACCTCGCTGAGACAGACCTTCATCTTCAAAAATCGATGAAGATGTCGAACGTGTCTGTGCTCTTGGGAGATCAAACCAACGTTTAACAAGGAAGATGATGGTTGTGTGTATTGTGTATTGAACCGGGGACTTAGAAACGACGGAGAGGCTTCGTCCCCGCTGTAACCCCCAGTGGCTCACAACCCCACAACAGGCTACAGCAGTCCACTCACCCCACCGACGCCCCACACCGAACCCAGGGTTATTGTGCGGTTCGGCCTCCAGTGGAGTGTGTGTGTGTCTCCCCACGTGAATACCAAAACCCTTCTGTTAAAGTTCCCTTACACGATAAATCTGTCACATTATATATAGAACTACGATCACGAACAATTTAAATTGGAACCATCATATAGAAAATAGTGTGCGGAAGGAAACCCAAAGACCGCATTTCATTGTTAGAATACGTAGAAGATGCAACATATCAATTAAAGTGGCCGCCTACAACACACTTTTCCGTCCTCTTCGTGTGTATTCCTGCACGGCAGGGGACCCGTACGAGGTATGGCTGACGGAAGACATCAAAAATGTTCAAAGAACAGCAGCTCGTTTTGTATTACCACGAAATAGGGGAGATTGTGTCAGGCATACGGTAAACGAGTAAGAATGGAAATCATTGAAATGTAGGCGCTTTAAGATTGCGAAGAAGTGTTTCATTTAATTCCAATCGCCAACCTCCTCTGCTGAATTCCATGATATTTTGTTTACCCGGACATAGTATACGAGACATAACCACTGTGGTAAGAGACATCAGTACTTGCACGGTAATGTTAGTTGTTCATTATTTCCAGGTGCTTTTGGAGAGTGGAACAGTAGAGAAGCAATATGACAGTGGTTCAAAGAACCCCCTGCCAAGCACTTAATTGTAAATCATGTAGATGCGGATGCAGATGTCAAGGAAGGGGTAGCAAAATATGGTTCAAATGGCTCTGAGGACTATGGGACTCAACATCTGAGGTCATCAGTCCCCCTAGAACTTAAAACTACTTAAACTTAACTAACCTAAGGACTTTACACACATCCATGCCCGAGGCAGGATTCGAACCTGCGACCGTAGCGGTCGCGCGGTTCCAGACTGAAGCGCCTAGAACCGCTCGGCCACATCAGCCTGCGAAGGGGTAGCAGGAAGGAGGTAGGGATATAGGAATAGTGGAGAAGTGCAAAATAAAAAGTGGAAAGCTTGTGAGAACGACGAGTGGATTATAGGTAAGTGGATGTAAAAGAATACGGTTTCGTAGGTTTTGAGAGGAATGATAGGCGCCAATAAAGATAGCAGATATTAAACGGGAAATATAGTTTAATGGAAACCGCTACATTTGTTTAAAAAGTTTTGGGAGAATAGAGTAAAAGGGCAATTGAGGTACGTAAAAGAGGGGAGAGAGAATAAGAGAGGGAATGGAAGAGAAATTAACAATGAATAAATGTAAGACGAATCGTTTGCATAATTTTTGAAGGACGGAGTGTGTATTGATGGATGGAGGGGAAGAGAGAGATGTATTTGAAATAACACAAAATACTGTTAAAGTGTCCATCTAAACTGCTTACTTTTTTAAGTATCTAGACAGTGTATCAGTGAAACAGAGATAGAATATTTAACAAGCAGTATATTCAAAAGAAACTCACTTCGATTAGAAAGGCAACTCAAAAGAAAACTAACTAAATTTTATTTCATCTGTTGCCAAGTGATCTTCCACTGGCTCTCAATGTGGAAAAATGAAGAAAACGTTTTAAGGACTCTAATATTTTATCCAGAGCCCCACATTATTTTGTTCTTCTATGATGCATCTTGGCATAGATTCTATAAGCCGTTGGACGTAACAGCATGAAAAAGCAACTTACTTCCAGGCTTCAAGAACGCAATCTCAAAGAGCATCAGCTGTAATTGATTGGTTTCGTGGGCAATTCTCTATTAACGTTCTGGCGACCTCAGTCTACATGTTGCATGGGGGCTTAATTATATAATGAATGCAAATACTTTTAAATTTTTTGTCGCTGTCTGTCCGGTTACGCAGTCTCGTAACCGGTTGGCCCTGTCTGGTATAGTACGCAATCTGACTGCATAGAACAACAACAAAGAATGAAACGAAATTTCCGTTAACGCAATTAATTAATTAAGTCCCCAGCAACTATAAACAACAAAACACAAGTGTAGCTGTTCTGTGTGTGGAAGTATGATTCAACGTACACATCTGGCACTGTTCTTCCTCAATAAGACCAGATATTTTAAACACCATTTATACTGAAGTAATTAAAAAAAACAGAAATACTATAATTACACATAGAAACCAGAAATACAGTCTAATACAAGAACACGAGCCAGATGCTTTGTTGACTGAACCTGTGACCAAGAGGCATTATTGTTTAAGACATTGAAATAATAAAAAAAAGAATTTTTTTGCCTTCATATATATTGACGAAAAGCACACTCTGATCATTACAGCATCCCCAATCCAACAACATCGGGTGTCTAGCCCATCAAAACAATATGACAACATCTGAACAAGCACTCTCCATAGGAACTTCTCAACAACGACTCACCACTGCTACATCTCAATAGCACTCTCCCCCACGACCTCTCGACAGAACTGCCAGTGGAGGCGCCTGAATAATACTCTTTCGCGCAATCTCTGGCGCTGTGGCTCAGTGTAGCCACCTTTCATATGCCCCTCCTCCACGGGCTAGAATTTGATGGTATTTTAGCCAGCATTGGTGGTGAAAATACCACCAAATTCTTCCAAAACAAAAATAAAAGATAATATTAATAATTAAATATCACATGACTAGATACAATTTTGGCTTTGCACTGACCCTTCAATAACTTAATACATAAAATACAGTAAGGAATACAAATGCTTGCATACATGTGATTTTACATAATAGTTTACACAAGTATCATGTGGTTAAACAATTCAATCAATAGCGTCAGCAATGACGAATAAGTATAGGTAAGAGTTTCATAACATTTCATAAACAGTAAACACACACAAAATCAGTTCATACAAATATTCACATAAACTCTTGTCAATATATCAATAAACAAGTAGTTGACAGTTCCAGCAGTAGCACCCAGCAATGGTCAACAGGTGCAAATAGCAGTCTCATAACATTTTATCAGCATTAATTAAACAGCTCCAACAGTGGCACCCAGCAATGGCGAGCAGTCGCAGACACCAACAAGTGACATTATGTCAGTATTAGCAGTTTCAGTGGCACCCAGCAATGTTGAACAGGTGCAGACAGCAACAAGTGACATCATTTCAGTAGAAGCAGTTCCATCAGTAGCACCCAGCAATATTGAACAGGTGCAGACACCAACAACTGACATTATGTCAGTAGAAGCAATTCCATCAGTGGCACCCAGCAATGTTGAACAGGTGCAGACAGCAAGAAGTAACATCATTTCAGTAGAAGCAATTCCATCAGTGGCACCCAGTAACGTTGAGCAGGTGCAGATACCAACAAGTGACATCATTTCAATAGAAGCAGTTCCATCAGTGGCACCCAGCAATGCTGAACAAGGTGCAAGCACGAACAGCAGTTTGAATGCACACACAATTGGTTTTACAAAATTATTATGAATGCTCTTACACTAAACATACAATTTATAACAAACACACAAATGATATCAGATAATTGTCATATTAACAATTACAATACACAAATATCAGTAAACCTATAATATTTATGGGTGTCAGTGCAAGCCACAACAAACAAGTAAAATAATATTTAGGAGATAGGTCGGTACCAATTATTTGGGATTAGGAAGGTGAAACACACAAAACACACTCACTCATCTTTCATCCACATTAAGTACTACTGTGTAATTGAATAGTGTTAACTGTGTAAATGCAATTCTATCCAAAATTTTATGTTCAACTTGTGTATCAAGTAGTAGTGGCAGCAGTGTATAACAGTCAATAATAGTTAGTCAACGTCATAGTCATCATGTCAAGACCAATGTTTGCCAAGCCAGATCAAAATGTACGGTTGCTGAACAACTGTCAGTGTGCCAAGATATGCAAATACTTCCTCTCTCAAAAAAAAAAGTATATACTGCTTAGTGATTTAACAAAGTGTGTGTGTAGACAATTTTCCATCTACTTGAGTGTTCTAGTCTGCCATCTTCATCCTCCTTGTTCCATATAAACCAACAAAAAAAATATGCTCCTCACTTACTTTACCTCTAATCCACCAAAATTCCAATAATCATCATCAGATAATCTTAATACTTCAATAATACCTCTTACGTCTAAACATATAAACCTTATCATCAATATCATTTACCTTACCTCTTGTCCACCAAAACTCCAATAATCATCAACTTCACACAATCTCAATACCTCAATAATACCTCTTCAATACGTCGACACATATAAACCTTATCGCCAATATCATTTCACTTCCACAACAACTCTTTCCTCTAGTCAGTCTCCTCGAATAAGTACAGACAAAATCCTAGTTCAAACTTCAATTTATCATCCCATGCAATCCAAAGACACAATATCCACACACAACCCTTGTGTAATCCATCTGACCTAAATCTTCTACTCATTATGAATTATAAAATACATTTTGGTTACCTTGTCCATCATTAAATAAAAGAAATGCATACATGACCTCTAACAGCCTTTAGTTTGAATAAGTACAAGTACGGAGTTTGAATGATAGTAATAATTCACAGTGTGTACACCACTTTAAGAATCATGGCAAAACAGAAGCAAACATGTGGAGTATTTCTTGTGTCAAGTGTCACTTGCTATTTCAATTGCTCACGAACAATGCAGTGTAACAGCTGTCAATAGTCTAAACCTAGTGTTGGTATGTCATGTCGTTAGCTTCCTTCCTATTAGCATAAATTTATACAGCTTCCATAAAACCTCCAGCTCATGTGACTTCTATGAAGTTTCTTGTACTAATGTCGTTCGTCGAATTATAGCAGTTCATTTTCTTATCTCAAAATATAAAGCACTGAGCGTAAGCAAAACATGCAATAGCGAGACAATATACCAGTAGAGAACATAATGTCAACAAGTGGATGCAGCACAATTCCTACCACGAGGCTCTGCCAAGCGAACAATCTATAATTAATACCATAGTGTGACCTAAACTCTATGTTCGTACACAGTACATCAGCATTGCTATATTCTAAATCGAAGAGTAGTTATGACAACAAAACAGAAATGTGTAAATATGCAATCCATACGCAAAGCAGCAAATATATATCTTACATAATAAACAGGTCATTAGCATCATATCAGCATAAGCAAATAAATGTTCATACGTAATCTTAATAAATAAACATGAAGGCGCAAGCAGATAAATCACAAAGTGTAACCTACATACATAACCACATCAGCACGATTAATCAGGTGACAATTATAATTTAAATAAATAAGCACAGCAGGCACATAATAGAAAAATATGACATCAGTGAAAAATCAGTGCCGCCTAGCGTTGCATAATTACATAAGTAACAACCCTGTTCATTAATCAATCATTGTCAAAATCAGTTAACACAAAATATAAATCACGTAATCGCGAGCAGCAAATTACGTCTAAAGTACATACCTAAGTGGAAATATGTTACCTGAAAAATAAACTCAATTAATAGTTACCTTTTTAGTTTATTAGTTTCTTCTTCGAAATTACATTCTTCCTGAAAATTTCTCGATAGCAAGTCCTCTTAACGTCGGACACACACAGAATTTACCTGAAGTTCTTAAATATTTTATACAACCGTATCCTGAAAAATACTGAATGTTAATAACATAATTTATCAAGTCACTATAGCTTTATACTGAATTTATGCGGAGGAATTACATTGTGTATTTGTTTACGGCTGTCAGTGCATTCGCACTGAGCGCTCGATCAGCTGTAGGCGCGTGACGTAGAAAGTGATTGTTTGCGGTCAACGACTGCCTTGTGCGGCGCGCAGACTTGACTGTTGCTTTGAGTATGTGCCGCCGCCAAAACACATCGCGGTATCCTTGTATTCTCTGCATGTTTACGTATAACTGTTGATGTCTCAAAAGTATGTCATTCCACAAACATTTTAACGTTGGATATATGATGTATTCCCTTAGAGCGCCGAGATTTAAGAGTTTCTACTTCGACAGTGTTATCATGAATAATTTTGCGAACCCTACATGGACCGTCATAAAACAGAAAAAATTTGCGACACAAGCCTTTTCCTTTGTGAGACAAACGATGAGACTTAATTAACACCTTTTGACCAACTGACAAAGATTTTTAAACGACCAGGATGTTTAGCTGATTTCTCTCTTCTAGCAGCCGCAGATGCAATATTTTGTAGAGCCAGGTTGACAACTTCCGAATGCCACAGTTTCCGTGTAGGCGGAAAAGGAACGATTTCAGAAATGCGATTTGTCGGTGCTTTGTTTTTTAATATCAGTATATGCGGTAAAGAAGTTGAATCATTAGGGAGTTCATTCAGAATATTTTGAAAAATATGAAGATACTGATCCCAAGTTCTGTGATTCTGACGACAATAAAGTCGACACAATTTATTGATTTCCTTCATCCATCTCTCTGAAGCGTTACATTGAGGCTGAAAAAGTGAAATGAAAATTGGTTTAATCTTACGACGCCATAGAGTACGAAGCCAAATTTTAGAGTGAAACTGTGATCTATTATCTGATATAACCGTATCAACATGACCCACTTCTTTAAGAAAATGTTCGATGAAAGCATTAGACACTGAACGAGGTGTTGCTTTGCGTAAAGGTGTAAAACACACATATTTTGATGTCAACTCCACTGCTACCAAAATGTACGCAAAACCATTAGTTGAACGAACCACTGGACCAAACAAATCGACTGCAGCCATGTCATTTAATTTCGCTGGAATGATAGGAAACAACGGCCCTCTGTGAGAAATAGTTGGCGGTTTAGCCTTTTGACATAATTTGCATTTGGCAAAAACAGATCGGCAATAGTTTTCTGCACTACAACGCCGTTATCTTCTCTCTCTTGAAATAAGTGTGCACCTAGGCCTTTGTATGATGAGTCCGTCGCCAAACAAAAATCTTTAGATAAATCCGGGTGTGAAAGAAGTGGAGCAGCAACTAAAGCATCACGAAGTTGTTCACATTCTGATTGAGCTTCCTCATCCCAACACCAATTAGATTCCTTTCCAGATAGTTCATATAAACGAGGTGTGGTCAAATCGTCCAATTTAACAAAGCGTCTAAGAAAATTACACACACCAAGGAAACTACGAACATCACGTTTTGTGGTAGGAACAGCATAATAACGAATAGCGTCTAGTTTCTCTGGATCAGGAAGAATACCGTCTGCAGAAATAATATGACCAAGAAATTACACCTGAGAACGACCAAATTCAGATTTTTCCAAGTTCACTGTAATGCCAACTCTTGCAAAAATACGTAATAATGAATCCAAAATTTTGTTGTGCTCACTCCAAGAACGTTTAGCAATAAGAATATCGTCAACATATGAAGTAATATTGTCACGAAGATGGACAGGTAAAATTTTGTTTAAACTACGAATGAATGCTGCTGAGGATACAGTAAGTCCAAACGGTAATTTCCGAAATCACTTTTGGGTAAAATAGTCATGTCTGGTTACTTTAGATTGATTGATAGTCGAAGAGTTGTTTTGCTGGATACAAAGAATAGTAAAAGAGGAGGCAGCAGTACAGAAAACTAAAAGGGAAACAGCACTACTACAGCTCGGGGCCCTGTGCACGCTACGGCACATATTCACTTAGTGTAGCGAATCCCCTGAGGACTTTAATAGCCGCACATAAATTCCAGTTTGTGACTTAGTGGCCAATTTGGTGGAAGTGCATACATAAATTGATCTAACCATGAACATGGATGTATGTCGTTCTTAGAATTGCGAAAGATCTTAAATTTCCGAACAGTTAAGAAGTGTTTATAGTCAAAGTTTTCTCCTCGTGGCGTCAAAGACCTACCGCGTCTGTCCCAGTCCCAATGTCGATTATTGTCAAGTTCGCGCGCCTAGCGCTCTCTTGTTGCATCTCGTAAATGAAACAAATTATTTTCTTCAAACCCCTCTGCTATCTGTGATTCTAAATTTTTTCTGCTGTCTTTTCCTACGATTTCGCTTTCAATTTGTTTGACTTGTTTCCGTAACGCCTCAAATTCCCTTTTAACGCGTTCATTAAATTTTCCCTGATTTTCAACATGTTTATTAATGCTCTGGTACTCTTCGGTTTCTGCAAATGGTAATGATGCTGTATCATCCGAATCTCTGTTCCCATTTAAACTAAGACTTGTCAGTTTATCTGAGATCTCCTAAACTCTTTCCGATGAGTCACCTATTTTTTCTTTCTGTTTATTTACGTCTTCCGTAAGTGTCGCGACTCGGGTTTCGGTATTGTCACATTTAGTAGTTAACTGTTCATACTGTTGCGTTAAGTTATTTATTCTGTCATTTGGTACGGATTCCTCGATTCTTTCAAGTATTTCTTCCTTATCGTGTGCACGTTGTAAATTTAACTCTGAAAATTTTTGTACTATCACATGATCTCTTTCTTCCTGTTCTCTGTCCTGTTCCTTTTGTCTGATTTCTAATGAAGTTAATCTATTATTGCGAGCATTCAAAATCGGTTGTACTTCTTCTCTAATTTCTTTCTTTGTTTCATCTTTCATGTTTTTGAAACATGTCCCTATTCGTGAGTCTAACCGTGTTGTCGTTGCTTTCATCTTGGTTTTAATTCTTCCTATTTCTGTTTTAATTGTTCCTATTTGTGAGTAACCGTGTTGCCAAAGTTCCCATCTCTGTTTTAAATTCAGATCGTAACTGTGAGCCCACTGTTTTTAATTCAGATCCCAAATTAAATATGCACTCATCAACTGCTCTATATTAACTGGTTCGAAATTCTTTTCGCCCCTAACATTTCCCGCAAAACCAACTTCTTCCGTCAAAGCTGTAAAGCTATCTGTGTTCGATACTATTCCAGAGTCTTCTGTCGTTAATCTCGTATTCTGAAAATGTTTTGATTGTGAAAAATTTTGAACTGGCTCTGGACTATTTTCCCTGCTTATTAAATTGTTTTCAACTCCATTATTCATCATCCTGTTTTCCTGTGTTGGCGAGTTCGCCATGTTAACAATTTCGTCATTCTCACTATTCATCATTTTTGCCTTTTTCATCGACCGCGTAATCATTTACAAAACATACAAAACTCGTCACTATACGACAATTACACACAATGGCACTTTATCACCAACAATATCATTCACACGAAATGCTTCCCTCAAACACGATTAACGAACAATTGAAATCTTCATAATTGCACAAAATTGTCAAACCCGTATACAAGACAACAACAATTAAATTCTGCAAAAAATACCATTAGAAGAATGACAATTACCAAATCTACACATGCAATATAGACTACAATTACTAAACTACAACTTACTACAACAATACTATTGTCTGCTATTTTTACAATCAGAAGATTCCAAGGGACGATCCGAAGCAGCGGTCGCCACGTGCATGGGAGCTTAATTATATAATGAACGCAAATACTTTTAAATTTTTTGTCGCTGTCTGTCCGGTTACGCAGTCTCGTAACCGGTTGGCCCTGTCTGGTATAGCACGCAATCTGACTGCATAGAACAACAACAAAGAATGAAACGAAATTTCCGTTAACACAATTAATTAATTTAGTCCCCAGCAACTATAAAACCTACGAAATAACAAAACACAAGTGTAGCTGTTCTGTGTGTGGAAGTGTGATTCAACGTACACATCTGGCACGGTTCTTCCTCAATAAGCCGGCCGGAGTGGCCGAGCGCTTCTAGGCGCTACAGTCTGGAGCTGCACGGCCGCTACGGTGGCAGGTTCGAATCCTGCCTCGGGCATGGATGTATGTGATGTCCTTAGGTTAGTTAGGTTTAAGTAGTTCTAAGTTCTAGGGGACTGATGACCTCAGAAGTTAAGTCCCATAGTGCACAGAGCCATTCGTACCATTCGTACCTCAATAAGACCAGATATTTTGAACACCATTTATACTGAAGTAATTTAAAAAAAAACAGAAATACTATAATTGCACGTAGAAACCAGAAATATAGTCTAATACAAGAACACGAGCCAGATGCTTTGTTGACTGAACCTGTGACCAAGAGGCATTATTGTTTAAGACATTGAAATAACAAAAAAAAAAGAATTTTTTTACCTTCATATATATTGACGAAAAGCACACTCTAATCATTACAGCATCCCCAATCCAACAACATCTGGTGTCTAGCCCATCAAAACAATATGACAACATCTGAACAAGCACTCTCCATAGGAACTTCTCAACAACGACTCACCACTGCTACATCTCAATAGCACTCTCTCCCACGACTTCTCGACAGAACTGCCAGTGGAGGCGGCTGAATAATACTCTTTGGCGCAATCTCTGGCGCTGTGGCTCAGTGTAGCCACCTTTCAAAGTTTACCATAGGGTTCATATCAGCAGCACGTGGCGGCCAGTCCACGACGTTGACGCCAATCGTAGAGAGCTGTTGCTGAGCGAATTGAGACTTGTGAATGAGAGAATGGTCCTGTTGCAATGCGGTCCCCTTCACCGTACAGCATTCGCACTAATAGACGCATCACATTTTCCAATGTGAGGGCATACTGCTAGCTGTCGAGAGTTCCTTCTATCCTGTGAAGAACTCCTGCACCTCTCGCAGAAATTCATGCCCAGAAGAAAACAGATAGCTGCCCACTTCTCGTCGTGGCGAGTCCCTTGCGGCCTGTAAATGATTCTTGACCGTCGTAACTGGACCTTCTCGCCAGTAAAAATGACGTTTACGCACGACGGACTCAGATGGAGCTCCGCAGCGAGCCGGTATAAAACATCGTTTTCGCTAAGTTCTTGTTTCACGGTGGATCGTCGTGCTCGCAGTCCAGCGTCCATCAGCCTTCGGCGAATCATGTCACTGGAGCCAGGGGGGTTGGTCTCCTACCGCAACAGCTTTACCTTAAGAAAGAGGTTTTATCTGGCCTTACACACTAGCTCCCTGTCCTGCAGTGAGCTCACTCTCTTCCTGATTGAGCCAAGAGAACTGTTGGTAGTGCCTCTTTCAAGGTAGTTCTTTCACAATCTCGTTGCAGTGGTATGTGGCACGCCATACCTTCTGCCAGCTTCTCTGATGGAACATCCACATTCTTCAGTAAGAGCGACGACTCTATCTCGAGATGATGTCTCCCACTGAGTCATTGCAACAGACGGCATGATGCGTATTTCTGCTTGCCCCTCTTGTACTGATGCCAGGAGAGAAAGTAAACAGAAGGAGCAGTAGAGGAAAAGACATGCGCAGGTGCCGTGCTGGCCCATCACGGTCTATCAGCCGTCAAGCACAGTTGGCCCGCAGCTCATGAGCCGCAGCTAGTACACGCCCAGGCCGCAAAGCCGTGCTCACCCCTTGAAGGACCAAAATGTTTCATCTACCCTACCCATATCTGCAGCATAAACTAAAGCAGCTAGAGCCATTTTTCTGTAACATGAGCAGGCACATCTACTTTTTACGTTTCATTCAAATATTTAACGAAAGATAAGCTAAAGGATACACTCATGATAAACGTTATTACCACAAAATATTTCAAGCAGCTAGCAATTGCACAGCACGGGAAACTATTCTTTCTTGTAAGCGCTCTGCATTAGATCTTGCCTTAAGAAAATTTGTATTCTACCAAGATAACTAAGCGGATCTTAAACGTAAACAGTTTTGGAGGCAACGCTGCCAAACACCTTACGTATACATAGTATATCATTGACATTTTAAGCATTTGTAAAGTGTACTCAGTTGTAACGCCGGAAATGCATATCCTCCTATTTCCATCTATTGTACTATAAATTTTTTCCTTATTTTGTTACCTGAAGATATGACATACCGGTGCCTTTATATATTGTAATTGTTTTACTATTTGTATGTATATATATGTTTATGCATTTATGACGATGTATAATTGGTTTGTTTTGTAAATATTATTTGTGGCTGTGCGGTTAAAGGCGCTGCAGTCTGGAACCGCAAGACCGCTACGGTCGCAGGTTCGAATCCTGCCTCGGGCATGGATGTTTGTGATGTCCTTAGGTTAGTTAGGTTTAACTAGTTCTAAGTTCTAGGGGACTAATGACCTCAGCAGTTGAGTCCCATAGTGCTCAGAGCCATTTGAACCATTTGTAAATATTATTTGTATTTTTGCGCTGGGTCTGGCCTAGGGAAAACTATGCTATCGAACGATTACATCGATAGGTCGTGTGGAGAACCAAAGTGTTTAGGATCTTTGGTAATGTTAACTCTGCCGCGTGGAGCGCGGGTAGAGCAGAGGGCGTCTGGCTGGAGTAGGGCGGTGGAGCAGGTGTGTGGTGTGACGCTCCCGCGAGTTGCCGCGCTTTCGGGGTTTGGCAGCATGTAATTGCGCTCGACTTGCCATGATAGTTTCTGACACGGTGTCGCGGACGGGAAGCATTAGCTGGCGCACATCAAGAGCCCGTTTCGCCTCGTGACAGTGTCGAGAAGAAGGCGCGCCAACATCCAGCTTCTGCAACAGTGACGGCCGACAATGAGTGACTGTCGCCTCCTCCTCGATCGACGACTTCAAACCTCCAATCAACCAGCAAGGAAGACTGGAAGCACGTAAAGTTTTCGAACTGTATGGCAGACCTCAGCTTTTAAAATTGTTCCATTTGCCCCTTTAAATTACAGCAACGTAGCATTAACCTTTGTTGCTCATTGTCCCAATTGCATTACCAAGCAGGGTCCCTTCCTTTTCCGGAATGAACCCGAGTGTCGTTGAAATTCAAACGCCATTATTAAAGTATTATCATTCGATTTCACTGCTTTAATTTCAAGGTTCAGTTAAGGTATTCATAGCTGGCTACAATATTTAGATTACACAAGCACAAATTAAGAGTGTGAGTTTTGTTACCACATTTTAGCTTACCTGTGACTGCAGCTCAGGTTGGTACGTACTAAATTTTACTATTGTTAATTGTTCAGAATCATTTAATTCAGGTTCAAAGTTAAATCTCTTATTTCTAAATTGCGTAGATTCAAGTAGCTTTTGAAATGATTGTTGAGGTAGCCCAAGACTAACCTTATTTTACTGAATTTCGTAGTGCTTCAGAAACAAAGCTCACTATTAATTTCAGTCACTAAATTAACTTTCATTTTTCCGGTATAATCAATTCTTTTGCTAAATTAAGTCAGAGTGTAGCGAAATTTATTACTTCTGACAAACATTTAGTTTTCACGCAACACGTGTCAACCTTCAGTTGCCACGCTTTTAGTGCTAAATATATGTGCATTAATCTTTCATTTTCAGTTATTATAGTAGTTGTCCATAGGACTGGCGACCGTAATTTTCCCCAAATCTCAAATATCTAATTAACGCCAATTAATTGTTAACGTAGCGACCGCACATTTACTTTTTTTGTTAACTTTACCCCTTCTCAAAATTAATGTCCACCAATTTCATTTGCATTTTTCCTTCCATTTAGATGTAACCCTTTCCTCCCTCTTTACCGACAGATTAACTTCGGTGACGATTGCCTTTCCCAAATTTCCATTAGGTGCACGCGGTTTAATTTTTCACTGTCATTAAGGTCGATAAGTGAGGGGGAGGTTACACAGTGTCTCTGAAACTGTAAGTGCTGCACGACGGAAATTACATTCTGCTGAGGCACGTCATTTACATCACAATGATACACGATTACTCTGTAATCCGCTGTGAAGTATTTCGTAAAGGGTTCACAGAATCATTCAATTTCTCGACCATTCCACTCCCGTACCAAAATCTTTACCTGCGAGTTTTAATTTCTCTTGTGTTATTATAGTTGTGATATCATCCTTTGTACAGCGGTTGCAACAAGAATTGTTTGCATTCGGAGGAGAAAGATGGTGCCTGGAAAGTCGTGGAAATAACTTGCCATAGTGAAAAAGCGACTGTTTTAGTATTGCATCCCCAACTCGCCACCCTTCCCACTCCCGCCCCCCCCCCCCCCTTCTTCCAACATCAAGGGAAAGAAAGAGAAACATCCATGACACTCTCTCCCCTAATTCGCTATTCTAGAAAATCATTTGTCTTCTTTCAACGTTGTCAATGTCCTCTGTTAATCTCGTCAGGTAATGACCGCACACTGATCAGCAATATTCCAGAAAGGGCCAAACAGCCGTAGTGCTGGCTGTCTCCTTCGAAGACTTCTTGGGTCTTCTAAGGATTTTGTCAATAACTCAACATTTGCTTCACTTTCAACACAAGATGTTATGTTTCCCAGTTACGTTGTTTATGTTTGTAACCCCTAAGATTTTCGCTGGATCTATAACGCTCAAATTTGTTTTACTTATCGATTTCTCTAAGCTTGACGAGACATTCTTAATAATCGTGTGGAGAAACCCACGTACTTGATTCTTTAAGGTCGATTGCCACGTTTTGCACCATAAAGATACATTTTCAACATCATTTTGCAATTAGCTTTGCT
Source organism: Schistocerca americana (assembly GCF_021461395.2). NCBI lineage: Eukaryota > Metazoa > Arthropoda > Insecta > Orthoptera > Acrididae > Schistocerca > Schistocerca americana. The sequence continues at coordinate 189,862,551 of NC_060123.1, forward strand.
CCTCTGCGGAGTTTACTAGACGGCAGCATTACCCGCCACAAATCTAAGAGAAATGGTTCAAATGGCTCTGAGCACTATGGGACTTAACTGCTGAGGTCATCAGTCCCCTGGAACTTAGAACTACTTAAACCTAACTAACCTAAGGACATCACACACATCTACGCCCGAGGCAGGATTCGAACCTGCGACCGTAGTGGTCGCGCGGTTCGAGACTGTAGCGCCTAGAACCGCTCGGCCACTCCGGCCGACTCTAAGAGAAATGCTCTGATTGCATGCTAAATACTTTGTCTACTGGGAGTGGCAGGTCTACATCACTTTACTTGCGAAATCACACTCATCACACCGCTTCGTTACGTGACGTTCCAGTTACCGCGAACTTTGACCTTTCAGACAGGAAATAACGAATCCAATGGCATAACTGAGATGATAGTGCATAGGAAAGGAATGTGTTTGGAAGCCGCTTATGAGGAATGACTATGGCACAACTGAGATGATAGTGCATAGGGAAGGAATGTGTTTGGAAAGCGCTTATGAGGAATGATATCAAAACCTTTTTGGAAGTCCATAAATATGGAATCAATTTAAGAGCCCCTGTACACAGTACATCAAGTGAATAAAGTACCAGCTGTGTCTCACAAGACTGATGCCTTCCAAATCCATCCTGGTTTGATGTCAATAGGTAATATGTTTCGGGCTATTTCATAACTTCGGAACAAAGTATGTGTTCATATGTTCTGCTACATGTCGATATCAATGAAATCGCTCTGTAACTAAGTGGATTACGTTTATTTTCTTTCGCATGTATTGCGGTGGTCTGTGCAACTTTCCATTCTTCTTCCTCACCACTGATACTAGAATACTCCTTATGACGTCGTAGGAAAAGTAATTAAGCCGCTGCGTCGTTGATACGGAAGCTGCACTCCTAAACTGCTGGCCCACACAAGAAAGACATCGCCTGTAGAAACATAACTGACCTGCTATGACTATGTTAGGGTCGTGGCAACATAGTGGAACATGTCTGGTGACGCTGTGATAGTATTGTTGCTTCCTGGAATGACAGAGAATTATTTTGCAGGATTCACTTGATGTATTCGTGGTATACCTATCAAATATTTTGAACGAATTCCACTTTGGTGTGTCATTGACTTGTCAAATATATGTTTACAGACAGAGGAGACAACTTTCACGTAGCAACTACAACTAATTTCACTGTTTACATTGCGAATTATCTGTATCAGCTGTCACAAGGGTAATGAGGAGGCGATGAATGCTGCAGTTGGTCGCTTGCTCCACGAAAATGTAGACGCACTGCAAAGACTAAGAGGCAGTAGCTCTCAGTTCCAATTTAAACTGATATCAAGACACTGTTTTCAACCTATAATATGATATACTTTCATTGACCATAGCAGTAAATTGCAGAAATGTCCATCAACGCCAGTTTGTCTTCCTAGACGTGATGAGTAATTTATCTCAACGCGAACGTACTTGAAACGATGTAACTTGGCTTTGTCGATAGCACTCGCTCCATACAGCGCACAGGTGTTTAGAATTGCCTCCACTGTTTTTATCCTTTTATTAAACACAAACAGATCACAATGTCACAAATTTTAGACTTTCCTCCATTTTAGACTCCGTTTTTAATGTACAGACGACGCTCCTAATAATGTCAAGAATGAGAAACATGTGAATTGACATGGCACGAACTGCACTAAAAATTTAAACAAAATAAGACCATAGTTAAATACGCCTATAGCACAATGCCATAAAACATCGCCATGGAACACGCTGAAACGTTGTATTACACCATTAGAAACTTTAGATAATGTTGTACATACTAATTAGAGAGCAGAAAAGTCCGCTGGAGATCAAAGGCTCTATGTCCGATGCGTTGTGATCACTTGGTTGGACACCAATCTGGATCAAGCAGCCTCTGGTTGATGGTGCTGGAAGTGATCTTACCATGACAGACACCCACGAGCCCTGTTTCTGCAAGATTTTTCTATTACTAGCTGGTTAGGAAATGAACGAAACTGTCTCTGACTTCCCGTCAGACTGATGTTCTTAGCAGACAGACAGAATATGGCGTACAAAAGAAAGGAAAACGATGGGTTTGTTATAGCTCTGCATTACCCACTGCATGATGTTGACTGCTAGACCACGGATAGGTTATTCACAACAGCTCAAGCAGAGGTCAGCATTTCCCATACCATGTGCTGTGTACCCCAGCTTGACAAAAACATGATTCTAACACACGTGAAATTTGGTGGTTAGTTAGACTGCTGTAATGGCTAAGGTGTGGGTTCGATTCCCACTGTGGGTACTAGTTTTTAGCAGCCAGAAACATACTCTCTCCACCTCCAGTAACACCAAGTAAAGAACGCAGGACAATGACGTGGTTCCAAATCAACATTAAACATGTCCATTCGCTGCTGACTGGAACTGAGTTGGATTAGTTTTGGCTGTCAGAAGCAGAAATCGCTGCTTTCAAAAATTCTATCTCTAATAAGCTTTCTTACACTGGTAATATTATAGTTCGGGAACTGGCCGTCATATAAGTTCATAGGACCTTCATTTCTTATTTTAGGTGACGATGAGATTTTGAAAATATTGCCACTGGACGGGGGTTCGAGCTCCGATTCTAATTTTTCTCTGGATTTGAACCCTTTGTGATGATACTGCCCCATCAGCTCACTGTTTCCTCATGGTGCCAAACTCCTCCAGGTCTCTATGAACGGCGCGGTCCTATTGTCTGCTTCACATACGATGGCGCTTCCGTGCATGGGGGCGGAGCGATAGGGAGGCGTGGAAGGGATGACGTTTAGCATACGTGGCGGCAGAGAGCGGGCAAACGAAGTCCGTGTTGCCGAAATGTGTTGCTGCGGACAACAATCAGGATCATTTTCCTTCGGTATATTGTATATGTTCAAATTTACGAGGGAATAACACATTTTAAAACCGATTTCGATCAATCGTCGCCGGCCGAAGTGGCCGAGCGGTTCTAGGCGCTACAGTCTGGAACCGCGCGACCGCTACGGTCGCAGGTTCGAATCCTGCCTCGGGCTTGGATGTGTGTGATCTCCTTAGGTTAGTTAGGTTTAACTAGTTCTAAGTTCTAGGGGACTGATGGCCTCAGCAGTTAAGTCCCATAGTGCTCAGAGCCGTTTGAACCATTTGATCAACGTCTACAAGAGAGAAATCTTACTTGTGAGTCTTGCGGTTGTGTCAACTGCTCCACAGCAATTGGCTGTGTGACGTCGGAAGGCGAGAACAGCTGATACAGCTTTGTGAAGACGTGAAGAACAATTTTTCTCAAAACGTCGATTGTCTAACGAAAAGACCATCGAAAATAGTTGCAATAATTGCAATTTATTGCGATTTGGACTGTATTATAAGTAAAAATATAGTGCATAACAAAATAAATGTCCCATAGGAACTTAACACAAATTTCCAAATTTCAAACTCAGATCGAAATATTATGTTTGTTTGACAACCGCTTCTAGTCCATATAATTTTTTAAATGTGTATAATGCGAGTACGTGGGTGTGTTTCACTGCTGTTCAATGTAAATCACTATGCATAAGAAAGAATTACTGGTAACAAATACTAGCGCAAAAGACTATCGTAAAAATAGTCAGGATGGTATCATATTTTTCGGTGTCAACAGGCATTATGAGTTAAACTAACTCGTTCGACATTACAGTGGGAGAACGCATTTATGATCCATTGAACAAGCTGACAATTAACCATCTTCTGTGAATAACTCGACGGAATGCTGACCGATAACGTCGAAAACCAAGATATCTCGACACGTAACCCACCCTTTCATTTTAAGGGATTTTCCAATTCATGCCATGAAAATGAAAGGGGTTTACGTTTCGAAATGCTGGAGTTTGTCACGAATTTATCCAGCCGCATTCTCGCAAGTCAGGCAGCAGACTGGGAAGAGCTTAACTTCTCCTTGGACAATGTTTTGAACGTAATAGTCTGAATACTTCAGAGGCTACGTAGTCCTAATCAATAAAAGGCAGGATGTTTTCATTTACAGTGTATGCAGTTATGTTGACAAAAACATTTTTAAACCATGAGTCTTCAAAACCAAGAAAGACCATTGCCTTACTTTGTTTCAAAGTCCACATCCTAATACCATCTGCTATCTGAGTTCATGTCCGAACTATCTGATTGTAAATTTAGGATGATAGGTTCAAGGCTTTTATCCATCTTCACCTCTCTGTGGAAGTCTTATTTTTGAAACTTTTCAGCGTGACACACACAGTGTGCCCACGCTGAAGGGGGATTCTGTCTACTGTTTCATGCACAAGTCTTCAGTGTCTGTTATTTTGAATTTTTTCTTTTTTCCCCCACATAGCTTGTAACCTGTGCGCAAATTAATTCTATCGCATTATACTGACAATAATATGTGGGCAAACGCGGAACTGTGTGACCACATTCATATGCAAGAAAGTCAAATTTTTACATTCTGTCGCGTGGCTTTTATAAATTAACGAGCTACAGGAGTTCAGCACGAGTCTGGTTTACATGTCCGCAATATTTTTACTTTTCAGCCAGAGCACAATATCCCCTTTCCTGGTGCTCCTACTTGGTCATTTATCTGTAACATCTGAATGATAACTGGCACGGTATTTTCAATGACCGTCTTCGAAGCTAAGTATGGCAAGAATTGTTCAGTGAATCACTTCTTAAAAGTGACAGCGTTCATTTCCGAATGGTAATCACTAATATTTTTCTTACACCTAAATACAGGTTTAGTCTCAGGAACCAAATCAGAATAAGTATCCGAGAACCACTTCCTAAGGGAACCTTAAAACCGCCAGTACCATTACTCACTTTCCAGCAGGTATTCATGGAAGGATCAACGTAATACTCTCTAGAACTACCTCCTCCTTTTGTATTGCATATCTTTATAACTGACGTGTTTCGTGCTGCTTCTATGTCACTTCTTTCAATGAAAAACTCTCTTCTTAACATGTTTAAAACAAATGTATTTTAAAATTCCTTACATTGACGAAGCGCTATCTTTGAAGCCAATTTGCTCAGGCATAATTGTAACAAGTTTTTGTGGTGTTAGGTATTCCCTTCTTATATACATTTCAAACACGGGCGCTTTAAAACATTGTTGTCAAAACTATTTATTTGTGTTATAGCTTTATTGCGATTCTGACAATTTTCAGGCGACACGAAAACAAATTTTCCTCAGGTTTTTACAGTTCCGACATTTTTGTTTACTATTCTCTATATAGTTCTCTTGCGTACACCTGCTTCTGCAGTTGTTCTTGATTCTTCAAACTGTCAAAAATAGAAGTATAGGTTTCAGATTCACATTTAAAGAAGCTACAAATGCAGGACAGAAATCTTCTCGACTGCTTGTGAAGCATCTACATCTACATGATTACTCTGCACTTCATAATTAAGTGCCTTGTAGAGCGTTCGTAGAACCATCTTCAAGCTGTGTATTTCTTAACCGTTTCTCTCTCCAACAGCTCGCAGGGAACACGAAAGCTTTTATCTTTCCTTGTGAGTTCTAATTCCTCTTCTTTTATTATGATGAACAATCTACCCTATGTAGGTGGGCGCCAAATAAGTATTTTCACGCTCTGAGGAGGAAGCTGGCGACTGAAATTTCATGAGAAAATCCTGCCATAACGAAAAACGCCTTTGTTTTGACCATTGTCACCCCAATTTGCGTATCATATCCGTGAGTCTCTCCCCTGTTTCGCGAAAATACAAAACGAGCTGCCCTTCTTTGATCTTTTTCCATCAATTCTATCTGCTGTGGATCCCACACGTGGCAGCGATACTCCAGATGAGGGCGGAAAAACATAGTGTAAGTAGTCTCTTTAGCTGACCTTTTTAATTTCTAATTGTTCTATTAGTAAATCGCAGTCTTTCATTTGCTTTCCACACAACGTTATCCACGTGATAGATGCATTTTAAGTTACTCTTCATTTTAATCCCTAAGCATTTAGTTGAATTTACAGCCCTCAGAATCGTGTGTTTTATCCTGTAAACCGAATTTAGCGGCTTCCTTTTAGTACTCACGTGAATGACTTCAGACTTTTCATTATTTAGAGTCAATTGCCACTTTTCTCACAATACAGATATCTTGTCTAAGTCGCTTTCTAATTTGTTTTAATCTCTGATGACTTTATAAGACGGTAAATCACAGCATCATCTGCAAACAGCCTAAGAGGGCTGCTCAGATTGTCTCCTAAACCATTAGATCGGGAACAAAGGAGCGCCTGTAACACTTCCTTGAAAACGCCAGATATCACTTCTATCACTTTTGTTTTACTCGATGGTTTTCTGTCGATTACTACATACAGTGATCTTTCTGACAGGAAATCGCGAAAGCAGTCGCACGACTAAGATGATATTCCATAGGAGCGCAATTTAATTAAAGTTGCTTATGAGGAATTTCACGTTTATTGCCATCACATGACATTTTAATTTGGAAATCACACTAAAACGTTGACAGATACACATTCAGAGCTATAGTGCTCCAAGAAAGTAACATATGCATCTGAGTGAATAAATCAGTCGCTCTATGAATCTACATCTACATGGATACTCTGCAAATCACATTTAAGTGCCTGGTAGAGGATTCATCAAACCAACTAAAATTCTCTATTATTCCAATCTCGTATAGCGCGTGAAAAGAATGAACACCTGTATCTTTCCGTACGAGCTCTGATTTCCCTTATTTTATCTTGGTGATCGTTCCTCCCTATGTAGATCGGTGTCAACAAAACATTTTCGCATTCGGAGAATAAAGTTGATGATTGGAATTTCGTGAGAAGATTCCTTCGCAACGAAAAACGCCTTTCTTTTAGTGATGTCCAGCCCAAATCCTGTATCATTTCTGTGACACTCTCTCCCATATTTCGCGATAATACAAAACGTGCTGCCTTTCTTTGAACTTTTTCGATGTACTCTGTCAGTCCTATTTACTAAGGGTCCCACACCGCGCAGCAGTAGTCTAAAAGACGTCCAAGCGTAGTGTAGACAGTCTCCTTAGTAGGTCTGTTACATTTTCTAAGTGTCCTGCAATGAAACGCAGTCTTTGGTTAGCCTTCCCCACAACATTTTCTGTGTGTTCCTTCCAATTTAAGTTGTTCGTTATTGTAATACTAGGTATCTAGTTGAATTCACGGCTTTTAGATTAGACTGATTAATCGTGTAACCGAAGTTTAACGAGTTCCTTTTAGCACTCATGTGGATGACCTCACACTTTTCGTTATTTAGGGTCAACTGCCACTTTCCGCACCATTCAGATATCTTTTCTAAATCGTTTTGCAGTTTGTTTTGGACTTCTGATGACTTTATTAATCGATAAACGACAGCGTCATCTGCAAATAACCGAAGACGGCTGCTCAGATTGTCTCCCAAATCGTTTATATAGATAAGGAACAGAAGGGCCTATAACACTACCTCGGGGAACGCCAGAACTCACTTCTGTTTTACTCGATGACTTTCCGTCAATTACTACGAACTGTGACCTCTCTGACAGGAAATCACAAATCCAGTCACACAACTGAGACGATATTCCATAAGCACCCAATTTACTACGAGCCGCTTGTGTGGTACAGTGTCAAAAGCCTTCCGGAAATCCAGAAATTCGGAATCGATCTGAAAGCCCCTGTCAATAGCACTCAACACTTCATGTGAATAAATAGTTGTTTCACAGGAGCGATGTTTTCTAAACCCTTGTTGACTGTGTGTCAATAGACCGTTTCCTTCGAGGTAATTCATAATGTTCGAACACATGTGTTCTACAATCCTGCTGCATATCGACGTTAACGATATGGGCGTTTAATTTAGTGGATTACTCCTACTACCTTTCTTGAATATTGGTGTGACCTGTGAAACTTTCCAGTCTTTGGGTACGGATCTTTCGTAGAGCGAACGGTTGTATATGATTGTTGAGTATGGAGCTAATGCATCAGCATACTCCGAAAGGAACCTAATTGGTATGCAGTCTGGACCAGAAGACTTGCTTTTATTAAGTGATTTAAGTTGCTTCACTACTCCGAGGATATTTACTTCTACGTAACTCATGTTGGCAGCTGTTCTCGATTCGAATTCTGGAATATTTACTTCGTCTTCTTTTGTGAAGGCATTTCGGAAGGCTGTGTTTAGTAACTCTGCTTTGGCAGCACTATCTTCGATAGTATCTCCATTGCTATCGCGCAGAGAAGGCATTGATTGTTTCTTGCCGCTAACATACTTCACATACGGCCAGAATCTCTTTGGATTTTCTGCCAGGTTTCGAGACAAAGTTTCGTTGTGGAAACTGTTGAAGACATCTCGCATTGAAGTCCGCGCTAAATTTCGAGCTTCTGTAAAAGATCGCCAATCTTGGGGATTTTGCGTCTGTTTAAATTTGTCATGTTTGTTTCGTTGTTTCTGCAAGAGTGTTCTAACCCGTTTTCTTGTACCGTCGTTTGTTAATTTATTTTGTATAAATCTCTTAATTGCTGCCAATACTATTTCTTTGAATTTAAGCGACATCTGGTCTACACTTATATTATTAATTTAGAATGGGTGGAGATTGTTTCTCAGGAACGCTTAAAGTGAATTTTTATCTGCTTTTTTGAATGGGTATATTTTTCGATTATTTTTCGTGGATTTGGGGATTACAGTATTCAGTCTCGCTACGACAACCCTGTGTTCAATAATCCCTGAATCGGTCTTGATGCTCGTTATTAACTCAGGGTTATTTGTTGCTAAGAGGTCAAGCGTGTTTTCACAACCGTTTGCTATTCGCTTGGGCTCATGAACTAACTGCTCGAAATACTTTTCAGAGAATGAGTTTAGCACAATTTCGGATGATATTTTATGCGTACCTCCGGTATTTCATGTATTTTCACCAACGTATCGAGGGTAAATTAAAGTCACCACCAACTATTATCATATGAGTCGGGTACGTGTTTGAAATCAGACTCAAGTTTTCTTTGCACCTTTCAGCAACTATATCACCTGAATTGGGAGGTCGGTAAAAGGATCCAATTATCATTTTATTCCGGTTGCCAACAATGACCTCTGCCCATACTAACACACAGGAAGTATCTACTTCAAACAAGTTAAACTACTTCTGATAGCAACAAACACGCCACCGCCAACCGTGTTTAGCCTATCCTTTCGGAACACTATTAGGTTCTTCGCAAAAATTTCGGCTGAGCTTATATCCGGTTTTAGCCAGCTTTCAGTGCCTATAACGATTTGAGCATCAGTGCTTTCTATTAGCGCTTGGAGCTCTGGTACTTTCCCAACACAGCTACGACAATTTACAACTGTTATACCAATGGTTCCTGTATCTACGTTTTTCCCGTGTTCAGCTTGCACCCTTTATGAATGAAGCCCTTATTGTGTTTCCTGAGACACTCTAAGCTAAAAACCGACCAGTCCACGTCAAACAGCCCCTGTGCCCGTGTAGCCGCCTCCTGCGTATAGTGGGCACCTGACCTATTCAGCGGAACCCGAAACCCAATCACCCTTTGGCGCAAGTCGAGGAATCTGCAGAACCGTCTGAGCCTCTGATTCAGACCCTCCACTCGGCTCTGTACCAGAGGTCCGCAATCGGTCCTGTCGACTATGCTGCATATGGTCAGCTCTGCTTTCATCTTGCATGCGAGACTGCCAGCCGTTACCACTTCTGTTAGCCGCTCGAAACCAGAAAGAATCTCTTCTGATCCAAAGTGACACACATCATTGGTACCGACGTGAGCCACCACCTGCAGTTGGCTGCACCCTGTGCTCTTCATGGCATCCTGGAGGACCCTTTCCACATCTGGAATGACTCCACTCGGTATGCACACGGAGTGCACATTGGATTTCTTACCCTCCTTGTCAGTCAAGTCCCTAAGGGCCCCCATAATGCGCCTAACGTTGGAGCTCCCAACTACCAATAATCCCACCCTCTGCGTTTGCTCGGATCTTGCAGGCTGAGTGGTTTCCTCTGAAACGGGACAGGCGACAGCATCTGACTCAACTGTCAGCCACAGACTGCACCTGGAACCCGTTTGTCAGACAAACCGGGGAGGCCTTACGTGCGGCCGCCTAGGAAGTCTTTCGAGCCTGCTTCGGCCCGGGGCGACATCCCACTCGACCACAGGTGAGGGGTCAGCCTCAGTGCCAGCAGTAACTGGGTTGGCCATTGGTGAGGACCGATCGGAGGACTCTGACGTGCTGGACGTCCTTTGCATCCCCACGGCTGGCCCACAACAGTGGTGCCCATCCACTGCAGCCTCAAGCTGTGTAACCGAAGCCATCACAGCGAAGTGTCACCAACTCCGCTCGCATCCGCACGCAACAATCGCAGTCCCTATCCATGCTAAAGGCCGTGGAAAACTAAAACTATGCAGATAAACGGGCTATCGGCACGTGCTGCGCAACTCTATTGTAGATCCTGACGAAAACTCACGAACTGTGTCTAGTAATATGCAGGTATTCAAAAACCTATCTACCGAAGCACTCAGGTGAAACTAAATAATTTGCCCCTGATTAGGAACTTTTAATATGTCGCAAAATCGGTTTACTTTCCGACGCAAACGAAAACGCGACAACTCTGGCTATTAGATATTAAATTTACACGCAGAAACACAAGACACTGAACTATTAAAGCACACAGATGATATAATAAAATTCGCTCCTGGTTAGGAACTTGTAAATGACAAATGCGGATACGTTCCTGTTGCTGCGTCTGTGTCGGTCGAATACTACTGCCTGAATGAAACTGCATTCTCGCCAAATAAAGCAACAGCGTAACATGTGGGGGAAAAATTCTCGCAGTCCAGTTTGTAACTCACGTCTAGCCGTTCGGAAGGCGAATGAATCTTACTGGCTACTAGCAGTTAATGGCAGGGGATGCGCAGAACGGCTGAAAATAGGGCCGCCTTCCAACATGACGCGAGCTATAACTACAAGTGAAAGGGAGTTTGATAGTTGACACCTCTTCGTGTGCGGTCAACAACTACGATAAGGGCGGGGTGGGGGTCCCACGTAGCACAGAACTATTCGTTGCGTTACCTCTAGTCTACTATGTGCACATCTTGCTACTTATGTTTACTCCTAGCTGTAAGACAACAGCGAAAGATGCCAGGTTCGACTTCCTGCCAAGCAAAAATCATTTTTGCCGTCGTTTCAGGTTCCAATCTCACGCTGTTGGTGAACATATTTAATATCTGACATCTGATTGTGCTTAGTTAACCATTCATATAGATTGTTCTACACACAGGACATCACCACAGCTTTACTTCATACCGTTCCACACTTTTCCATTGCACTTTATCACATACCCTTCGTGGTTGCTTCTCAGGGGCAATATAAACTTCATGGGGTTCCCGGTGCTAAACGTATTGGACATTCGGCTTTGTAAACAGATACTGGTGATAACTTCGGTATTTTACGTCTCGTTACGCCTAATCGGGTCTCGAGCAGACACGAAAGCTTTGTTTGGTTAAAAGTGCGTTCAAATTCAGATCACAAACAAAAATTTGTCATGTCATTTAATGGGTGTGACAAGACTACCGAAGTGTCACTTATTGAGACGAAGTTTAATTTACAGGCGTTAAGGACTGTCTCATCGCTAATAACAAGTTTTCTAATGTTTGTCGTATGATGGTAGTGAGCGGATGATTTGATGGGATTCGGTTAATGAAAAGGGGACATAAAATTCAAGGTTTATTTCCCCAAAACAATTAATTAATTGTAATAAATTACACTGTGGCTTACAAATTAAAGTGACACAAACAAATCAAGCTGCTTACAAAATGAGGTAATAAAATGTTATATGCCACAGGTAAACAGAGAAACTTATTTGTGTCGTTTGAATCACTGCAAACAAACTGTTTACAACTTGATAAATTAACAAATAATCACTGTACATTAAACTACATACTTTCACCTAATACAGTTAAATTTTATAATGTGAAGCGCAAATGTATAATTTACAATTAAATTTGCAGTCGAAGTTACTCCTTCCTATACCTTCTTTAAAGCAGTTATAAAATTTCCAAAAGGTATTAAACCCTTAACACAACACGTACATGACTAGCTCAAATAATTACTTCCTTACAAAAAGTTTGCTGATTTCTACAGCGCAGACCACATTCAAACTCTAGCCAACATGGGCCGCTTGCCGGTCAAAGCATGTTACGAGCAAACTTACATAGGTAATAGAAGAACGCAGGCCACCTAGCAATCTTACCAAAATCAGTTTGCACGAAGGAGGAAGAGGGCGGGGCGGGGGATGGGACATAAATACCATACGCAAGTGCACTACTAAAAATACAGTATAAAAGGATCTCAATTAATGACAAAATACGGGATAGGCCCGGCAATACTGCACCTGAGCGCTAGTAGCCAAAATAAGGTTGACAGATACCAAGGTCTGACATAATCTTAGGGCTAACTGGCACAGCAAATAAATAAGAGTAGAAGAACAAGCAAATGGCTATGCCCAAGAATTTAAATAGGATTAAGTACACACGAGGCTAAAATCAATTGCTAGCACTATTAGACATCGTCTTAGGCTTAATTGACACTACAAATAAATAAAGGTAAAAGAACAGGCAAATGACAACGCCCAGCAATTTAAAAAAAATAAGCAAGCACAAGGCAAAAGCATTTGCTAGCAACTTAACAAGCACACATAAAAATATCAGACTACTGCCACATCACAAAACGGAGCAGGCGCGCGCGCAGTCCCCAGCAAGCCAGAAAACCAATAACACACACTCCAGCAACCGAGCCAGCCTGACCACAGTAATTTCAACTCAGAATCAGGGCGCGTGAGCGCACCGGGTCCACGCAAAACACACACTACTAAATCATTCCCACCAACAGATACGGCTGCCCCCCGGGCGGGAAAACGGGGGCGGCGACCGGGTACACACCAGCAGAAAACTCGACATCTAGACTCCGGCCAAGACGGAAGCACGCAGAAAATATAAACAGCTGAAGTAAGGTGAAACGAACCCCGCCACGCAGACCGGACAGAGCAAACACACAGAAAGCCTGCCCTGCAGTCGTTACAACTCCTGTGTGCAGAAACCCAAGCGATATCGTGGCACCCTTTTCAGAGGCAGAGAACCTCGAGCGATCGCGTGCGGGGATCCATCAGTTGTTCACTACAGCACGTCACCAACACGCCACACCGCCCAGCGGCCAAATCAACGAGGCCCACCAACAACGAGACCACACCTTCGTGCCGGGGCGGAAGGCAAAATACCACCAGCTCAGTGCGAATCCAACTGCCGAGCCGAGCGCGCGCGGCCCCCCGCGAAAAACGCTCCAGAGGGCAGCAGCCGCCTCAGTCGGAAACAGAAATACATCTTTGTTGTGACGTCATAAGCGCGGGACTGTGTGTGAGATCGCTCTCTAAGTTTTCATATATTTTTAGGTTCCAGATACATATTTTAACGGTTTTTGGGATAATAATTACTATGTAAGTGACTTATTAGTGGTTTCTTCATTCACCTCTGCCTTTCTTGTGTTGTGACCTGATATTTGTGAGTGTTTCGTATCGAGCAACTTAACCTCTTACCTGTGTTTACATTCCGCGCTGACCAGTTGCAGCTGTAGCGGCGCATCGAAAGCTAAGTACTAATTAATTGTTTGTGTATAGTGGTTTATTTAGGAACTTTAGTAGTCTTCAACCGGTGTTCTTGGTGTTTTCTGGTGAAATAATTTCAGGAGAAATTTTTGGAAACTGCTTTCAGTTTCGTTACTGTGTCATTAAACTTTTGATTTTCTTTCTGTGTTAGTCTTTTGTTATATTCTCATTTGTTGTTGATTAATGCTGTCAATAATAGTAGTTACCTCCCTTGTAGAGCAAATCTGTGATTATTGTGGTCAGTTTTTTAACATCATCTTATTGTAGTAGCGGAACTTAGATAAAGTAGTTTTCTTGTTTCAATAACTGTAAAATTTTACCACGAGTGAGAAGTGTGGGCTTTGCCGTAGGTTCGTGAGTAGTGGATTGCGGTGTGAGACTTGTTCGAAGTATTTTCACTGGGGTGAATGCAGTGGGGAAGCTAGTGGGCATTCTGGTGAGATCCTCTCCTGGAACTGCAGGTTATGTAGCAAGAGTAAGTTGATAGAGGAGCAGGAGCGTAAGATCTGTGCCCTTCAGGTACAGATGAAAAACGCACAGGAGGAGCTAGATAGGATGAGGAGGGAGAAGGGGGTTGGGGAATGGGAGCTGGCTGTTGGCAAGAGATCTGCTAGGAGAAGATAGTTTTACTATTGGTGTTTGCAGTAGATATGGCCAACTGTCAGAGTCTAGTGGAGAGGAATCTATACTAGCTGTAGATGTAGAAAGTATGCAGCAGACCTCAGCAGTTACGGTGGCTAGGACAGTTGCAAAGTCTAAGAGAAAGAAGAAGGTTCTGCTGTTAGGTAGTTCTCATGGTAGAGGTGTAGGCCAGCAGTTGCAGGAAGTGTTGGGGAGTGAGTACCAGGTCACCAGCATTGTGAAGCCTAATGCAGGATTGGCTCAGGTGACTGTTAACATAGGGGGGCTATGTAGGGTTTTACTAAAGAGGATCAGGTAGTGATTGTGGGTGGGGCTGGTAATAGTATTGCAGGGATGGAGAGTATGACATAGATGGTGACCTGGAAAAGATAGCCACTCAGACTGGCAACACGAATGTGCATGTCGGGGAACTGTTTCAGCGTCTCGATCGGCCTCATCTTAATACAGCCGTCAGGCGTAATAAGGTGAGACTTGGGGGTGCGCTGATGACAAAAGGCATGAGTCACATTTCAGTGGTGCCGGTGGAGTCTATCACCACGACGGGTTTCACTAGATATGGCCTGCACCTCAACAGGTGTGGAAAGGGGAGGTTGGCAAGGCTTATACGTGACAGCATAGGTGGGGGTAGTGGGATCGCTCATGGGAAAATTCCTGTAGTAGTGGGTGTTAGAGCTGTACCTTTTTTAGATTGAAGTCAGCTGATAGGTATTCCTGCTTAAGGGAAGTCTCTCTAACAAAGAAATCACTATCGACAAAGCTTAGGTATCCGATAATGAGGGAATTAGTATATTTCATCAAAATATACAAGGTATTAGAGATAAAGTTAGTCAACTGCTCATAGATGTTGACTCTGAAATTATTGGTACATCTGAACACTTCTTAAATAAGGACATAATTCAGAGGCTTCCTTTACCAGGATACAGGTTGGCTGGAAGCTTTTCTAGGAGCTCTTTGCGGTGTGGGGGAGTAGCCATGTATGTGAAAAACGGTATCCCATTGAGTCAATTGATGTTTCAAAGTACTGCACTGAAAAGCTGTATGAATGTTGTGCAGGTGTGGTTACATTTAGTGGAGCTAAACTTCTGTTGTTATTTATAGATCCCCAGACTCCGATTTCACAACATTTTTGCTAAAGCTAGAGGAGGTTCTTGGTTCACTTTATAGGAAATACAAAAAGTTAGTGATATGTGGTGACTTCAATATTAACTGTATAAGTGATTGTGCAAGGAAAAGGATGCTGGTAGACCACCTTAATTCATATAATCTTATGCAAACCGTATTCTTTCCAACGAGAGTGCAAGGGAACAGTAGAACAACCATAGACAACATTTTTGTTCATTCCTCATTACTAGAAGGGCATTCTGTTAGCAAAAAGGTGAATGGACTTTCAGATCATGATGCACAAATTTTAACTCTAAAAGATTTTTGTGCTGCAACACATGTTAAATATAGTTATCAACTTTTTAGGAAAGCTGATACAGTTGCTGTAGAGACCTTTGTAAACCTTATCAAGGAACAAGAGTGGCAAGATGTTTATAGTGCTGATACAGTAGACGATAAATATAATGCTTTCTTCAAGACCTTTCTCGTGCTCATTGAAAGTTGCTTTCCGTTAAAACGTTCAAAACAGGGTACTAGCACAAACAGGCAGCCTGGGTGGCAGACTAGAGGGATAAGAATATCCTGTAGAACAAATTGGCAATTATATCAAAACGTTAGAAATAGTCAAAATCTAAATGCAGCAGCCCATTACAAACAGTATTGTAAGGTGCTTAAAAACGTTATTAGGAAGGGAAAAAGTATGTGGTCTGCAGATAGCATAGCTAAGTCTCAGGATAAAATTAAAACCATGTGGCTGGCCTGCAGAGACAGGTCGAGGACATAGAATCAATACGTTGTGGGAATGTCCGTGTTACTGATAAGTCGCATATATGTACAGTATTTAATACTCATTTTCAGAATATAGCAGGTGAACTAAATAGAAACCTAGTCCCAACAGGGAATCATATAGCGCACGTAGAAAAAAGTTTTCCGAGACTGTTACCTGAAATGCTCCTCCATGATACTGACAAGAGGAAGATTGAGTTAATAATTAAATCACTAAAGACTAAGAACTCCCATGGATATGACGGGGTATCTATCAGAATACTAAAGTATTGTTCTATGTATGTTAGCCCAGTACTTAGCCATATCTGTAAATTTTCCTATAGGAGTGGTCGGTTTCCTGACCGATTAAAGTACTCGGTAGTGAAGCCACTTTATAAAAAGGGAGACAGGGATAATGTTGATAATTATAGACCTATTTCTATGCCATCGGTGTTTGCTAAAGTAATCGAGAGGGTTGTATATACAAGGTTACTGGAGCATTTAAATTCACATAATTTGCTGTCGAATGTACAGTTTGGTTTTAGAAATGGTTTAACAACTGAAAATGCTATATTCTCTTTTCTCTGTGAGGTTTTGGACGGATTAAATAAAAGGTTGCGAACGTTAGGTGTTTTCTTTGCTCTAACTAAGGCTTTTGACTGTGTTGACCACAAAATATTACTGCAGAGGTTGGACCATTATGGAGTAAGGGGAGTAGCTTACTATTGGTTCGCCTCTTACTTTAAGAACAGAAAGCAGAAGGTAATTCTCCGCAATATTGAGAGTGGTAGTGATGTTCAGTCCCAATGGGGCACTGTTAAGTGGGGTGTTCCCCAAGGGTCGGTGCTGGGGCCATTGCTGTTTCTTATTTATATAAATGATATGCCTTCTAGTATTACGGGTGATTCAAAAATATTTCTGTTTGCTGATGACACCAGCTTGGTAGTGAAGGATCTTGTGTGTAATATTGAAACAGTATCAAATAATGTAGTTCATGAAATAAGTTCGTGGCTTGTGGAAAATAATTTGATGCTAAATCACAGTAAGACTCAGTTTTTACAGTTTCTAACTCACAATTCTACAAGAACCGATATTTTGATCAGACAGAATGGGCATATTATATGCGAGACGGAACAGTTCAAGTTCCTAGGCATTCGGATAGATAGTAAGCTGTTGTGGAAAGCCCATGTTCAGGATCTTGTTCAGAAACTAAATGCTGCTTTATTTACCATTAGAACAGTATCTGAAATAAGTGACATTTCAACACGAAAAGTAGTCTACTTCGCATATTTTCATACGCTTATGTCATATGGTATTATTTTTTGGGGTAATTCTGCTGATTCAAAAAGGGTATTTTTGGCTCAAAAACGGGCTGTTCGAGCTATGTGTGGTGTAAGTTCGAGAACCTCTTGTCGACCCTTATCCAATAGTCTGGGTATTCTGACATCGCCCTCACAGTATATATTTTATTTAATGTCGTTTGTTGTTAGCAATATTAGCTTATTCCCAAGCGTTAACAGCTTTCACTCAGTTAATAGTAGGCAGACATCAAATCTGCATGTGGAATGCACTTCCTTGACTCTTGTGCAGAAAAGAGTGCAGTATTTTGCTGCATCCATTTTCAATAAGCTACCACAAGAACTCAAAAATCTTAGCAGTAGCCAAAACACTTTTAAGTCTAAACTGAAAAGTTTCCTCATGGCTCACTCCTATTCTGTCGAGGAGCTCCTGGAAGAGCTGAAAAATTAAGCAAATTCCAGTGTTACATTGTTGATTTTCTTTATTTAAACTTATGAACTGTCGCCTGACTATGTTACTTATATTTCGTTTTATCTGTTTCTACTATCGTGTTATAATTTCATTTATTGACTCGTTCCATGACCATGCAGACTTCTCCTTAATTTGGCCCCACGGAACAATAAATAAATAAATAAAGAAATAAGTCGCTATCGATAGTGCCGGATATGCAACGCGCCAGAGAAATGGCGCAGGTATTACTTTACATCTGGACTGACATCCAGAAAGAACAGTGTTCTCTTGCGGTTACCACTGTGTATTCCAAAGGGTTTCGGCGTTCAGAGGACCTGCGCCACAGCTATGTTATGTTGGTTGCATTCACAAGTGGCTCACTTTTTTTTTTTTGAGTCAAGTGTACTTGTCCTGTGAATATGAAGGTCCTGTCTCTAGCAGTTCAAGGTGTTCTGTTTCTTTTTTTTCCCTGAACTTAAGTTACATCTATCTCGAGACAGCTTCAGATCGCATCGGTGGTAGGTTCAAGCGTGCATTTATAGGTGCATGCAGGATCACTTCAGTAGACGATCTTTCTCTTTGATCCGGTAATTAGAAAGAGAAGTGCCAATACTGCTAACGAAGAGGACAATAAGGAAGAAATCACTTTGTACATAACGTGCGGCCTTCAGAAGGGCTGGGTGCAGGTAAAATGAAACGAAATGCCTACGAGTTCTTTCCCAGTGTGGACAAAAATTTCAAACGAATTAAATCCGACACTTGAAGGGTATGATCCCTTTCCATAGTGGACATGAGCCTTGACACACATATGCAGCTCAACAGAAATGGCCGACGACTTGGTTGCAGTCATGACTGCAGAGAAATTGGAACACCAGACAATATTCCACTCTGTTGCACTGTATTCATTTAACAGATGTTGCAGAATACGAAAATGTTGATACTGAGAACAGAATAACGACGAACACTGTACGGGCAAATCGCTGTGCCATACGTGCAATAAAACAGCAAAGAAGGTACCGGTCAGGGGTGGAGATTTAAATTCAGAAAAAGGAGAGGACAATGGCTCAACATAAAAGATACAGCTGAAAGGACAGTCTGTGGCAGAGAATAAAAATTTTGTTACCATTTCCTAATTAAACGGAAACGTTGCTTAGTAGCGCCTGTTACAATATATTACTATATATTTAACGAAATTCTCTGAAACAAATGATTTTCTTTTGTCTGTCAAAATATTTGGAATTTTCGAAACGATGTTCTCCACTCCACGTAGCATTGAGGTCAGAACTTCGGATATTCACGAATGTTTCTTTGATTTCCCCGCTAATACTGAGCTGACATGAATACATGTAAACTCACATGCCTTGCCTTCACCATACTTATTTGAAAAGAAAATCAGTCTCCAACATAGATCGCTGCTCCTCGGGAACGGGACCATGTAATCCAGAGCACACACCAAAGGAAGTCATGCTCCTCCCAGTAGTTTGACTGATGGTGTTGGTTACTGAAATGTGATTTGATATACAAAAGCTAGCTCTAAATTCATTCTTCTCCACGTGCTTTCACGGAGTCCTCGATGCTGTAGATTTCCCTGACTTCAAAGCAAGAAAGCCCGCGTAAAAAAAGCGGAATTCCTCTTCAGTTTATTTGAGCAGTGACGGAAAAATAAAAGGAATTACAAGACATAAAAAATGATTATATAAAATCGTGTTTTACGACTGTGGCACCTCATTCGGTCGACCGGCGTCGAACGTTGTTTTTGGTGCGTACTTTCCCCGCACAATAATTGTCTGTTAATGGCAGAATCTGCACTGTAATACTTCTCTGTTAATCGTTATGTCTTTAGCAAATTAAAATTTCATTCAAAGTTGGCGCCACTATCCACCCCTAATTGTTGTTGTTGTTGTTACTGTTGTTGTTGTGGTCTTCAGTCCAGGGACTGGATTGTTGAAGCTCTCCATGCTACTCTATCCTGTGCAAGCTTCTTCATCTCCCAGAACCTAGTGCAACCTACATCCTTCTTAATCTGCTTAGTGTATTCATCTCTTGGTCTCCCTCTACGATTTTTACCCTCCACGCTGCCCTTCAGTATTAAATTGGTGATCCCTTGATGCCTTAGAACATGTCCTACCAACCGATCCCTTCTTCTAGTCAAGTTATGCCACAAATTCATCTTCTCCCCAATTCTATTCAGTACCTCCCCATTAGTTAAGTGATCTACCCATATAATCTTCAGCATTCTTCTGTAGCACCATATTTCAAAAGGTTTTATTCTCTTCTTGTCCAAACTATTTATCGTCCATGTTTCACTTCCATACATGGCTACACTATACAAATATTTTCAGAAACGACTTCCTGACACTTTAATCTATACTCGCTGTTAACATACTTCTCTTCTTCAGGAATGCCGGCCGGTGTGGCTGAGCGGTTCTAGGCGCTACAGTCTGGAACCGCGCGACCGCTACGGTCGCAGGTTCGAATCCTGCCTCGGGCATGGATGTGTGTGATGTCCTCAGGTTAGTTAGGTTTAAGTAGTTCTAAGTTCTAGGGGACTGATGACCTCAGTAGTTAAGTCCCATAGTGCTCAGAGCCATTTTTCTTCAGGAACGCTTTCCTTGCCATTGCCAATCTACATTTTATTCCTCTCTACTTCGACCATCATTAGTTATTTTGCTCCCCAAATATCAATACTCATTTATTACTTTAAGTGTCTCATTTCCTCATCTAATTCCCTCAGCATCACCCGACTTAATTCGACTACATTACAGTATGTTCTTTTCAAGACACTGTCAATTCCGTTCAACTGCACTTCCAGGTCCTGTGCTGTCTCTGACAGAATTACAATGTCATCGGCGAACCTCAAAGTTTTTATTTCTTCTCCATGGATTTTAATTTCTCCCCCGAATTTTTGTTTTGTTTCCTTCGTTTGTTTCCACTCTTAATTACAGTGTGATAATTCCAAAAGATTTGAAGAAGGATACCAGTGTAACCATATCGTATGCCGTCTCCAATGGAACGTTTTCAATGTAATGGGTTTTTCGTTACGCTGTCTGGAGGATTGCCTTTGACACAATATTGTCTTCACCTTTGGTCAGCTGTTTAAGTAGAGCGAAAACAAGACTCCCAATAAATTACGAAGCGTACATCTACGTCTACATCTACATGACTACTTTGCAATTCACATTTAAGTGCTTGGCAGAGGGTTCATTGAACCACAATCATACTGTCTCTCTACCATTCCACTCCCGAACAGCGCGCGGGAAAAACGAACACCTAAACCTTTCTGTTCGATCTCTGATTTCTCGTATTTTATTTTGATGATCATTCCTACCTATGTAGGTTGGGCTCAACAAAATATTTTCGCATTCGGAAGAGAAAGTTGGTGAATGAAATCTCGTAAACAGATCTCGCCGCGACGAAAAACGTCTTTGCTTTAATGGCTTCC
This sequence comes from Schistocerca americana, assembly GCF_021461395.2. Taxonomy (NCBI): domain Eukaryota; kingdom Metazoa; phylum Arthropoda; class Insecta; order Orthoptera; family Acrididae; genus Schistocerca; species Schistocerca americana. Next base: position 189,883,880 of record NC_060123.1, read on the forward strand.
ATCCAAACTAGCGTATCATATCTGCCACACTCTCTCCCCTATTACGTGATAATAGAAAACGAGCTGCCCTTTCTTGCACCCTTTCGATGTCCTCCGTCAATCCCACCTGGTAAGGATCCCACACCGCGCAGCAATATTCTAACAGAGGACGAACGAGTGTAGTGTAAGCTGTCTCTTTAGTGGATTTGTTGCATCTTCTAAGTGTCCTGCCAATGAAACGCAATTTTTGGCTCACCTTCCCCACAATATTATCTATGTGGTCTTTCCAACTGAAGTTGTTCATAATTGTAACACCCAGGTACTTAGTTGAATTGACAGCCTTGAGAATTGTACTATTTATCGAGTAATCGAATTTCAACGGATTTCTTTTGGAACTCATGTGACTCACCTCACACTTTTCGTTATTTAGCGTCAACTGCCACCTGCCACACCATACAGCAATCTTTTCTAAATCGCTTTGCAACTGATACTGGTCTTCGGATGACCTTACTAGACGGTAAATTACAGCATCATCTGCGAACAACGTAAGAGAACTGCTCAGATTGTCACCCAGGTCATTTATATAGATCAGGAACAGCAGAGGTCCCAGGACGCTTCCCTGGGGAACACCTGATATCACTTCAATTTTACTCGATGATTTGCCGTCTATTACTCCGAATTGCGACCTTCCTGACAGGAAATCACGAATCCAGTCGCACAACTGAGACGATACCCCATAGGCCCGCAGCTTGATTAGAAGTCGGTTGTGAGGAACGGTGTCAAAAGCTTTCCGGAAATCTAGAAATACGGAATCAACTTGAAATCCCCAGTCGATAGCGGCCATTACTTCGTGCGAATAAAGAGCTAGCTGCGTTGCACAAGAACGATGTTTTCTGAAACCATGCTGATTACGTATCAATAGATCGTTCCCTTCGAGGTGATTCATAATGTTGGAATACAATATATGCTCCAAAACCCTACTGCAAACCGACATCAATGATATAGGTCTGTAGTTCGATGGATTACTCCTACTACCCTTCTTAAACACTGGTGCGACCTGCTCAATTTTGCAATCTGTAGGTACAGATAGCGGTGAGCGAGCGGTTTGTATATGATTGCTAAGTGGGAAGCTCTTGTATCAGCGTAAACTGAAAGGAACCTAATCGGTATAGAATCTGGACCTGGAGACTTGCCCGTATCAAGCGATTTGAGTTGCTTCGCAGCCCCTAAGGTATCTACTTCTAAGAAACTCATGCTAGCAGCTGTTGGTGTTTCAAATTCTGGAATAATCCATTCGTCTTCCCTGGTGAAGGAATTTCGGAAACCTGCGTTCAGTATCTTCGGGATTTCGCGTTCTTCTGAACCTCGCATGCTTTCTCCGTTGCCTCTGCAACAGCGTTCGGACCTGTTTTGTGTACCATGGGGGATCAATTCCACCTCTTACCAGTTTATGAGGTATGAATCTCTCAATTGCTGATGCTACTATATCTTTGAATTTGAACCACATCTCGTCTACATTTGCATAGTCAATTCGGAAGGAATGGAGATTGTCTCTTAGGAAGGCTTCTAGTGACACTTTATCCGCTTTTTTAAATAAAATTATTTTGCGTTTGTTTCTGGTGGATTTGGAAGAAACGGTATTGAGCGGTAAAATTGGGAAATGGAAAATGTAGCATCAAATCGATCAGCATGAGGTCCAGTGTTGGAAAAAAAATCACTGCTTAAAAGTAGTCAGGATAATTAAGATATATTTAATTAGTGATTTCAGGAAAGAGTGAAATATTTCACCAACCGATGCTGCTAGCTACGTAAATGAAGTTGTCAAAAGAACATAAAACGGAGCATATATTGGAACATGTCTGCTTTTTCTTGATCTATAAGCAGGGATCAATAATTTTCCGTTTTAGGGTGCTTCTGCAGTGTATATACAACGTAGCGCGCCTTCGGTGCGGGTATATAAGTACCGACATGTAAGCAAAAAGTGTATTATTCGTGTCTTTCCGACGTGCGTGAGGTAAATGCGAAAACGTGGATGTTATTACCAAAGAAGACCAACGTGCGGTCGTTCTTTTCTTGGCTAGCGAGGGACAAACACCTGTAGACATCCATCGGAGAATGAAGTAAGTTTATAGGGCTGCCTGTCTTATCGTTGTGGAATGGAGTGCCAAGTTACGTGCTGGTGCTTCATCAAAACGCAGGACCCATATTACATATGTGGTAACGAAAAAGTTATTCCAAATCAAGTGGGCGATATTCGAGCACCCTCCCTACAGTCCTGATCTCTCCCTATGCGATTATCATGTCTTCGGTTCCTTAAAAAAGGCTTTGAAGGGCTGATGATTGCTGTCGGCCGAGGATGTGCAGCAAGCAGTTACGGCCTTCCTCACTCAGCATGACAGTGTTTTAACAAACCGGTATCTTCAACCTGACGTGTCGGTAGGATGATTGAATGCTTACTGCGATTTTGCCTGATTCCCATACCAATTCTGGACTTTTGATCGCCCCTTATACATGCTCTTTATAATAATACAATATCGATCGAAATTTAAATATATTTCATGCTTTCTGAACAAAACTGGAAAACAAAAATTGGGGAAAAACACTGCCAAATATTTTGTGAAATGATTTATCTAAACGTAAGAAACAGAACAGGTTAGGCAAGCATTTGACGTGCCTTTGGATGATGTTCGAAATCATATATAGCAAATGAGGTGAGGCTTGAGAATTTAGAGTTAATTGTTTCACTTAGAATCTACAGTTTTAAAGAGTACTGGAAGACATTTGTCTGATGTAATTTCAATCAATGGTCTCTGTACGTCACTAATGTCTGAGCATCTCAGCTGCAGTACGCGATTTTTCGCAGCATCATTCAAAGGCGCGTCAAATGTTCCTGTAATCTATTATTCATTTCTCACTTTCAGACAAATCATTTCACAGAACATTTGACGGTGTCTTTTCCAGTTATTTATTTTTTTTTTTACATATTTCTTATCTGCTTTAGTGTTCGCTAACAGTGATACATCGTCACCGATTGTTAAATATTTATCATTGATTTTGCACCTAGAATTCGTAATATTTATACCATTTATGCGTTTTTCTTGTTCTCCAACTCCTTGCTCTAGATTAACAATGAGTTACATGGTAGTGAGATATGAAGATGCTGGTACTTGCTATGGATAAATTTTTACTTCTTTGTTGTTTTTTTTGTGTTTCTTGCTTATTCTGTACGTTTGTCTTCGACGTTCTAGCACACTGTTTTGTTTTGTTCTGTAATATGAAACGTTACTATTTGTTGCTTTATTTGCATTGCTGCATGAATCTCCCATTAAATGAGTATTGAAAAGTTTCAATGCATTTTTTTGTAATGCGCTGCGTAAAATTAAATGTAATATGCAGCACTGTTGTGTGATCTGAGATGCGAGAGCGATATCGACAGCTGTAATCGTTCTGTACGAACTGTCGGAAGGTGTGCAGTGCCTTGGCGCACGTGCGGTCTATGTCGGGTAATCGTGCTGCACAGAAGCAGACGAAAATTTATGGCTGCGTTCTTAATTTTCGATCTCGACATAAACCAAATTTCGACGTGGACGTTATGAAGCGGAATGTTAGATTGTGAATACTGTGTGCTTCATTGAGTATTATAAACAGCGATGACAGCACCACACGCTGTGGCACGAACTAATGTACTTTGAATTTATTACCTCGCGTGCAACTTAATGAGCAGCCAGCCACGCTCAAACATTAACCGTCGCGGTGGCGACTTGCAAACTAATTGTGACGTGTTGCAGTGTTCTCGGCAGAACTACTGTATGAATTTGCGATCGTAATTGCCAAAAGCGTACGTACTGTAGTATCGCGACCAGCGGGTCGAGGTGAGCTGTATACTATTTTAAAACTGTACGGGACAATAAAACAGAAACGTATGTCTAAGAAGTGTGGTATTCGTACGCACACGAACGTCGACTTATACAGCGAGAATTACGTCTAATCAGACTGTGACCAAAGAAACCTCGAAGAGGACGATATTACTGCATGGAGAGTCATATACGAAGCAAGAGGATGTATTCATGGTAGTTTCACGTCTGATGGAATTATCGCCATTACGCCGCTAGCATCAACGAGTTGCCATCTAATTCGTGATGGCCACACACTCAAGTAAGTTGCAGTGCCAAGCATTCTTGCCCTATAATGACTCAAAGAATTTCAAACTGTTTCTATTGTAATTTCTTTTTCTTTTGCAACTAACTATTCCTAATTATTAATTTCCTTAGAAATAAAAGTAGTTTCTGTAAAGAGTGCTTGCAGATCAGTGCTGCCATTGTTGAGTTCACCCTTAAAAGTGTTCATTACTGCTTATTTTATCTTATTCATTTGTTTTATTGCAGTTGTTATTGCATGCGTTTTGCCTGTTCTTTTTGACGCTTTGTGGACAGCGTATTATGAGGCGTATTTACGTGGTGTGGTTGCAGTAGACCTATGTGCCATCCCGCATTAAAGAACGGCGTCCGCCATTAAATTCTGAACACCGCCCAATGATAGCATAGCTCGTCCGCTACTGGTGCAGGGCACGCTATAAGTGGGAATTTCGTAACTGACAGGCGTTAATTACGTAAACTCTGCTTGCATTCAATAAGAAGGTATAGTACGGAATTCTCATTTCCAAGAGACAAAGTTATAGCTATTTCGTTGATTATTTACGAATTAGCTTACTGGGACTTTAGTGTTTTATGTTCTTTTGGTGTTTGTTGCCAAACTCTGACGTGGTTGCTTTCATTAAGCTTGGAAGTAAAAGTTTAAATAATCGATATTCACGGTCAAAATTACGCAAAGTAGATCTCAGAGGACAGTTTTCATCACGTATGTCTCAGTTCGTGAAACAACTAGACAACACAGCGTGTTATGGCTTCATTCGTTGCACTACTGAGTCACTTTCTTTCTAGAGAGAAGTCATCCAAGATTTGGTCCACGAAAACGTACCCTACCCTTATATGGCGAGTGGTGGGAAAACATAATGGACCCAGGAACACTGTTCGAACGTGACCGTTTCGGTTGTCCAGGTGTAACGGTACCACCGATCTTTTTAAACGGCAATCGATGCTAACCTTATACCTCTGCGAGAAATTTTTAAGTTTTTGTGACCATGAGATAACCTAATGGAAACAGAACAATCAAACTGGGATTCGTATCCCAAACACTCCAGCAGAGTATCACTTACAGTAAAGGGTGGGTCAGGAACAGACGTTCTCCCAGCACAAAAGCAAGCTGTAACATTACATATTAAAACTGGTTGCCAGTTAATTAGGCACTCATGTGTCAAGCAAAATGACAAAGCAGAAGGCAATGCTAAGGGTAACCTAATCTTCCTTGACACACACACTAAACTCTTTCCTTACATCTCTTCATACTACAACACAGTAACCTAACCTTGCAAGTAAATGTGCTACTAACAAACAAATGGTCAATGAGATAGTAAACACCAACATATACACCTCAACAACACATACCTTAAATGAACTATGTGCAGCAATTTATAAAACCAGTTACCTACACACATGAAACTAGCAGCAATACTGAGCTTGAAATGATTCTGAATTTAAATGAGGGGGTCTGGTATTGATCACAATCTATAACTTCATTGCTCAGTACAGGGTTTCTATACCTGTGCATTAACCAACTTGCATTAGAGTAGATAACACAGTAAATAGCTCTTTCTTAAACTCGGCTTGAAGCAACTAAACAGAGTGAAAATCTATCTACACTGGCTCTGAACAAGCCTTTGCATTTCTTCATTAACTAACTAGCCTTGAACATGAAGACCCTTAAACTTTCATGGTTTGAAGAACCATGCTCATTGACAAAACTGCACTAGTATGCATGAGAAATGGTAAGTATTTTTATCATTAATTATTAATTAACTGAAGCACAACAAACTAAAACTCTTTAAATGACAAATGTGCTTTGATAATCAGTCTTTTGGCCTACTCATAAATATAATTGATTGTGCTGATGACAACATAAAATTAAATTCAAGTTTAACAACTTTGTCATAATAAATTTGGACACTCGGAATTTAATTCACTAGTATAGGACTCCTACCCGGGTTTGTGATTTAGGATAATCACGGGTGTAAGATAGAGTTCTTAGCAACACCACGATTATTATTGAAATCAACCAAATTCCACAAATAACGGGTCCATTTACAGAGTGCCAAATACAAACAATTTAGGGAAAGCATGGTGGCGTAATTTGCAGTGGCTATTAACCTGGCAGCGATGCAGTCATAGCAATACTGTTGGTCTCGCCCTGTTACATATCTTTTTGGCATCGGAATTATATTTTTATAGGGTCAAAAATCATGCCAAGATAATGGTGTCACCAAATCAGCATCCGAGGCCCATAAATACTTCCCTTAAGCTCTCCTGGCCTCAACACTCCAGGAATATGAGCCACAATGATCCACTACTGCTAGTGAGGTGTTAACCACAGCACTGCTCAGCCCAGACTCTTCACATGTCACAAAGGACTAGTTGACACACATATTTCACTCTGCCAGGCTACTTCCGTACCTGTGTGGCTTCCCCACATCTTTTACATTCAACCTTACATTCTTACTAAGGACCAAGTGATTTTCAGTACATTACATAACAATCATTCCATTAGTTATTTAAATTCACAAACATAATTTAAACAACTTGGTTCAAAAGTTTCACATAACTGAAACATGTATACATAGTCAAAGAATTTCCATGACAGATACAACAGTCTACATAAGCAACACTACAAAACGACGTAGAAATAGAGATACAGATACAAAATAGATCGAAAATAGGTGTTACACAGGTGTTATGATGTCAGGAGTCATGATGTTGCAAGGGTGTACTGACCTCCAAAATTTTGAATACAGTACACTCACAGGTCAACATGGTTGTGACCCTATACTTCTAACCCTTGTGCGTATTTTCAGCTGTGCTATGCTGTGCTGTGATTTATTTTTGAGGATGACAGTGCACGTTCTCATCGAACAGCGTGGGTGGAAGAACTCTTGGAGCGAGATTGTATTTGATGAATAGACTGGCCTGCCCAGTCCCCGGATTTAAATGGCAATGTCCACGTGTGAAACACGTTGAGGAGATGTATTATAGCACAACTGTAAGCACCAGGACCGTACAGCAGTTGTCAACCGCGCTCTTGGAGGAATTGATCGCCCTACGTCAAGAACTCTTCACCAACCTATGGGAGCACGTTGCAGATCGTGGACTGCTGTCTGTGGCGATCACACACGCTGTTAAGAACTATGTACCGGCTTTTGTAATGTCCAGGGGACCGTCATAAATCGCGATGATTTCAGTGTAATTATTGTCCTTGAATAAAAGTGTTCTGTTCGTCTCATGGCGTATTTCTTTCCTTTACCTTCTATACTACACTGTAGTAGTTCTCTCAATGTATGGTCCAAGTTTCATGTAGCTATGTTTCTTGGAAGAGACATATGATGCTTGTGTTTTGCACACCTGTGTAGTCCTCTTGTAGTCTTCTTGTCCACTTTGATACAAAGAGTCGTTCTGTAAGTAATGCGACATATGTTTTTCTCGGCCAGTTGCCGTTGAAAAATGAGGAATTTGTTGTGGGTCGCTGTGAAATTTCCCGATTCAGCCCCTATAGTTTCACGAAGTTCTGATAGGTGGCGGATTTATGCGGAGCCTCCAAAATGGCGCCTGTAATGGAGGTGCCTTCCAAGTACAGATTGTCATTGAGCTTTTTTTTCCCCATGGAAAACCAGAGCATCACACATTCATAGGCGCTTGCAGAATGTTTATAGATGCATGACAGTGAACAAAAACGCATTGAGTCATTGGGTGAGGCGCTGTCGTCATCGCAACTAGGTCGTGCAAACCTGTCGGACCGAATGTGGTGGCACAGTGATTAGCACACTGGCCTCACGTTCGGGAGGACGATGTTTCAAACCTGCGTCTGGCCATCCAATTCAGGTTTCACGTGATTTCCTTAAATCACTTCAGGCAAATGCCAGGATGTTTTCTCAGGAAACGGAAGAAAGGACTTCACTGTGTCTGTCGCCACAAAAATGTAAACGTACTTCTCCTTCTCCATGACAACGCACGCCTCACACAAGTCTGTGCACTGAAGAGGCACTCACAAAACTTCATTGGACTGTTGTTATTCATCCACCCTACAGTCTGGATCTTGAACTTTTCGACTTTCATCTGTTTGGCCTAATGAAGAATACGCTCTGTTGGAAACAATATGTGGATGGTGGGGAGGTTATCGATGCAGCAAGACTTCCGATCCAACGTCAACTAATAGAGTGGTATTGTACACGTATACAGGCCTTCCCAGTAAGTTGGAATAAGGCCGTCACATTGAACGAGATTATATTGAAGAATAGGGTTTTGTAGACAAAACGCTGGTGCATAACATGGCGCATTGGAAACCTATTTAACATGGTGTATTGGAAATCTGGATAGAACAAATCCACTTGCAGAAAAAAAGTATTGCATTACCCATCGAACGCCCCTTGTATCTCAGAGAATCTTAAGCATCCTGACTGTTCATAGCTTCATTGGACTACTAGAAGTTCACGAAAGAGACGATCGTGCTGGTAGGAAGGCAATCAGAATGATAATTTTGTATGTTCTGGCTCACTAACTCAATGTTAAAATAAATTCTGTATTTTATATATTAAACAACCGATTTTTAAAAATTAAATTAAAAATTCAGTATATTTAGGTAAATCAACCGATTTTATTAGCGTTAACTAAATACCTATTTTTTGCAGTAATACAACTAAATACAATAAACAACTGATTTCTAATTTTATTATTTCATTTACTACATGATTGTAACACAATAACATGTATTAGTTAATAAAAAGCACATTATTTTAAAAAATCGCATTGTCAACATAAGTAAATTAATAAAAAGTATTAGTTAACAAAGTACATTGTTTTAAACATTTTACATTGTGAACATAAGTAAAAAAATAAAATGTATTAGTTAATAAAAATAAATGATATTAAAGTTTTCAGTTTTTATTTTTTCTGTCTTTCTTAAAATGTTGCAGAAATGTATATAAGCATGAACTTAACATTTTTATAAACTTTTTTAAGTCTTTCATTCATTTATATAGAAGCAAATGCTAAGAATTAAAAATTTTCAGTAAGTTATCTGTGTTGTGTATCATAAGTAAAATTCTTTTTACCATGCATAATTATATAAGCAAGTGTATCTTTTGGAAATTTATCATTAAAAGTTGCATTAAGTTTCATATTTGCTGTTTTGCGAGGTTATAACATTTTTTTCTACGTGTCATATTTATTACATAAATTGGATAATTAGTTATAAAACTCATTGGATTAATACCAATATCTGATTTTAGTAAAGTAATTCTTTTAAAATGTAGAAATGCATCATATGCTTTTAGAAAATTATTTGGTGGATTAATTCCACATTTCTTGACGAAAAACTTCATTTTTACTATTTTTTAAATATATGTTCTGTAGTTTAACATGAACAAATAAAGATGAATCAACTAATTGGCTATTTTTATGATTTGTCTGAAATACAACAAAAACAAGATATGGCATATGATTCTTCAGTTTCTCCTGGCGTATTTGTTGCTCGAACAGACCACAGGTATACTGCCCGTTCATAGTGTCCAACGGGCACAATATTTCGGTGATCAGACATGTCGCAATCGTCAGGTACACTGACGAACTGAAATCCTGAGGGCGAGCGTCCATTTAAATCCCCTCCTCCCACGGGCCACTCTCTTCTGCCATCTGCACCCACGTCTTCGCGACCGCCAGCACGTGGGCATGGACGGCAGAACAGAGCGGCCCATGGGGGAAGGGGATTTAAATCGGCCGCTCGCCCTCAGGAGTTCAGTTCGTCAGCATACCTGACGACGGCGACATGTCATATCGCCGAAATATTGTGCTTGTTGGACACTATGAACTGGCAGTATACCCGTGAACTGTTAAAGCAAGATATTGCTTATCAAATTCTGTAGAGTTATAGAAATTTGTTATGTCTAGTTCAAAACTGTTTTTACTAGATAAACCAGCAACTTCTTCTGTTCATAAAAAGAAATAGGAATTTTAGGACTTTTTAAAATATTTTCACATTGTTCAAGTTCATAATTTGGTTCATGTTTAACAACTGGTACACACATTTCCAAAGATTCAATAATAATTTTACCTTCTTTAGGAAGAGTATCTTTTATTTCAACACCAGCATAATTTTTATCAAACCAACATAAAATTGCATCTCCAGAAGATGAACTACATATAAAAACTAAGAGTTAAGTTTCCTTCAAATATAATTTCTTTATAATCTTTAAAAAATCCACCAAGTAATGATAATGGATAAAGTACTTCATTTCTTTTACTATTTATTTTTCCTGTATTAAGAATATGTCCTTCGAAACTTATTTTGTCAGTAACAGCTGAAGTTAAATTCAGAAAAATGTTGATGAAATAAAAGGATGTTCAACTCTAGATAATATATCATTTCCTTTTTTATTGTTACGAAGTCAAACAATTTTGCTACATAATTATCAATTAATTTTTTGTTTGACTTTCCATATGTTGAATTATCTGCACCATAATTCCTAATTTAAAAATTCATGTGCATTTGTGCATGATTTTGATGTAGTCAACCATCACCAATATTTATTTTAATTTCTCTATCTTTGTTAGGAACATTTAAATTATTTTTAGTTTTTTCATTAACAGGTAATGAACAAAACTGATAGCTTTCAATTTTATCCATGATTTATTAAGGGAAACATTTATTAAGACATTTCTAAAACAACTGTTACAGTAGTACCATTAAAGTCATTGAAATTATCATTTTCATCAGTTATACTAACTTCCAAATCTTGTATTGTATTAAAAATAGGAACATTTACAGGATATTAGGTTCATAAATTATTGGTCCACCAAATTCTACATTATCTTTAAATGGAGCAATAAGATTAGTTTCTTTATGAAAATGATCATTATGTTTTACATACATTCCATCAGCAAGATTAAAATTTATATTTATTAATCCAAAAGGAGTTATTTTAGGAACATATTTAGCTACAGCTTTTTCACTAGCTTGAACAACTTGATTATTAAAGTGAAGTAAACTTTCAATACTATCACTAAGTTGAAATAATTTACTTGTTTACTACTGAAAAAATTATAAATAGATGAAAAAATAAGTAATAAAAATATAAATAAATGAAAAATTATTAATAAATTAACAAAACAGATTGGGAACCTAAAGTAAGAATTCCAGAAAAAATTTTCAAAAAGTAAACGGTAAACTTTATCCAAATTCTATAACATGTGCAATAATTGGACCAAGTGGTTGTGGAAAAACCACATTAATGATTGATAATTATATTTTAGCTCCAGGATGGTTAAATTGGAATAAAATGAAACATTTGTATGTTTATTCAAAAAGTTTAAAACAACCAATATATCAAGAATTTATAAAACAGCATCGAAAAATTGAGGATAAAATTAATGAAAAATTGTTAGTTTTATTGAAAATAATGAAGAAATTGTTCCTTTAGATGAATGTGAAGATTATTCAGTTGTTGTATTCGACGATTTTATATTGGAAAATCAAGATATTGTAAGAGAATATTTAACTAAAGGTAGACACAAAGAAATAGATTGCTTTTATTTAGCTCACTCTTATTCAAAAATAAAAAAACACTTAGGTAGAGACAGTTCAAATTTTTAAAATATTTCTAAACAGGATGATATAAATTTAAATCATATTTATCATGCAATTGTTGGTGGAGATTTAAAGTTTAGTAATTTTAAAGAATTGTGTAGTAAATGTTGGAACGATGAATTTGGTTTTTTAACTATAGGTATGTCTAGAAAACTAAATGAAGATAAGATTAGAAATAAAATCAACATTTCTTAAGAACATAAACATTAAACACAAACATTAAACAGTAACTTTAACATTAAACATAAACATTAACTTTAACATAAACATAAACATAAACACAACCATAAACATAAATATAAACATAATTAATGTTTTTTCTTCATTAATAAATGTTTGCAAAGTATGATGAAAAAGTTGTTAAACAAGCTAAACAAAATATAAAGAAAACTGAAGAACTAAAAGAAAAATTTAAACCTTGGAAAAAGCAACCAAGAACAGAATATGAGAAATATAAAAATGAAGATCAACCTGTTATTGTTGCTATTGAAAAATAAAAAAAAAGGTATTGAAGGCTTAGGTGATAATGTTTTAAAAGCAACTGAAGAAAATAAAGAGGTTGAAAAACAAATGATTCCATATCATCATAATACAGAAGATTTTGCGAGGCGCCGGGGCTAGCAGTGTATTTAACACTAAATTCTTCTCGAATCTTCATATGGAAATGATGCTCTAAGCCCCCCCCCCCTTTTCTAATTCCTACTTCTGCTGTTGCACATGGATTAAGAAAAAACGCGAACTGACTGTAATCGTCCCTGCAAGTGGAGTAGAAAAGAGTTTGGCACCTGCAATAATTTAATTTGATAGACATTAATTAAATAAAGGAAAGTTTCAGTAACGCAGTGAGAAATGAAAGGGGTGCTCTACCGATTAACAGAATGAAAGTTCTGTCCAAAATAACAATTTGATTTATTATGACTAAACTCAAAATCATAAACAAAACACATGAAACATTTACAATACATCAAATTGGATCAAATTGGGTACTAAAATAAATCCTGTGAAGGTGAAGTTGTCCATAAACTAGATTGTGACATTTATGACGAAGTGGTATGTGGAGCCAATTCCTTGCAACTCAAATCTTAAGAGAAACACCCAGCCAACTCAACATTAATTGCTGCTATGGTAGTGATAACTCAGACAATGAACACCCAAGACAGAACAAAGTTAGAAAAGACGAACAGGCACGCTCTGCTGAGCTCTGATTATCACAGTGCAAATTCCCTAGTCTGCCGGTGCTGCGGACATACATTACCAAGCCATCTCTTTAACTGCAAGGACACGATCTGGCGTACCGGAAGTGATGGCTGTTTGCTTCGGCGTCCCGTCATGGTGATGATAATGTCGCGAGTATAGCCCGAAACAAATTGTCCTGGTCTGGTTGTTCCAGACTAAAGACTTCCTATCAATACAAATGCGCCTCTGAGGGAGACGAAGAAGGCTCGTCACACAATCACTGACGGTACAGTGATTGATTTTAACAAGCAAAGTCACACAGTAACTCCGATACAGTCAACTTTAGCCAAAACTGCCCAAGACAGACAACATAGGCCGCTTGTACGCAGAACGCTCAATTGCCAACTGTACTCGGAAAGTTATGTTGAAGTTGAAACTTCTGCAACTTCGTTAAACAGTTACAATCAAATAAAAGTATATTAGACAGCCAACGGAAGGCAGGCTGCCCAGAACAGCGAGAGCTCAGTCTTGTAACCTACTCTGACCAAAAGGCGAGAGCCGACTCCCTCAAGAGCACCCGTACAAACCGAACACAGAACATTCCTGCCCCCATGACAGTGGCCATGGTTAAATGTTCCAATCAGCAACTCGAAAACCGGCGGAAAATTCCACTCTATTGCCGAAGCACTACCATTCCACCAATGGAGATTCTTGGCGCCAATCTCTGCGCCGATTTTGTTAAGTCATGGAGCTATGCCCTGAGCAAGCCTATCACAGTTACAATTATGCAGAAAACGCGTGAATTTGCCCGCCAAGACTGCCTGGGGACACAAGTCATTCCCACGCCTCGATGGTAGCCCGCCAGAATTTTTTTTCGCTACGTTTCTGTGAAGTAACGGAATCTCTAGTCCAGCCGCTCCTTCAGGCCCTTGCGGGCGTGTCTCCGCCGCTATTATGACAATGTCGGCGTCTGGAAAGCATTCACTCGACTCCCTCACACTTGTCGGCTTAACGCTTTGAAGATCAGCGGAGCCCGCCTGTCACCGGACCACCTGGGTGACGAGAGACGCTGCGTGGGAAGTCCGCGTGTGTAGGAACAGCAACTTTGCACCACATACAATTATAGAGGAAGATCGAATTACTCAGACTAAGATAGAAATATGAGAGGGGGTTCATGCCACCTCTCAGAGCCCCTACGCCATTTTAGATTGTAATTGGTGAGAGGTTGGCTCACTTAGGAGCAAGGTAGTGAGTCAATTGCCCAAGAACAATCTTGAAAATTGACTCCACATGCCGCACTCTATAAAAATAATTACTGCAACTGAAAAATGCAGCTCACAGAGGGAGGATTATTTATGATGTAGCCAACTTCACCTTCTTGATATGGAACTCTAACACTCACATCACACATCCATACCCAGGGAGCCCCTTCCAAACACCGATCCACACAGACTTTCACGCTCTAAACATGGCCTGGGCATGTGAGCCAAATATGGAGCAGTTTATTCTTTACATTAGAGTTGGAGTGCTCCGCAATTAAATGCCCAAGATGTTACAACAATTTCAATCATTAAACTATCCTGAACTCAATCACACATGATACTATTTAAGTTAACAATCTCTTTGTGAGCTTTCAGAATCTAATTACAACCCCCGATTCATTCTGTCTCCCTGCAGCAAGAATACCTTTACAAAATGTTCCCTGAACTGATGGTCCATTCACAACGGCAGTGGTGGTATCTGCTTCATTTTATGGGGACTTCAGGCACACTGTTTGCATACACACAACAATAAATACAGAATACATAAAAAAACATGGTGTGGAGAACAATATAGTAATTTGTGCGCCCTACTCTATTACTTACATAAGAATTACAATGCAAAACACAAACACATACAAGGTATAACATACATGACAAACACAACACTAGAGAAAGAAATTTAAGAAAAAAAACCGGGTTCATGGGGTGTCAAGTTGTGCTTTTACAAAACTCATGACGTTTAACAATAAGAATTTGTTGGAGTTGTTGAGCAGCAGTGAAATGTTCCATTTTGCTTTTTATTTATTACAAAAATTTATTAGATAAGAAGAAAATATTTTTAGCATAATTATAGTTATTTATAAATTAATAAGGATTATCATTTAAGAGTTAATTAATCGAATAACTTAATTATTTAGTTTAACAATTATTTATGAAACATTGATTAATCATAGTTAAAAATCAAAAGAGTTAGTTTTTAAAAGAATAAAATTTTCTGTTTAATTTAACAATCAATGTTTTCAATAATTTATTTAATTTATTTAATTAATCATAAAGGATTATCATTTAATAAATAATAAATCGTAAAGTTATAGCTCTATTAATCTTAATATACTCTAAAGTGCATTTTTTACATTTATTATTATGATTATCTTTATGTGAAGGGTTTACGTAAAAACAATTCAAATCTCTTATTGCGTGACAACTTTTACACTTCTTTGTGGATGAAGATGTTTCTTTAGTTACAACTCCTTCATTATTGATTGTAGATGTAGTTTTTTCTTCATTATCCATTGTTAACAATGTTTTTGTATATTCTTCACTTGGAGTTCGTTGAAAATGTTCTTTGAAATAATATTTAGCAACACTTTTTCCAAATACACAAGGAATTCGATTTTTATTGCAATTTTGTACATAATATTTATTTACACATGGTCCAGATATTGTTATATTACCATCTTTTGTACATATTTGTAAAAGAAAAATTGTAGCTTGATTGCTCTGTAATACAATAGTTGCAATATTTTGTTTTCACAGAAGACTCTTACTCCATTTTTATATAAAAAATTTGTTAGTTTATTGAAAAGTAAATTTTTATATTTTTTATAGTTTTTTAACTTTTAAATTTATTACATAAATCACTAAAAATAATCATCATCAGAATCATCAAATTCATAATGCTGATTTATAAATTGTTGAATTCTATCAAACAAAGGATTAAAAGATCTTGTTGTTACTGGCAAAGATTCAAATTCAGCCAATATTTCTTCTAATGTTGGTTCTTAATTTTTAACAATGTTTATACAAAGTGGACGATTTCCTTTTACCTTTTACAATATATCAATATATTCTTCATGAAAATTATGCTTGCAGCTTGTGTTACAACTGATAATTATTTTCATTACTTAAACAAATATCTTCTTCAGATACATCAATTAGTTCATAAGTTTCTTTTAGTTTAGTTTGCGTTTCTTTCATAAGAAACAATTTTTATTAGATTTATAAAAAGTAAAAAAATTACAATTTTTTAAAAATATTTTTAATTTAAAGTACAAATTTATATCTGTAAAACTAATAAAAAATTTATATATAAATGGAAACTACTTTAATCAAGATGCTAAATAAATTAAGTATTCCTAAAGAAATTAGAAAAGTAAATAAGCTAAACATTTTATATAATATCACGAATTGTGAACATTTAAATAATAGATTTGGGGAATAACTTTTGTCAGAACTTAATAATGATTTTGAAGTTTTTTACCAAATAGATTTTCTAAATTAATTGATGATTTTGATTTTGAAATATTTGAAAATGACATATTAAATTAAAATATAAAGAAATGAAAAAACTTAAAAAATAGAAATAATGAAGTTCATGATATAGAGTTTACAATGTGATTTTTTAAAAATAATTTAGTTTTTGTGAAATAATACATTTTAGTTTTTCTTTTATAATTCAATCTGATTTTTGAAAATAATATAGTTTTGTATGAACTGTTGTTGTGGTCTTCAGTCGTGAGACTGGTTTGATACAGCTCTCCATGCTACTCTACCTTGTGCAAGCTTCTTCATCTCCCAGTACCTACTGCAGCCTACATCCTTCTGAATTTGATTAGTGTATTCATCTCTTGGTCTCCCTCTACGATTTTTACCCTCCACACTTCCCTCCAGTACTAAATTGGTGATCCCTTGAGGCCTCAGAACGTGTCCTCCCAACCGATCCCTTCTTCTGTTCAAGTTGTGCCACAAACTCCTCTTCTCCCGAATTCTATTCGATACCTCCTCATTAGTTTTGTAATCTACCCATCTAATCTTCAGCACCACATTTCGAAAGCTTCTATTCTCTTCTTGTCTAAACTATTTATCGTCCATGTTTCACTTCCATACATGGCTACACTCCATACAAATACTTTCAGGAAAAACTTCCTGACACTTAAATCTATACTCGATGTTAACAAATTTCTCTTCTTCAGAAACCCTTTACTTTTCATTGCCAGTTTATATTTTATATTCACTCTACTTCGACCATCATCAGTTATTTTTGCTCCCCAAAAAGCAAAACACCTTTACTACTTTAAGCGTCTCATTTCCTAATCTAATTCCCTCAGCATCACATGACTTAATTCGGTTACATTCCATTATCCTTGTTTTGCTTTTGTTGATGTACATCTTATACCCTCCATTCAAGACAATGTCCATTCCGTTCAACTGCTCTTCCAAGTCCTTTGCAGTCTCCGACAGAATTACATTTTCATCGGTGAACCTCAAAGTATTTAGTTCTTCTCCATGGATTTTAATATCTACTCTGAACTTTTCTTTTTTTTTCCTTTACTGCTTGCTCAATATACAGATTGAATAGCATCGGGGAGATGCTACAACCCCGTCTCACTCCCTTCTCAACCACTGCTTCCCTTTCATGTCTGTCAACTCTTATAACTGCCATCTGCTTTCTGTACAAATAGTAAATAGCTTTTCGCTCCCTGTATCTTACCCCTCCACCTTCAGAATTTGAAAGAGAGTATTTCAGTCAACTTTGTCGAAACCTTTCTCTAAGTCTACAAATGCTAGAAACGTAGGCTTGCCTTTCCTTAATCTTTCTTCTAAGATAAGTCGTAGGGTCACTATTGCCTCACGTGTTCCAACATTTCTACAGAATCCAAACTGATCTTCCCCGAGGTAGGCTTCTACCAGTTTTTCCATTTGTCTGTAAAGAATTCGCGTTAGTATTTCGCAGCTGTGACTTATTACACCGATAGTTCGGTAATTTTCACATCTGTCAACACCTGCTTTCTTTGGGATTGGAATTATTATATTCTTCTTGAGGTCTGTGGGTATTTCGCCTGTCTCATACATCTTGCTCACCAGATGGTAGAGTTTTGTCATGACTGGCTCTCCCAAGGCCATCAGTAGTTCTAATGGAATGTTGTCTACTCCCGGGGCCTTGTTTCAACTCAGGTCTTTCAGTGCTCTGTCAAACTCTTCACGCAGTAGCTTATCTCCCATTTCATCTTCATCTACATCCTCTTCCATTTCCATAATATTGTCCTCAAGTACATCGCCCTTGTATAAACCCTCTATATACTCCTTCCACCTTTCTGCCTTCCCTTCTTTGCTTAGAACTGGGTTGCCATCTGAGCTCTTGATATTCATACAAGTGGTTCTCTTCTCTCCAAAGGTCTCTTTAATTTTCCTGTAGGGAGTATCTATCTTACCCCTAGTGAGGCAAGCCTCTACATCCTTACATTTGTCCTCTAGCCATCCCTGCTTAGCCATTTTGCACTTCCTGTCGATATCATTTTTGAGACGTTTGTATTCCTTTTTGCCTGTTTCACTTACTGCATTTTTGTATTTTCTCCTTTTATCAATTAAATTCAGTATCTCTTCTGTTACCCAAGGATTTCTACTAGCCCTCGTCTTTTTACCTACTTGATCCTCTGCTGCCTTCACTATTTCATTCCTCAAAGTTACCCATTCTTCTTCAACTGTATTTCTTTCCCCCATTCCTGTCAATTGTTCCCTTATGCTCTCCCTGAAACTCTGCACAACCTCTGTTTCTTTCAGTTTATCCAGGTCCCATCTCCTTAAATTCCCACCTTTTTGCAGTTTCTTCAGTTTTAATCTACAGTTCATAAGCAATAGATTGTGGTCAAAGACTGCATCTGCCCCTGAAAATGTCTTACAGATTAAAACCTCGTTCCTAAATCTCTGTCTTACCATTATATAATCTATCTGAAACGTTCTAGTATCTGCAGAGTTCTTCCATGTATACAACCTTCTTTCATGATTCTTGAACCAAGTGTTAGTTATGATTAAGTTATGCTCTGTGCAAAATTCTACCAGGTGGCTTCCTCTTGCATTTCTTAGTCCCAATCCATATTCACGTACTACGTTTCCTTCCCTTCTTTTTCCTACTGTCAAATTCCAGTCACGCATGACTATTAAATTTTCGTCTCGCTTCACTACCTGAATAATTTCTTTTAGCTCATCATACATTTCATCAATTTCTTCATCATCTGCAGAGCTCGTTGGCATATAAACTTGTACTACTATAGTAGGTGTGGGCTTCGTGTCTATCTTGGCCACAATAATGCGTTCACTATGCTGTTTCTAGTAGCTTACTCGCACTCCTATTTTTTTATTCATTATTCAACCTACTCCTGCAATACCCCTATTTGATTTTGTATTTATAACCCTGTTTTCTCCTGACTGAAGGTCTTGTTCCTCCTGCCACCATACTTTACTAATTCCCACTACATCTAACTTTAGCCTATCCATTTCCATTTTTAAATTTTCTAACCTACCTGCCCGATTAAGGGATGTGACATTCCACACTCCGATCTGTAGAACATCAGTTTTCTTTCTCCTGATAACGACGTCCTCCTGAGCAGTCCCCGCCCAGAGATCCGAATGGGGGACTATTTTACCTCCGAAATATTTTACCCAAGAGGACGCCATCATCATTTAATCATACATGAAAGCTGAATGCCCTCGGGAAAATTTATGGCTGTAGTTTCCCCTTGCTTTCAGCCGTTCACAGTACCAGCACAGCATGGGCGTTCTGGTTAGTGTTACAAGGCCAGGTCAGTCAATCATCCAGACTGTTGCCCATGCAACTACTGAAAAGGCTGCAGCCCCTCTTCAGGAACCACATATTTGTCTGGCCTCTCAACGGATACCCCTCCATTGTGGTTGCACCTACAGTTTGGCTATCTGTATCGTTGAGGCACGCAAGCCTCCCCACTAATGACAAGGTCCATGGTCCGTGGTTTTTTTTAACTAATACATTTTAATTAATTTACTTACATTCACTAATACATTTTAATTAATTTAATTACATTCACAATGTGATTTTTTAAATATAATTAACTTTTATTAACTAACACATGTTATTATGCTACAGTCACATGGTAAATTAAATAATGAATTTAGAAATCAGTTGTGTCTTGTATCTAGTTATGTTATTGTTAAAAATAGGTATTTAGTTAATGTTAATAAAATCGGTTGATTTAATTGAATATACTGAATTTTTAATTTAATTTTTAAAAATCGTTTGTTTTATATATAAAATACAGAATTTATTTTAACATTGAGTTAGTGAGGCAGAACATACAAAATTATCCTACTGGAATCGTAAAACTTTACTATCACATAGGAGAAATCAAGCTGTGACAGCGAAATTGGGAGACAGAGACAGCTCTTCTCTATGTATTCATCCTTAATCCGACACATTTACTCAACGATGGAGGAATTTGCGGAGACCATGATTGTAAAGTTAGCATTTTGACTGTTCAGAATACTTTCCTGCTCTAAAATAACCTCTTTGTCATTCTGGACAGAAGGCCACACACTTATTTCTTCATTTCCTTCATTTACAGAAAGAGAAAAAAGTCAATGCATGTCACATCAGAAGAATGGAGAGGAACAGGAAGGGGGGGGGGGAGGTAATATCTGACAGCCTTAAGAAGCAGCAAGTGTCATTGTGTCATGTGGACAGTGTTCTGAAGCGTTGAAGTGAGCAAAAAATTCCCCTTTGGACAGCTTCTTTCAACACTTCGTCATGAGAGCATCCTGTGAACTCGTGAGGAGATTTCGAAAATGTACTTCTGTGACTGTCTACCCCTTACGAACGTAATGTGCTAGCTCTGCACCGTGGCGGTCCCAGAAAATCACAGCACCATATTCCCCTTGCCTGATGATGGTTGGGTCTTCGCCTTTCTCAACTCTGGTGAATCCACATGTTTCCACTGCTTATTTTGTTTCTCTGCCTCGGACTTGGAAGTGATGAATATAGCATTCGTCCATGGCTACTAGCCGGACAATGAAGGTATTTGTACTGGCTTGGCGCATGCGACAGATCAGTGCTACTGCCTCAGTACCGGTGTATCCTTCATTGGGTGTGAGCAGTGGTACGATTCAGCAGCTGATAACATTCGACATCTTCAAAATGGCATGCAAGATATTGAAGACTGGTCCATGATTTTATTCACTGTCGCCTTGTGTCCAGGGTGTTCACTTCCCATGCTGGCCGAAGTGGCCGTGCGGTTAAAGGCGCTGCAGTCCGGAACCGCAAGACTGCTAGGGTCACAGGTTCGAATCCTGCCTCGGGCATGGATGTTTGTGATGTCCTTAGGTTAGTTAGGTTTAACTAGTTCTAAGTTCTAGGGGACTAATGACCTCAGCAGTTGAGTCCCATAGTGCTCAGAGCCATTTGAACCATTTTTTCACTTCCCATCACAATTCTCAGCTCTTGACAGTGATTGCCACTCTGCCCTACGTCATTCAGACTTGAGTGCACTGGAAGTCTCTGCGCCAGATGAGCACTGTGTCATATTATGGCGCGGTAGTGCCTTACACTTCCACAGACTCAGTGTGGGTTGTTGCAACGTTGTCCCCCGTAAATTTACAAATATTTAACGAACTATTAATATGCTACGTTTATAAATCGGATTAAAAAGTATTAAATAATTCCTTCTGGCCCCATACAGATTCCTGGACACCTTGGAGAAAGGACACCTTGGAGAAAGCCCTAGAGATTTGTAATTATGAATTTTTAACAACTATGAAAGTACTTAAAAGATTTAAAACAAAAAACATAGATAATAGTAAGCAGGTAAACTACTCGTGCATCAGTTAGTAACTATTGTAAAAGTAGAGACTTGAACCATTCATGCATCATTTACGTATTGCATGTGCCCAACTTTTTCGATTTTAATCTTCAGTTATTTTCATAAATATTAAAAACTCACAATGACCAATTTTCAGGACTACGTATATGGTGTTAGGAATCTGTATGGGGTTACAAGAAATTATTTTACACCTGATGTATTAAAAATTCATTTAAATTTAAATAATTAATTCTTGAATTTGTAACACTTTTCTGTCGATTTCAAACATTTTTAAGGCATTACAATAGACAGCTGTGGTAGCCAATATATTGTTTCTCCTATTTATATCTCACGAAAAGAGTGAAGGTAAAAGTTAGGGAGATATGACCTCATGGGGTGGCTTCCCAGCAGCTGTTCTTCCTGGGAACCATTCGCAAGTAGAACAGGAAAAGGGGGAAATGTTAGCGTTACACGAAGTGTCCTCCACCACACACCAGACATGAGAGCAAATTAATATTGCATTGTCATCTAGTTCTGAGGTACGTAGAAAGTTTCAACTCTCTAGTTTGTCGGGAAGTTACTTTGAAATCAACTGCAAAATTTGTACCGAACACACAAGAAGCGGCAACCATCTCCCATACCCATTGGCTCGCATACCGCCTGGAACGCATTCCGGTACTAACCACACAACTTGCTAGTCCTCCAGGGTAGCCGATATATCAGGCTTTACCAACCGTTTTCACTCCCACCCCCACCACTACTGAACAGACCGACAAGAATGTGAGCCAATGTTTCCAGTTCCGAATTATGATTAAAATTTCAAGTCTCTAACTGTCTTTAAAATCACCTGCAATATCTGTACCCAACAGTCAGACTGACAAGAACGCAACCCAATAAGAATGTGCTGAAATAAAGCACCACACATTATTCCACTATATCAGTGGTCTTCCCAATTCCTTTCGGCTCCTGCAGAGTGTGCTATGGCACCGTGGTTCGGTGATTTCAATGTGTGCTAGGACTACAAAAATGTACCTGCAAGCAACAAAACTATGTTTACATAACTTTACTCCTTAGAGGTGATAATCAAAATTTTATGATCATTCTTTGTACATCAGCAAGTCCTTAATATCGGCTTCAGCCTCCATTTTTTGAGCACTATCAGCCTTGACTGATCCCCGCTTTTTACTCACTAATCAGGTGATCAGTCTACTGTAAAACGTTTAAAATAATTTTGTAAGTGAACATTGAAAGAAATAAACCTCTGTAGTTCTTTGGTACCGCCATGTTATGTTTCACATGCAAAGGATATGCCAATGCATATTCCATGCTCTGTGAGATCGCTTCCACTTCCAAGAGTTCTGTTAAGCGTGTAAAAATTCTTTTTACGAATTTATTTTCAAATTGCTGTGGCTATATGGTTTTCTCTAGGGACATTAATGTTATTTAGGAAACAGATGGATCTGCTGTACAGAGACTGTCGCCAGTGGAAACCTGGAAACATCAAGTAACGTAAATACTTTATTTTTTCTGGCGTCTTCTTAAATTAAAGTTTTTTATCACATATAAATATCAGCTAAAGTACGAGGGTCATTTCAAATATCCTGCATACTGCCCATGTCCGATCTTTATATTGGTGTGATCGTGTTGAAATTCATGTCAGTTGTGAGCGACGCTTTAGGTGTGACGGTCATGTATGTGTTGACTGGTTTGCGTCGCTGTGTCGTGTGTAATTCCCTTTTAAAATAGAAGCTGAAACCTAGTCAAGTAGGATTACACGAAGTGACCAGCATCCCTATGTTGTATGTTGTTGTTGTGGTCTTCAGTCCTGAGACTGGTTTGATGCAGCTCTCCATGATACTCTATCCTGTGCAAGCTTCTTCATCTCCCAGTACTTACTGCAACCTATATCCTTCTGAATCTGCTTAGTGTATTCATCTCTTGGACTCCCTCTACGATTTTTACCCTCCAATGCTAAATTTGTGATCCTTTGATGCCTCAGAAGATATCCTACCATCTGGTCCCTTCTTCTTGTCAACTTGTGCCACAAACTCCTCTTCTCCCCAATTCTATTCAATACCTCCTCATTAGTTATGTGATCTACCCATCTAATTTTCAGCATTCTTCTGTAGCACCACATTTTGAAAGCTTCTATTCTCTTCTTGTCCAAACTCTTTATCGTCCATGTTTCACTTCCATACATGGCTACACTCCATACAAATACTTTCAGAAACGACTTCCTTACACTTAGATCTATAATCGATGTTAACAAATTTCTCTTCTTCAGAAACGCTTTACTCGCCATTGCCAGTCTACATTTTATATTCTCTCTACTTCGACCATCATCAGTTATTTTGCTCCCCAAATAGCAAAACTCCTTTACTACTTTAAGTGTCTCATTCCCTAATCTAATTCCCTCAGCATCACCCGACTTAAATCATCCCTACAGCAAAATGGAATCCCTACGTGGAAACAGCCCGTCGGAAACGTACAGCGCTTTCACAGATATGTGTGGGAATAGTGTAGTGGATCGTAGCACAGTGTCACGGTGGTCTGCCCGTTTCCTTTAACATTAATGACATTTTGGGAGAGGATCGACGAAAAATATGTGAGGAAATTGCGTATCAGTTTACAGTATCATGAATGAAAAATTAAAGAGTATAAAAGTTGCTGCCAGATGGGTTCCGCATGATCAAAGTGGAGAACAGAAATCAGATCACAAAAGAATCGTAGAAGAATTGCTTCAACGTTACTTAGCAGCAGGAGAACAGTTTCTGAAAACTTGATGAAACCTGGATACAAGTTTTTGAACCAGAACTGAAGTCTCAGTAGTCACAATTGAATACTTCCGACTCTCGCACAATAAATAAATAAATCCACTGCTAACAGTCAAAGGTGAAACTATGATGATCTTTGCGTTTAATATGAATGGAGTCATAGCTACAAAAAGAGTGCTCCAGGGGAGCCTGTAACATGCAGCTGTCTTTGCAAAATGTTTTGCACTCGAAGATTCGTCAAATAAGGCCTGACATACTTGTAGCTGATGTCCCGATAATGCAAGGGCTCATATTGGCCTACCAATGAGAAAAACGATCGACAAATATGAGCGGGAAATACTTCACCACCCACCTTGCTTTACTGATATGAACCCACCACACTGATTTGTTTCCCAAATTGAAGGAACGACTCTGTGGAAAACGTTTTGATACAACTGATGAAGGATCCAGTGGGTGACCCGAGTAGTCAGACAACTCAACAATGACGGTTCCCTATTGCGAATACAGAAGTTTCCTAAAATTTCGAAAGGTGTCTTAAGCAAGGAAGGAGACTGTATTTATGGTCTGCCAAGGTAATTTGTAAATTAAATTATTTTATTCAATTCTGTCTTACACTTTGCAGAACTTTTGAAACGACACTCATATTGTTTTATATTCATGTGCACATTTATAGCTTATAACTTGTTCTTCAGTCATTGCAGGGATACTTATCACACCAAGGATTTTCAGCGAAAAATTTTTCCAGCACTGAAAACTTCGTCCCGTTAAAGTTACATTAAAAATTTTTGTTCCTTCACAGTTTGTGCTGGACCGAAAGTTAAAACAAGTGTGACAATGAGTTGTTGCTATATTTTATTTGTGTTTTATATTATATTCCGTATTATTATATTCTTTGTTTTACGTGATATTCACCATTTACACACAAAAGGAATACCATGCAAAAGACAACATAAACAGCTAAGAAGCGTACAGAAAACACACACACACACACACACACACACACACACACACACACACACACACACACACACACACACACACGCACGCACACACACACATACATACACACAAAAACAAAAAAAAAGATAAAATGTAAACAAAATTCAAATTTGGTGCCGACCTCTCTGGTGAACAAATGAACACTGACTGGGCTGGGACACACAAGAAACGACAATAACACTGTGTTTTGGTAAAGTGAAAAGTGTTTTACTACCTTATTTGTGGAAAATACGTGTTATATTTACGTGTGCATCACGACACCTCACCATGATGCGGAGAATAAAAGGGCTTGGCGCACGAAAACGTAAGAAAAAACAAATATAGGCGCGAAAACATCGAGACAAACCAAATTACATTCTAGATGATAGGTTAACTCCCAGGAAAATTTTCTCATCAACATCATTTGGTTGCAGATGACAAGCTACCTGTAATAAAGAAAACACAAGTGGTATGGAAAATTCATGCACACCAAGTGTAAAGATATTAACAAAAAGAAACGAACTATTGTTTGAACTATACATCCACATAATTTTGTAATGATTTAACAAAAATATTCACATTACAGAACAAATAAAACGGGAACCCACTGATGATGGCACAGTAGTGCTGAAACATGTTTGGGTACTGAGAAAAAACGGTGTTTTGCACAACTGGCGGACCTCACATCCTACAATTTTAACTGCAAACACAGTCAACACAAGGAGCTGCAAATCCAAATGAGGAATATTGTGTGTTATTAATTTGGGTTTGTGTGACTTAACCTAACATAGTATCCGTTTACTCAGTTTCGTCTTCATTCTGGTTTCGAAGTGTTGCGCACCGAAAGGTAACGGAAATTACACAGCAGAAAACAAGATTCATGTGACGAAGTTTCCTACAGATGACATAATCACATATAATTGCCCTCATTCAGTTTCTGGACAGTATTTCACACCTACTAATTATTCGGTTGCAAGTTAAGCACGTACCTTTATTTTGAATGTAATTTGTTAATGTTTGTTTTAGATTATGGCATACTATTTGCCAGACCACATGGCTTGAATGTATGATGTTTACTGCGCTTCATGGTTCACTTTTCTGCCGTTTCGCAAGCATTTCAATCCTAGCGCCATTATCTGGGAAGTATCTCCCACTGAGGGAAAAACAACGGCTTAATCCAAATGCCTTGCCATGCATTTTTTCCATCTGTCCACTCTACCTCTCTTCAGCTGCAGGACCATCGAGAAAGGAACCAGAAAAAAAGAGCACCTTGGAGGCAACAGCATTGCAGGAGAGCAAGATTAATGTAGTTACTTATAATGAATATTTAAAAAGAATATCAAGTAACAGCCTTGAGGAACTGAAAGATAAAGTTACATTTATGTACATCGATCTGTATGTGCAGTCCCATTACTTAGTGTATGTTATGACTGATAATCACGTGAAAGTGCAGGTCTGCTCAAAAGCGGTTTCGTTAAATAAAGTTCTAGTCATTGAATTTGTTCTTAAGTTATAGTGGGAACAGAAAATTGTGTTAATACAACCAACTGTGACGTGCGCATATCGGTGTTTTTGTATAAAAATAATGTTTGAAAATATGTGACTGTTTTGCTAAACAAACACTGTACATTTAAAAATGCTCCACTGAACAGTTCATACTCATGAATACAACGGATCTTTTCAAAGATGTGAGCAGTTTTTTTTTTTACAAATGTGCTAGCCATGTTGTATATCCTATGCAGCAAGCTAATCACAGTTAGGCATTTTTAATTGTTTTTTTTTTTAATAGTAGAAGCCTGTGCTGGCGTAAGGTGCCAGCTGCCAGCACAATGGTCGGCTAAGATATAGAAGGAAGATCGACAGTAGGCGCCTATGCCGTGGGTGAAACACGTAGGGTTCGTGCACATTTATTCCGTTGTGAGATACACTTCTCGTTCCAAGTTTTTTTTTTTTGTCCTAAATGTCTTCATGGCACAAATTCCGCTGGGACAGCAGAAGACCTATGGTAAAGCAAGGCAATGAAAACCCCTATCTGGCCTTCTGATGGCCCAGACTCTGTTTTTGTTGCATCTGCTGCATCTTGTTGCCAAATCGATGTGCAGGACTCTGAACAGGCCATAAAGGCTCAACGGTACCGACCGGCCGCAGTGTCATCCTCAGCCCATACTCATCACTGGATGCGGGTACGGAGGGTCATGTGGTCAGCATACCGCTCTCCCAGTCGTATGTCCATTTCCGAGACTGGAGCCGCTATTTCTAAATCAAGTAGCTCCTTAGTTTGCCTCAAAAGGGCTGAGTGCACCCTGCTTGTCAACAGCGCTCGGCAGACCGGATGGTTACCCATCCAAGTGCTAGACCAACCTGACAGCGCTTAACTTCGGTATTCTGACGGAAAACCGTGTTACCACAGCGGCAAGGCCGTTGGTAAACTTTTTCCTTGCACAATAGAAAAATTGCACAGGCCACAGAAGCCGACCCAGACCTCAAGATTTTGTTGCGTTGCATTCTCACGGCTTTGCTTCATTCATTGCACAGTATCCTGAATTCAGTTGTGCGCCGATATATTGCACATCAGCATAACCTTTCAGTTCAACACGACGTGATTCTAGTTCAAAATTACAGTAGACAACCGAGTGCGCTTCTTCCCAAGTGTTGCAAAAGGATGTGTTGCGACTGCTCCATCAAGGACATTGTGGAATTGTTCACACTAAACAGTTAGCGTGACAGCACTGTACTTGGCAGGGCATGGACGCCCACATTGAACAGATGACGTCACAGCGTCGTGCATGAGTGGAAAACCAGTCCGCTCAACAGCTTGACCTAAGACTCAATTGCCATGGAAGTGAGTGCACATTGACTTTGCAGGACCATTTTGGAACACTCATCGGCTCATAGTGGTAGACTCTTTTAGCAAGTTCCCATTTGTGGTGCCTAAGGTTTCTACCACAATCACGTAGCACCATTTAAGCACCGTCCTCCAAATTTTTCATCGAAAGTTTGCCAGAAGCGCTTGTGTCAGACAATGGACTCCATATGACTTTTAACAGTTTTGTGAATTAAATGGCATTTGTCATCTAACAAGTGCTCCATTTCACCCCCAGTTCAATAGAGAAGCAGAATGCTTCATACGCAGTTTTAAACAACAGATGGCCAAGCTCCGCACCACCCAAACATGAGAACAGGCACTGCAACTCTTTCTCGCCCCCTATTGCTCCCACCCATGAGACGAACCAGCACTGACGACACTTCTGCAAGGCCGCCGCCATCAGACACCGTTACACTTGCTACACTCTCCACAGGATCCGGCGCTGCCAGTGGTCCGCAAGTATCGCTTTGCGCCACGATCTTGTTCTTTTCAGGATTTATGGCAATCATGGATGCTAGGAAAGAGGCATCATACTGGAACGCATTGGCTCTTTTATGTATTTTATTGCAGCGCTGCCACCAGAACCAAATTAGTGTGTGTCATTTGCCCTGTGATTATGCTGCTTTTCTTTCCCCTGATTCACGGCCTCACGGGAACACAAGGCCTTTACAGCCGTCCAGTGGTGCCACGAGTGCACCCCAAGAGGAGCAGATGGACGATGCGACCTGGCCCCCGCTGTCCCCATTCGCCAACCCAATGGACCTGGACCTGCCATCACCACCGCTGTCGCCATCGCTGTCACCATCATCGCCCCATCACATGCACTGAGGCCTGGTCGTGTGTCCTGGCAGCGATTTTCCGGAGGACGTTCCTGTTGCCTCGATAGAGGGGATGGTGAGGTACAATCAGGAGTACACCGTCCTCCACAATCACGGCTCCCAGTTCACCTCTATGTCCAGCGCCCTGCCTCCCTCCCCAGTGTCACTTGCGTCTTCCCTACACGACAATGGTGTGGCATTTTTGGGGGGAGGAATGTGCTGGCGTAAGCAGTCACCAGCATACTGGTCGATAGTAAGCGCTGGATCAAGCATGGCTATCAGGAGAGAGGACAAAGACAGACTCGCAAGTAACATGCTGTCAACACCTTCTCGACCGCTAGTATTTAGATCTCTGCCGCAGACCGGAGGGCTCAGGGCTCAGTATCAGTCTCAGTTACTAGCTCACGAGTCTCAGTCTTAGTTAATAGCTCAGTAACTCAGTCACTTGCTCAGTCACTAGCTCAGTCACTACATCAGTTCACATCACCGGCTACGAGAGTGTATTGCGACTGGAGTAGTGTTTACAGGGGGAATTTTACTTCAGCAGCAGTGAGGGTAATGTGGACTATTACAAAACAGCTTGTACCACAACCCAAGGCCTGTCTTAAAGATAAGTAGTTTCCTGTTAATGTAAATAAATAACCCTGTTAATACATGTATGCAGTTGTAGAGAAAGGATATTGGTCACCAAACAACATCCTCTGCTTTGATTCCTAAGATACAAGACACTACAGTGGCGACGAGAATACAAGGGCAGCAAATTCTCATGCAAAGGCTGCAACATGAATTATTTAGCCAATATGAAGCTATGAAATTCCAAACATTTGATTATCTGTATGACACTATCAGACAAAATGTTAGACACTGGAGTATCAACGGACCACAAGAATAGGAAGCAGAAGGGCAAGAATCCTTAGAAAAATGTCAGGATGCATTTTGCAGAATTCTGTCTGTGATCATCAACAGATAAGCTGGTTGGATGAAGATTTTTAAGGTTGAACATACCAGAGCAGGAGTGATCCCTGATGTTGCTGCTGATAATACTAAAACAATTGTAGCGAGGAACTTCAGAGCCAATCTTTGCTGTGCATGAGTTGGTCACCAGTTGAGTGCGACTGGCCTATTTCCTCTCAATATGAGGCCGAATGGACCCTTACAGTAGATCATACCACATGAAGCAATAATAAGCAATAAGAACACCTTTAACAGATATTTCAGTTCTTCAGATACTTATTTCATGATTTAAACGCTTCTGAAATACAGAGCTTTTTCTACAAACGCGTTTTATTGGATGGAAGATTGTTATTATTTTAAGTAAAAATCAGTTTGGCGTTTTATTTGGAAAGATCAGAAACCATTTTCTTCTTCGACTTCCAGTATACCAGTTAAATGGTTTCTTCCTTCTTCTGCCAAAATGCTTGCACTATAAATATAGCAGTATAGCTGCAGGGATTAAAACAATATTTGCTACACCTTAAAAAATCTTCAACTAACAACCTCATCTGATATCTCCATTTGCCTTCCAGTCCACTAAAATTAATCTGGCTATACTTTTCAGAAATCTTACATCTGTGCTCTCCTCTAGTTACATCACTAATCGACAGTGAGCCAGTTTGGTACTATTTCGAGCGCCTGTGCTCATTGCTGCTCGTCAGCAGTTTCAGAGAGCAACTCTATATAAAACACAAGTGTATCTGCTTGGAAAGAACCATTAACAAATTGTTTTGAAATTAATTCATTAAATAATTCCCTTTTGATTCGATAGCTTTCCCTACTACATCATGATAGAGATATCTTCTCTTGCACAGAATCGCAAATCGTCGATCAGCTACGGCCGGGTATTTGACATTTTAGTACAAGATTTCAAATCCAACACACAAGTCATACCAAGGATTAAAAGGTTCGCTAATCAAAGTTTATACATGAAATTTAATTTTAAATCTCGATTTGTGCCCATCTGTCCATAAATTTTCTTCAGTATTTCTTCTTCTAATTTCTCTGTGATTTCCTTGTATTCAAGTGGCTGACAGTCTCCCTCTTTTCTTCCTTCCTGGTGGTTCACATTCCAAGATCCATCACGGCAATCGTTTTTGTATGACAATACCATATGAGTTATTTCTATTTCACAAAATCAATAACCGACCTTGTGCCATCCCTTTGTCTTCCTTTGTCTTCCTTTCTGACCCTTTGTCGTGAGGATACCTCCAAAAGTCCATCTCAGATGGCATCAATCTTTTCATTATTTAGGATTTAATTGCCCATACTTCCGACCCATACATCAATATGCTTCTAATAATTGTTTTCAAGATATTTTCTTTTGTTTCGTTTCTAATATTTTACTCCTATAAAATGCCAGTTAATGTTCCAATTGTGAATATCCAAGCGTTTATTCTTAAGTTAATTTCCTTATATTATTTACTATATTATGTGGTTTTTACTTCTGGATATTTGTATTCTTCACTATCTGTAATCGTTCTCATCTCTTTTTCCACTGTCAAATCATAATTTGTTCCTGATGTTTGCATGAACGTTTTTAGTCATACTGACCTGAGGGTCTTATTTTTTATTCTCCTCTATTAATTTTCTGGTGATATATTCAATAACTTCTCCAACTTGTGCCAAAATTAGCTGGTAATCAGTAGATTGTAGTGAATATATAATACTATCATTTATTGCGATTTCCACATTCTTACCTTTTTTTCCATTTTCTAACGTTTACTCTGTACATATTGTATGAAGTGTCGCTGATGTGCTGCGCCCCTGTAGCTTCATGTCCCTTTGACAAAAAGTTTTGTATTTTTATTCACGCCACAGAGTTTTTTGTACTGGTTCTGAATTGCTTCAAATATGATAGGATTAATGCATATGATTTTAGAACCTTCCACAAACTGCAGAAAGGTATATTACAATAGGCTTTTTCCATGTTTACAAATACAGTTCTCTTGGGTCTTCTATCATATGATATTTTCCAGATGAATAGGTAGTTGGCCTATCACATTAACCATCAAATAGTCATGTAGAGAATAGTTTTATACGAATTTCCTAAAGATTGATTTATAAATTTGATTACTGATGCTTCAAATGGTTCAAATGGCTCTGAGCACTATGTGACTTAACATCTAAGGTCATCAGTCCCCTAGACCTTAGAACTACTTAAACCTAACTAACCTAAGGACATCACACACATCCATGCCCGAGGCAGGATTCGAACCTGCGACCGTAGCAGTCCCGCGGTTCCGAACTGAAGCGCCTAGAACCGCGCGGCCACCGCGGCCGGCACTGGTGCTTCCTAATGTCTGAAAGACACAAATGTGCGTATACTCTGGGGTTTGATACGGTGCATTGTTGGGCGTAGGTGGTTTTCCGAAGTTCCTTGGAAACAGTGAAGAAAAGTTGCGCGAGACCTACTCCATCGCTCCTCTTCACTCAGAAGATGTGGAGTGGAGCTCACTGGCTGCAAGGCTTTATTCGTATTGTAAGACGCCCCGGTGGACCGCAGCACGCTAGGTGCTATATGGCAAAAGTTATGCAGAATTACTGTGTGTCTTGTGAAGAAAACGGTTCCTGGACGTTTACTATGACCGTGAATTTGTAAATCAGAAAATGTTTAAAGGAAAGTTGCACGAAGAAAATGAATATTGTGCAAACCCCACGAACCCGATTTACTTCTGGAAACTTCAAAAGCACATCTCTATACAGGGTGTTACAAAAAGGTATGGCCAAACTTTCAGGAAACATTGCTCACACACAAATAAAGAAAAGATGTTATGTGGATATGTGTCCGGAAACGCTTAATTTCCATGTTAGAGCTCATTTTAGTTTCGACAGTATGTACTGCAATTCCTCGATTCACCGCCACCTGGCCCAATTGAAGGAAGGTAATGTTGACTTCGGTGCTTGCGTTGACATGCGACTCATTGCTCTACAGTACTAGCATCAAGCACATCAGTACGTAGCATCAACAGGTTAGTGTTCATCACGAACGTGGTTTTGCAGTCAATGCAATGTTTACAAATGCGGAGTTGGCAGATGCCCATTTGATGTATGGATTAGCACGGGAGATTTCCAGAACGAAGGTGTCCCGACAGGAAGACGTTCGAAGCAATTGATCGGCGTCTTAGGGAGCACGGAACATTCCAGCCTATGTCTCGCGACTGGGGAAGACCTAGAACGACGAGGACACGTGCAATGAACGAGGCAATTCTTCGTGCAGTTGACGATAACCCTAATGTCAGCGTCAGAGAAGTTGCTGCTGTACAAGGTAACGTTGACCACGTCACTGTACGGAGAGTGCTACGGGAGAACCAGTTGTTTCCGTACCATGTACAGCGTGTGCAGGCACTATCAGCAGCTGATAGGCCTCCACGGGTACTCTTCTGCGAATGGTTCATCCAACAATGTGTCAATCCTCATTTCAGTGCCAATGTTCTCTTTACGGATGAGGCTTCATTCCAACGTGATCAGATTGTAAATTTTCACAATCAACATGTGTGGGCTGACGAGAATCCGCACGCAATTGTGCAATCACGTCATCAACATAGATTTTCTGTGAATGTTTGGGCAGGCATTGTTGGTGATGTCTTGATTGGGCCCCATGATGTTCCACCTACGCTCAATGGAGCACGTTATCTTGATTTCATAGGGGATACTCTACCAGTGCTGCTAGAACATGTGCCTTTACAAGTACGACACAACATGTGGTTCATGCACGATGGAGCTCCTGCACATTTCAGTCGAAGTGTTCGTACGCTTCTCAACAACAGATTCGGTGACCAATGGATTGGTAGAGGCGGACCAATTCCATGGCCTCCACGCTCGCCTGACCTCAACCCTCGTGACTTTCATTTCTGGGGGCATTTGAAAGCTCTTGTCTACGCAACCCCGGTACCAAATGTAGAGACTCTTCGTGCTCGTATTGTGGACGGCTGTGATACAATACGCCATTCTCCAGGGCTGCGTCAGCGCATCAGGGATTCCATGCGACGGAGGGTGGATGCATGTATCCTCGCTAACGGAGGACATTTTGAGCATTTCCTGTAACAAAGTGTTTGAAGTCACGCTGGTACGTTCTGTTGCTGTGTGTTTCCATTCCACGATTAATGTGATTTGAAGAGAAGTAATAAAATGAGCTCTAACATGGAGCCGGCCGCGGTGGTCTAGCGGTTCTAGGCGCGCAGTCCGGAACCGCGTGGCTGCTACGGTCGCAGGTTCGAATCCTGCCTCGGGCATGGATGTGTGTGATGTCCTTAGGTTAGTTAGGTTTAAGTAGTTCTAAGTTCTAGGGGACTGATGACCACAGATGTTAAGTCCCATAGTGCTCAGAGCCATTTGAACCATTTTTTTCTAACATGGAAAGTAAGCGTTTCCGGACACATGTCCACATAACATATTTTCTTTCTTTGTGTGTGAGGAATGTTTCCTGAAAGTTTGGCCGCACCTTTTTGTAACACCCTGTGTAAGAAGTTTCCGAATCCTGTTAAACTCCGCCGGCCGAGGTGGCCATGCGGTTCTAGTCGCTGCAGTCTGGAACCGCGAGACCGCTACGGACGCAGGATCGAATCCTGCCTCGGGTATGGATGTGTGTGATGTCCTTAGGTTAGTTAGGTTTAAGTAGTTCTAAGTTCTAAGCGACTGATGACCTCAGAAGTTAAGTCGCATAGTCCTCAGAGCCATTTGAACCATTTGAACTACTGTTAGGGATGGTATCAACAATCACTAAAGGTGAACAGTCTTTACAATGCACTAGTTTTATTTACTGAGAGAAACATTAAGATATAGTCTATTAAAAAGCATAAAGCAATTAAATTGGTTACAATTGTGTTTATCGAAGAGAGGAATGTTTTTTATTCTTATCTGTTCTGGGTCGGTGTGATGTGGCGACGGTGATAGAAGCAGTTTGAAGTTGCTGATATGACTCCTATAAGTTCATCCAGTCGTGTCCTTGGCATTAAAAATCCTTGCTTTTGCGCCATCTGCTATTATCTGCCTGTCTGTTCGACCCGAAAACTATGGATACCTCTCTCGTTCCACAGTTCTTACAACACTTCTGCCTATTGCATTCTGTTTCACACAATACATTTAGCAAAACCGTTTGAAAGATCACCAGAAACAAAATCCAAGTATTTACACAAGGAACGCGTATAGAACAAAATAAAACAGTAAACATAGTCAAAAAATGGTTCAAATGGCTCTGAGCACTATGGGACTTAACTGCTGAGGTCATCAGTCCCCTAGAATTAGAACTACTTAAACCTAACTAACCTAAGGACATCCCACACATCCATGCCCGAGGCAGGATTCGAACCTGCGACCGTAGCGGTCGCGCGGTTCCAAACTGTAGCGCCTAGAACCGCTCGGCCACCTCGGCCGGCAAACATAGTCATACACACTTCATGTTCTACACTATATAGCCAAATGAAAGATTATTCTACGTCATCAGAAATGTATCTACGGAGTACAAGGTAGCGAAAGAAAAGAAAAAAAAATATCTCGTTATTAGCCATGACATCACAGTGTGTTGAACCAGAACAATATACTATTGAAAACGATCGTTATCAGGCGCTACCGTAACCATGATACTGAAATTGTCAAGGAACAGAGATTAGATTGTTTAGAAGGCAAAAAGCAGTCCCCAATGCCTATGTTAGTCAAATTACAACATAGGTATATTATTGTAATTGTAATTTTGTAGTGAGTTTCCATTATTACCTTGATATCATTGGAAAATTGGAAATTTGTGGTAAAGTCTTATGGGACCAAACTGCTGAGGTCATCGGTCCCTAAGCCTACACACTACTTAATCTAATTTAAACTAACTTACACTATGGACAACACACACACCCATGCCCAAGGCAGGACTCAAACCTCCGACGGGGGGCATTTCATTATTATTACATGGGATAACTTCCTATACCTATTCCCAGTAATGGGTATAACCAAGAGTCATTGGTTAAACGAAATAACCTTCATATCTATAGACACATTGGGAAACAATTTATTTCTAACAGTGATTTAAAATTGACTGTATTGCTCATTAAACTAGTTTAAAAACTAAACTATTTGCTGAAGACTCCTGTCTAGAAATTAGAAAAAATGAGTAATGTTAATTTAAATTTTATGTACTAATTTTTTCCATACGTTAATTCATTTATGTACCTTTGATTTTACAAATTACATCTTGTCGTGGTTTGGCGTACACCATTCCGATTTTGAATCATGATTGCGAGTACGATATTATTTCATGTGGTGTTCAAAACAAGAACTTTAATAGATTAGGCAATACAGACCTGTATCGGTAAGCATTATTGTCTCGCGACGATTTTACAAAGGTGTGTATTCATAACAGGTTTCCGCTATTGTTCCCCATATACGTAAACTATCTTGTGCCTAACATACAACAAACAAAATTAGTTCTTTTTGGGAATAACTCTGATGTTGTTATCATTCGAAACATATCGTAAATGAACTGAAGAAATGGTTAACAACGTTCTTAAAAGTATCATCGACTGGTTTTCAGTGAATGGCCTTATTCTCAAATTCAAAAAGACACAACGTATTCAGCTCTGTACATATAGAGGCATTACAACAGTGATAAGTTAAGACATGGGGAAGAAATAATACATAGGATGGAAACTTCAAAACTCTAAGGCGTCAAAAGTCACGAAAATTTCCTCTAGAAAAAGCAAATTTTGTAACTTATAAAACAAAGCAGTTCAGCTACATTTGCACTTAGACCCGTCGCAAATCTTGGGGAGACACGTACCAGTAAGTTGACGTATTTGCATATTTCCGTTCTGTTGTGTCATTGGGAAAAGTATTTTCATATATATGAAGACAGTAACTGTTCTCGAAAGAACAGATGCTGTTGATGACCGTGCAGCTTTTTCCCTGGAATAAATGATGACTAACTGAAACCCTCAGCTGCCGGCAGGTGTTGTTGATATACCTCGATGTGGACAATTGAAAAGCAGGAGATCCCGGGTTCGAATCCCGGTCGGGGCACACATTTTCAACTGTCCACATCGAGGTATATCAATAACACCTGCCGGCAGCTGAGGGTTTCAGTTAGTCATCATTTATTCCAGGGAAAAGCTGCACGGTCATCAACAGCATTTGTTCTTTCGAGAACAGTTACTGTCTTCAGATATATAGTTAAGGGCTACCGAGCCATTGACCTTCGTCTGTGCGAATGCGCACAGGTTGCCCAAACTCTTACGGGTATCGCCAAAGTGTGCGCGAGTAATGAGTGGATGGGCAAATGCCTATAAGGTACATTACATATGTAGACTTGTGGACAGCTGGGAATGTGAGTCTCGCGGGAAGCGTGCAAGTGATAAGTCCCTGCAGTCGCACTATTTGTCTGTGTCCTCGGTGGCTCAGATGGATAGAGTGTCTGCCATGTAAGCAGGAGATCCCGGGTTCGAATCGCGGTCGGGGCACACGTTTTCAACTGTCCACATCGACGTATATCAACAACACCTGCCGGCAGCTGAGGGTTTCAGTTAGTCATCATTTAAAGTATTCTCAGGTAAGAAATAGAATCTTCATTGCTCAGAAACATACTGTAAAAGTCATATGTGGTGCCTACCCACGATCGTATGTAGACATCTGTTTAAGGAGTAGGGCATTGTGACTACTGCTTCACTCTATATTTATTCCCCCATGAAGTTTGTTGTAAATAATCCACTGCGATTAAAAAGAAGCAATGACTTACATAACTACAATACCAGAAAATGACATTCGTTAGTCCACATTAAGACTGTCTTTAGGACAAAATTCCATAGAAGAGTTTCTACTATTAAAATGTGCAAAGTGTGGTGGTCCGTATATTAAAAAATTGCCATTATGTAGCCATATTTATGAATTAATCTATATGTAAGTAAAATGACTCATTCCACATCATTACTATTTATCAAGCAAATGGTTCATGGAACATGAGATTATTTAACTAACTAATCTGTAAGGGCCCTTGAAAATGTGTATAAAAAGTCTCAGCAAAATAGGATGTGAAAACAAATTTCTTCACGACGTACCTTTATGGGTGAGAAATGATGGCACATTAAGAGGGGCTGGAAGTGGCCTCAACGTGTATACAAAGTTCAAAATTGCACTGCATGACCGCGAATGTGGACGCCAGAGTACTGGGTTTCATGGTAGATGCTCCCAGGTATCTCGTCAATGGTGATTTTTTTTTCATGTTACATCACCTTTAAGGTGACCTCATAGAAAGTAACCGGGGGGAGGGGTGGAAGGAAGGATCAGGTCAGATGACCTTGTGGGCCATAGTAGTATCTTTATCTCACCCAGACTTTGTTCCGGTAATCGGGGGTGCACCACGCCGTGTGGAACTAACATTGTTGTCTTTGTCTCCACTTCATCGCCAAGTGCTGAATGAAATGATTAGATAGTTTACGTGTACCATCGAAACGTTCTAAAAACAGTCGCTGATATCTCTTAAAAGGCTGACTCAGACAGTACCGTTTCACGAGAAACACGCGCCCTTCCGCAGAATATCGACGCACCGTCAGAAGCAACCAGCATCGGAACGGGCAGGTCACACGAACCACCACGCCACCTACACTGAAACACGAGACGCACACACAGCCCGCGGAACCTCACTGTTGCCACGTTTCGCAGACGCTGACACGTCAACGAGTTACGTGAGAACATCCGCCCTGAAATTCGATACTTTGGCAGCAACATTCACGAACATACAGCGCCGTATTGAACTGTGTATACAGGTGGGGGACGGTCACATTTCAGCCTCAGTAATTGCAGACCAAATTATCGTATTAACTATAAAAAAAATTGAGAGGAAATATTTTTGGCATTTTAACTTGTTTTTCAGATGGCAGGGAAATTTTCACTTTGCACTCGTGTCTACAGACGCGCGTTTGTTTATAAATCACGAGTATCAATGTTGAGATAGCTGATAAGTTATGCAGTGAAACTGTCCACAGCCAACTGGCGAGTGTATTGGTTTGTGGTAATTATTCTTGTTTTTTATATTGACCAAACAGTGAACACTTCTACTGTTTCAGACTCATTGTAACTTGCACTACATGTATCAACGTTAGCATGTATTGTTTTGCTGGAAATTGACTAGCACAAGAGAATGTCAGTTTTGATAGAAGATGCATATTTCCCTGTCGGATTTCCGCTGCGCTTCGTAACCGATTGCCTATTTCCGAGTTGTGCGGCCATTTATCAGAGGATTGTCATGATTTAATTTAGCGTTGTATAGAGGTATTCCAAGGGGGCTCTCCAATTTTCATCGCAAGAAAACGTTTCCCCTTTAAGAAATTTAAATGTGAATCCAAAAGTGCACGGAGCACCGTAGGTGTACCCGGCTGGTACAGCCTAGGAAATTGGGTGTGGCGGAGTACTGATTGATACTGGTCATTCTATGTTGTTCGCAAAGCTCGTAATTTTAGCATCAACATTGTTGGTGAAAGAAACAGCTAAGATTTGTTAGTGGTTTCAGCCTGGATAAGTCATGGAATCCAGCGGTTTCTTTAATGGACTTGCGAAGACGTCACCACAATGCAGCTCACAGTGATACATCGACTTCGACCGCTTTCCCACAGATATAATTAACGCATATGTGTACCTCTTTGCCACCGATCAACGTCTCTGGCGCCTGTGTGTCTGTGGACACATGGTAGCGACGCAGGACGAAGCGCTTGCTGCAGCGTCACTCTATTAGTGGATACGGAACCAGAGTTACGCAATGTACTACGAGTGAAGTACCTTAAACAAAAATCGAAGGACAAAGCCACAAGAACGTTTGACAAATTAGACGACATATGAGGAATAATATATCAACTCGGTACGGTAGGCACCGCTTCCCGTGCCCGATGGCACAAATACGGGGTGTTTCCATAAGAGTGTGCAAAAATTTGACAGAATGCAGAGGATGATTCACAGAACAATTTGAGGTAGGGAACCTGGGGTCGGAGAAGCCAGCTTAAGGAACTAATAGGAATGAAATCACATTACTGTGCACTTTTTTATTTACACTAGTTACAGTTAACTGCAGATACCATCATTGACGCAATGAACGTACCATTTGTATGTATCTTACAAAATGTGCTGAAACTGACGGCCATCAACCTGAATGCAAGCATGACATTGGCGAACAAGGTTCAGACGCACCCTAACAAATATGTTTTGAATCATATCAAAGGAAGCTGCAATTCTGACAGCTAATTCCAGCTCCGTGTCCACTGAGGTCTCATTCGCAAGTGACTTTAAATGTATCCATAGGAAATAATCTTAGGGGCTCAGGTCGGGTGACATCACTGGCGTCGTCTTCAAAATAGGGTGTTCGGATGGTCCTCATGTTTCCAAGTCCCTCGTTTCTTCTTTCCAGTGAACAAGTCTCCCGTATTCGTCGATCGAGAGAAATACACACTCGTCGTGACAGATGATGCATGTTAGGAAATAGTTCCCTGTACAGCGGGGGTATTGCAACGTACTTCCCCATACACGTGGTGCATGTCAGCGAGTTCTGCGGAACTGTACCGGTATTATTCCATCGTACTGCACTGTACGTCTCTGAATACCACTGAGTAATGAATGGGTCTGTCGTTGATTCAGAGCACGTTCTGTTATGGGACAATGTAAATACGATACAACAGAGCCACCTCATCGACTAGTACTGTAAACAAAGCCTGCATCGACACTTCCCAGGCTGTCCTCCTTGTTTCCTCGAGGAAATAAAAGAATGTATATGTAACTAATGAGCACAGTACGTGTAGACTTGTGTGCATGTTACTTTTAAATAAGACGGAAAACACTAATGCTAGACAAAGCGGTGGACAAGTTTACTTCCATATCTCCTTAAGTTTGCTTCTCCGATCCCAGGTTCCCTACTTCAAATTGTTCAGTGGTGCATTCTCTACGTCCTGTTACATTTTTGCACGATCTTACGGAAACACCCTGTATAAAGTACTCAAAGCAATGAGTTCGATCCGCCATAACCCTACCATCTAGGATGAAGTATATTGAGCAGTGTTACATGTGTAAGTAGGCTGTTTAGGTTTTTATGTTGGTAACGCCACATAGTGCTCTGTAGCCGGCCGAAGTGGCCGAGCGGTTCTAGGCGCTTAAGTCTGGAATCGCGCGACCGCTACAGTCGCAGGTTCGAATCCTGCCTCGGGCATGGATGTGTGCGATATCCTTAGGTTAGTTAGGCTGAAGTAGTTCTAAGTTCTAGGGGACTGATGACCTCAGAAGTTAAGTCCCATAGAGCTCAAAGACATTTGAGCCATTTTGTGGCTGTTTGGACTGATTTTTCGAATATTCGCTTGCGTAGTGTTGGGCAGTTGGATGTGAACAGCGCGTAGCGTTGTGCAGTTGGAGGTGAGCCGCCAGCAGTGGTGGATGTGGAGAGAGAGATGCCAGAGTTTTGAAAAGTTAGCATAAGCGGACGATCTGGACGTAAAGATGGATGTCATGAATTGATAGATATATGTGTATGATGACTTTTTGACACTATTAAGGTAAATACATTTTTTGTTTTCTATCAAAATCTCTCATTTGCTAACTATGCCTATCAGTAGTTAGTGCCTTCAGTAGTTAGAATCTTTTATTTAACTGGCAGTATTAGCGCTCGCTGTATTGCAGTAGTTCGAGTAACGGAGGTTTTTGTGAGGTAAGTGATTCATGAAAGGTATAGGTTATGGTTAGTCAGGGCCATTCTTTTGTAGGGATTACTGAAAGTCAGATTGCGTTGCGCTGAAAATATTGTGCGTCATTTTTGTGATGATCAGAATAAGTAAAGAGAAAACTGTTTGAGTACGTTGAGTTTTGCTCAGCTGTTTGAAAATCAAATAACGTAGAAGTTTACCAGCACAGTCTTGCTTAATTTTTCTAAGGGGACGTTTCATACATGTAAGCCTCAAAGGAACATACTGGTCACATAACAGCACATTTCGAGGACCCATTAGTGTTCCCAAACATTCGCTGCCCGGTACTAATAAACAAAAGCTAGATTTTTTTAGCTGTACCGCACAATACAGAACTACAGATCATTGAACACGATAATCCAGTAAAAATAAATGAACAAATAAATAAATAAAAATGTAGCGTCAGTCCTTCGACTCGCTCTGATGACTGCCGAACGGTAGATGGCCGAAGTAATAGATAATGAACTGGAACTCATGTGGCTGCACGCCCGTAGTTTAATGGAACAGTAAGTCCGCCCCGAAAACATGAAGATGCACATAGAATGTAAATAGTTCTGTATGGCGATAATTTGGTGGTGTAGCGTTTTGTTTGTATCAAAAAGAATGTTGTCGCCGTTGTGAGTTCGCAGTGAATGACACGCCGACGCGCTGAAGCACCAGGCTGCAGCGGGTGGTGTACATCGACCCCACTGCTGTGTGGGTGAGCGGTAAAACGGGGGCGTCGTGCCATCCCGCAGACCTGGGTGTTCTCGTGAGCGATACGGTACTGCGCCCATAAGACCGCTACGTAGAGTGGACGCCGTTACCTGGTCAGTGGCAGCTGACTGCGTCGTCGGTTACGGGGCGACAGCCAACCGCAAGGCTGCTGATAAAGGCAGCGCGCGCCAGCGAGCGAGCGCGATTTACGACCCGTGCCTGCCGGCAAACATCTGCGATAGGCCTGTTGCTGGCGGTAGCGGCTCTCGTGCCGGAGCCTCCTCGTCTCGTCCTCTTACGTTATCTCGCCTGTTTTGCTGCTTGTCGAGTGGGACAGCACAGTGAGCAGTCCCTAAGGCCGCATTCGTCACTGCAGTTCATTATCTAACGCGCAATAGCAAGCTGCGCCACATCATACCCAAAGATTTGCTCTCGAAGCACACATACACATATTTACAAGGACGCACAGGCACGCTCGCTCACCCGCCCACTCACCCACCCTCTCTCTCTCTCTCACACACACACGCACACACACACAAACGCAGAGAGAGAGAGAGAGAGAGAGAGTGGAAGGACAGAGACAAAGGTATACTTATATGGATATGGTGTCCGTTCTTTCGGATATGTCCGAAAGAGACCGGCCGGTGTGGCCGAGCGGTTCTAGGCACTTCAGTCTGGAACCGCGCGACAGCTACGGTCGCAGGTTCGAATCCTGCTTCGGGCATGGATGTGAGTGATGTCCTTAGGTTGGTTAGGTTTAAGTAGTTCTAAGTTCTAGGGTACTGATGACCTCAGATGTTAAGTCCCATAGTGCTCAGGACCATTTGAACCACTTTTTGTCCGAAAGAACAGACACCATTGATGACCTGCAGCCGTCTAGAACGAAATTAGAATTATATTAATACCTTCGGATGTTAACGGGCGTTGATAAATATCAACGGCGACAGGTGAAAATGTGTGCCCCGACCGGGACTCTTACCCACTCCAACACACTCATTACTCGTGGAAGACATTCTTGCCGGCCGGAGTGGCCGAGCGGTTCTAGGCGCTACAGTCTGGAGCCGAGCGACCGCTACGGTCGCAGGTTCGAATCCTGCCTCGGGCATGGATGTGTGTGATGTCCTTAGGTTAGTAAGGTTTAATTAGTTCTAAGTTCTAGGCGACTGATGACCTCAGAAGTTAAGTCGCACAGTGCTCAGAGCAATTTGAAGACATTCTTACCAAGTGCCGTAAGAGTTCGGGGAATATGTGTGCATCCGCACACAAGAAGAAGGTCATAGCCGGTGTTGCCAGTACTATATACTTATATGGATATGGTGTCTGTTCTTTCGGACATGTTGGGGTGGGATACTACGAATGTAGTGTCTGGACATACAAGGTGAGAATGTGGGTCTCGCGGGAGGCGTGCGCGAGATAGTCCCTGCAGTCGCGCTATCCTCTATGCCCTCAGTCGCTCAGATGGATAGAGCGTCTGCCATGTAAGCAGGAGATCCTGGGTTCGAGTCCCAGTCGGGGCACACATTTTCACCTGCCCCGTTGACATAGATCAACGCCCGTTAACAGCCGAAAGTTTTAATATAATTCTAATTTCATTAGAGACAAAGATAGCGAGAGCGAATGAATATTTTTGAGTGAAAGTGCGAAGAAAGTTTCGCTTCAATGCTATGTGTCCACGCTGATACTTACGAACTCATTCCAGGTTATTTCCGGTATACTTCGCCTCTAAGACCACAGCAGGAATGGACAAATGCTTAAAACCGGTACTGATACTTTGGTTCTGAATAACCGGTATTTTTCGGT
The DNA here is from genome assembly GCF_021461395.2 of Schistocerca americana. NCBI lineage: Eukaryota > Metazoa > Arthropoda > Insecta > Orthoptera > Acrididae > Schistocerca > Schistocerca americana. The sequence goes on from NC_060123.1 coordinate 189,928,267, forward strand.
ATTTGTTTGGTCTCAGTTGTGACAGATTTTTTTGCATTTCCTTTACTAATAATTTAGCAACGGCCTTGTCACAGTGGATACACCTGTTCCTGTCAGATCAGGGAAGTTAAGCGCTGTCGGGGGTGGCCGGCACTTGGATGGGAGACCATCCGAGCCGCCATGCACTGTTGCCATTTTTCGGGGTGCACTCAGCCTCGTGATGCCAATTTAGGAGCTACGCGACCGAATAGTAGCGGCTCCGGTCAAAGAAAACCACCAGAACGACCGGAAGAGCGGTGTGCTGACCACACGCCCCTCCTATCCGCATCTTCAGCTGAGGATGACACGGCGGTCGGATGGTTGCGATGTGCCACTTGTGGACTGAAGACGCAGTGCTTTTACTAAAGTTTGCTATAGCAGCAGTACCTAAACATTTGCTTTAAAATAAATTTTTTTGAACTGTTAATGTTTATTCGTAAAATTTCCGTTGATTTGAAACATGGATTATTATAGAAATTGTGAAAATCGATTAGCACTATTTTAATAACAACGTCTGCAGTTAGGAACTAGTAACAAAGACATTACACAAGAATCGGTATAGCACTGCAGAGCCAATAATGTACATGTGGTTCTTGAAATCGTCTTCAAGTAAGCGTTTTGTACTGGAGATTGCTGGTTCACATCGCTACAGTATAACGAAAGTTGGCGCGGAGATGCATGCGCAAAGGCAGCGCTACACGAGCGACCTCTGTCGAGCTTCACGAAGTTCTTTGATTACTATTCCAAGCGCATGCTTAATGGCGATACTACGGGCGCTCACTCTGTTGGAACGGGCATTCGCGAAGTTAAAATTCGGATGTTGAAATCAATAAAATTAACTGTCGGTAGACGTGCCAGGGAGGGGTAAAAACCTCAGGAGCAGCACCTGGCGGGCGCGGACCGCGAACGGAACGCCCGACACAGGACAGGCCTCAGAGAGCTGCCACAGGTGGCGCCCAAGTCGGGCGCGGACGTCTGAGGGAACACCAGGGAAGAGCCAACACATTACAAGCAGCGGCAGGCGGACGCAGACGGCAAAGGGAGCACCCAGCGCCCTCTGGGCATAAGTACTGGACAAGATCCTCCAACACGGCAGTCTCAGGTAGCACCTGAAGAAGGCAACGAGTTACGTGGCCGAAATATTGTGCCAGAGCGACACAAACATCCGGCAGTAGACCCGATTGTTCGACATGTCAAGATCTCGCCGGGAAAGCCTGAAGAGTTACAGTACATTACCCAGTTTGCTTCGTGCAGCGATGTAACTTGCAGCTGGCGAGATGCGTGCGGCAGAGACGAGGCGTAGGGCGGCACCTGTGAACCGATCGCGGCCACGAAAGAAATGCAAAATCTCACTGTCTAGCGGTCAGGCAGATGGATCGCAATTTACTACCTACCAGAGCCCTGAAATCGCGGTAGATTTCAGTGTGTAACACCCGGTTTGCTGGTCATACCAAGGACCAATTTGGTCACTTGTATGAGTGAGTGCACAAGGATACCAAGTGTCAAGACTGGTAAACCAAAAACGTGTGCCCTCGGCAAACAAGTAGTCCCAGACATCTGAAGTCACACTGTCGGTACAGTAAAAACTTCACCATAGACTCTCCAGTCTAACTACTTGCAAGTGAAGTCAGTCTCAGGACAGGTTCCAAGCACCAACCTCCCACGCCAGAGCTTCGAATAGAAGATCCCTTCCAGACCAAAGTCCAGAGCCCGAGTGCCCTGGACCTCTCCAGATAAAAAATTTCCGTTTTCCCGTAAAGTGCAGAAACGAAACCGCCTTCACCCCATCTTGAGCCAATCACAGGGTTTAGAGGCGCTAAATTTCCCCTCCTACACGACAGAACAAACTCATGTCGAACCAGCACGAGTTAAGAAACCTGCACCTCTGGAAAAAAGGAAACTGCCAATTACTGGCTTTTTTTTTAAGTTTTCACGAAGGAAGAAAATGTTTTACTCTGAATTCGCGTCGCTTCCCGTGACAACAAGGGAACTGATACAATCTTAAAGATCTTTATCTAAATCGCCTGTGCCTTGGAGCATGTTAGTCCTAGCTAAGAGGTGTAATAAAGGTTCTATCTCTAAACGTTTCTCAGATGGTGGAGTTTCTTATACAACCGAGGCGGTCGGGAAGTGGGTCTCAGGCCTATTTTCAGTATCAGTGAACACGAAAACATGTGAATTTTTATTAAATGTGGCTCTGCACACAATGCCTGGTTTACGACTCCATTGTGTAGATGTGTCCCATCAGTCCGTTGCCCCCAGCCCAGACTTCGCTGGTGCCAATGCAGGTATAGCAGCATTGTCCTGCTGGAGAGCTATCTTGACTGGGGGCTGCTCTGTCTGCCCTGCATGGCGGTGAGCTTGTCCAGCAAGATTTACTGAGGGATAGGCTCGCCGCCAATTGCTTTCAACTTCCAACATGCCATTTCTACAAACTAAGAACCATAAAAATACCTCACGCTTTTAGCGCCCTACCAGGCTTCATCAACATCTGCTCAGGCCGTTCACTTTCTAGCGTCTCGCTCAAGGTGCATAATGTTGTAACAAAATCTTTAATAATTTTCCGTATACGAAAAATAGGTGAGAGAGTAACTTGTTCTCTCTCATAGTTAACCTGACATTTTGCCCTACTAACCAGACTACCTATTTTAAATGGAAATAGTCAGTTTAGAATTTTCAATCGTTTATTAATAATCAGTTACAGTCAATTTTTACCAGACCGACCTTAAACGTGCTGAAACTGAAAAACAGTCAGTAAACTTAATTGTAATTCGATATTTATTAATCAGTTATGATAGAAACTAAGTGCTCAGTCTTCTTAACTGCTGTCTTCAACTAAGATACTCTTACATCGAAATAAATGTAATGTTCCTCACTGAAAGAAATAAGCAACTAATGTTCTTCTGGGACAGAAAGTGAAAACATATCCAATAAGCTACATTCCACTTATGCTTACAAACAAATAACAGTAATGTGTAATAAAGTATTAATATTTCTCATTTGAACCCCACTGTATCAAGAACCTTGTTTTTCTTGCAGATTATTTCGTGGATCTCTTGACAGCATAAGATCTTTGTGACTGTGTGGGTTTGCAGTTCATTGCGCTCTTTTGTCCACGTGGCGTTCATGAAGTACAATACTCACATGATGCTGGAATTACAGACGGAGTTGCCAAGTAATGTTCTGAAAATTCCAATAATTCCAAATAAAATTCTTCCTTATCCACTTGCGTGTCTCAACATAGGTAGGAGCAACGTGTGAGCATGGCGGGTGGCCATCAGCTGATTGGCACATTTCATTCCACTTTGCCTGCTCATTCTGCGCGCAGCATGGTTGTGACATTGTATTTTAGGTTACTTTGGCCTATGAAGATTAACGTGGAACACAGACATAAGAATCGCATCGGTTAGTATATCCATATATTCGTATGACATACAATACGTGATCAAAAGTACTCTGACACCCCCAGAAACATACGTTTTACGTATTAGGCGAATTTTCCTGACACCTACTGCCAGGTGCTCCCTATCAGCGACCTCAGTAGTCAGTTGACATTGTGAGATAGCAGAATGGGGCTATTTGTGGAACTCACGGACTTTGAACATGGTCAGGTAGTTGGGTGTCATTTGTGTCGTACGCCTGTACGCGATGTTTCCACACTCCTAAACATCCCTAGGTCCACTGTTTCCGATGTGACAGTGAAGTGGAAACCTGAAGGGGCACGTACAGCACAAAAGCGTACAGGCCGACCTCGTCTGTTGACTGACGGACAGCGTCATCAGTAGAAGAGAGTCGTAATGTGTAATGGGCAGACATCTATCCAGACCATCACACAGGAATTCCAGCCTGCATCAGGATCGACTGCAAGTACTTGTAGTCTCACAGTTAGGCGGGAGGTGAGAAAACTAGGATTTCATGGTCGAGTGGCTGTTCAGAACCCACACATCACGCCGGTAAATGCCAAACCACACCTCACTTGGTTTAAGGAGCGTAAACATTGCACCACTATGTCCGCAGCTCGTGGTCGTGCGGTAGCGTTCTCGCTTCCCACGCCCGGGTTCCCGGGTTCGATTCCCGGCGGGGTCAGGGATTTTCTCTGCCTCGTGATGACTGGGTGTTGTGTGCTGTCCTTAGGTTAGTTAGGTTTAAGTAGTTCTAAGTTCTAGGGGACTGATGACCATAGATGTTAAGTCCCATAGTGCTCAGAGCCATTTTGAACCATTTTTTTTGAACCACTGAACAGTGAAAAAACGTTGTGTGGAGTGACGAATCACGGTACACATTGTGGCGATCCGATGGCATGGTGTGCGTATGGCGAATGCCCGGTGAACGTCATCTGCCAGTGTGTCTAGTGCCAACAGTAAAATTCGGAGGACTGGTGTTATTGTGTGATCGTGTTTTTCATGGAGGGTGCTTGCACTCCCTGTGGTTTTCGTGGCTCTATCACAGCACAGTTTCAATCACCCTCTAGCTTCCCACTGATGAAGAGCAATTCGGGGATGGCGATTGCATCTTTCAACACTATCGAACACCTGTTCATGATGCACGGTCTGTGGCGGAGTGGTTACACTACAATAACTTCCCTGTAATGGACTGACCTGCACAGAGTCCTGACCTGAACACTGTAGAACGCCTTTGGGATGTTTTGGAACGCCGAATTCGTGCCAGGCCTCACCGACTGACATCGATACTTCTCGTCAGTGCAGCACTCCGTGAAGACTGGGCTGCCATTTCTCAAGAAACCTTTCACCACCTGACTGAACGCATGCCTGCGAGAGTGGAAGCTGTCATCAAGGCTAATGATGGGCCAACACCATATTAGTTTCCAGCATTACCAAAGGACGGCGCCACGAACTTCTAAGTCATTTTTAGCCAGGTGTCCAGATAGTGTTAATCACATAGTGTATCTCGCTATTTCTCGTCATACGTATTACTCGTGCTCACGCCATTTGCTTCGAAAGGACTTTAGTTGTGCGTTCGCTAATTCATCGCTCAAAACACTAACGAAACCCGTTTATATCGGACCATACATGGTTGTAAAAATCCGGACATGTCCAGTTAAAGCTGAACTTCTGGTAACCCTAGTGGTGTGCCCTATCAGACGGTACGCGTGTACATGATGTTCAAATAGCTCTGAGCACTGTGGGACTTAACATCGCAGGTCATCAGTCCCCTAGAACTTAGAACTACTTAAACCTAACTAACCTAAGGACATCACACACACCCGCGCCCGAGGCAGGATTTGAAGCTGCGACCGTAGCGGTCGCGCGGTTCTGGACTGAAGCGCCTAGAACCGCTCGGCCACTTCGGCTGGCGTACGTGATGTGTAAGACTTATGTCCACCTGAAGTATATGGTAGTTGGGACGCCTTCAGGTAGTTAATCAGTATCGGTATGTAGATTCCCAATGAAGACTGCAGACCGTCATTCGTTAAGCAAGGATTTTTTATTAACGCTAAATTATGGTCCTACAGACTTCGAAAGTTTGGTGGAATAGTGATACTGTAATTTAATTTTGTGAACAGGTGAGATATGTATGTAATGAAAGGCGAAGTTTCCATAAGTTCTATTGTTTATTATAAATCCTCAAACAAAACGAGTGCAGTAGTTACACTGAAGTATAACACGAATATGTTTAATAACATCCTATTCAGTGACAAATTATCACAAAAACATGAAGCACTTACAAGTAACTAAAGTTGGCAGAGTTTCAAGACAAGGAACCGAGAGGTAGGTTACTACGTCACAAGCGCAGTGATCCGTTTCCGCGTTCTGACGACAGAGATTGCCAAAATTTGAGATCGCAAAAACTATGCATACCAGAAGCGATCTGACGCAAACTTTACACCATGCCTCAGTTGGAGCTGCAATGTGAAATGACTACATCTCACCCCGAATTCTACGAGCAGAATTCGAAGTGATTCTCTCACTAGCAGCGGACGAAGAGCCACCTAAGTTCCTCCTGTCTTGCCTGGTAACATTCTCCCCTTCTTCGAGGGCGAGTCATAACGTCTCACGAGTAGTCATCCAATCACAAGACTCAGTTTCCTTGGAGAGTCTTCCCACTTCTCAATTAATTTCCAAAGCCACTACGTCGGACCAGGCTGACCAACATTTCCGCATTTTCGCGCCCAGAGGCCTACAGTAAAGAAAGGAATGTGTTTTGGCTCTGTCCTGCCGGTGCCTCGAAGGAGTGCGTTAACATGGTTCCTATGACCATACCAAGACAGCCACAAGAATTTTTGGACGAGAAAGTTGCAGTCTCACACTCAAAGAATCCTCACACCCTGCTCGCCGTGATATACCGAGAGCATAGAGTAAATAATAGCTGTAGCTTTCACAGAGCCTGCGTAGTGTCCATCGGCTCTCTGTCGGCAGACTGGCACCGTGTTCTGTGCATACTACGCACAAGGCTCTTTGTTGCCCGTCTTCCGCGACCTTAACCGTACTTTACAAAGGCTTCACCGCAGAGAAACGCTTTAGGGACGTAGAAGCGGCCATCGTCTCGTGCAAAATTCCAACGGCTCCTCTTCGACCGCCGGGGATTATCTGCTGTCTATATTGTGTTCTTTTTACATTCTAACCAAAGCAGAGGTGACAGTAGATGTTTTTGAATGAACACCATGCTAGTGTGGCCATGGAGATTCTATACTTAATATTTATAAAAAATATGAGTAGGCTTTAGTTTTGAACGGTATGTCCCCTCCAGCACTCGGCATATCCCCTACAGCGTTTGCCCATAACCCCCACCACTACCGATCTCCCCATGTTTGCCTTGCCGATTGTGTATCTTCTGGCCACATTACTCTGAGCACACTCTGTTAACTAGTGGAGAGCAACATCCTCCCATGGTCACTCGTGATGTCGTCAACAGATAGATGTGGAGTCACCTGTTAGCTGAAGTCGCTATACCACACTGGCAGGGCGGCACTGCTCTTGGAGACAGAGCAGTGCTGATGACTGCAGCTTGGTGGAAGTCCTGCATCTGGTGGTGGCCTGCAGTTTGGCGGCATCTTCTGCACTTTGTTCTTAGAGTCATTAGTCCTCTGTTTCGTTTGAAGTGCCCCGCCACGAATTTCTCTCCTTTGCCAACCTCTTCATCTCAGATTACCACTTGCAACTTACATCCTAAGTTATTTGCTGGATGTATTCCAATCGCTGTCTTCCTCTGCACTTTTTATCCTTTACAGCTCCCTCTAGAACCATGGAAGTCATTCCTTGATGTCTTAACAGATGCCCTATCATCCTGTCCCTTCTCCTTGTCAGTGTTTTCCACAATGAGACGTGGTATTTAGGGAAAGGCAGATTTCGGCGTGGACGGGGACTTACTCAGTTACCGTTGGTTGCTCAGTTTGCTTTCTTTCTAAATCACATACAGTTTATTTGGAGCCAGTTGCATATAAGTTTGACAATAAGGAACAATTATCAAATTTAACTGTTAAGACAATATCTAATCAAAAATTCTTAAGACAAATTGCATTCATGGCTGAAAGCCTGAAACGTCCCCTTGGAAAAATTAATGAATTACTGTGCTGGTAAACCCCTTACGTTATTTGATTTTCAAACAGCTGAGCAAAACTGAACGTACTCAGACATTTCTCTCTTTACTTATTCAGATCATCAATAAACTGACACACAATATTTTTAGCGCAACGCAATCTGACTTTCAATAATCCCTACAAAAGACTGGCGCTGACTAACAATAACCTATACCTTTCATGAATCACGTACCTCACAAAAATCTTCGTTACTCGAACTACTGCAACACAGCGAGCGCCACTACTGCCAGCTAAATAAACAAACTACTGAAGGCACTAACTACTGATAGGCATAATCAGCAAATGAAAGATTATGATAGAGAACAAACAATGTATTTACCTTAATAAAGTTCCAAAGTCATCATATATATATATCAGTTCATGATATGCAATATTACAAATCTACTCCCTCTGATGGACACACGTCCAGATCATTCGCTCTCAAAACTCCGCCATCTCTCTCCCCACATCCACCACTGTTGGCGGCTCACCTCCAACTGCGCAACGCTACTCGCCGTTCACATCCAACTGCCCAACACTACAATAGCAAATTCTAACAATGCAAACCAGCCACAGACTGCACACAGCACAGCCAGTGATTTTCATACAGAGCGCTACGTGACGTTACCAACATAAAAACCTAAACAGCCTACTTACAAGCCTTATTGACCAGAAATTCAAATTATTTGTCGGGTGAAGGCCCCAATAGTAATTACTCAAAACAATTCGACTTCTGAAGGCGTAGCTAGCAAATTCATACTAAAATATTATAAAAAAGGGACAATCATATTAAGAGGCAATAACTAATTAAAAATTCTTAAGACAAATTGCATTCACGGCTGAAGGCCTTATCGACAATCATCACAATCTGACCAAATCAAGAGAGAAGTGGGCCTGGGAAAAGTCGCTCAACTTCGTAACTGACGAGACAGGCAGCCAAGAGTTGTATTCACTTAACCGGATAACAACTCAAACTAGTGATGGTTTAAACATAGTTGCAAAATCTGCCTAACCTCTGGTAACCAACACAACGATGGAATAACCCAGGGAAGGCGGAACCAGCGGACAGCACTGCGTCTTCAGAATCCGGTGTTTAGAACATCCTGAAGCAGAAGGAACCACTACGACCAAGGTAGTACAAAAGAACAAAATATCGGAACCACAGTGAGGGAGGCTGTCGAGCTACACGCCTTACCGTACAGCAGCGGCAAGGCGAGGAAAAGTACACTGCCGCGAAAATACGCCAACCTCCAGGGTAGGTAACTGGGGCATTAGCGGCCACTAGGCAGAAAAATACCGCTGGTTGAACTTCATGAGTAAACACAAGGAATTCAATGATTAATAAGAAGTGAAGGACGGTTAATTAATTTCGCCAACTCCAAACACGCCAATCGTTGCTCTTCGTCTCAGCGACCACGTGAGCAGCGACGCACGAACAAACAGCGTGATCTCAAAATAGTGGAGGTTTCACTACTGGGTTAATGTTCACTCAGTTCAAACGTCCAGGGTCCGGTGGACACAGCCCCTCGATCCGGCAGTGCCTGCATGCCGCCAGTAGTCCCGGCATGTCCTCGCGCTGCCGGCCCTCCCTCCAGCTCCATCCTAACCCAACTACCGACACACCCGACCCGGAAAACACTTGACGTCCTTCCAAAGATAGTACCACGATAGTAGAATCGATAAACGTTTATGCTGCCACTCGCAGACAGACAACGCTAACAAACGTAGTGGCGCCAGTAAACACAAAAAGAAAACGAGACGCCACTATCCCTATCACACGATGCCAATCTACCAACGGCACCAACGCGAGCCGCTCGCGGCTCACACATATTCCTTTCCTCTCCGACTGTGCAGAATTAAGGCCCATATTTGATACTAGTAGACATTTCTTGGCCGGAAATGCCTTTTTTGCCAGTGCTAGTCTGCTGCTTACGTCGTCCCTGCTCCGTATGTACGAGGGTTGTTTTTTAAGTAAGGGCCGTTCGCGCGTATAGACCCGTAGTTCGCGCGGACGCCGCAACAAGCCACCGCGCCACTTGCCGACATTCTTCCCGTTCACACTGATGCAATTTGCAGCTCTGTAGCTGACGTGTACGCTACGCTGTGCTACTTCATAATGTTTACGATTATTGAATCGCCCGCCGCGTGTGAGATAAGGTCAGTGACACGTTTTTGCCCGCGAGAAGCCTACCAGCTGCACAAATTCATCGTCAGTTAACAGAAGTTTATGGCTCGAATGCATTGAGTGAAGGTAAAGTACGTCAATGGGTTAGAGAGTTTAAAAATGGCCGTCAAAACGTCCATGACGAAGAACGCTCAGGCCGGCCCTATGTGTTCACTGACGATTTGGTGGCTGCAGTCGAAACAAAGATTCGTGAGGACAGAAGATTCACAATTTCCACTCTTTCTTTGGAATTTCCACAAGTTTCAAGATCGGTTTTGTACAAAATTGTGTCTGAAAACCTAAACTTTAAGAAACTGTGTTCTCGGTGGGTACCCAGACTCCTCACAGAGGACCACAAATGGAAGAGATTTGCCACTTCGTTGGACATTTTGATTCGTTCGAGGAAGAAGGGGATGACATGTTGAGTCAAATTGTCACTGGAGATAAAACATGGGTATCCCATATCACTCCCGAAAGCAAAGCCAAACAGACGCTGTCAAAGCGCAAGATTATGGCAACTGTGTTCTGGGACCGGCGCGGTGTTTTGCTAGTGGACTTTATGCCACGAGGAACGACAATCAACTCAAATGCCTACTGTGTAACTCTAAAGAAGCTCCGCAGAGCAATTCAAAACAAAAGGCGCGGCATGCTGACAAAAGGAGTTTTGCTCCTGCACGATAACGCTAGGCCTCACACCTCTCGAAAGACTCGGGATTTGATTGATTCTTTTGGCTGGGAAGTTTTGGACCATGCACCACACAGCCCCGACCTTGCTCCTAGCGATTTTCACCTTTTCCGGTACCTGAAACACCAAATTGGCGGGCAGCGCTTCAATGACGACGATGAAATGAAAGCGGCCGTGAACTCTTGGCTGTCGGAGCAGGCGGCCGAATTCTTTGAAGAGGGAATTAAAAACTTAGTTGTACGGTATGACAAGTGCTTAAATAAACAAGGCAACTTTGTAGAAAAATAGGTAAAAGTGTGTAGAATCAGAAAATAAAAGTTTTTTACAAAAGTATTTGTATCCTTTTTAAAAAATAAAAACGGCCCTTACTTAAAAAACAACCCTCGTAGTTTCATCTACTTCGTGATCACCAATTCTGATATTAGGCGTTCTGCTATTCTCATTGCTTCTAATTCTGATTATTTTCCTCCTTCTTCGACTTAATCTAAGTCCATATACTGTACTCTTTAAACTGTTCATTCCATTCGATGAATAATGTGTTTCTTGTACACTTTCACTGAGGATCTTTCAGTGAATCCTATCATTGGTAACCTTTCACCTTTAATTTTAATAGGGGTGAAAGACTATGTCCCAGTCTTATACCGTTTCTGATCCGAGCACTTGGCTCTTGGTTCTTGTACGTATTATATCACCCGTCTTTCAATATAGCTTATCATAGTTTTTCTCAGAATTTCGAACATCTTGTCCCGTTTTACATTGTCTAATGCCTTTTTCCAGTTCGACAAATCCTACAAACATCTCTTGATTTGTCTTCAGTTTTGCTTCCACTGTCAACCGCAACGCAGAACTGCTCCTCTGATGCCTTTACCTTTCCTAAAGCCCAACTAATCATCATCTAACAGATCAATCTTATTTTCCATCCTTCGGTATATTATTCTTGTCATCAAATTGGATGCGTGAGCTTTTAAGCTGATTGTGCAATAATTCTCGTACTTCTCGGCTATTGCCTTAGGAATCGCGTGGATCATATTTTTCCGAAAGTCTGATGGTACATCGCTAGTCTCAAAATTCTACACTCCACTTCCCTCAATGGTTTTCAAAATTCCAATGGCATATTGTCTATCCCTTCCGCTTTATTTGATATGAAGTCGTTGAAAGTTCTTTTAAATTCTGATTTTGATACTGGAACCCCTAACTCTTCCCTGTTGACACCAGTTTCTTCTTCTACCAAATCATCAGACAAGTGCACCTGCTCATAAAGGCCTTCAATGTGTTGTTTCCACTATCCGTTCTTTCCTCTGCATTTAATATTCGAATTTCCATTGCACTCTTAATGTTCCCGCTATTACTTTTAATTTTCACTGAAGGTTGAGTCAGTACTCCCGTCAATCACTCCTTTTCGATTTTTTTCGCATTTTTTATGCATCCATTTCGTTGCTGAATTTCCCTGAAAATTTTGTACTGCCTCCTTTCGACGATCATCTGAAGTATTTCTTCTGTTACGCTTGGTTTCCTCGCAATTACCTTCCTTGTACCAGTATTTTCCTTCTCAGCTTTTGTAATTTCTCTTTTTGCAGATGTCCATTCCTCTCGAATTGAACGGCCTAGTGAACTATTCTGTATAGCACTATCTACAGCCTCAGAGCGTCAGGGCTATCTTTCCTTCCGTAGGAAATGCTGTATCCCAGTTAATTGCTTATCGCTTCCTCCCGAATAGATTCTTAAACTTCAGCCTACCTACATCATTACTGAATTGTGATCTGAGTCTATATCAGCTGCTGGTTGCGCCTTACAATCCAACATCTGATTTCAGAATCTCTGCCGGACCGTGATGTAACGCAACTGGAATATTCCAGTACCTCTCGCGCTTTTCCAAGTATGTCTTCTCCTACTGTCATTTTTGAACAGAGTATTCGCTATTTCTAGCCGAAATTTATCGCAGAACTCAATTAGCCTTCCTCCTTTCTCATTCTTACCAACAATCCCATGTTGTCCCGTAATCTTTCTTTCTCCTCCTCCACCTACAACCGCATTCCAATCCCCCATGACTATTAGTTTCATCTCCCTTTACGTACTGAATTACACGTTCAACGTCTTCATATGCTTTCTCCATTTCTTCATCTTCTGATTCCGGCGTCGGCATGTATACCTGAATTTTTTTTGCCGGTATTGGTACGTTGTCGATTCTGACGAGAACAAACCTACCACTGAACTGTTCACAGGAACTCATACTCTGCCGTACCTTCCTATTTATAACGAATTCTACTCCAGTTACACTATTTTCTGCTTCTGTTGATATTACCCTGCACTAATCCGATCATAAATCCTTGTCTTCTTTCCACTACACCACACTGACACCCATCATATCTAGATTGAGTCTTAGAATTCCCATTTTCAGATTTTCTAGCTTCCCAACCACGTTAAACTTCTAATATTCCACGGCCCTATTCGTAGAACGTTCCCCTTCCGTAGGTTATTGGATGTTTTTCTCACGGTCACCTGCCCCTTGGCAGTCATCTCCCGGAGATCAGAATGAGGGACTAGTCTGGAATTTTTTGTCACTGGAGACATAGCAAGTTTTCATATACAGATCTTTAATGAAGTGCTTTCCATTGCCATCTGTATCCTCATACCGTTGGTCATTACTGATTCTTCCTCCTTTTAGGGGCAGTGTCTCAGACCATGGGGAAGAGAGTGCCTTGAACCTCAATCTGTTCCTCTGCCCTCTTTGACAATGTCTTTGGCAGAATAAGGGTGACTTCTTATGTCTGAAGTCTTCAGCCAATACTGCTGATGACTGTTATTCAAAATAGTAACAGTGGTGGGGTTCGAACCTAGGACCGAGGACGTTTCGATTACTAATGAAAAACTTTACATAATTAGGGTTAAATTTACAGCTTCGCTATCGGCTGTTGCTTTAATTCTGTAATATGCAAACTTGATTATTCCCATATTCATTGAAAATTTTGAATATAATTGCAAGTAAAAGTACTACTTCTTTACCTACGTTACATCTCAGAAAGTGGTGCACACTATACAGTACTGATTTACTTTTTCCTCATGTTTGGCGAACAGAAACGAACTACACTGTGCTGATTTCGTCTATGGGTAAACTGACTGATAACTTGGCTTTTATTTCAGTACCAGCTACCGGAAGATATAATTGATCATTGTCGGTTTCAGATGATAGAGGCTACCTTCAGGACAATATACACGAACTTTGACGGATCGGTCGTCCGCCGGTAGTGAGTGAGATCATAATAATGTGTTAGACACTTTAAGGAATACAAACATGCACATGTTTCAAAGTCTTTTGCTAAAGCACACGCACCATATTAATTACACAGGTAATGGACCAGGTATGAAAGTGAGTAACTGAAATGAGATTATTACGAAGCCTATACTATCGAACAATACATAAAGTGTTATCCTTGTTATACAAAATAGGGAAGGTTCCTAATAGTTATGTAAGAGACGTAATATTTATTATTAAAAAGTAATTTCAGCAAGGAAAACGTTTTGCGCCCGAGTACTATTGTCTCGTTTTAACTGAAGAGGATAAGGACGGCTTATAATTGTAGCTGGCTGTCGTATCAACTAATGTCTCTCTGTATTTTAGCACAAATTTTGTTTACAGTCAGAGCGATAAAACAAAATCAGTGTCCGAAGCGGTTATAAAAACTATGGAGTTTGCTGCATGTATGATGCGTATATACGATTAACGATCTCTGAGAGTTCATTGTGCTAGTACACTGTTATTGTCTTCCGATTTAAATTTTCGTGACCTCTTAATTACAATAAAAAAGGAATTGGGATGTATTTTATATGTAATATTGTTTTCTTATTAAGGGTACTATTTCTCATCACATTCAGAAAGGCACAATGTTTTTTTTCTTGTTTGGATTGTCCAGTTTCATTATACCTAATTCCGCATTAAGAAATTTTCTCGTAATATTCCATATCTTCAACATCTCTAGTAATTTCCTAGATGTGAACTGGCAACAAAGAAGAAATATATTAGGAATACGTTTGCTACAATTGTACCTTGGTTGTGTATAGAAACAGGAACTGACATTATACAGTGATCAAAAGTAGTGTTATATTGCTTCAAAATTTTATTACATCACGAGCGCCTTCCATTTTTAAATTATGTGTACAAACTGTAGTCCTGAAAAGTTGTGGTAACATACTAACTATTGATAACATCAATCTTTCAATAATTATTAGGTGCAGTTATCAGTTTTTAGTCAAAATACACAGAAAGATGCTTTAAATGCAACCACGAAAATGTGCCTTTGTGGAGTACGAATTTAATTTGTTATAGTAAATGGAAATATATGTGGCTAGTGACTCTGGACATTAAAAAAAAATTTTGCTCCTCCAAGGTTTCCAGGCAACAAAGATGAGGAAGAGGCGAAAATTAAAGATTTAGGGAATATGAACCATCAAAAAGGCAGGTACAGAAATGAGTTGGTTAGCTCTCCATTTCTACCGTAGTACTCGAGAAATAAAATGCGATTTATGTTAGGTCACGACGGAAAAGAGAATTCTACGTTTGTGTGTAATTCCCCAAAATACACTACTGACCATTAAAATTGCTACACCACGAAGATGACGTGCTACAGACGCGAAATTTTACAGACAGGAAGAAGATTCTGTGATATGCAAATGATTAGCTTTTAAGAGCATTCACACAAGGTTGGCGCCGGTGGCGACACCTACAACGTGCTGACATAAGGAAAGTTTCCAACCGATTTCTCATACACAAACAGCAGTTGACCGGCGTTGCCTGATGAAACGTTGTTGTGATGCCTCGTGTAAGGAGGAGAAATGCGTAGCATCTCGTTTCCGACTTTGATAAAGGTCGGATTGTAGCCTATCGCGATTGCGGTTTATCGTATCGCGACATTGCTGCTCGCGTTGGTCGAGATCCAATGACTGTTGGTAGAATATGGAATAGGTGGGTTCAGGAGGGTAATACGGAACGCCGTGCTGGATTCCAACGGCAGTCGAGATGATGGGCATCTTATCCGCATGGCTGTAACGGATCGTGCAGCCATGTCTCGATCCCTGAGTCAACAGATGGGGACGTTTCCAAGACAACAACCATCTGCACGAACATTTCGACGGCGTTTGCAGCAGCATGGACTGTCGGCTCAGAGACCATAGCTGCGGTTACCCTAAACGCTGCATCACAGACAGGAGCGGCAACGATGGTGTACTCAACGACGAACCTGAGTGCACGAATGGCAAAACGTCATTTTTTCGGATGAATCCAGGTTCTGTTTACGGCATCATGATGGTCGCATCCGTGTTTGGAGACATCGCGGGGAACGCACATTGGAAGCGTGAATTCGTCATCGCCATACTGGCGTCTCTCCAGCGTGATGGTATGGGGTGCCATTGGTTACAAGTTTCGGTCACCTCTTGTTCGCATTGACGGCACTTTGAACAGTGGACGCTACATTTGAGATGTGTTACGACCCGTGGCTCTACCCTTCATTCAATCCCTGCGAAACCCAACATTTCAGCAGGATAATGCATGACCGCATGTTGCAGGTCCTTTCAGGCCTTTCTGGATACAGAAAATGTTCGACTGCTGCCCTGGCCAGCACATTCTCCAGATCTCTCACCAATTGAAAACGTCTGGTCAATGGTGGCCGAGCAACTGGCTTGTCACAATACGCCAGTCACTACTCTTGATGAACTGTGATATCGTGTTGAAGCTGCATGGGCAGCTGTACCTGTACACGCCATCCAAGCTCTGTTTGACTCAATGCCCAGGCGTATCAAGACCGTTATTACGACCAGAGGTGGTTGTTCTGGGTACTGATTTCTCAGGATCTATGCAGCAAAATTGCGTGAAAACGTAATCACATGTCAGTTCTAGTATAATATATTTGTCCAATGAATACCCGTTTATCATCTGCATTTCTTCTTGGTGTAGCAATTTTAATGGCCAGTAGTGTATGATTAAAAAACAGGGAAAAAATAAGTCCTTTTAAATCCTTGGTGCGTGAGCTGAACGGGAATAAGTCATGTGTAGAAAGATTTTATTGTGATCGCAATATGAGGCGTAGACATTTGATTTGGGTACCTTCTTCTTTCGAATAAAACAGTCTTTGCGCTTACGTCCTGAGAGAACAAGCAAATGTAAAAAACTGAATTTTCTCTCACATAGTTACTCTTACAGTGTCATACTATGAACCGTCTGTGCACAGGTCTGAAAGTTATCCAGAGAACGATCGCTTCATTGCGATACAATTTATAGCTTAGAAACCTTTATCTGGTTATTCCAGTGCGAGTTATAAAGATTCAGTACAATATTTATGCGTCATGGGACGCGACACTTCGCGAGTGATGATTGTATCATTCAACTCTGTTTAGCTCATGAAAAAAATTTTTACCGTATGATTTTCAGGAGATTCCTGTTTCCGAAATGTGTACCAATGGCAGCACGTAAATTCTTGTATAAAGATTTGGAAATTTGTGATAAGTTCCTATGGGAGCAAACTGCTGAAGTCATCGGTCTCTAGGCTTAGACACTACTTAATCTAACTTAAACTAACTTCCGCTAAGGATAACACACACACATCTATGCCCGAAGGAAGACTCGAACCTCCCACAGGGGCTGTGTAAAAGATCTGTAAGCGTCTAGTGAAAGGAATTACAGCAAAGATGAATGATAAACACAGCTGACAGTTTATGTGTATGTGTGTTTCTCAACCGAAAAAGAACTGTAACGAAGTAGTAAGAAAAGTTAGGTACAAGAGTAGAAGTTATTTCATCTTCAGGAGGTTCATTCAACAGCCTTTTTTGTAATGTAATTGGATAGATAAAAAGTCTACTCACCAAGCGGCGGCAGGAGAACACACACATATAAGAAAATGTTTTACTTATGTAAGCTTTCGGAACCAGTGGCTACTTCTTCCGGTGGAAGGGCCCAAGGGAAGGAAGAGGGGTGTAGGAAAAGGGAGAGCTTTAGGAAAAAGGGTAGAGTTAGGAGAAGTCACCCAGAATCCTGGATCAGGGGATATTTACCGGACAGGATGAGAAGGTAAGACTGATTGTTGGGCTGCACTAGACGGGATTTGAAGACCTGATAGCTTAAAGATGGAGGACGGTGTAATATGCAAGACAGAGATTACAGCTAAAACTACGTGCACGAGTGAATAAGAGTGAAAAGCTAAGTGCGTTGTATGTAACAGAAGTGGGAGGGGAACGGTGAAAAATAAAGTGGTCAGAAAATGATACATGTAGGAAAGTAAGACGGTCTGAAGAAATAAGTAGTTACTGTGAAGAAGTGTTGAGAAATTAACGTAAATTAATGCCAGGTGGCTGGAGAAGACCAAGGTCATGTCGTAGCGCTATGAGTTCCCACCTGCAGAGTCCTGAGAAACTGGTGCCGAGTGTTCGATGTTATATTAGCCTTTCTTGTAAGGAATGGTAGTTTTAACATGAGGTAACGTGAAAGAAATAAGCGGAAACAACAGTTTTTGAAGTAAATAACCAGGAAGTTCCTTGCAATAGAATGATGTACAGAAATGTTTGAGACTGTGCCGTAGACTTATTCCATCTTACTTTTCTCCTCCCCCTCCCCCCTCTCGTTCAGAGTTCTTCACTCTCAAAACCGCCCATCACTCAACGTAGCGCACAGTTCGGTGAACATTTTCGTATTTTCTGGCTGTTTGTCGGGTAGAAAGAGGCAGTCGTGTTGCTTCGCAGCCTTGGCTTGTCTTCCGGCACGTGTATACCCCCCTCGTGTGGGGGTTCTGCTGCTGACAGCTATCGTATTCATATCGCCCTTTCTACGACGGAATTTCCCCGAGGTAATTTTCCCGCGAACACTGAAATGTCTGTATGCTCTCCTCAGAAATGCGCAGAACCTCCGGGAAACGTCACTAAATATTAATGCAATAAAACCGGAACAACACTAATCTTACTGCGTTAGAATTGCATTAGTTACCATAGACTCAGGCAGAGACAGGGAGGTGGAAAGACTGCACCTACATAAATTCTCATGATGTCCGTGCTATACGTTCTACGTATTATTGGCATTCAAATCTCTAGTTTGTTTCAATTACTTGGTGCAAGAGGAGCAATCCGGTGAACAATGGTTTGGACTTAAAGATACCTGCGTTAAGATGAAACGTTTTCGAAAGAAGTGTACAAGTGTATCTACAGAAAGATTTTTGCCTTTGATGATCATCATGTTTGCAGCTTTAACCTCATGGTCATTTTTAAAGTGTTTGATTTCGTGCCCATGAACACGTCAAAAAATTTTAAAATCGTGTGGTGTAAATAAACATTTCATGCCGTAGTCACGCTCTGTTCAAGAAGTGGAGTACAACAACATTTCTGCGCTAACTTGACAAGCTTCCTCAGACGACTTCCATGTACACAAAACATATTCGTAGGCACGAAATACTGCACTTCGAACTGACTGTGCAGTATAAATTGCGATGGCGGTGACTGACTTTGAATGGACAGTCAAAGAGGAAAATATTTCCCGCCAAAAAAATGTGTGACTGGGTACCCCGCTCACGAAAAAAAACTAATTAGGAAGTTGTTAGCATATAAGGAAAGATCGTAAACTAAAGAGTATTTGGTACATAGATGACAGATGAAAGTATTAACAAATGCAGGTTGTTTTAAACAGGCGAAAGTATCCTACAGTGTTTAAATGCGTCATCTCTAGTCAGTCACTGGCAACAATAATAACATCAAAATATTTAGAAGTAGCGAAAGTCGTGAAGTTTTATGACGGAACGGCCTCACAAATCTAGATGTTTTGAAAACACGTCCGAGAATCATTGGAGATTCACGAGGAAGAGTAATTCGACTATAAAATGAGTTGCTGAAAAATTCATCGTCGAGAGATTCTAAAGCACTGTTCGTCATCTTGCCAATCTGGATTAACGTGAAAGATTCAAATATAGGTGATTCGTCATAAGATTATTAGCACAAAACCTTCAGAAAAATACTGGAACAACTCCAGTGCAAGCCGCTATCAGAAAGAATTCACGCATTACCGAAGGGCTTACTCTTCTGATATCGAGAGCACGTAATGGAGAAAGTCGTGTGTATACATAGACGTTAAGGTAGTCGCTTCTTGTGCACAATCGGTGAAAGAAAAAAGAAGGTGAGGGACTGATGATAATTGTACGTTACGCATCCTCAACCAGACATCTTACAATTGCTTTTGGAGTACCGATGTACACTGCAGACCACTAAAATTGCAACAAGAGGAAGGATAGCAAATTACGAAATTTAACTTAACTAGGCTTCTTATGAAAACTTATTTGATTGCCAAGGTGGTTACGTTAACAGATTAGTGGATTACTAGTTACGATAGCATAAATTTCCTTATTCAGAGGCCGGCCGGAGTGACGGAGCGGTTCTAGGCGCTACAATCTGGAACCGCGCGACCGCTACGGTCGCAGGTTCGAATCCTGCCTCGGGCATGGATGTGTGTGATGTCCTTAGGTTAGTTAGGTTTAAGTAGTTCTAAGTTCTATGGGACTGATGACCTCAGAAGTTAAGTCCCATAGTGCTCATAGCCATAGCCTTATGCAGATCTACAAAATATGTCGTGGTTACAGGCTTAAAGCAGGAGATAAAGAAAAACACAACGACAAAAAATTACGTATTCATAAAACCGGGCAGCGGTAGTTACATTATACAATGGTCTGAACCACTCTGTCACAAGAAGAACATAGAATGTGCTGTAAGATAGTAAATCTCATAAAATTCTGCTCATGTGGGCGGAAGCAATTCAGAGTCAAAATGCAATAGTGGATACATGTAATACGCAACTTTAGTTAAACGCATACCGGAAGGAAGTCGATTCATTACAATAGCATGCCAGATGTGCAATCACAATGTATATAAAACATAGAATTTGTATGGTATGAACAACGGACAAAACATGTACATGCTGCATAATGTTGTTTCACGATTTAATGCCATGTTGGCTATGACAGAGCAAGTGAAGACTAAACAAACGGCACAACGGAAATGCAGAGTGCTGACAGATACCACCAGATGGCGGTTCACATTATACGGCGTCAATTACAAATAATGTAATAGGGTCCCATGTTTGTGTAACACTAGAATTAACAAAGATGATGTAACATAAAAAAGAACGCACTAAGTAGTCAAAACGGCAAAAATATACAAATTGTATGTCAAGGGACACAACGCGCTGTTAAGTGTCACAGATGGTGGCCCACGACTTAGGAATAATTCAAAAAGGTTCAAAGGTGTGTGAAATCGTATGGGAGTTAACTGCTAAGGTCATCAGTCTGTAAGCTTACACACTACTTAACCTAAATTATCCTAAGGACAAACACACACATCCATGCCCGAGGGAGGACTCGAACCTCCGCCAGGAATAATTCAATTAATTATTTTTGACGTATCGATGACATATTATAGCTCTCCTGCAAACCTTGCGGAACTAGCACTCCTGAAAGAAAGGATACTGCGGAGACATCACTTAGCCACAGCAAGGTTCGCAGAAGAGCTTCTGTAAAGTTTGGAAGGTAGGAGACGAGGTACTGGCGGAAGTACAGCTGTGAGGACGGGTCGTGAGTCGTGCTTGCGTAGCTCAGATGGTAGAGCACTTGCCCGAGAAAGGCAAAGGTCCCGAGTTCGATTCTCGGTCCGGCACACAGTTTTAAGCTGCCAGGAAGTTTCATATCAGCGCACACTTCGCTGCAGAGTGAAAATCTCATTGTGGAAGTAAAATGTTACTCCTGGTCACTTTACGATGGCTGTCCCAGTCACTGTTAGGTGTCCTCACTTTCAAATGGTTCAAATGGCTCTGAGCACTATGGGACTTAACATCTGAGGTCATCAGTCCCCTAGAACTTAGAACTACTTAATCCTAACTAATCTAAGGACATCACACACATCCATGCCCGAGGCGGGATTCGAACCTGCGACCGCAGCATTCGCGTGGTTCCAGACTGGAGCGCCTAGAACCGCTCGGCCACACCGGCAGGCTCCTCACTTTCTTCAAACAACTATGTGGACGGCACTTGCCTTATAAATATTCGAAACAAATATGCTCGCGCCACCAAGAACATGTGCGGAATGCAGTCTTTCGACAGCTACACTGTCCCGCTATCGGCACAAAGAGTTTACCATGCGGGTACATAATAGGCGGTTGTAAAAGTTTCTTTCCTCGATTTCTGGAAAAGCATGCGTTTGCAGACCCCAGACCTGATGATTACCTCTATTTACTTCTATTTACAATTATCTGTCGATCCCGCCAATTTTGAGTCGATTCCTCATCGTAGCCCGCATCTCGTGGTCGTGCGGTAGCGTTCTCGCTTCCCACGCCCGGGTTCCCGGGTTCGATTCCCGGCGGGGTCAGGGATTTTCTCTGCCTCGTGATGGCTGGGTGTTGTGTGATGTCCTTAGGTTAGTTAGGTTTAAGTAGTTCTAAGTTCTAGGGGACTGATGACCTAAGATGTTAAGTCCCATAGTGCTCAGAGCCATTTGAACCATTTGAATCCTCATCGTAACCTTTAGGGGTGATTTTCACAAAAGTGGGGGGAGGGGAGGGGGAGGTGTTGAGCCACATTATCTTAGAGTCCTTCGTTTTAGATTGTACACAAGCCACCTACCAAATCTGAGCCGAATTGGTTGGCCGTGTCTGAGGCTTTCCCCTTCTCAGACTAAGTCTTAATATGTCAGAAATATAACGCGCTCTGTTCAAATAACCAACTACGGAAACCAGAGGTGATCGTCTCGTGTTTCCATTGTTAACCTATACCACACCGCCAGGTGCTGGGTCCGTATAATGATGGCGTTTGGAGTGTGGAAACATTAATTCTCCTCGGAGCTTCCACATAGGGGGACATCGATCGAGATGTTGCAAGCAGAGCCGAGATTCGTCTATAAAGTCCACTCCTGTGTGCAGTCTTGTTGGAATATCACTGTCGACGTCTCTCTCACCCCTGCCTCGTCAGGGGAAACCACGCCTTTGGTCCCCATGCTGGCAGCCTGTGTTGGAGTAAATGTAGTCACACTGGTCGCGCAGATACTTGTCTCGCTGTGAACAAGCCCAGTTCCTTCGTCGAGGTGCGCGACATGGCTGTAGGAGCCTGTACGGTCCAGG
Source organism: Schistocerca americana (assembly GCF_021461395.2). Taxonomy (NCBI): domain Eukaryota; kingdom Metazoa; phylum Arthropoda; class Insecta; order Orthoptera; family Acrididae; genus Schistocerca; species Schistocerca americana. The sequence continues at coordinate 189,950,798 of NC_060123.1, forward strand.
GAACAATAGATGTATCCTCCTCGGCGCTACTCGCTTGACGCTGTCGAGATGCCGTATGGCGTTCAGTGCGGCCCTCCTGAAACCATAGAATCCACAACTGCAAGGCAGTCGTGAGGTGTCGATCAACTCGTCAGCGCATGTAGTATTATAGCCGATCCACAAAAAGCAGTCTCGATAGTCAGCGATTCTGCCTCTGTCCAACGTCGACGCATGCTCGCAGACGTGTCACATTCGTACACGAGGAGTAATGAAATCTTCTCGCAAACAACGAACATCAACCTGCGAATCCGTTTGAGGAACGCGCTGAGCAACTTTTCCTTATACACCGAATAGACACTGAAGAGCCACACAAACTGGTACACCTGCCCAATATCGTGTAGCGGCCGTGCGAGCACGCGGAAGTGCCGCAACACGACGTGGCATGGACTCTACTAGTGTCTGAGGTAGAGCTGGAAGGAACTGACACCATGAATTCTACAATGCTGTCCATAAATCCGTAAGAGCACTAGGGAATGGAGATCACTTCTGAACATCACGTTGCAAGGCATCCCAGATATGCTCAATAATGTTCGTGTTTGTTGGCCAGCGGAAGTGTAAACTCAGAAGTGTGTTCCTGGACCAGTTCTATAGCAATTCTGGACGTTGGGGGTGTCCCATTGTCCTGTTGGAATTGCCAAAGTCCGTCGGAATACACAATGGACATGAATGGATGCAGGTGATCAGACAGCATGTATACGTACGTGTCACCTGTCGGAGTAGTATCTAGAAGTATCAGGGATCCCACATCACTCCAACTACACACGCCCCACACCATTACAGAGCCTCCACCAGCTTGAACAGTCCCCTGCTGACATGCCGGGTCCTTGGATACATGACGTTGTCTCCATACCTGCACACGTCCATCTGCTCGATACAATTTGAAACGAGACTCGTCCGACCAGGCAACATGTCTCCAATCATCAACAGTCTAATGTCGGTGTTGACGGGCCCAGGCGAGGCGTAAAGCTCTGTGTCGTGCAGTCATCAAGGGTATACGAGTGGGCCTTCGGCTCCGAAAACCTTTATCGATGATGTTTCGTTGAATGGTTCACACGCTGATACTTGTTGGTGGCCCGGAATTGAAATCTGTAGCAATTTGGGGAATGTTGCACTTCTGTCACGTTGAACGATTCTCTTCAGTCGTTGTTGGCTCCATTCGCGCAGCTTCTTTTTCCAGCCGCAGCGATGTCTGATATTTGATGTTTTACCGAATTCCTGATATTAACGGAACATTCGTGAAATGGTCGTACGGGAAAAACCCCAGTTCATCGATACTTCGGAGATGCTGTGTCCCATCGCTCGTGCGCCGACTATAACACCGAGTTCAAACCCACTTAGATCTTGATAACATTGATAACATGCCAGTGTAGCAGCAGTAACCGATCAGACAACTGTTCCAGACAATTGCCGACCGCAGCGCACTATTCTGCCCGTTTACATATGTTTGTATTGGAAAACGCATGCCTGTACCAGTTTCTTTGGCGCTTCAGTGTATATGGCGTTACCCCTACCTGCTTTGTGCCGTTGTGCTGGAATGCTAATCAATTGCTCTTCCAAGCATTTAGTACACTTCATGCCAAACTGACGTTTCTTGTAAGCCACCTTCATGGTGTTGCAAAGGATAGTACAGTTTAAAGTTCATTTTGTATGAGAAAATGAAATAATTTCTTGGGCCAGGATGGCTTAATAATTACAGTTTTCACATTACCGCTTTCGGCACTTCTATGTCATGTTCAGCTGTGATTAATCCACTGATATCTCCGTAATGATATTTAACAATTCCACTTACGCACTCTGAACATCATGAAATAGTGTATACGACGGGCGTTAGTTAAGTTACACATTTTTTCCGAAAGTAGGTTTGTTTTATTTAGGATTCAAATACACCATATTATACCCCCCTGTTTTGGTTACGAAATCCTATTTTTCAACATAATCTTCGTTCATTGCGACGGCCTTACTGGCAGGGCGTGTGTGCCAGCATGCTATCACTCTACTAATCGATGACTTTAGAGAGTAACAGAGCATAGTTTGAAAAGTTATAGGCTAATATGAAAGGTCTTGGTGAGAAATTACAGACTTATTTGAGACGACTTGATGAGAAACTGGAGACTAGTAACAGAGAATTTGTTGAAAAACCAGGGGAGAAAACAGAAGCTAGTGCAAGAGAGTTATCTGATGGATTAGAGGCTAATGGCATTAGTTTACAGGGACAGATCTATAATTTGTTGGAAAAAATGAGAGTCCATTATTGGAGAGGATACATGGAAATTTAATGTACTAGGCACCCAGTTAATGGAAGAGTTTCATATGAAATTTGATGAGAGAATTTCTGATGTTGAGAGTAAATTTGCAACTATTGAGGAAGGTCTAATTTCATGCGATTATGAATGAACAAAATAAGCAGTTGCAAAACGATTTTCAAAAATTAAGATAGGAATGTGTAAAGAATAAGACAGAGGTTTGAGGTAGTTCCTAGCTAAGAAGTGATTAAAATTAGAGAAAAAATTTAAAGTCATACTATATTACTATAGGGTTTAGAAAAAAATTAGAAGCTGAAGAGTAATACTGAAAAGGAAATATCAGAAAATACATAAAAATTAGACAATTAGTCAGGTGGTTAATATAAGGTCTTCTGTTGCACGATTAGTGATTAACTACAGCTGTAGAGGTAGTTGAAACAGCATTGTTAAGCTTTAAGGAACTTAAGAAGAAAATAAATAGAAGAAATAGGAAGTTTTGTCAAGAATTAGAGAGTATCCAACATTGAGGAAAGGTTAGGTGATGATACTGCTGACGGTCACAGTTGCAGTAGAGGTTATGTACCTGATGATGATGTGGATTCAACTCAGGAAGAAGAATCAGATCCTGTGTGTCGTTATGAGAGGAGACGAACCCATCGCAGTTTTATTCATTTCAGTCATGACGGCATAAATCTTGGAAGTGTGTCTGATTTTGATTATCGTCATTTTTATATGTAAAATATTGCGTGTTCAGAAAAACGTCAAATGATTTCATCCTCATGCTTGGTTGGAGCAATTTGACTTTTCATGCAAGCTAACTTCACAACTTGGCCTGTGGGCCATGAGATTGAATTTGAGGGTGGTTATTTGGAAACTGAACCAGTGGAGCACGACGAATCGTATGAGGAGTTTATACCCTTGTCCTGAGGCAGCACAACACAGAGTCATGCGAGGTATTCCGATTACGCAAATTTTTAATGTTTAGTTTTGACAATCCTGTATGCTTCTTTGAATATATGTCCCAGAAAAATCAGTTTCTGTACAGTCCATACAGTCTATCTGATAGACTCTGTGAAACTTTCTCCAAATTTATGTCAAACTATTCTTGTTGGCTATGTTAAATACACTGATGGAAAAATCGCAACGGCAAACAATAATTAATCTTGAGCTATGAACGTATTTAAGTGATTAACATTTTAAGACCACAGGTTAATGTAAGCGCAAGATAAGCTATGAAATGCTGGTACATTAATAACAGTACAAGTGCCAGAATACTAAATGCAAACACGCAGACGTGTATGCGTTGTGTTGTACAGGTGCCTGATATCAGTTTGTGGGACGGAGTTCCATGTCTGTTGCACTTAGTTGGTCAATACAGGGGCGGTTAACGATGCTTGTGGATGGTGCTGGAATTATCGTTCGATGGTGTCCTATATGTGCTCGGTAGGAGACAAATCTGGTGACTGAGCAGTCCAAAGCAACATGTCGACACTCATTAGAAGATATTGGGTTACAATAGAAGTAAGTGGGTGAGCGTTATCCTGTTGGAAAACATCCTGTCGAAGGCTATTCATGAATGGCAGCACAATAGGTCCATTCACCAGACTGACGTAGAATTTTGCAGTCAGGGTGCGTGGGATAACCATGAGACTGCTCCTGCTGTCAGACGAAACTGCACCCCAGGCCACAACTCAAAGTGTAGATCCAGCATGTCTAGCACACGAATAGGTTGGTTGCAGACCCTCAACTGGCATCCTTTTAAAAAACATACAGCCATCAGTGGCACCGACACAGAACCAGTTTTCATCGGAAAACTCAACAGACGACAACCCTGCCCTCCAATGAGCTCTCGCTTGACACTAATTTTAGTCGCTAATGGCGGTGGTTTGGGGTCACTAGAATGCAAGCTACGGGTCGTCTGGCTCGGAACTGTCTTTTGAAGTAACCGAGCTGTAGCAGCTCATTTGCCACTGTGGTTCCAATTGCTACTCATACTGCTGTTGCAGACGCAGTATGATGCGCCACAGCCATACGCTGAACACAGTGAGCTTCCCTTCAGTAGCACTACATAGTCGTCCAGAGCCCAGTCTTCTTGCGATTATAATCGTGATACTCCCTGCCAGAGATCATATACAGTGGCTCTTTACTGCCAAGTCTTTCTGCAGTATCACAGAAGGAACATCCAACTTCTCATAGCAGTATTACACGACCTCATTCAAACTTGTGAGGTGTTGCTAATGACGTCATTGTCGCCTTAACGGCGTTCTTGACTAGCATCAACTCTCAAAGGTAGCTAACGCTCACGACCTTTACAGCGTGTATTTAAAGCAAACCTGATTAACATCCTTATAGTGGCGCTTCTAGCCCCATTCTTATGCGACTGGCGCTAAATGTAAATAGACCTTATCTTTCAGATGTAGAATCGCACCTACAAACTTGGGCTTGTGTCATACAACTTCTTGTTGTTGTCAAGTCTTTCTTTCCCATTCATGAATGTTTTAGAGGGCTTTCAGTGTTTATTACAATATTTGGAATCTGACAGCACCGATGAGAACAGTTGTGGGCTGGTCGCTGTGGCCGAGCGGTTCTAGGCGCTTCAGTCCTGAACCACGCTGCTGATGCCGTTGCAGGTTCGCATCCTGCCTCGGACATGGATGTGTGTGATGTCCTTAGGTTAGTTAGGTTTAAGTAGTTCTAAGTCTAGGGAACTGATGACCTTAGATTTTAAGTCCCATAGCGCTTAGAGCCATTGGACCATTTGATTTGAACAGTTGTGGTCGAAGTGGTAACATGTTTGTTTACCCTAGTATGGGACCACAGAGGAGCAAAAAAACATGAACGTTGGTGATTGGATTCAAATCATGAAAGACTTGGAAATGGCAGGTGGAGGCATCGGGATGAAGGACCCGATTGCAATGAGAATGTACATTTTAGAAGGGATAGAGGTGGTTGAAATAGTAGACATTAGTGTAGAAATAACAGATACTAGACTAGTCAGTCTGGGGAAATGGCAGAGGTTGTCACTGGAATGACATCAGTTCATGTTAACGCACTACGGATGTGCAATCAGGTGATCAATGGAATTATGTAGGTGCCGAGAACCTGCAAACGTTGACAGTTGTTGTCTGCAGCCGATTCGCGTGCAGCAGATTAACGAACAATAGCTGTGAACGAGTGAATACGTTGAATTTTGAAGCTGTGAGAGCACTTTTGCTAGATGAACGATAAGGAAATGTAAATTCTTTGGTAAGTACAGCGCTTCAAATAGATGCTAATGGGGTTACTTTGACTTATGTTCTGGATGCAGGTAGCCAGGTGTCTGTTGAGCGAGTCGGCATTTCAGAGGTATGAATGTGTAGATTCTAGGTCTATTCTTCCTTTTTTCTGCTGTAACACGCTTTGTACACTGCCATATATTTTTTGCCACGAATTCGACGCCTGTGTCAGATTCTAAACTGACATTAAGTCGTTTGGTCCATTGACGCCCCCAGGAAACTAGACATCGCATGGTAATCAACAGCACAGCAGTGGACTGTTGGGATGGAAAAGACACCGTCGATGTACTGTAATAATAAGCGTCATAGTTGACAGGGCAATCAATTTTAGCAATTTTGTCGTAATTTCAACACTGACTAATGACGCGGCAGCATGCTTGTCAGTTTCTGTATCATCGATAAACAGCTCCTCCACTACTTTGCGGGTCCAATCGCTGATGTAAGTAGATGACTGTGCAGTATGTTCATTCATTGTTAATTCTCGAACATATACACCGATGTATACCAGACAACGACCTACATATCTCTAGTACTTCGATCATAATGCGTAACTTACGATCTTTCTGTATGTGGATGGGAGTCACAGGGCATTCTCGCATTCTTAGAATAAAGTTAGAGACCGAAAGATCTCCCCGCATTGTCTTTGACCAACGCTCCCTGCAGCCGACCAGAAGTAGACCGCTACATTCCACGTTTAATGTAGAAACAGTGTGAACCGAGGCTGTAACAGCTGTCCCGCACACGTCCAAGAGCACAAGATTTCTTCAGGTGCGCGAATGTCGAGGATGTTAGCATCCCTTAACGGTGTACGGTAGATATGAAACTATTGCTATGATGTAGCAGACGGTTAAGACAAGAAATGCGTGGTTTTCATGTACGATGGAGCTCCAGACAGACGGAGTTTGATGCCTTTTTATTTAAATCAACTGTGCTAGAAATTCTAAAGTATTGTTCTAGTGTCTTGGTAAGAGAAAACATAAACACATACACTCGTAAGACTACAATGTTCTGCACTTAAAACAGGCTATAATGTTAGATCGCTTGTTTCCGACCTATTAGTCGTATGGAATGCAACACTGTTACTATCCCAGTGTAAGAAAAATATTTCCAGCGCATGACATACATTCTCCTTGCAGGTTTCTCTACGATAAACTATGGTGATAAACTGTAAAATGAAAATCCACTTCCTTAAAACATCGATTCCTTGTGATATACGTACAATATATCTTTCCTGAGGTGTATAGCCCCCACAGTTCACATCCGATCACGGTTCAGAAATTACACTATGCTTGCATCAGTCCTATGTACTAATAAAGCGATCGTTAGTAATGGGGAATGCCTCTTACAAAGAAAGGGACAAACTCATAGCAGCTGTGTTTGACGTGTGAAATGACACTTCAGTCCGCCACTAACTCCGTAAGCAGGACATTTGTCAAGTAGATGTATGCACGGAGATTGTAGTACCTCACAAACACCTGTCGCTAACTTAGAATCACCGCAGTTATGAAACTGAAGACACGTTTTTATGCCCAAGATGCGGCAGGGGGATGTAGTACATCGCATAAATCTTCGTTCGTCTAGAGGACTGTATCGAAACACGATGGAAGTCCTCTGACGACCGAGAGGTTTCCTGTTAACGATACAAGTAGACAGAACACGCAGTTGTATGCGAATCTAATGCATGTCAAGTCACACGACTGATGCGTCCCGACAGAGCAAAGGAAAAAAATGGTCAAATGACCTGCAGCATCATACCCCTCTCTCTCTAGAATGCATCATCAGTCTACCATTAAATCCTACCTCGTTACAGCTCCATCTCACCCTATCATACCATCCATTCTGTCATCCTTCAACGCTTATGCAAGGAAGTTTAGGGGCAGATGGTTCTCTTTCTTTCCAGGAAAGCATCAACGACAGTAGTCAACTCGCGCGTGTCACTGTTACCTCAATAGCCATACAGCAGAATGCTGCCTCGACGAAAAATAAAAGATTGTGTCAACAGTTCCCGATGCGCCCTTGTCTCCGTTTTCCCGCATTCCTCTTGCTGTCGTATACTCGTTCCCATGTACAAGAACTGTTCTCCACCAGTCAGAAGACATGCAAGTACTCCATCAATTTCCCCAGATTTCAGCGTATTTTCCCTCAATTTACACCTATTTTCCGTCATTTTGTCGATTTGTTTTTTACGTCACTTCTGTCCTTGCTATCACATCTGCATCTGTAGTGAACTCTAACGTCAAACAGCGATACGTACTGTATGCTTACAGATAATACACTTTTTAAACTCCTCTCTGTCCAACACCAGCATCTCTTCAGTTGAACGTATTTCCGTACCAAAAAATAAAGATAGTACCTTACACCTCAGCCTTTTTCTGGTCAGATAACAGCAGTTGTATGGTATCGTCAGTTTTTGCACTGTGTTGCGCTTTTATGGCGTCCTTGTGCAGCGATATGCATATAGTTGTTTAATTAGGACCGATCTTTGCGTCAGTTTCCCGACCAAAATAAATGATGTACACTAACCTAACCTTCCTCTCCTGCATCTGGACACTTTTCATGTGTTAGGGGGTGCACTTGGGCTTTCCATCCCGTAGAATCAGGGTTCGAGTCCTGGAAAGGGCACAGCCATTTTTAATTTACCGTCAATTCCACGCGCCTCTGGTGGTGTTAGAGGGGTTCACTTGGGCTTTCCGTCCAGGACCAGGGTTCGAGTCCCAGAAAGGTTACTGCCAATTTTCATCTCCCGTTAATTACTGGGTGGGGGGTCGGATGTCAGGACAGCACTGGGACAAAGAAATTCCCACCAAAATTTGAAAGTCCCGCCAAAATTCGAAATTTCCGCCAATTGGGTAGGTTGGGATGATTGGGGGTGGGGGAGGGATAAGGAGGAGAGGTTGGGGCACACGTGCAGCTGAGAAAACACATGACGTCATCCGGGGGTGGTTGGGGGCGGGGGTGATTAATTGATCAATTTAATTAATTGGCATATCAATTTGATATCAAAAGTGTCCTACAAACCCATCTCCCTACTACTTAGGGGTGGTCGAAGATATCTGTTATGGTGGGCAGTAGTGGGTGAATAATAAGCTTCATCGCTTGGAATGTGATGCCATCGTGTCCAGTAGATGCTGATCTGACGCGCATCACGACTGTTCTGACGGTACTGCAAGCAACATGCTTTAGATAAAATGTTTCGTGGCTTCAGTCTTCTACCCCCATGAAGTAATCAATGAATCCTCCCTTTTGTTTTCAGTTCATTTGTGGTTGTATTTAATGTGAAGTACCAATTCAGTTCTTTGGCTGGGACAATTGGATCAACCGCAGCTTTTGCTCTCCTTATACCAAGATCATCTATAAAGGATACCGCATACAGAACTCTAGTGCGATCCAGTCCTGAGTACCGTTCGACTGTCTGAGATCCCCACCAGACATTTAAACAATACTTAGGCATGATGTTAGATTCGTTACCGGAATGTTCGGTCAACTCACGAGTGTTATGGAAATGCCCCGGTGATTCAAATGGGAATACCTGAAGGGTAGACATCTTTTTCGCGAAACGCAACTGACAAAAGTTAGACAACCGGCATTTGAAGCCGACTGATGAACCAGTCTACTGCCGCCAACGTACATTTCAATTAAGGATCGCGGAGATAAGAGAATTCAGGTCTTGTGCAGAAGCATATAGATAGTCGCTTTTCCCTCGCACGATTTGCGAGTGTAACACCAAAGGTTCAAATGGCTCTGAGCACTATGGGACTTAACATCTGTGGTCATCAGTCCCCTAGAACTTAGAACTACTTAAACCTAACTAATCTAAGGACATCACACACATCCATGCCCGAGGCAGGATTCGAACCTGCGACCGTAGCGGTCACGCGGTTCCAGACTGAAGCGCCTAGAAGCGCGCGGCCACACCGGTCGACTAACACCAAAGGGAATGACCGTTAGTTGTAATGATACTAGGTACCTTTTGGTGGCTTGCGCAGTATGTAAATGTAGATAACGGAGGAGCTCCTCTCGTCTGATATCGGGACGACATGAATGGGTTGGGCTTGTGTTAGTGCCATCAGCTTTTACATTACCTGTAAGGAATAAAGGTATGGTTCAAATAGCTCTGAGCACTATGGGACTTAACATATGAGGTCATCAGTCCCCTAGAACTTAGAACTACTTAAACCTAACTAACCTAAGGACATCACACACATCCATACCGGAGGCAGGATTCGAGCCTGCGACCGTAGCGGGCGCGCGGTTCCAGACTGGAGCGCCTAGAAACGCTCGGCCACACCGGCCGGCGAATAAAGGTAATTCATATCTCGAGAATAAAGATATCCTCAGATAAAAGACACAATTATTTTATTCGTGTAATTTTCTGTCAGCTTGCTATGTCACATGATCCACATTCCACTTGAAAGTTACGAGTTTAAGCCGAGACGGCGACTTCCAACATGTTGGTAACATAGTCTCACGGATTTTCCCCGTCTCTGATTTATTATGGAATACGTGACATCAAATTGTTGGTATTAACAGGATCTTCCGGACAGTTCTTGGTAGAACAACATTATAATAAATGAAAAGCACCAGTTAGCTTTTGTTTTACAATATTACTTTTATTGTTAACCGGTTTTCGGCTTACAAGGCCATCTTCAGACATTTACTGAGTATTATCACCAAAGAAGTTAAATGTTAGCAGACAACATTGGAAGAGAAGTAACACATCTAGACTGAAGTAGAAACATACAGTAAGTAACATCTTTGCAATGAAAAAGTAAAAACTGAACAGTACATAAATAACAATGGAGTTTACAGGAAAACCTTTAGCACAAAATAGGAGTAGCATGCCTACATAACAGTTTCTATTAATAAACAAAACTAATAATATTAGTACTAGACAAGGCTGCATCAGGAGGTATGAAACATGGAGAGTGATACACAACCAATTAAAAGAAGAGATAGTTATCAATGTAAATACAGAATACATAAGGAACTTAAGCAATATCAATAAGATAAAGAGAAATAAATAAATGCAGGAAAATGGAGGTGTTTCTGGGAACCTACAGTTTGAGAGTATGGTGGTACTGCATTTTAACATTAACATTATAATCAAAACAGTGGCTGTGTAACAGTTTTCATTAAATAAATGAGCAAAGTAAAATATGAACAGTATTTGATGAGACAACTACAAGGGGTGCTAAACGTGGACAGTAATACAAATACCACTTAAAAGAAAGCCTTAACTATTGAAACTACAGTCTATGTGGAATACAAAGACAACTTAAACAAAACAACTTAATGAATACAGGAAAATGGGAATATGTAGGAAGAGAGAGTGTGGGAAGTAATGAACAACAAAGATGATCATATGAAGTTTAGGAGAGGGGAAGTGTTGAGCTGTGTCTGGTCATTTAGGATGAGATCTGGACTGTGAGCAAGATGTTTGTTAAAATTTTACATTGGTCAGCCAGGCAGAGACATATCAACTAGGCTGGCTGAACATGAACGCAGCTGGAGGTTGCAGAATTCAGGCTCTGCATTTGCTGAGCATGTACTGAGTGAGGGTCACAACTACCAGCCAGTGTCCCATGAACTTCACTTAGCAAACAAAGGCCATAAATTCAACCTGCTGGAAGCCCTGGAAATTAACAAACATTACTTTATGTACTGTTCAGTTTTTAATTTTTCATTGCAAAGATGTTACTTACTGTATGTTTCTACTTCAGTCTAGATGTGTTACTTCTCTTCCAATGTTGTCTGCTAACATTTAACTTCTTTGGTGATAATATTCAGTAAATGGGCTCATGATGGCCTTGTAAGCCGAAAACCGGTTAACAATAAAAGTAATATTGTAGAACAAAAGCAAACTGGTGCTTTTCATTTATTATTCAAATTTTTGTTTAGAAGGGTGTGTTCACGCCTGTGGAACACCATGCACGTATTCTGTCCCTTTGGGCCGGACGATAAGGCTGCCGCCAATTAGCGGTGTTCGGTCAGACGCCACGGTACCAGGCTGTGGGCGGCACCGCACCCCCGCCTCCCTCCCTCCTCCTTGACGGAGAATGATGGCGTGCCTCCTGAGGAGGTGCGTGCTCCGGATACGCTCGCGCCAGACTGCCTATTCAATCACCGCACTGCCCGGATGTTTTCCTTGTCCAATTTCACCACGCCGAGTCCTGATAAAGTCCACTCCGTGCTCTCAGATTCCTTCCCCTCGCTCTGACGTAATTAACGGTCTTGATTAGTTAAAATATTACACGGCGAGCTCCTCGAAATAAATCATCCGACAGAAATTAACATCGTGAAAGAAGCGCAATAAGTCTTAGTTACACCGGAGCCCGCGGAACTGCGAAATTGTATTTTGAAAAATGGAGCTCTTCTGTCGGAAACAATTGATCGCCTGCATTAACTTTCTCGAGCAGGGTAACAGTTTTCAGCTCCTCAGAGTAAGTTCATTCTTCTTTTAAGGCGCCATTCTCAGGATTTTTAATTCAGAATCGACTGCCATGCTATTAGGTCACAGGAAACTGAGAAGTATGTATATTAAAAATGGTACTTTTTAAAAATTGTATTATTTCTCTGGTGAAGTCTTAAATAGACTACACACAATGTTCAGGTACGGTATCACACCAATATGCCTGCATTGTATTCAGATGTGAGCAGTTTCATGACCAATTGTCTGTAAAGCTACGTGAGTGCTTTAATTTATCTAATTTTATCATTCAGCCATCTATGAGTTACAAACATTGGAAAGAGCAATATTTAAATATACCTTCCGAAGACGTCAGGTTGCAGAGGCTGTGATTTCGATATGTGTGGAAAACAAGAAGTAGTGCAGGTAATGCTGAAAGGAATCGAGAATTTATCCACTGACCTTACCTCCTTGCCGAGCGCTGTGGTCGAGCCGGTCTAGGCGCTTCAGTCTGGAACCACGCGGCTGCTACCGTCGCAGGTTCGAATCCTGCCTCGGGCATGGATGTGTGTGATATCCTTAGGTTAGTTAGGTTTAAGTAGTTCTAAGTTCTAGGGGACTGATGACCTCAGAAGTTAAGTCCCATAGTGCTCAGAGCCATTTTTTTGCAAAGAACTTGACATTATGAGCCCACTTATCAATATGACGTTTCACCCCCTCCGCTCTGGATGCATGCTCTGATTCGGGCGGGAATGGTGTCCTGGAGCCGTCGTATTCTCTCCTAAACCAACCGGTCCTCAACTGTTTTATCTGGTCCTCGAACTCCTCCATTGTGGCACTGGGACGGACGCCCAAACTGCTCCAACACGCGTTCCATTGGGGACAGATCTGGGGCCCTCGCTGGCCACGGGAGTACCTCGACATAACGCAGACGGCTCGTAGAGACGCACTGTATTTGTGGACGAGCATTGTCCTGTTGAGACATGGCACCACGATACTGGCGCACGAGAGGAAACACACGAGGACGCAGGATCTCCGTGACGTACCGTTGTTCCGTGGGATTTTCCGAAATCACTACCATCCTTGACATGAGTCACACCTGATGGCTCCCCACACTAAGAGTATCGCCACTGTGCCTCTCCAAAACATTAGAAGAACAGGTCCTCTTCCCACATCGCCACTATATCCGACGACTACAGTCATGCCGGCAGGTCAGAACAGCCATTTATCACCAGTCCATGCATCCCGGTCACGGCACCCCTCCATATGCAACCGTCTGTGTTGTGGTATCAACGGTAATTCTCTAGTGCAGCTGCCGCCAGTCTCCGGCGGGTGGCGCAGGATGACACAGGGACTTCACTCCTTGTTCTCAGGTGGCAGGCTCAGATATGAAGGGGTTGCTATGTACTTGGTGCACAGTGCGACGATCCTGGTCAGACGTGGTCAACCGGAACGTTGACGACGTGCGTACCTACCCCAACGGTCCCGCGCAGTTGAGAATTGGGTACTGCCTCATCGGAATGCCTCACAATTTTAGATAGTGCACGATTCGGCCAGCCAGTCAAATGGAGACCCCCAAAGAGCCCCTTTCAAACCTTGGCAGATGCTGGTAACGCTCCCTTATGCGAGTACGTGGCACCGTCTTGTCCGTCAGAGTAATCGCTGAACATCTGATGCTGTTCGCATCCTTTATACACTGTACCAGGTGTGGTAACAACACTAAACCCGAACAAAATTAGTGCGCTCTGCTGGCCGTGCAACGTATCACAGAGATACGCTACTCTAATCATTTATATACCTGTCGATGGTGTGTGTGTCTACGAAGTCAAATCTGGCCATGTTTTCTGAGTGCTTCACTTTTATTGCTAGGCAGTGTATGTATGTATACATACCTTACTTATACAGAGGAATCGTAACCTCTTAATCCCTATCCTATGTTCCTCGACTCCCGATAATGAAGGGCACTATATAGGGAAACATAGAGGAACTGCTTTTGTTCTGTCTTGCGCCAAAATCTAAGTCGGATATCTCTCTCAGGAACAAGGTTCAAATGGCTCTGAGCGCTATGGGAGTTAACTTCTGAAGTCATCAGTCCCCTAGAACTTAGAACTAGTTAAACCAAACTAACCTAAGGACATTACACACATCCATGCCCGAGGCAGGATTCGAACCTGCGACCGTAGCGGTCGCGCGGTTCCAGACTGAAGCACCTAGAACCGCTCGGCCACCCCGGCCGGCTCAGGAACAAGGATTGGCTGCTAGCTTGCTATGAATACAAAATAGAAAATTATCTCTTATCGGATACAGAATGTTACTATTCAATGGTATTCGAGTTTCAAACAGTTTCGACGTGATTTTTTACTTATCCTCTGTCTGTAGCCTGAGTTCCAATGTCGAATCACGATTTCGGGTCAGCTCAGTTCTCGTCTGGTCTTGCTTAGTACAGAGAGGTTTCCCTTTAGCTTATCGAACTGTCAAATGAGTGATGGCTTGGGAATCATTTCTTTTACCTAGTGGTGGAGTGCATTATTCTTGAGTTCCTTGTGCCTCTCTATTCTAAGATTCGTGTTGCGTCTACAGATAATCAATGAGGTCGTTTCGCATGGTGTGACCATCCTTGTGAAATTCGCGTCACAGTACTCTCCTGCTTGGTGGACAAAGAAATTGGGCTTTTCTCTGTTCGGTCAGAACACGCCATATTAAAATTCACGTTCTGTTTCCCAAGCACTGCGGTTTCGTCTCACGCATCAGGCCAATAACGCCTATGTGACTTCCTTACTGCTTCGAAATTAGAGGATCGGCTATTACGACTGAGAAAATTTCTTCTGTCTTTTAACCCCTTCTGCAGTACCATATTTCATGTAAACTTGCGATTACAGAGATTGCAAGGTACTTGCCCGCTTACCGAGCTGTGGAACATCTTCGGAATCTGCAGGACTGGTGCTGCGAGAGCCATTTGCAGGAAGAAATATAATATTAGCTATACTGCAAAAAATGGTTCAAATGGCTCTGAGCACTATGCGACTTAACTTCTGAGGTCATCAGTCGCCTAGAACTTAGAACTAATTAAACCTAACTAACCTAAAGACATCACACACATCCATGCCCGAGGCAGGAGTCGAACCTGCGACCGTAGCGGTCGCTCGGCTCCAGACTGAAGCGCCTAGAACCGCACGGCCACTCCGGCCAGCAGCTATACTGCATATTGGCGCAGTACTCAGCTTACTCTTCCATACTGACCATTCACTGGCGAAAGATAACAGCGTTTCCTGATGCTCCAAACAAGCCAAACGAGATAATTCGGAGAAGGGTAAATCTTGTACATATTCGTGTCCTCAGTGAACATTCACTGATTTGGTATAATAAAGTAGCTTTCCTTTGTCTGCTAAGTTATTAGAAAGTACAAAAAGTTTGAAGCCTGGTAACAAGACGGAGACCATCTCAGTGTTACCAAAATGAAAGAATACGCCACCGTCGTTAGCATAAAAAAGGGTTTCTCTTACTGAGTAGCTGCCGCGCCGAATTAGTCATTTTCATCAGCGAGAAAATGTAGACAATGTGTTGGCTGCAGAGTACACAATTACACACACAATTCAGGGTCCTTGGTCCTAGCTACTGGGGCATTAATCAGTTACAGAATACGATTTCAAGCAGTTTTTCGCTCTTTAACAGCAAAGTACACTCATGTTCGGGAAAACGAGAGCACCTTGAACGACTAAAGATAAGACGTTCATATACACAGGACATGTACATTAGCATTTTCTGGAGAAATGATTGGCATTTGAACCATATAGGGCTTTGGGTTCAGGTTCAACATCGATATCGCGGCGCAACACCACCTACCGGTAAAATGTGCCTGCGGCTATCAGTGTAGCTATAAACCGAAGGTAATGGATCACTGTGTCTTGAGTAGAAGTGCAGGATGCCTCGCAGACGTATGCGCGAACCGTACCATCGTATCAGTGAGCTTGAAAGAGGGTGCGTTATTGGCCTGAGAGCATGTGATGCACTGATTCGAGAAATTGCTTCTCGTGTGTGACGAAGGGTTTCGGTATTGCATATATGTATGGGGAATGGTTCACGGTAGACCGTAGAACAAAACGAGATGGGTCAGGTCGAACCACCCAGAACACAAACATCCCCCCCTCCCCGCCCCCTCCTCGAGAACATCGACACCTCATCCGAATGGCAGTGCATGACAGAGCTGCGTCCTCCTCGGCTCTGGCGCAACAGTGGAATAATGTAACGCATCGCACACTATCAGGCTTTTTAAAGACATTGCTGCCGGCCGGTGTGGCCGTGCGGTTAAAGGCGCTTCAGTCTGGAACCGCGTGGCCGCTACGGTCGCAGGTTCGAATCCTGCCTCGGGCATGGATGTGTGTGATGTCCTTAGGTTAGTTAGGTTTAATTAGTTCTAAGTTCTAGGCGACTGATGACCTCAGAAGTTAAGTCGCATAGTGCTCAGAGCCATTTGAACCATTTGAAAAGACATTGCTTTCCCCGAAAGTCGGTAATATTTTCTTTTCTTTTGTGCATTACCTTGTCATAGTACGTATGTATCATTTATTTCAACTATTCTTTATTTGTTAATACGTCTCATTGTTTCTTCATTCATTTTGCTACTGTTTTATATTTTATATTGTACGAATATGAATGTTCTGGTTCTATATGCTTTGTAAATCTTTGGTTAGGCTAGGAGAAGTACTGTGTCAGAGAGAGAGAGCGAACGACTATCGATAGAGAGCGTGCGAGTTGTGGTAGTGGCCGGTTCGCGGGTGGAAAACGTGGCAAAGTTCGGCGCGAAAGACGGTGATACGCAGAGGAACAATTAATTACAGTGCGTCCGCTGTGTTAATAGGAGATCGTGCATTATTAAGTGAACAGTAAAACTGGAAAAGTATATCGAGTGTTTGCGCTGACGATTTTACAAACTGTGTGAACTTGTTACAATTAGCCATGAATCAGACACCATTGTCGTGTGGAGACACTAACTGTTAGAATTGCGTGAAAGTGGTTCAAAAATGGTTCAAATGGCTCTGAGCACTATGGGACTCAACTGCTGCTCGGTCATTAGTCCCCTAAAACTTAGAACTACTTAAACCTAACTAACCTAAGGACATCACACACATCCATGCCCGAGGCAGGATTCGAACCTGCGACCGTACCAGTCGCACGGTTCCGGACTGCGCGCCTAGAACCGCGAGACCATCGCGGCCGGCCCGTGAAAGTGGAACAAACCAAAATGTTAAGTAAAAGAACAGTGCTGTGATTTGATCAAGAAACATTTATTATATCGTCCAAACTGTCTTAAAGACGACGACGTAAATTGAACTGATGTTTAACGGACTGTTATAGTGATAAACACATGTGACTGTTTTCCTGTGACACATGTGACTGTTTTCCTGTGGCAAAAGGGTGAAAGAACTGTGCGAAGTATCGGCATTAACAGGCTATATATCGTAAATGCTAAAAACATTGCATAATTCCGATCTACCCGCACCGCGTGATTAATATGCTTTTAATAATAAAACGTCGCGCGCGTAACGACAACGCACACACTGGAACTATTATTATCGCGCCAGTGCTACCAGCTGATTCGACTACAACGGAGACTTGGACCACCGCCGTAACTGGAATATTAATGAAACAGGAGGATCCATCATTATCTTCACGCCACGAACCAGGATTTACTTCACACATCGTCCGCGCGGACCACCGCTGACGTCATCGCACTGCCTGCAGCAACAGTTAAGACATTAAAAGAAAATTATTACGCTCTCTCTCATTTCAAAATTACAGACAACTGCAATTACATTATCTATTTTATAAATACTGTCACAATATCTCAGTTTTGTTTAGTTTCAATAAATATTCTTTCCATTATTTCGTCTTGTTGACAGTGTTGAAAACCCGTCAAATTAAAGTTCAATTAATAATTTTATTTCAAAATTCTTCTCAAGACATTTTGCTGCTCATTATAATTTTATTTTAATGTTTGTTTGTAACTTCTTTTGGAGGGAGTACATATTTTATTTTTTGTGTAGTAAAGTCAGTTACCATAAAATTACGTATATTACCAGCTGATGCTGTCCGCCATTAATGCTTGAAAACTGCACCTATTTTCTCATAGGCTGTCAGCTTCAAAACGAAATTTGCAGGTTTACGTTCTTTACGTAAACATTGGCATACCATATTTAGATTAAAATTGACGTCTTATTGGCCCCACATAAGATTCTGCGCGTTCTGACAAAGAATACGCCAATTTTTTTTTCTTTCGTCCATGACTAACAGGGGTAATCAGATTCCTTGTATAGGTCATGTTTTATTATTTAAAAGTGTTTTTTTTTTAGAAGTAGAGAACCAGTTTCTTTACAGCTTGACAGTCGTTTGCCGTTTTTTTTCGATATGGGTTACGTGCGCGTCGTCCATTTCTCCGCCTACTTTTGACGAATGTGCAGCAACATGCTGGATGACAATTGTGTATGGAGCGACGTCACTGGGGACGGGAATGGCATCAGATAGTGTTTTCAGACGAATCCAGGTTGTGTTTGTTTGAAAAAGATGGCCGCGTTTTGGTTCGCAATAAGCAGGGGGAGCGGCATCACAGCGGCTGCATTCACTCAAGACATACAGCGTTAAGTCAAAGTGTTAAGGTCAGGGGTGCTATAGGGTACAACCAGAAATCACAGTTGTTGCACGTCCAGGACACTGTGACCAGTGTGACCTGCACACACAATTCAACAAAATCTGACATTTTAATTTCACAGAATAGGCATATGATTACTGAGACTGAACAGTTCAAATTTCTAGGTGTTCAGATAGATAGTAAGCTGTCGTGGAAATCCCACGTTTAGGATCTTGTTGAAAGACTTAATGCTGCCATTATTACTATTCGAACGGTATCTGAAGTGAGTGATCGTTCTATACGAAAAGTAGTCTACTTTGCTTATTTTCATTCGCATATGTCGTATGGTATTCTATTTTGTTGTAACTCTTCCTATTCTAAAAGAACATTTTTGAGTCAGAAACTGGCGGTTCGGGCAATAAGTGATGTAAGTTCACAAACCTCTTGTCGACCCCTGTTCACGAGTCTGGGTATTTTGACATTGGCCTCTCAATACATATATTCCTTACTGTCATTTCTTGTTAACAATACTAGCTTAATTCCAAGAATAAGCAGCTTTCACTCAGTCAATATTCGGCAGAAATCAGACCTGCATTTGGATCGGACTTCCTTAACTCTTGTGCAGAAAGGTGTGCAGTATATTGATGCATCCATATTCAATAAGCGACCACTCGAAATCAAAAATCTTAGCAGTAATCCACGCGCTTTCAAATCGAAACTGAAGAGTTTACTCATGGGTCACTCCTATTCTGTCGAGGATCTCCTTTAGAGATTAAGCTGATTCTTGTTGTATTGTTGCTTGCGTTTACTTAAACCTATGGATTGACTTTTTCTGGTTCATAAACATTTATTTTTACCTGTTATTACTTTTATGCTGACCTTGGAGATTTGCTCCTCAATTTGGTCCTACGGAACTTGAGGCGTAAATAAATAAAAATAAATACATGAATGACATCCTACGACCTGCATAACACCCCAGACGCCAATTTTCAGCAATACACTGCACGACCACATGCTGCTGCACGAGCACGTGCCTTCTTGGTGTCGCAGGATGTCAACCTTTCCCCCTGGCACACCAGGTCACCAGACTTGTAGCCAATCGAAAATTTGTTGGATATAGTGAGACGACGGGTGCAGCGCTGTGACCCAATGCCAAACGCCACAGATGAACTTTGGAACCAGGTGAATGTAGCTTGGATGGCTATACCACAAGACGCCATTCGCTCCTTATACGCGCCTATGTCATCACACATGAAACAAGTTATCAGGGCCCTTGACGGACCCTGTGCCTCCTAGACAACAGGGCACATGGTGACCGAGGTGACTGAAATGCTAATAATTTTAGCAGAACATACTAATGTGTATGTCCTGTCTCTAGTCTTTCAAGGTGTTCTTTTGTTCCTGAACAAGAGTGTACATAGCTACGACAGGCACCAGCTGATTGGTGTTATTTGTCCATCTGGTAGTGCTGGAGGGGTGGATACTGAAGACGTGATTTGGGCAACTCCTTTCGCCGATAGTGCTCTCACTGTGATTGGATCCGTATATACTTTGCGCAACAGAATTAAATTTCATAATCCGAAACCCGTAATTGCTTCCCACTCTGACACACAAGTTTGAAGATTGACTCAAAGGCGCCTGGAATCTTCTTCACCTTCCTCTGTATTGGCGCAAAAGCATGGCACTCTGCAGCGTCACCTTAGGAGTCGGAAACGCTTCAAATAGCCAGGTGTCGACACATGCGTTAAAAGGCCAGACCTCAATAGATGGTGTTAGGTGTAAGTTGAGTTAATGACGTCTCATTGGCACCGAACTTCACAATAATTCTGTCTACCACTACCGTGGACGCATCACAAGATGGGAAGCTCGTCAAAGCCCCTCTTACCCAAGTTTCACACCTTATTTTGACATCTCTGCGATTGAGGTTAGAACATTGACAAACAGCGTAGAAATCTTATGAGTGGGCGGAGAAAAGATTCCAGACACATGCTGCTCAGAAGCCGCACGAAAAGGCCCCAAGGGGTGGCATAAAGGACATCAATGGAACCAACCCTTTCCTTTGGACGTTGATCCCCGCAGATTTCACGGCCGAAAACGACAGTTCGCAGTGCGATGAGTAATAGGATGAACATTATTGACAAATCTTTGTACTGCTGAGATCTCCACCCTTCCCCCACCCCTGACGATTCAACTCTTCCCTACAGACAGCATGCTCCTACAACCTCACCGAATGTGATCGCACTCTTTGGGAGCATAGCACGACCACAGTTTTTGCTCTGGTGTATAAGGTGGGACCACTGGGGCGCTTAAAAAGCATTCGACGAAATCTGAATTTGATCCGAAGCAGCAACGTGTGTTCATGACTTTTCAGCCCTCTGTCACGCGTCCTCCTATGGCGTGATGACGGTGGGTTGCGACACATGCGGCCGGCCGAAGTGGCCGTGCGGTTAAAGGCGCTGCAGTCTGGAACCGCAAGACCGCTACGGTTGCAGGTTCGAATCCTGACTCAGGCATGGATGTTTGTGATGTCCTTAGGTTAGTTAGGTTTAACTAGTTCTAAGTTCTAGGGGACTAATGACCTCAGCAGTTGAGTCCCATAGTGCTCAGAGCCATTTTGCGACACATGCGTGAATAAAACTGTTGAGCATGTTACAGACGTACCTGTCGGGAACTTCGACACCAATTCAGCCGAGAGACGGCTCTAGCACCTGAAGGTAGGCAAACGGCCCAAATGGGTGTCGAAACGGTTGCCTAAGACTAGGCTGTAGGGCAGTCATTAAGCTGATTTGTTGTAGAAATTTCTGAAGGTGCATTTGTAGCGTGCTCAACAAGGTTGCTTAGGTGACACTAAGAGTGTTGCCGAAGTGGGTTTTAGACTGACACTTTGCCGTTTCATTCACTCGCAAGTTAACGCTATACTCGCGCGTGGTCGCGCCACAGAGGGGTGGAAAACAAGGGGGCTGAAAAAGCATATGTACTCTTTGATGCTTCGCATTATGCTTAAATTTCGTCGAATGGTTTTGAAGGGTCTCTAGTGGTTCTTACCTGTAGACGAGACTAGAAATTGCTGTCGCACTGCATTCCAAAGGGACGACATCACGTACATTGGGAATACAGCCTCACAGCACCCTTAGAGAAGAGCTGAAACGTCCGAGGATGCCAGCAATGTCAAAAGTTGTGAAGAACATGTTCCTGTTGCTCACGCAATGCGAACTGTCTTTTTTGACCGCGAAATATGTGGGAAACAAAGCCCGGAGGGAAGGAGTGGTTTCGCCGACGCCCTTTATGTCACACCCTGAGGCCTTTTCGTGTCGATTCTGAGGGCGATGTGTCTGGAATGTTTTCCTCGACCCCTACAAGAAAACAGCGTGATTTCAAGGCTGCGTGTCGTGATCTACATCGCAGGGGCGTTCAAAGAAGAGGTGAAATGTGGGAAAGAGGGGCAGTGACGATCTTCTCACGGTTTGACAAATCCCCGGTGCTGTTGGGCAAAATTGTGGGGAAATTTCGTACCAATGTGGCATCATTAGGTCATATGACAGCTCAAAGGAACTTTTGAGCTTTGGCCCTTTTCTGGCATGAGGCGACCCCTTGCTATTTGAACAGCCACCGAGCTCGAGGCTTATTGTCACAGAGCGCCCCGCTTTTGCACTATTACAGGTGGAGGTTGTAGGCACCTTGAGCCAAATTTCAATCTTATGCCCGTGAACGGGAGATAGTTAGGAGACTTCAAGGAACTGGTCCTTTAATTTTGTTGCACAGGGTAGTTTACCTGGCCCTGTGTCACACTCACATTCCCTTCTGTTTTGTATTTCTAAACGTTTGATTTCATGATGCTCTCCCAGTGGACGCTGTCTTATCGAACGTACCGTCAATAAAGAGTGGAACGATTGCCGTGCATGCCATCCGAGCGAGATGGGAGTCAGGGGAGGAGCCAGACGAAGTGTGTCCCACCTAGGGAAAAAGGGTTTGTTCAGGCTTAGTGAAACCAAAGCTAGCAGCGGAGTGCACCTTCACATCAAATCCTTGTCCACTAGGATGGGATCTGGGTCAGTGGGTATGTACCACCTTACCCATAAAAAGATTTTAACAGCTGGAGAATCCAAAGCAAAGCCTCGGAACTCGGGAGGGGAAACGTTGCGACAATTTTGTGACGAAAATATACTATTAGTGGGGGCGACCTTTAGCAGGCCATAAGAGCACAGCGTAATTAGAAGAAATAGATAACAGTATTTCGAGACACTGGAAGGTCTTTTACTTCTTAAAGAGTATCTGCGCAGTATTCCTCTACAGCTTGTGGCCCTTGTGTCCCTCAGCCTGTAAACTTCAGAGCCTCCAGGAAGATAAAGTCACAACGTTGGGCCATTGTTTCTTTGTCACGACCAGTCATATTGGACAATGAAAACTTCTCACTAAATAAACTCATGAAAGTTTCCACTTTGACCACTAAAATGATTTCCTGCAGAACGAAACCAATTTAATAGTTTAAAGGGCGGTCAAAAACCTAACGTCTGAGGGCGTTGCTGCAGTGTATATGCGCCGTAGCGCGACTCCAATGCGGGTACACAAGCATCGTCATGTAGGCAACGGATTAGAATGGCATTCATGTCTTTCCGAAGTGCGTGCGGTAAATGCTAAAATGTGAACTATGCCGACTTTATTACTAAATAACTCCAAATAGGACCAGCGCACTGTTATCATTTTCTTGTCTGCCCAAGGACAAACACCAATAGAGATCCATCGGAGAGTAAAGAATGCGTGTGGGACAGCATGTCTACCGAAAGCCAGCGTTGATCAATAGCTCGCGTTAAGCTGTGCTGCTGCTCCTTGATAACGAACATCCTCGTATCGCAAGTGTCGCAACACGGAAGTTACCCCACGTCAAGTGGGAATCAGTAGAGCAACCGCCCTGTAGTCCTGATCTCTGACCAAGCGTTTCTCACGTCTTTGGTCCCTTCAAAAAAACCTGCATTTGTTAATACTTTCATCTGTCATCTATGTACCAAATACTCTTTAGTTTACGATCTTTCCTTATATGCTAACAACTTTCTAATTAGTTTTTTTTCGTGAGCGGGGTACCCAGTCACACATTTTTTTGCGGGAAATATTTTCCTCTTTGACTGTCCATTCAGAGTCAGTCACCGCCATCGCAATTTATACTGCACAGTCAGTTCGAAGTGCAGTATTTCGTGCCTACGAATATGTTTTGTGTACATGGAAGTCGCCTGAGGAAGCTTGTCAAGATAGCGCAGAAATGTTATTGTACTCCACTTCTTGAACAGAGCGTGACTATGGCATGAAATGTTTAATTATACCACACGATTTTAAAATATTTTGACGTGTTCATGGGCACGAAATCAAACACTTTAAAAATGACCATGAGGTTAAAGCTGCAAACATGATGATCATCAAAGGAAGGATGTGCAACATGCAGTTACGGACTTCTTCATTCGGCAGGAAACGGTATTTCTCCAAACGGGTATTTTCAACGTGGTGCGTCGTGGGATGGTTGCCTCAGCGCTCACTGCGATTTTGCCATCCCGATTGTGGACTGTACGGCCTTCGAACGGAAACTTTTTGATCGCCTTTTATACAACTGGCCCTATCTGCAAAAATATAATCCCTGGCATCCACAGAGGAAAGTTGGTGTGTGTGGAAAGCGTTAGTTCGGTGTTGTTTCATTTTCTCTCAGCGACACAGACTGTTTACTTGGGAAAGCGATCCATTGAGGGACGTAGATGGCCTCGGAACGCGAAGGATCTTAGAATGACTCCTCTTCTTTGATATGTGGTCGATGTTTACCCATAGTAAGTAAAAGGAGATGTGCATTATGATTTAGGGTTAAATTTATTTCCAAGCTGCCCTTACAGGATGACAATTATTGAACTATATGAAATAAAATCGTCTTAACGTCTGAACGGTTTGCTTTAGGACGTTCAAACTGCACGGTTGGCCGGAGGGTATGATGGGAACTAGTATGTGT
The DNA here is from genome assembly GCF_021461395.2 of Schistocerca americana. Taxonomy (NCBI): domain Eukaryota; kingdom Metazoa; phylum Arthropoda; class Insecta; order Orthoptera; family Acrididae; genus Schistocerca; species Schistocerca americana. The sequence continues at coordinate 189,975,369 of NC_060123.1, forward strand.
ATGCGCATCGCTTGGTTTAGCGACGAAGTCCTCTTTCATTTGGATGGGTTCTTCAATAGGCAAAACTGGAGCATTTGAGGGACTGAGAATCCGCAATTCACGATTGAGAAGTCTCTTCAATCTCAGTGGGTGACTGTGTGGTGTGCAATGTCCAGTCACAGAATAATCGGTGCGATATTCATTGATCGCACGGTGATACCCAACGTTACGCGTACGTTTTTGATGATTTCACCCCCATTATCCAGAGGACCCTGATTTCGACAAGATGTGGTTCATGCAAGACGGAGCTCGACTCCATCGAAGCAGGAGAGTGTTTGATGTCCTGGAAGATCACTTTGAGAACAGTATTCTGTCTCTGGGGTACCATCGAACGAGGCGGCGTAGTGGTTAGCACACTGGACTCGCATTCGGGAGGACGACGGTTCAAATCCGCGTCCGGACATCCTGATTTAGTTTTTCCGTGATATCTCTAAATCGCTCTAGGCAACTGCCGGGATGGCTCCTTTGAAAGGGCACTTCCGACCTCTTTCCCCAACCTTTCCTAAGCCGATGGGCGCGATGACCTCGCTGTTTGTTCCCCTCCCCCAAAACCAACCAACCAATCTGCGGTACCCAGAGGCCACTGGCATGCACCTCGATAGGACGCCATATTCTCCGGATCTGAACACATGAGACTCTGTTTTCGGGGGACCTATATTAAAGAGAAGGTGTACAGCAATAACCACAAAAGCACCGCTGAGCTGAAAACAGCCATTCAGGAGGTCTTCGACAATATCGATGTGGCAGCGGGTCATGCAGAATTTCGCTATTCATCTGCGACACATAATCGCCAATGATGGCAGGCTTATCGAACGTGCCATAACCTAAATACGAATATCTGTAGCGACATTTACGCGCGAATAAAGTGTGTGCGCGCCGTAGCTTGTAATTAATTTACGTTTTTTTTTTTTTCATATAGTTGAATGAATGTCACCCTTTATTAGTGACGAACTGTAGACAGTCCTTGCTTTCCCCCTCTCTCTCTGCAGTCCATAATATTAGCCAGTTATGAATAAACAAATGCACGACACTGATCTTGAAATTGTACGCGTTTGCCATTATATCGCTTAGACCATAGTTGTCTGTTTTAACGCGAAGGTAAATTGGATCAGTACTAAAAACTTAAATTTTCAATTATGGAAGCTAAGTAAAACAAAGCAAGTAACTAACAGAGCTGTTGCAAGTGCCTCCCCGAGTGGAATGGGGAGATTTGGCGCCTGAAAGCGCTGGTCCGTGCGTACATTTGAGATACGCGCTTGTCGTTACACCGTTCCATCCGCTCCCTTAATGTACGTGCAGCAGGTCTGTGCACCTAATGTGCGCAGAATATTGTACAGGTGTAAATGCACCTGGTAGTTACCGACGAGTACGTGTCCAGTGGTACTCCCATCAGCGTTATCACGTTATCAGAGGTCAATGATCTGTGAAAATCTGCTGCCATTAATCTGCAGCAAATAACAACTGCAGACTGCTGAAGACAATTGCAGTCAGTACTGACCTTTCCAGAGCAGACTCCTGTTGCAGGATGACTACGAGAGATCACTGGCACTATGTCCGAATTGTGAGAGAAGGGAAGAATGTTACAGTGGTAGCAATCCTCTTTTAAAAAAGATTATTACGAAAACTTCGATTGCTGAAAATACATCATCACCAGTTCATTTTGCAACGTAGGCAGTTCCTTTCGTCTCCACGTCTGACGACTCACCGCTTTTTTCTTAATGCTGCTGTGCTGCTTCCGTAAGGCACATTGGCGAGGATTTGGAATAGCCTCTTCTCTTCTCCGCTTCCACATAACTTGAGACTGCTTTCATAAACCCCTGTTTCCTCATTAACATATTGTCTATCAGGTTTTCCGGCCGAAGTGGCCGTGAGGTTCTAGGCGCTGCAGTCTGGAACCGCGAGACCGCTACGGTCGCAGGTTCGAATCCTGCCTCGGGCATGGATGTGTGTGATGTCCTTAGGTTAGTTAGGTTTAACTAGTTCTAAGTTCTAGGGGACTAATGACCTCAGAAGTTGAGTCCCATAGTGCTCAAAGCCATTTGAACCATTTTGAACTTAACAGGTTTATTTTCCTCTTCTTTAAAAAAAATGTGCAACATTTCTCTCTGCTTTTGCACCATTCGCAGTGCATCCTCATTTTTCACTGCCATTACCGCACCTCAAAAGCCTGCAGTGTCATTATCCACGTTCCAGTATCGCACAGGTGATTACTTCACATAAAACGCATCATCAGTCTTTTCCGCAGATCTCTGTATGGCTTACGGCAAAAAATTCTACGTTTTCTTACAAAACACGACTTTCGACATTGATATTCTGATTTTAATTTCTGTGCTGCCCATTCAGTCCCTTTCTATTTTGATCCCCGTGCATTTGACGTTCTGCTTATGTCCCAATGTTTACTTGTTCGGCATTATCTTTCCCCATTTGTTTTCCTTCTAATCCCTTTACCTTTGTTATCTTTTCATTGATTTTCATTCCACATTTCTTTCCTTTACCACATCGTCTATTTTCTGCAATCATGTTTCATCCACTGTTACAAGGAACTCTGTCTCCCATCCTCAAACACCTCCTGTTCCAATTTTTACACCTCGTGTTCCAATTTTTACTCGCTTGTTATCTAGTGGACTGTGCTCAATCATATTCACAAATTACATACAGGAAAGAGGAGGAGACATGCAGCTTCCTCTTCGTACTAGTTTCCCCAATCAGTCAGTACTTACTCCTCTCACTCTCCCCGAGGCCATTTGAAAATGACGCCGAAAACACGTTATCAGCGCAAAAAACATTATATACAATTTAGTACGGGGAAAAACACAGAAGTACTCCCTCGCCCCCGCTCTTTTATGTCCTTTTCGTAAACTGGCCGAGAAAAGCGAAAGCCGATCTGCAGGTCGGGCCGGCATCTCGGGACGGTCGCGTGCAAGAAGAAGTATCCGGCATTTACGGCGGCGCACCCAGCTAACGAGCCCGATAAGCCGGCCCCTTGATGGATAGGCCGCCCGCGCCGCCGTCCATCTCCCCGCTGCCTGGGGGACGACTTCCGAGCGCTGCCGGGGACGGGCGTACAGCGCCGCTTCCATCGCTTCGGCCCCCAACTGCAGCCTGGGCTGTGCTGTTCATTCGCTCTTCGTGAACATGCTCTTTACTCGGAACTAAACAGTTGCTGTGGAATTCATGTTCAGGTTAGACCAAACAATGATTCAACAGACGGAAGCTGTCCCGAGAGATGGAATTACGGCCGGCCGAAGTGGCCGAGCGGTTCTAGGCGTTTCTGTCTGGAACCGCTCGACCGCTACGGTCGCAGGTTCGAATCCCACTTCGGGCATGGATGTGTGTGATGTCCTTAGGTTAGTTAGGTTTAAGTAGTTCTAAGTTCTAGGGGACTGATGACCTAAGATGTTAAGTCCCATAGTGCTCAGAACCATTTGATGGAATCACGCTGGTGGTTCGAAGAACTCTAGTGGCGTATGTAGTCCGTATCTCGACAGTGTGACGAGACGAGGAGGCAGATTTAAACTGCCGGCAGGATTCTCTGTCCTTACATCTGACCTCATGGCAGTACCAGTGGGACTCAATTATTGAAAAGGGCTCTCAGAGGACACGCGAGGCAATATTGTCACCATGACTCGTCTCGGAGGGAGGGCTGAAGAAAGGAAAACTACGTTTTTGTCGTTTGTAGACTCAAAGGATGTTTTTGATAATGTTGAGTGCAATAGGCACTTAGATATTCTGACGATAACAGGAGAAAAGTACAGGGAGCAAAAGTTCTCCACAACTTGCACAGCAACCAGAACGCAGTTACAGGGGTCGAAGGATATGAAAAGGAAGCAGTAGTTGGGAATGCGAGTGAAAAACTGTTGTAGCCTACATATGATGTTACTCAACCCGTTCATTGAGCAAGCAGTAAAGGGAACCAGGGAGAAGTGTAGAGAGACGATTGAAATTATCGTATGGCATTTATTGGCCGGGATGTCCCTTCGGGGTTCGTCCGCCGTCTTTTTAGTTGACACCACTTCGGCGACGTGCGTATCAATGATGATGATGGACACACAACACCCAGTCCCCTGTCGGGAATCGAGCCCGGACCCTCTTGCGTGGGAGGCGGTAACGCTGCCGCTGCGCTACAGAGGTGGACGAGAGGCGATCAAACTCTGCCGTTTTACAGTAACATGGTAATTCTGTAAAAGAGAGAGAGAGAGAGAGAGAGAGAGAGAGAGAGAGAGAGAGAGAGAGAGAGACGGCACAGGGCTTGGAAAATGAGTGGAACGGAATGGATAAGATCTTGAAGGAAGATTACAAGATGATTCTTGACGAAAGTGAAACAAGGGTAACGGAATTAAATTAGGTGATGCAAATGAGACACTAAAGGTAGTAAATGTATTTTCCTATTTGGGAAGCAAAGTAACTAACAGTGGTCGAGAGAGAAGACAGAAAAGGCAGAAAGGCATAAGCAACCAAAGCGTTTCTGGAAAAAGAGGAATTTGTTAACTTTAATATACATTTAAGTGTTAGGAAGCCTTTCATTAAGGTATTTGAACGGAATGTATCCTTCTAGTGACAAATAAACAGTCAGATAGGAAGAGAATATAAGATTTTGAAATGTGGTATTACAATAGAATGCTGAGTATTATACGGGTAAATAAAATAAATAATAGGAAGATACCGAATCAGAGTGGGACGAAAAGAAATTTATGGCGTATCTTGAGTAAAAGAAGGGATAGGAGACATCTTTAGGTATCAACGAATAGTCAGTTTTGTAATGGAGGAAACTGTGCGCATGGACGTTTGAGAGTGTACATGCGCGCGCGTGGTCGTGTGTGTGTGTGTGTGTGTGTGTGTGTGTGCATACATGCGCATATTTACATGTGGGTGGAAAAGAGGGGGGGGGGGGAACTTATAAGAGGGAGACCGAGCCTTGAATGCAGTAAGCAGATTCAAATGTTTGTAGTAGTTGTAAGAAGACGAAGAGGTTTGCATGAGTTAAAGTGGGGGTCTGCATCAAAGCAGTCTTCGGACTGAAGACCACAACAACATCGATCGATCGGTCGGCGCTGATTAAAATCTATTAAAGTAGCATAGTAACAACAACATAGGGACTTATCTTGCAAACTACTTCTAGAAGAAGCACAATAACTTTAAAGCAAGAATGAAACCGTTGTGATGTTTCAGGTTGAAAGACTTAACTACAACCGTATTACCCCTATTTAGCATAAGGAAAAAAATATGGAATCAATCGAATGGCACATATAAGACAGCTTAAAATATCTCATGTCTTTACTTTTCCGGTAGAAGCATCAACTGATAGAATGCTTCATGTAGTCTCATCAAGAAAAAGAATAGAAAATGTAAAAGTATGCGTAAAGTTTGTTGGAAGTTGCTAGGTGCTGTCATTCTCAGTTACTTTATACATACAGTTTTTATGATTTGTGCGGCGTGAGTTATGCTGCTTCAGTCCAGTCCAGTCTGAATGTTTCGGATAGCCCAAAGCAATCACACGATCATCGAAATATTCATTCAGGAAATTAAAGACGTCGGCCGTGCGATGTGGCCGGGCACCATCTTGCATAAACCACGAGGTGTTCTCAGTGTCGTCTAAGGCAGTTTGTACCGCCACAAATTCACGAAGAATGTCCAGATAGCGTGATGCAGTAATCGTTTCGGATCTGAAAAATGGGCCAATGATTCCTTTGGAAGAAATGGCGGCCCAGACCAGTACTTTTTGAGGATGCAGGGACGATGGGACTGCAACATGGGGCTTTTCGGTTCCCCATATGCGCCAGTTCTGTTTATTGACGAAGCCATCCAGGTAAAAATAAGCTTCGTCAGTAAACCAAATGCTGCCCACATGCATATCGCCGTCATCAATCCTGTGCACTATATCGTTAGCGAATGTCTCTCGTGCAGGAATGGTAGCGGCGCTGAGGGGTTGCCGCATTTGAATTTTGTATGGATAGAGGTGTAAACTCTGGCGCATAAGACGATACGTGGACGTTGGCGTCATTTGGACCGCAGCTGCAACACGGCGAACGGAAACCCGAGGCCGCTGTTGGATCACCTGCTGCACTAGCTGCGCGTTGCCCTCTGTGGTTGCCGTACGCGGTCGCCCTACCTTTCCAGCACGTTCATCCATCACGTTCCCAGTCTGTTGAAATTTTTCAAACAGATCCTTTATCGTATCGCTTTTCGGTCCTTTGGTTACATTAAACCTCCATTGAAAACTTCGTCTTGTTGCAACAACACTGTGTTCTAGGCGGTGGAATTCCAACACCAGAAAAATCCACTGTTCTAAGGAATAAACCATGTTGACTACAGCACACTTGCACGTTGTGAACAGCACATGCTTACAGCAGAAAGACGACGTACAGAATGGCGCACCCACAGACTGCGTTGTCTTCTATATCTGTCACATCACTTGCAGCGCCATCTGTTGTTGAAAATTGTAACTACTGTAATTTTGAAAGTTTGTCCGCCTGAAAATGTACTGTTGTCCCAAGCATATTGCAACAAACGGTGTATTTCTATCGCTGCTCGTTTAGTTTTTATTGCCGTTTCAAATATTCCGGTCCTTTTTGAAACACCCTGTAGCTCTGTAGCTACGCCATGTGCAAGGCGCGCTACTTAGGCAGTTTATGACCCTCGTAGTTTGTCGAAGCTGGTAGGAAATAACTCGTTACCGAAATCAGGTTCTTGAGCTTCACATAAACTCTAATATGTCATACCAAGGCTTGATAACAAAACTGGATATCAAGGTTATTCTCAACGATAAATTAAAACGAGTAAAGTCAGAGTTGATTTATGTTTCACCATGTATGACAAGTGAGGCTTTTATTCGTCTACAAGAATATAATAACAATTAAAGGACTTACTCCACCCAGAATCAATTATACGAGGGTCGTTCCGAAAGTAATGCCTCCTATTTTCTTGTGTTGACTCTGGATATCTTAGCCAGATGTCTTTGGTGTAGTGCTAATGCTTGAGCCTTCCTCTTTCATTTGCAGATGGTTCCGTTGCTCTGCGTTAGTTGGCGCCAGCAAAGTAGTGTTCCAGAATGGAGTCTGATATAGACACTCGTATAAAACAGCGATGTGTGATTGAATTCCACGCTGCTGAAGAAATTGCGCCAACTGAAAGCCATCGACGCTTGCTAAAGGTGTATGGATTCGATACAATAGCCGTGAGCAATGTGAGGCGACGGATACGGCGTTTTCAAGGTGGTGAAAAGGGTGTGCATGACAAGTCACGGCCCGGTCGACCCTGCACAGTTGTCATCCCTCGCAATGGAGAGCGTCTTGATCAACTCGTCCGTGCTGATCGGCAGGTAACGACCAGATAATTGTGTGCAAAGCTGAATGTCGGCTGTAATGCCTTGGCAACAATCTTGAAACATCTTGGTTATCGCGAAGTCTGTGCGAGATGGGTCCAGCAGATTCTTACAAAAGAACAAAAGACACATGTTGAATAATGCTTTTTGTGCAGCCACAGGACGTCGTGTTGCGACTAAAACTGTGCGCAGTAGGCTGCATGATGCGCAACTTCACTCCCGACGTCCTTGGCGAGGTCCATGTTTGCAACCAAGACACCATGCTGCACGGTACAAATGGACCCAACAACATGCCGAATGGATCGCTCAGGATTGGCATCACGTTCTCTTCACCGATGAGTGTCGCATATGCCTTCAACCAGACAATCGTGGGAGATGTGTTTGGAGGCAACCCGGTCAGGCTGAACGCCTTAGACACACTGTCCAGCGAGTGTAGCAAGGTGGAGGTTCCCCGATGTTTTGGGGTGGCATTATGTGGGACCGACGTAAGCCGCTGGTGGTCATGGAAGCCGCCGTAATAGCTATACGGTACGTGAATGTTATCCTCCGACCGATAGTGCAACCATATCGGCAGCATATTGGCGGGTCATTCGTCTTCATGGACGACAATTCGCGCTCCCATCGTGCACATGTTGTGAATGACTTCCTTCAGGATAACGACGTCGCTCGACTAGAGTAACCAGTATGTATCGAACATGCCTGGGATAGATTAAAAAGGGCTGTTTATGGACGACCTGAACCACCAACGACTCTGAGGGATCCACGCCGAATCGCCGTTAAAGAGTGGGACAATTTGGACCAACAGTACCTTGATGAACTTCTGGATAGTATGCCACGACGAATATAGGCATGCATCAATGCAAGAGGACGTGCTACTGGGTATTAGAGGTAGCAGTGTGGATAGAAATGTAGACCACCACCTCTGAAGGTCTCGTTGTATGGTGATACAACATGCAATGTGTGATTTTCATGAGCAATAAATAGTGCGGAAATGATGTTTATGTTGATCTCTATTCCAGTTTTCTGTACAGGTTTCAGAACCGAGGTGATGCACAACTTCCTTTGATGTGTGTGTGTGTGTGTGTGTGTGTGTGTGTGTGTGTGTACAGAGAGACTGTGTGTGTGAGAGAGAGAGAAAAAGAGAGAGAGAGAGTGCCTGTAATGTTATTTGAAGAATATGTTGCGTTTTTAATTCAATGAACAGTGATTTTATTCGCAGACTGAATCAGAACTAATATAGTCAAAGAAAAAAATAATTGGAAGCAAATCCAGAGAATGTCGGCGACACTTACAGAAACGACTGACACTCTAGACACAAAAATGGCAGTTACAGTGCTATATGTCGAAGATAGTGACCACAAGGAAAACAACGAACTTTCAACCAGTTTACCACATGAGAGATAGCTGTTTGGCCCACAAATAACGAATTAGACGCTGACCTTTAAGTACTTGTCCATTTTATTACAAAAACTTCAATGAACTGTTTTAAGTCTATAACCTTCATGCGCAAACTATAACCTACATAAAAATTATGTAGTATTCCAGGACACTCACTGAAGATTATTGTAATTAAGGCGAAACTCGTCTGGGTGCACAAGTTAAATACGAAACTTAAATGGGCAGCATGCAAAATGCATTTTTCTTTTGAACTATTAAAAAATAAATTCTCAGTTGTAAAATCAGAAATTTTTCTTGTCTACAAAATAAAAATTATTGCTGTACCTCAGTTGTAAAAGCAGAAATTTTTCTTGTCTACAAAATAAAAATTATTGCTCTACCTACAACAACAGTGTCTTAATTTTTGCGCTGTTGTCAGACTGATGCAGTTTTAACCTTGTCTTTTTGTAATTCTGCTAAATCGTTTCTTGTTGTTGAGTCCACAGCGTCATATATTGGCCTTCAAAGCAAAATAAACAACCCATTTCCTCCCATTTTTATGTCACCCTTCCTGAAGCTAAAAGATAGAACGAGCCTCCGATTTTGTCCATTACATTTTTCTTTTAAAAAAGGAAAATAACACCTGCGACAGTGAAAACAAAGCGTTTGTTTATCAGTAACTTTTCTGCTACCAGTCACTATTTTCTTTCATTAATATTTTACACGACGCGTTTCGGGGAATGATTCCCATTTTCAAGTGTGTTTTCTCTTTGTGCTATGCCATTTTTACATAATGTTTGCGATGTCTGAGGTCCTGCTTCGTTTTCTTGACTTTAAGTTTTCTTTTGCTACATTTCTGCGAAGTCTCAGACGTATTACGCAACAAACATAGCTTGTGTTTCACAGTATACATCGAGAATAACTTTTGTGTGACGTTTAACAAGTGTGAGAGACTGCACAAATGGGGCATAAGAAAAAAAGTCAACGGAACAAAGCAGAACCTCATACATCGAACCTCACTCATCATACATCAAAAATGATTCAAATGGCTCTGAGCACTATGGGACTCCAACATCTATGATCATCACTTCCCTAGAACTTAGAACTACTTAAACCTAACTAACCTAAGAAGAGCACACAACACCCAGTCATCACGAGGCAGAGAAAATCCCTGACCCCGCCGGGAATCGAACCCGGGAACCCGGGCGTGGGAAGCGAGAACGCTACCGCACGACCACGAGCTGCGGACTCATCGTACATCATTTATGTCACAGTACAAAGAGAAAACACACTTCAGAATGGAAATCATTTCCCGAAAAGTTTCGTGTGAAATATGGTTAAGAGAAAGTCGTGACTGGCAATAGAAAAGTTATTTATAATCAAACCCAATCGGACTCTGGCTAAACTTCACAAGCAATCTACGGAAAGTCCTTGGCTATGATGCTCTTTAGAGATATTGAGCCCTCACAAATACATCGAAGATGCTGAATAGTATAGGCCATGGAGCAGATGTCATCACGGAGTGAATCTTTCCCCCCGTTTCCGTTTGTGTCCGCCGCCACCGGCAATTACGACGGCCAGCTCGACTTTTCTTGCGCCACTGCCGCCGCTGGCTAACGCTGCAAAATATTCAGCGGGGGTTGCTGCGTAATAACTCATACATGGCAGTCACGCGAGGCGCCTGTTTAATTATTTAGCTACCCATTCATTCTAAATGAAGGGCCGCAGTCAATAACGGCGGTGATGAACACTGGCCTCCCCCGTGCAATGAGCCCGCGGCCGCTCACTTGCCGAAAGAGCCGCTCTGTCGCAGGAGCCACGTACCGGCGCGCGTGCTTCCTACCGGGAAAGCCACAGCGACTCGTCGCCTAGTCGCAGTCAGCGTCAGGTTTAGCACACCACCGAAAACTTACTGCGGGACCCTACAGTTAAAATAGATGGAAATAGCATAAAAAGTAACACGGTTACCACACACTTGGGCATATACCTGGACCAGAAAATAAATTTCAGTCAGTACATCAGAACAGCTACGGAAAGAGAATGTAAGTTGGGGGTGTAGTATTGCCAACATCAACAAACTTAACTGGAGATTACCCCTGACTATAGTACAGGTATATCACTACGCTCTCTTCCGAGTCAACAATAAGATTATTATTTGCAGCCGGCCGCTGTGGCCGAGCGGTTCTAGGCGCCTCAGTCCGGCAGCGCGCTGCTGCTACGGTCGCTGCCTCGGCCATGGGCGTGTGTGATGTCTTCAGGTTAGTTAGGTTTAAGTAGTTCGAAGTCTGGGGGACTGATGACCTCAGTACCATAGTGCTTAGAGCCATTTGAACCATTTTCTTATTATTAGCATGTGAGCACACCGACTCAGTACCGCGGCTAATATCATGGTGGTGTATGGACAGCGGAGTAAGCTCCTACGGCTATAAACAGCTTTCGGCACCACATCACTGTGAAACGTCCCCTTAGAAAAATTTATGAATTACTGTGCTGATAAACCTCTTACATTATTTGATCTTCAAACAGCTGAGCAGAACTGAACGTACTCAGACATTTTTCTCTTTACTTATTCTGATAAACACTAAACTGACACACAATATTTTTAGCGCAACGCAATCTGACTTTCAATGATCTCTACGAATTAATGGCCCTGATTAACAATAACCTATACCTTTCATGAATCACTTACCTCACAAAAATCTTCGTTACTCGAACTACTGTAATACAGCGAGTCCCAATACTGCCAGCTAAATAAAAGATTCTAACTACTGAAGGCACAAACTACTGATAGGCATAGTTAGCAAATGAAAGATTTCGACAGAAACAAACAATGTATTTACCTTAATAATGTTCCAAAGTCATCATATATATATATATATATATATATATATATATATATATATATATATATATATATATATATCAGCTCATGATATCCAATATTACAAATTTACTCTTTCTGATGGACACATATCAAGATCGTCCGCTCTCAAAATTCTGCCATTTCTCTCCCCACCTCCACCACTGCTGGCGGCTCACCTCCAACTGCGCAACGCTACGCGCTGTTAACAGCCAACTGCCCAACACTACAACAGCAAATTCCAACAATGCAAACCATCCACAGACTTCACACAGCACAGCCAGTGATTTTCATACAGAGCGCTACGTGGCCTTACCAACATAAAAACCTAAACACCGTACTTACAACTGGAGGCATTTTGCGTGGTCTTCGATATTCACCCGATACTCGTAACTATTAAGTATCGAGCGGCAACACATTGGCTTAAAACTGGCAGACCACAGTGGGAGACCTCTTGGGGGAGGAAGTACAGACCTTGAGGAGCTCAAAACGTGGGGAGTAAATGGACGGTGAAGAGAATGAGACGATTAAGAAAAGATCCATAGGGTATAAGCATTTTTCCCAACATCAGGGAGCGACTGAGAATGAAACATGTGAATCCCAGCAGAAGCATGGTCCATATCGTAACCGTCCACGTTTCGTAGCGCTTGCATTTACTGTGTGTAAACCTCGGTCGCTGGAGACAGAGAGACACCAGAACGTGTACTTCTATACTGTGGGTGTTAGTCGCAGGAAAGGCGATTAGCAACCTCATAGGACGACCTAAGACAATCACTTACATATCAGACCTTATAGATTGATCTTAACTGCTGTGCTGACAGAATATCTAGAGCGCTACATAAAGAGCAGCCTACTTGCAGCGAACAGAGCAGACACGTCAAAAAGCAGAGGTGACGAACGATTCATCAGACAATACTAGCGAGACAGACAGAAGTAGCAGATCAGGTGACAGTGGCACAGGCGAGATGGACCAACAGGAGCCAAGGACCAAATGTACAGTCACCGGAGTGTCATCAAACCAACTGTTTTCATTAGACAGCATTACACGCGTTACTCTGCTTCGGATTTCCCCTTGCCAACGGTGGATCGTCAGGGATACATGAGCTTTCGCTAATCCTCCTTTCAATTTCACCCCACGTATCGACGACCCAGCTCCACCACCTCCAAGGATATCTGCTTGAAGAACTTGCCCCCCAGCGTGGAGGAACAGAAATTTCCTATCCAGGAACTTGCGAACAGCCGTTGACCAATGCGGCGGAGCTACACCTTGTTGAAAAATGATGTTCGGTTGCAAGTCTTGTATCTGAGGGTACACAAACTGCTCCGACATTACTGATAAGTCAGATATATGTACTGTATTGAACAATCACTTTCTGAACATAGATGCTGAATCAAATAAAACCTTAGTTTCAAAAGGTAATCATATAACTCCCTTGAAAAGAAAAAAAAAAAAAAAAAAAAGGTTTCCAAGACTGAAATACTCCTCCGTGGTACTCATAAGGTGGAGATGAGTCAATAATTAAATCACTCAAGACTAAGTACTCTCGTGAATACGATGGAGTATCTAGCAGATTACTAAATTATTGTGCTGCACATGTTAACCCTGCATTTAACCATTTTTGTAACTATTCCTGGACGTTTAAAGTACTCAGTAGTAAAGCCGCTTTATAAAAAGGAAGAAAAGAATTGCGTAGACAGTTTTTTACCTAGAATGGCAAAGGTCCCGAGTTCGAGTCTCGGTCCGGCACACAGTTTTAATCTACCAGGAAGTTTCAGTTTTAGACCTATTTCTATGTCTACTGTGTTTCCTAAAGTTATTGAAAAGGCTGTGTATGTAAGGATAATTGAACATTTCATTACACACAGTTTGCTCTCAAATGAACACTTTGGTTTTAGAAATGGTTTAACAACTGAAAATGCTATATCCTTTTCTCTGTGAGGTACTGGATGGATTGAACAAAACACGATAGACGTCTTTTTCGATTAAACCAAGGCATTAGATTGTGTAGACCACAAAATATTGCTCCATAAGTTGGATCATTATGAAACACGGGGAGCAGCTGACAATTTGTTCACCTCTTACTTAAAGAACAGACAGCAAAAGTTCATTCGCCACAGTACTGAGAACGGCTATGATGAGGGGTCCGAGTGGGGCATGATTAAATATTTTTGTTTGCTGATGACAGCTTGGTAGTAGAGGTTGTTGTGTGCAACGTTGGCAGTTGAAGAAATAAGAAAGAAATTGCAGAAAATAAACTAACGCTAAATCACAGTAATATTTGGTTTTTACAGCTTCTAATACACAATTCAACAAAACCTGAGGTTCTGATTGCATAAAATGGACAAATGATAAGTGAGACTTATAGCTCAAGTCTCTAGGCTTTGAGATAGACAGTAAACTGTCGTGGAAAGCCCATGTTCAGGATTTTGTTCAAAGACGTAATGCAGCCATTTTTACTATTAGAATAAGCTTTGAAGTAAGTGACAGACTGACTCGAAACGTAGTCTACTTTGCTATTTTCATTCGCTTATGACGTAGGGTATTATATTTTGGCGTAACTCTTTCTATTTTCAAAGGGTCCTTTTGGTTCAGAAACGGGCAGTTCGGGCAATAAGGGGTGCAAATTCCCGAACCAAATGTCGACCCCTGTTCATTAGTCTGGGTATTCTGACATTGGCCTCTTTATATATATATTCACTAATGTCGTTTCTTGTTACGTATCTGAAGAACAGGCAGATTTCACTCAGTTAATACTAGGCAGAAAAACTGTCTGCATTTGGATCGCAGCTCCTTTATTCTTATGCAGAAAGGCTAGCACTTTTCTGCTGCATCCATTTTCAGTAAGATAATACAAGAATTCAAAAACCTTAGCAGTAATCCACGCGCTTTCAAATCTAAACTGATGAGTTTCCTCATTGATCACTCTTTCTGTTCTGTCAAGGAGTTCTTGAAAAACTAAGCTAATGCCTGTGTTACATTGTTGATTGCGTTTATATAAATTTATAGCTTGTCATCTTCATAAGATTCGTCAACATTTTATTTTATCTGTTATTACTTTTTTTGTAATTTCATTTACTGCCACGTTCCATGACCATGGAGCGTTGCTCCTCAGTTTGATCCCCAGTTTTCCTTTTAAAATTTATTGACCTCCAGACATACAGGGTGAGGCAGTGAAACGGCACGATTTCGATAGTGGTTGTCGGGCGCGGAGGGGGGTTGCGAGAGTGGGGGAAGTGACCTTGGGCGTCTAGAGTGGTGGAAGTTTCAGTAGCCATGGAGCGTTGGTCGAGTGCGCAACGTGCATATGCCGTAAAGGCATTTTACAAAAACGCGGATAGTGTGGTTGGTGCTCAACGCGCCTTTCGTCGTGAATTCAACCTGCCGCCACGGGCTCCCGTGCCATCAAGGAAAGCCATTCTCCTTTGGGTTAAAACCTTTGAAGCTACTGCTAGCACAACAAAGAAAAGAGGCGGCAGCACAAAAACATGAACCCCTGTGACTTCTTTCTGTGGGGACACTTGAAAGGCCAGGTGTACCGCCAGAATACAGAAACAATTGAACAGCTGAAGCAGTACATCTCATCTGCATGTGAAGCCATTCCGCCAGACACGTTGTCAAAGGTTTCGGGTAATTTCATTCAGAGACTACGCCATATTATTGCTACGCATTGTGGATATGTGGAAAATATCGTACTATAGAGTTTCCCAGACCGCAGCGCCATCTGTTGTTGAAAATTGTAACTACTGTAATTTCGAAAGTTTGTCTGCCTGAAAATGTACTGTTGTCCCAAGCATATTGCAACAAACGGTGTATTTCTATCGCTGCTCGTTTAGTTTTTATTGCCGTTTCAAATATACCGGTCAATTTTTAAAACACACTGTAATTACCAGCCATCGAGTTTGACTTTAAAAGATTTACCGAAATCATTACTTGAAGCAACTACAACAACTAAGACAATCAAAACCCATCACAAATATTACTAGATTGTAAAATTATAAAATTTAGGTAGACTGCTAGCTAAGGGCCTTGGGAAACGTCGAAGGTCCGGCCGGAAAGAGGGGTATTTAGGGTTAGTTCTAATGGGATAGAGGGTGCGAACGGGACAAATAAAGACATCATTGTTGATTCGGTAGATACGGCACTAACTATCTTTTGAAGCTGGATACATAATTCAGTCCTCTCAAATACTGAGGAAGGCCAGGTCGTTCCAGATTCAGGTTCCTGTTACCGCAAAGCACTTCGGGAAAGTGGCGGAGTGATGGAATGAGTTAGAGAAGATTTTCATCATGAACAGACACACTCCAGTCCTCTGGCTGACTCATTTCCTTTAAGACTAATTCTAGTAGTTCATTCGATCTGAGAACAAGAATATATCAGAAATAATAGAAATAATTGTGATCTAACAAATAGCTAGCACCCTTACCCTATCACTTTCCGTGTAGTTTGACATATCTCTTACTATGGCAATGTATGAGCACAGCGTGGGAGTCCAGCTTCGGCAAAGCAAGGAATCCACACGCTGGATTTTGGCTTGGCAGGGTCCTGGCCAAGCTTGGAAAGTTTGCTCTTCGCTCCAGATACTAAATTGTGTTGGTTTTGGTGGGATATTCACTGACGTAGGCATCGGAAGATCTCCAGAATGCTCTCCGTTTCTTTTTATTAAGTAGCGCACCGATATTAATTTTTGGTAATTCGCGAGTAGATTTTTCGTTGAATTCTCGATGTGGGATCTGCTAGTTTGAACAAAATCATTGGCCTCCTTCACACTCGAAGTTTTTCGTTGAATTAACGATTGCTTTTTCCTTTTTTTTAAATCCGCGATATGAATTTTTGTTCGGTGTCTAGCTATTCTTTGTGTTTGTGTGTGTGTTAATGTGAGGTGGGCTCAAGCAGAGTTTCATGTTAGTTTAGCTGCCCCATCTCTGATAACTAGTTAAGTTCTCCACATAATCTTTTTCGTGCATTTTTAAACTGCTATTAGTTCTGATCATAGAATGAAGGCTTTGACTTCCGGATGACATAGCTGCTGGTAAACCTTTCGGGATGTGAGGTGTTTGTCCAATAATCTCTTCTGTTCCAGACGTTTCGTTCATGACTGCGCTGGACATCCGCAGAGGCGCTCTTCCCTTGAGTCTTGTCAATGACACATTTCTGGTTTGGTCCCATGGTAGAAAAGCTCTGGACGAATTCTTTGATCATCTAAAAAAAATTAATCCAAAATTCCAGTTCACCATCGAAATGGAAAATGACCACAGAACATCTTTCTTGGATGTTTTAGTAATGAGACAGTCCGATGGAAGTTTAAAACATAAAGTTTTTCGAAAAGCAACACCTGCGGACAGATATTTGCATGAAAACTCCGATCACCATCCACTACAAAAGAGAGATGTCATTAACAGTATTGTCGATAGAGCCGAACTGATAAGCGCATCGGAACGCCTGGTCGCTGAAATAAAACATCTGTAGCAGGCTTTCAAGAAAAATGGCTACTCAGGGCAAGAGATAAAGAGAATTTTGGGACCAAGGAACAGCATACCGAAGGACAAGGATGAACCACAACGAGAGAAAAATACAGTTTCTCTCCCTTTTATTAAAAAAAAGTAGCGGATCAGATGGGTAAGATTTTACAGAAACATGGCATCAGACCGGTCTTTAGACCAATAAAGAAAATAAGTCACGTATTCTGATGTATGTAGGATAAACACCCTCCTCTGTCGACATGTGGTGTATACAAAATTCCGTGTACGGTGATAAAGTTTATATTGGAACCACCAAGAGGCGCGTAAATACACGGCTAAAAGAGCGCAAAGGTCTTTGCCGACTAGCAAAAATAGAGAAACCATCTGTAGCAGAGCATGCTCTTCAGTCAGGAAACCACGAAGTGAAGTTTTCTGAAACAGAAATTTCATCTATAATGTCAGATTATTATCCACGACTATGTAGAGAAGCCCCTCAAATTTATAAGCATCAGGATAATTTTAATAGGCAGGAGGAGGCAATGAAACTTAGCGACATATGGACAATAGCTCTGCAGAATCTCTAGACAATTTCATCTTTGACAGGACTACAATACATAGTGAAGTTGTATCTCTGACAAGGATTATCTCTGCTCATCACGTGTTACTTTGACCACGCCCCCTTTCCTACAGTATTTATGTCGCTCTTCGGATGTCCGACCGGTCAGTCGCCAAGACATAGGGGAGGAGCGCCTATGAGGATGTCCAGCGCAGTCCTGGACGGAACGTCAGTACCACGACCTCACATTCAGAAAGGTTTACCAGCAGCTACTATTAGTGCTCTTTGTGACATATGGCACACGTGCTAATGACCGGTGGTTTGCAGTTGCTCGTGTTTCTCCTTAACTTTTCCCACGGCTCCTTGGTACGAGGGGCGTTAAATAAATAATGCAACCTTTTTTCTCAGCCAATTTCGGTTGAAACAATTCGGAATTTGTTGTGGGACATCGTGGAATATTTTGATTCAGCCCTTATAGTTTCGTGAAATTCCTATGGGTGACGGCGTTACACGTAGCCTTCAAACTGGCGTCTGTAACGGAGGTGCATTCCAAGCAGAGAGAGAGGTCTTAAGTTTCTTTCGGCAAAGAACCAGGGCAGCTCAGATATTCGTAGAAGCTTGCAAAATATAAGTCTGCAGGCTTTCGTGGCTGTTGTCACTGAAGTTAAATCTCTTGGGTTATTAGGCCGCGTCGTATTTCTTCTAAGATGATCGACGTTTCGACCTCTCTTCTGGATCTTCCTCAGGATCTTCTGGTGTCCACTACTGCTAGAACACTGTTCTAGCAGCAGTGGGCACCAGAAGATCCTGAGGAAGATCCAGCAGAGGGGTCGAAACGTCGATCAGTTTAGAAGAAATATGACGCGGCTTAATGACCCAGAAGATTTTAGCTTCAAGCTTGCAAAATGTCTATGAAGACCTGGCAGGGAACAAAATTACGGTGAGTCATTCAGCTAGGCGTCCGTCATCATCGCAAGCAGGTTGCCCATACCTGTCCGATCTCCCTCCTGCCGGCCAGTGGACACGTCTGTGACTTCGGCAATGTTGGAGCGTGTGGACACTCTCTCTCGAGGCCGTGAACGGATCACAATCAAACGCCTCACTTCACAACTGAATGTCTATGACGGTAGTGCTCACAGGCTAGTCCATCAGCTGGGGTACCCAAAGGTGTGTGTAACGGCAAGAGTGGCCGAGCGGTTCTAGGCGATACAGTCTGGAACCGCGCGACGGCTACGGTCGCAGGTTCGAATTCTGCCTTGTGCATGGATGTGTGTGATGTCCTTAGGTTAGTTAGGTTTAAGTAGTTCTAAGTTCTAGGGGACTGATGGCCTCAGAAGTTAAGTCGCATAGTGCTCAGAGCCATTTGAATCATTTTTGAAGTTACTGACGCACCAAGAGTCTGGTTCCGATGTCGACCAATAGAATCGTATCATGCGAACATACAGGCCGTCCCAGTAAGGTGGCAAGACCGTCACATTGAACCGAGATTATGTTGAAAATAGGGTTTTGTAGCAAAAAGAGTAGGGAATAATGTGGTGCGTTGAAATCCTGAATAAAAGCAACCTACTTTCAGAAAAAAAATGCGTTACTTTACGTATTGAATGCCCCTCTTATTAAAGCGATTCATCTTCTACAATAAATGAATTCTAGGAATATTTTCGGAGTTTATTTTATGTAATTAGGTGAGTTTCCTTAGTAAATCCGGTGTCACGCTTGGAGCAAAAGGCGTAGTGAATCGTATGGGATTTAGATACTGAGGCGTTTATATGCAAGTGCCTTTTTTGTCAACCCTTTCCGCGATTATGAATGACTGCCCACGCGAGATTAAAAGGGATTATGAGCCTTCTGACGATAGTTTCCTGCTGTGTGTCCGCCTACGCTGGCGGATGCAGGTTTTTGCTCATGAAGCTGCAAGTAAAGTTTATTAACCCCATTTGCATTCACATCCGACACTCGTAGCACGGTCGTCGGAGATATTGCTGAAGTTTGAGAACGCGGGGGTCAGATTAATCAACGTTCCTTTTCGTTTCAAGCTATCCTGGAGCCCACCTATGAATGTTCGAAACCTGTGTCGTGTGTAATCTAAATAATCTCGCTGTATAAGCTATATGTAAATGAAACTGAAGCGTAATCCTTTGCCAAAGAAACCAGGGACCCTGTTGGACTCCGTTGGCTAAAAAACTTCATAATTAGTAAACCTTCTACTGACTTATTTTGCAATGACCCGCGCCTGTTATTCGTGTGCGAGTGCCAGTAAAGAAAAAATACCGTTGCGTAAATTGAATCTGCATGACGTACTGGAATAACAGGGAGCGTTACGGCTACTGAAGGCCAACCAGTACCAGGCACATAACATCGAGTGGAGCGTAAAAGCGTGGCATCTTGCACTCTGGTGGGACGAGTGTTTCTGTTGTATTGTTCAGACATGAGCGTTCAGGTCAAGGATGATGTGATGATGGAGAGGGTCAGGTCGAGGAGTTTTGAGGACTGTATTCGTTGATAAGACGGTAGAGCACGAAAGAGTATCCAGGAAATCTCTACGCTTGTCTTCATATAGCCAGGATAAGATGTATGAGTATAAGATGGTGAGATATGATAAGAAAAATCAAACGTCACAGATTTTACATACTCAGGCCTTCATCACCGGCTCTAAGCGCTGTAACCTTCTCTGACAAAGATCCTGCAGTGTAACATAGCTGTAATTTACAGTTCGAAGTAAAGCTTTTGTACAACTTTCTGTTTAAGATAAAAACGAATGAACTTCTTATCTTTTTGCAGGGATGGAGCGATGCCTATGTCTTCTTGTCCACTGTAACTGTGTGCTCAGACAAGTTTATGTTTTCATCTGTTATTAACCCCAGGCTGTTTACTGAGGGAGAGAAATTTTTATTTGCCTCATTGTCATGGAAGATGCTGGGGATTACCGATATTTCGGGCTAATGAGCCCGAACGAAAATCAGGATTTTTGGGTGAATTGAGCATTAATCCTATACTCTGCGTCCAGGTTGATAACAGACACAGGTCAGCATTCGACTATTGTATAGCTATCTTTATATTGACTGGTTGAGAATAACTGTTATTGTGGACGATCGTGGGTATAAAAAGCTCCATCATTTGATGTGTGATGCTATCATGTCCAGTAGACATACGATGGATTTTTTGACAGGACTGTCAGTAATATGCTGAAGAGAAAATTTTTCATTGCTACCATTTATCCCCATTAAGTAATAAACAAGTCTTTCTTTGGTTTGCTGTTCAGCTGTGGATGTTGGTAAAGTGAAGTGCCGGAATGGGGTAATGGGATCAGTTCGCACATTTTCTTTGCCTGTGCCAAGATTATGCAAGTTTTTCTATAGGACGCCCGGTCTATCTCTGCTGTCGGTAAATGTATATGTAGATCTGAGCTGAGCATTTTTCACAGCTTGAATGAGTCTGTTACACTTCTCCCAGTAAGCAACATAATTTTCAGAAGTAGTGTGTAGTTTGTACGCGCCTCTCTGAGATTCATCTGTGTTAAGTCGTTAGTTAGCAAAGGTGTAGGTTTCCTTCTCATTTTTCCATCCCTTTGGGGAGCATATTTGACATACTGTCGAATAGGTTTGTTAGTAAATCCACGATGTCTACTGTTTATGTTCGAGAAGTGTATGGAAGTCGTCTCCCAAACTATTGCTTGTGCCTCAGCTGCAAGTTCAGACGCATTGAGGCTTTTAAAGTCTCTCCATGCAGTCGGTTACGGTTTTTTTCTTGGACATTCCAGTGAGGAAGTTATGAAAACTATTTCTTGGACATGACTATTCGAGAGCTACGAATATGTTTGTGGATTTCGTTGCAAATACACAGCGCAACAGAATTATAGTTCACTTTTTCGAAACCCCATAATTATTTCCTATTACGACGTATAAGTTTGAAATTTTGCTCAAAGATAGCCACTTTCTTTCTCTGTGTTGGTGCAAAAGAGTGGTATCCTTTGACGTCACTCTCGGGCTCGGCGAAGCTTCAAGTAGAAAATGTTGACACATACGAAAAAAGGTCCAGAGCTCTGAATTTCAAGTGAGGTGTAAGGAGTATTAATGATGTCACAGTGGTGCCAAATTTCACCACAATTCTGCACAACCGTGGACATGCCACGCTATGGGAAAGTCGTCACATCCCCCCTTACTCACATTCCACGGCTGCATTTGACGCCTCTAGGATGGAATTCACACTTTTTGTTATGGGTGGCCGAGGAAAAAATTTCATACACACTACTACCCAGAATCGACGCGAAAGTGCTTTAAGAGGCGGAAAAAAGGGTGTCAAGTAAAGTACCCCTTCCCTTGGAGCGTTGAGTCCCACACATTTCACCGAGCGAGATGGCGCAGTGGTAAGCATATTGGACTCGCACTCGGGAGGACGACTGTTGAAACCCGCATCCAGCCATCCTAATTTAGGTTTTGCGTAATTTCCGTAAATTGCTCCAGACAAATGCTGGGATAGTTCCTTTGAAATGGCACGGCCGGCTTCTCTCCTTTGCCTTCCGTAGTCCGATCGGACCGATGACCTCGCCGTTTGGTCCCCTTCCACCAAATCAACCAGACAACCAACCACACATTTCGCAGTGGATAACAACAGTTTGCCGGCCGGAGTGGCCGAGCGGTTCTAGACGTTACAGTCTGGAACCGCGTGACCGCTACGGTCGCAGGTTCCAATCCTGCCTCGGGCATGGATGTGTGTGATGTCCTTAGGTTAGTTAGGTTTAAGTAGTTCTAAGTGACTGATGACCACTGCAGTTAAGTCCCATAGTGCTCAGAGCCATTGGAACCATTTAACAACAGTTTGCAGTGCGATGAGCGACGGGACGACGATCTTGACAATGTTTTATACTGCTGACATCTACCGGACGCTTTGCTGTTTTATTCACGCATGTGATCTCCATGATCACACCTCAGGAGTACGTGAAACACAAGCGGTAAAAAGGATAAGCTCCCATCGCTGCTTCAGATCACGTTCACATTTCGTCGAACGGATATGAACAGTTCGAACAGTTCCTAGTGGTTCCACCAAGTACTCCAGAGCGAAAACTGCGGTCGCACTTCACTCCTAAGGAGTACAGTCACTTTCAGTGGGGGTGCTGGTTCAAATGGCTCTGAGCACTATGGGACTCAACTGCTGAGGTCATTAGTCCCCTAGAACTTAGAACTAGTTAAACCTAACTAACCTAAGGACATCACAAACATCCATGCCCGAGGCAGGATTCGAACCTGCGACCGTAGCGGTCTTGCGGTTCCAGACTGCAGCGCCTTTAACCGCACGTCCACTTCGGCCGGCGGGGTGCTGGTCTACGATGTTCTTAGTTCAGTAATGAAACGTCAGTAGGGTGTTAGCAGCGTCGAACACTGTCAAGAACGTTGCCCTGTTTCTCATCGCACTACGAACTGTCGTTTTCGGCTGTGAAATTAATCCTCAATCTACATCTAGATCTACATTTATACTCCGCAAGCCACCCAACGTCATTACATCCCTTTCCTGTTCCAGTCGCGTATGGTTCGCGGGAAGAATGACTGCCGGAAAGCCTCCGTGCGCACTCGAATCTCTCTAATTTTACATTTGTGATCTCCTCGGGAGGTATAAGTAGGGGGAAGCAATATATTCGATACCTCATCCAGAAACGCACCCTCTCGAAACCTGGACAGCAAGCTACACCGCGATGCAGAGCGCCTCTCTTGCAGAGTCTGCCACTCGAGTTTGCTAAACATCTCCGTAACGCTATCACGCTTACCAAATAACCTTGTAACGAAACGCGCCGCTCTTCTATAGATCTTTTCTATCTCCTCTGTCAACCCTACCCGGTACGGATCCCACACTGATGAGCTATACTCAAGTATAGGTCGAAAGAGTGTTTTGTAAGCCACCTCCTTTGTTGACGGACTACATTTTCTAAGGACTCTCCCAATGAATCTCAACCTGGCACCCGCCTTACCAACAATTAATTTTATGTGATCTTTCCACTTCAAATCGTTCCGCACGCCTACTCCCAGACATTTTACAGAAGTAACCGCTACCAGTGTTTGTTCCGCTATCATATAATCATACAATAAAGGATCCTTCTTTCTATGTATTCGCAATACATTACATTTGTCTATGATAAGGGTCAGTTGCTACTCCCTGCACCAAGTGCCTATCTTCTTGCATTTCGCTGAAATTTTCTAATGCTGCAACTTCTCTGTATACTGGATGGTGTGCTTTCATTGATGCCCTTTGTGCCACCTTCAGGGCTTTACACGTCGATTCTGAGCGGCGGTGTGTCTGAAATGTTTTACTCGGCCGCCATATGAAAACAATGCGATTACAACGCTGGGCAACCTCCATCGCAGAGGCATCAAAAGGAGGGATGAAATGTGGTGAGAGGGACTGTGGCGACCTCCCCATCGTGTGACACGTCCACATTAGTGTTGAGAAGTATTGTAGTATAATTTGGTGCCAATGTGACATCATTAACCCACCTTGCACCTCACGTGAAATTCTGTGCTCTGGCGTTTATTTCGCATGTGTCGACACCATGCTGTCTGAAGTATTGCCCAGTTCGGGGTGACGATCCAGGGCGCTGCACTTTTGCACCTTTACAGAGGAAAGTTTTGGGCACCTTTGAGCCAAATTTCAGACTTCTGTCTATTCTCCCACGAATGCAAAGAAGCTCTTCCTTCAATTTAGGAGTCAAGTTAGGTGACAAGGGTTTAAGTCCGATGAGTATGGTGGGTGGTACAGCACTTCGCAGTCCCTCCTGTAGAACAAACCAGTCACAACTTGCACCATATGGGCCCCTACATTGGCCTGCAAAATAAGGATGAGTCCTGTAGGAACTGTCGCCGCTCTTTGCTTCAAGCTGGTCGGAGACTTTGTTACAAAAATTAACAGTTTAGAGCAAGAACCGCCGACACTTCCTGCAAGACGCGTCGGTCATTTTGCGGAACAATTTTCGGTCGCATATGGAGCAAGTTGTGACTGATTCGTTCGCTAGGTGGGACTGGAAAGTGCTGTACCACCCACAATACTCCCGGGACTTAAACCCTTGTCACTCCAACTTGTTCCCTAAATTGAAGGAAGCACTGCATGGCGTTCCCTTCAGAACTCTTACAGAGATTCGTCGGGATATAGACCGCTTCACCCGAACTGTCAACACAACCGCCGCTGCCAAGGGTGTCGTACGACTTCAGTTCGCTGGCAACGGGTTAAAAACAACTTTCGCGACGACTTTGAAGGACAGGAAAACTTTGAAACATATATCTGTTTTGTATAAGCTGAAAATATTTTGTTGCTAATATTGAAGTTTCAACCCAGGCACATATTATTATAGTATTATAGTTAAATACACTGACAGAGGAAGCAAGTTAATACACCCTTTTAGAAGTTTCCAGTTCGCTCAAGATTTATAGGTATAACTGCGCATATGGAGTACATGAACTGATTACTTTTACAGGTTAATAGCACAAGCGGTTCTGAGATAACAAGTATCGACCCATGCTGAAACACCCATATTAGTAGGGGGACTCGGGGCAGAACGGGATAGCGGGGCACAATGGGAATTTGCTCTTTTCTAGACTGGACAGTGTTGCAACCTGTTGTATGGGCATGTAACTAGTTCTCCGAATGGAAGTGAGGGCAGCCATTCTGATTTAGTTTGAAGTGCGAGATCTAAGTGAATTGTTGTCCGTCACGTTACCGCTTGTGTTGTTCTCACGTTTGGTGAATTTCAACGCCAGATAAGCTGTTAATTGTTAATTGTATACCATAAAATGACACATTCCCTTAAAGTGCATGGCATTTGTTATACTTTAGTTATATAATGCGTTTAAATACGTCAGTTATTACACTCCATAAAAGTTGTTAACCTCAAAAGTGCTCTTGGGGCGGAACGGGACAGGGCAGAATGGGATAGTGTCCTGTTCTGCCCCGTCATATTTTGATGCAAGTAGAAAGCAAACCCAGCCTGAATGTTCATGGATGCCAGACTCTCCCAACCAGCTATGTTCGCCGAACAACTCAGCTTTCCAGATATCGCCCGAGGCTGTCATTCCAATCCCACTAATCTGTCAAAATACTCGGTGGACTCCAAACGAAAAGGAAAAACCGTCGTATTAACAGATTCTCCTTATAAGAAGGAATTGCAGAATGCTGTCGCACGTAAAGTAGGTCTACAGAAAGGAGGAGGGTGCACAAATGTAAACAATGTCAGGACAGAGACGTCAGGCGCAATGCAACTTAAGACAAAAATATCAAACTGTACACACAAAAAAACCAAAACAGAGGACTTCAAAGACCTTAAGAAAAATAAAAGGAAGAAGATGGTGAGTGTCGCTACTGTGGGGACCTCTACTCCATTTCTAATGAGGGCTGGGTCGCATGCCAGAGTGGGCACAATATTCATGTGCTGGCATAGACAGTGAAAATGAAGAGGAAATACTGATTTGTGACTATTGTCGAAAGGGCTAGTAGTTAGTGGTTTGGTGGTTATTAAGCACTGTACATTTTTCAGAATGACATTAAAATATTTTCTTATTTTGAAGAATGACTTTTCAATTGTTTAAATTACACATTCCTTAGTCCGAATTGCCTGTTATACAACATTTTGTCATAGTTTAATACGATATTCGTAATTCAAATTCAACGTTTATGCAATAATTTAACAAAAAATACCCTTGTCCCATTCTGCACCGTGGGTGGGGCGGAACGGGAAATATGTAAGACTTTTTTGAAAAATTGTAAAAAATGTATTGTTTTAAGTGATTAAAAAAAATGGTTCAAATGGCTCTGAGCACTATGGGACTTAACATCGATGGTCATCAGTCCCCTAGAACTTAGAACTACTTAAACCTAACTAACCTAAGGACATCACACAACACCCAGTCATCACGAGGCAGAGAAAATCCCTGACCCCGCCGGGAATCGAACCCGGGAACCCGGGCGTGGGAAGCGAGAACGCTACCGCACGACCACGAGCTGCGGACGAGTGATTTTAAAATAGGGTACGTTAGGTTACACTACGGGGTGTTTTTTCCACTTTAAGAAGTGTTTCCTTGTGTTCCCTTATTTTATAGAAATTGTTTAACATTAAGTATCCCGTTCCGCCCCGAGTTCCCCTACGTGGCGTAGCCCCCACGGGCGGCAATGCAGGCGCTGACTTTGGAATCTGTCGATCGTACAGATGGCGAATACCGTTCTGGGATACGTTATGCCACGCCTGCTCGACCTGCTCATGTAGTTCTGTAAGAGTTGGCTGACGAGTCGCATGAGTCACTTCTCGCCCCATCATATGCCACACGTGCTCGACTGGAGACAAATCCGGAGATGTACTGGCCAGGAAAGTTGCTGCACGTCTTGCAGAGCACGTTGCGGTTCTCGGGCAGTGCATGGGAAAGCGTTATCCTGTTGGAACAACACATCACCTTCCATATATATACTAAGATGGTCCAAAAGAACAGATACCATCTTAGTATATATATAGTTATGGCTCACCGGCCACTTGACCATCTTCTTCTCCTGTTCGAATGCACATACAGTACCCGAACTCTTACGGGAATCGGCAACGCGCCGTGAGTAATGAGTACAATGGGCGGGGGCACTACGAATGTAGTGCGGGACAATACGTTGAGAATGTGGGTTTCGCAAAAGGCGTGACAGAGATAAATCCGTGCAGTCGCGCTATCCTCTGTGTCCTCGGTGGCTCAGATGGATAGAGCGTCTGACATGTAAGCAGGAGATCCCGGGTTCGAGTCCCGGTCGGGGCACACATTGACGTATGTCAACGCCTGTAAGCAGCTAAGGGTGTTCATCTCATTGTAACATCACATTCCTGTTGCAGGAACGATAAAAGAACGGCTCTAACAACATTCAGCACGTATCGTGCGCAGGTTAGCGTCCCCACCAGAAACACCAAAGGTGAACGAGAGTTGTAGCTTATCCCACCCCATACTATAAGGCCTGGGATTGACCCAGTGTGTCTCGGACGATGCACTCTAAGAAAGCGCTCATCAGGTCTACGTCGTATGCTGAAACGACCACCACTTGCGTGCAGGCAGAATCTGTTTTCATTGCTGACGATGACTACAGTGCGCCATTCCATCTTCCAAGTGATCTTCTGACGGCGACAGTTGAGCCATGCACGCCGATGCTGTGGCGTGAATGGAAGACGGGCTGGAAATGCGCGTGGCTATAGCCCCACAGCTAATAACTGGTTCGCAACAGTTCACGCTTACACGTCTGGGCTCACGGGCCCTCTTAACTGTGGTAACTGAACAGTCTACCCCTGCTGTCCTTACAATATGATGAGCCTGGTGGGTGTCTGTGCTGTGTGGGAGTCGAGAATCTCATCTACAGGTGTGAGAATGTTCACGTGACCACTGATACGAGCTTCGTTGTACAACTGACGCAGCACGACCAACTTCTCTGGAAATTCTCCGAAAAGTCCATACCACCACTCGGAAGGCCACAGTTTGACCCCATTTCAAACACACTCTTTAGTTTGCGAGTGTGTGAGGGTTTTATTCTGTCAAGTTGCGCAATGGATTGGTCCAACAAGTACGCTTTGGCTCCTACAAGAAACAATTTCCACCTCACACTACTACAGAAGTCAGACAGATGCTCCTAACGTACCAACAAGAACTGCTTGAAAAACATTCAGCAACAAATATCTTCTGGAGTCGTCCGCTGTAAGGATAAGACACAAAAATATTCAATATTCTTACATAACTAGTGGGATAATTGGGTACAGAAGTATTGCTAGTTAGCGTAAGAAAAACATTAAACGAACGAAAAATATTATTTATTGCAAAAAAAAGTTCTGAGAAATCAAGTGAAACTTTTTCTTATAAAAAATTAATAAATTTCCGGGTTCTCTTCGGAACAGTAGATTGCCTCTTATGGATAGGAATGCTATTATTTTACAAAGTATTGAAAGGTTCTTTTCTCCCATTTCCTTAAGAATGTTATTTACTCGGCAGAATGGCTGATAGCCGCGCCTACACAACTTGAATAACTTTTCTATGTACAGTCACGGCTGTCGCGTGAGAAATGTAGTGGAGTGTACTGTCAGGGAGGACAGATGGGGCTCGCATACGCTGTAGCGCACAATACCGTGAGCTGCGATGACTGCTGCCTGCGTCACTCGCTGCTGATAAATAACACAATTATCTCTTTCTATCTGGATTGACCTTCGCCAATCAAACTCTCCCTACACCTTGATGAAGTCAAGGCCTCCTATCCGCCCCTAGTCTAACTATTGGCGTGGTACACTGGTCAGATAACCAGTCAACCGTGATTCCACTCAATACTCGCTCGCAGGCGTTTAACTAGGACTCTGACCGTGTTCACACCGCACAATAAGTGCGCCAGCCAACACAGTGAACAACGCTTAATCACGAGCGACTAAATATAGAGTGTCACTCCGATTTGCTAACGACAGAGGTGCTCTCCCAGGGAAGTACTGAGGAGAGACTTTGTTCCTCGCTCTTTGCGTACACGTACGTGCGCACTCGCTCTCATTACGTGTTCCCACTCCAAGAGCGACAGTGGAATGGCCCCTTTTTCTGGAAAAGTTGCAAGGGTATATTATTCGCTGCCTTCCCTCACTCCTCTGACTCTTTTCATCAGAAATATTCCGCCAATCAGCGTTGCTCTTTTAAACGGGAGAATGACGTTTCGTATAAGTCGACCAATGCGGAAATCTGTAGCATCTCCGTTAGGCGTATACTGTCTTCCTGTGAGAACTCCGTAACTATGCAGTTGGTCCGTGAAAAAATGCATCTTCTGGGGGCTCCCACACATTGTAGCGGAATCTGCTTTTAAGTCACCACGGGGGTCGTTATCCCTTCGCTCTGTCAAAAGCTGTCTTCTCTCTGGACGGTCGCTTCAGCCGAAGTAGGTATGTTATAGTCCCAGCCCTCTGAAGGGACGGTCTTTGATGCAAGCTGGTTTCCTCTTTAGAACGAAAATTCCTGTCGCCGTCATGTTGTGTACGCCAGCCTCGACTTTTATCAACCCCGGTGTGCACTTGTAATTTACTTATTAGATTTGCATATCACTTACATGAATTCATAGAAAATTGACTCTACCTTATCGAGTGTGGTTTGAATGAAGCGTCTTGATGTGCGGAGTACGATTGTGAGGACGGAATATGTAAGAAATTAAGGTCAGGAGACGACGCCACCTTACAAGTTGCAGGAAGCACGAATGCATCGCAGAGAGCATTCCATATTTAAGGGTAGGCACAGATGGCTCTCTGTTAGCCATGCCACTACGCTACCTGTCGGGGGACAACGCTGGAACCATCATCAGTACATCTACTATCGCCCTGGTGCCATATGTCATCATCGGATCAAGATCGACGTCGTCTTTCCAGTGTACTATTTTTTTTTTTTTCAGCATTGTATGTTCCATAGTAACAATACGGACGCAAAGGTGGAACTAATGGTTGCATGTGTTGACTTGTTCTTATCTCATAAAGCACCATTATTTGTTGTCCTCTGGAATCTGGAACAGTCTGAGAGCACTGTGTCTCTGATATTGCTCAAGCTCAACGCTTATCGCAGCCTTGAGGAACGCGACATTGTCAGCTGTGATATCGGGGCCACACGCAGTTCCTGGTGCCAGCTAGCCGTTTTAAATGCAGTCCCATCTTAAAGATATTCAAAATCAAAGGCTATAACAGCACAAGAAACTCGACACACGAATACTGAATTATAGGAAAGTCTAATTCGTTAATAATGGCTCCAAATTTCATGTAAACTTACGAGTCAAACCAACGTGCGTCGCCCAGTAACGACTATTATGGAATGCAAATTTCGATCCTTTTTGAGGGTCCTTTATGAGGCATTCTTTCCTTCTGTTTTTTGAGTCGTTGTAATATGCAACAAAAAGGACGGGAAAAAAGGTTTTCTTTTGTGTCAAGCAGGCTTCCATTGTTGACTCCTTGGCATACTGTTGTTAAGCTGATTGTGAGGGGGTCCTAACTGTTGGAATAACAAATCGCCCTTAATGGTTATCGCTAAAACACATAATATAGAGTACAGTGAAGGTCCTACATGCGAAATGCGCTTCTCAAGTATAAGTTGCTCACTGTGTACATATTATACGCATACTCTAAGAAGGTTCCAGGCGATGTGGATGATGGGACTACTTTAATCGATAGAAATTACATGACAGTGAATGGTGTTAACTGATTTCTGGCCGCTGATGACGTGAACTAGTAAACATCGCTGTTAGGTGCACAAACACTGGGGTAGAAAAAGTTCTGGGATACCTCCTAATATCATGTCAGGCCTCCTTTTTCCCAGCGTACTGCAGCAAATCGATGTGGCACGGACTCAACGCGCCATTGGAAGTCCTCTGCGGAAATATTGTGCCGTATTGCCTCTATAGCCGTCCACAAATTCGGAAGTGTTGCCAGTGCAGGATTTTGTGCTCGAACTAATTTCTCGATTATGTTCCATAAATATTCCACTGGCTTCATGTTGGGCGATCTGGGTGGGCAAACATTCGCTCGCATTGTCCAGAATGTTCTTCAAATCAATCACGAACAGTAATTGTGCCCCGGTGGCAGTTCCATCGTTGTTTGGGAACATGAAGTTGATGAATGGCTGCAAATGGTCTCGAAACAGCCAAACATAACCATTTCCACTCGTCTGTTCAGTTTGACCATAGGACCCAGTCCATTCCATGCAAACAGAGCCCACATCATTATGGAACCACCACCAGCTTCCACAGTGCCTCGTTGATAACTTAGGTCCATGGCTACATGGGGTCTGCGTCACATTTGAACCCTACCATTAGTTCTTACCAACTGAAATCGGGACTCGTCTAACCAGGCCACGGTTTTTCAGTCGTCTAGGCCCAACCAATATGGTCACGAGCGCAGAAATGGGCCTGCAGGCGCTGTCGTGCTGTTAGCAATACCCTTTGTTTCGGTCGTCTGCTGCCATAGCCCATTAACGCCAAATTTCGGGGCACTGTTCTAACGCATACGTTCATCGTACCTTTCTCATTGATTCAAGCAGTGCTGCTTGTCTGTTAGCACTGACAACTCTATGCAAACGCCGCTGCTCTCAGTCATTAAGTGAAGGCTGTCGGCCACTGTGTTAACCGTGGTGAGAGCTAATACCTGAAATTTGGTGTTCTCGGCACATTCTTGACAGTGTGGATCTCAGAATAATAAATTCGCGATAGACTTCCGAAATGGAATGACGCATAAATGACAGCTCCGCCAATACATTACGCTTTTACACCTTGTGTACGCGATACTACGCGCCTGTATTTCTGCATGACTCTACCCCACGTCTTTTGTCGCCACAGTGTACATCTACAACAGCAGAAATGATATTCTGAGTAGGTTACGTAACTGACTTGAGAATAATCTCATTTACTGACATATTAGACACGTTAAATAGTAATATCTGCTGTCTAACGTTGTTAGCCATCGGAGAGGAGTCGATACCGAATACCGCACTCGATTTTAATCGACGCCACTTCTCTCCTCTTTCACCTCGTTTTGCTCAAATGACACACTATGTTATAAAAGAGAGCTTTCTTTGTAGAAATTACTGTTTCAAATCTACTTATAGGCATTCAGGAGAGATTAACTACGCTATCGAGTATTTTTTGCAGTTTACTCGGAAGGCACGACAGACCTGCCTCAGGACGCGTTCTGGATCTCATTGATTTGTGTTAATGGCTACATAAAGCGTAGGATTTTGCTCATGAAAAAGGGTAAAACGTCTATAAAATTGTAATACATTATTTACACAAATTTTAAATGACGGATTCTTTTGAACCATATGAGAATTAAAATTCTTTCGTACAAAATCGACAATGCCGCGCATGCTACGAACTATCAACTAGATAAAAATATGTGTATTATTATTTCAGAAAACACGTTACTATTCAGGCGACTGATGATTTTGCACAGAAACTCTGCTGCTACTGAAGCAAACACACCTAATCTATAACATGAATACGTTCTTTGGGGCCAATCTAACGATTAGCTTTTTAAAACTAAATACTCTGCATTTCTGAATCTGCAAAGCTAGTTAGGAGAATCGACAAGAGGAAAAGGTTGAGGAATCTGCTTTAGCACTGTTTAGCAAGGTTTGTGTCTGTGTTGACTTTAGGCCAGCGCAAAACTCATCTGCACTGACCTATATGACGTAACTTCCCGTGAACATTGTGATAGCTAAACAAACACAAGTTACACAGCGATTCCTAAGGCCACAGTCATTTCCTAAGGCCGTAGTCATTTCGGTCGTTCACGTTATGCTAGAAAAACGAGTAACAAAGTTGCAGAGATGGTCTTTCTGCTTTTTCCGCAGCTATTACCAGTGCCATTATTTATCCTCTCTGTTACATAAATGCGTTGTTAATTGGAAAAGAACACATGTGGTACATAAAATAAATTTTGGAAAACGAAAAAAATTACTATGTTCTTAAGAAGCGAATAAATACAGGTCTGGTGCAGCAGTCTGGATATTTCGTCAGTGGGTCTGTTAAAGCTGTCTTCGATTTCTGTCTTCGGTCATACACGTGTGAGTGTGCCACATTGTAGTGTTACGTGTTCAGAGGAACCTTGTTCCTCACAAGCACATGTTTCACTTTCGCTGAGGCCAAAGAGGTGAAGGTGTGTAGGCTAAGGACCATGGTCCGTCAGGAAGCGTACGATACCGCAAATTAGATCAATGTTTCTCACCATAAACCGTTCTCAGATGTTTGGGAAGAAGGAGAAGACTCGATGGCCCTTGTCAGATGTTTCCCATTCTTTTTGTCATGGCTCAGCCTTATAAAGAATTAATTAGCGGTTTTCTGTAATACTCTCCCCTGTTATCTCATGTACCTTGTCCAGTCTTCTCCTTTTGAGTCAGTATGATGCTGCTCTGTGCCTGAGAGTTTGCCAGTGGGGTTTGTTGCAATAACATTGCATACGGCGTCCAAGAAGTAGTAGCATGTGCCCCTGAGATTCTTGTCCACGCCTCAGAATGGTTTTGTGGGTCATGAGATACAGTCGATGAGTCCAGGCGCTAGCTGCGAGAACATAATAGACTCAAAGAGGGCTGCATCAGACATTCGTATGCCTGTAATGACAGTCTGTAGTGAGATGAGTTTAGAATGTCTGGGAATTCTCTGGCGAAGAAACAATCTCTACTCAATGTTCCAGAGAGGTGGTGGAGTCAAGGGCCCCACTCCCTAGACCTTAGCATAAAATTTAGGAGCAAATCTCCAAGGTCATGGAATGTGTCAGTACATGAAATTACAACGTAAAAGTAATAATAGATAAAAATAAAATGTCTGTGAACCCCATAACTTTAAGTACACGCAATCAACAATACAACAAGAATTAGCTTCGTTTTTCAAGGAACTTCTCGACAGAATAGAAGGAGTGAACGATGAGGAAACTCTTCAGTTTCGATTTGAAAGCGCATGGATTACTGCTAAGAGTTGTGAATTTTTGTGTTAGCTTGTTGGAAATGGATGCAGCAGTATACTGCACACCTTTCTGCGCAAGAGTTAAGGAAGTCCGATCCAAATGCGGGTTTGATTTCTGCCCAGTATTAATTGAGTGAAAGCTGCTTATTCTTGGGAATAAACTGATATTGTTAACGAAATGATAGTAAGGGATGTATATATTGAGAGGCCAATGTCAAAACACCCAGCCTCGTGAACAAGGGTCGACATGAGGTTCTCGAACTTACCCCACTTATTTCTCGAACCGCCCGTTTCTGAGCCAAAAATATCCTTTTAGAATGGTAAGAGTTACCCCAAAATATAATACCGCACAATAGAGGCGAATGAAAATAAGCAAAGTAGACTAATTTTCGTGTCGAACGATCACTTACTTGAGATACCATTCGAATAGTAAAAAAGGCATCATTAAGTCTTTGAACAAGATCCTGAACGTGGGATTTCCACGACAGTTTACTATATATCTGAAAACCTAGAAAATTGAACTGTTCAGTTTCACTAATAATATGGCCTTTCTGTGAAATTAAAACGTCGGGTTGTGTTGAATTCTGTGTCAGAAGCTGTAAAAACTGACTCTTACTGTGATTTAGCGTTAGAAGCTGTAAAAACTGAGTCATACTGTGATTTAGCGTTAGTTTATTTTCTACAAGCCACGAACTGCACCACTGTTGCACACAGCTTACTTTACTACCAAGCTAGTTTCATCAGCAAACAGAAATATTTTAGAGTTACCCGCAATACTAGAAGGCATACCATTTATATAAATATGGAACAGGAGTGGCCCCAACACTGATACCTGCGGCACCCCCCATTTGACTGTACCCACCCAGACCCCACATCACAGCCATTCTCAACACTGTGAATAATGACCTTTTGCTGTCTGTTGCTAAGTAAGAGGTGAACCAGTTATGAGCTACTCCCCGTATTCCGTAATGGTCCAACTTCTGGAGCAATATTTTGTGATCAACACAATCAAACGCCTTTGTTAAATCAAAAAAAATATGCATAGCGTTCGAAAACTTTTGTTTAATCCATCCAGTACCTCACACAGAAAAGAGAATATGGCATTTGCAGTTGTTAAACGGCTTCTAACGCTGTTCATTTGATAGCAAATCGTGTGATATAATATGCCCCACCCCCCACCGGGTCCCTTTGGGACGCCCATGATATCAGGTCAAAATAGACCCATTCTCAGAGAATGAGTATAGGGTAGCAGTTCCAGTAATCCTGCGTCGTCATTCCAGATGAGATCCTAGTGGAGTTGGCTTGCCGTTGCATTTCTCCAGCCTCTTATGTAGTGTCAAGTGTGTATCTGTATTGTGTAGATTACTATGATGTAGTATGGTTTTGGGTTTATGTTGTTATACAAGAAGGGAAGGGAGAGGGTGAAACCCGCTGCCGGCACGCAGCATACTGCTCTGGAATAGAACCAAGCTGGCCGCCGAGTAACAGTAGGATCGCCACCGACAGTGTCACATTCACTCGTTTAAGAAGACACTGTGGAGAGGTTTGGAATTTAATTCAGGACAATGGCACAAGGGCTGGTGATGACGAACTGCCCTCCTTGCTGGTCAAACAATTACAGTGAAAATTTTTCAACATAGGGGTTCCGAACCAGCTTACCTCTGAGTCGTGCACCCCCGCCAAGGCTTGTGTTAGCGACCTCCGCGATGGAGGCAAGCTCCTGTGATAAGTTGTGCTAATTAATAGCAGAAACAGCAATGACGATGACAATCAGAATTACGGTAGGTATGTGGGCTGCCCTTACCGAAAGATTTAATGAAACCTGCAATGCTTTCAAAACCCATGTGTGAGATTTTCATGCTCTCTCACTCGATCTATGTAAACTATTAGTCTTACAGAAAACTGAACAGTATCGTTTTGTAGGAAATTTAATGCAGTTACATTTTATACATCGACACGATTTGATGGAGGCCAAGTTTTTCGAGTTACGCTAGAAAAGCGCGTTTGAAAGTAACTTTTGTTTGTTTTTCTTGAATAATTCTAAATTTAGGGTCTATAGTGAAAACGTATTACAGCACATAATTTAGTACATTAAATTTCCTACTAAAAGATTCTGTTCATTTTTTCTGTAGCACTAATATTTTGCACATAGTGAGCGGGAGAATATGAAAATCTTGCACGTGGAATTTGAAGGAGTTGCAGGTTGCATAAAACCTATCAGTGGGGGCAGCTGAATCGACCTTTATGTGATCTCAGTAGTTGCTAACGTCCAGAAAGAAATATTAGATGAGGGTGGTAGTAAACCAAAGAAAAACGAAAACAGCCTGTATTTAAGTTAAACGTAACAAGCTTAAAAGTAAAAAATCTGAGAAAAACATAATGTAACAAGTATTTCAGGAAGTGTTATGAGGCACGACGTGGGTGTGTGTGTTGACAACCTTCACGTTCCGTAATACTGGCACATCGTTCAGCCTGATGGAAATACGGTGACAACCGAATATACTCCAGCAATACTTGCAGCTGTTTCCCATTTGGTGTGCGTCTTGCACTAGGGAAGGCTGTAGCGTGAGACAACAGACGGGCGCGTCCGTTAATTGGCCAGACGCACTGTGTCTGCTGATAGCGCGTCACGCAAATGAGGCGTTAACTTTAACGCGCGCGGGAGCTGCGCGCCGGCGCGGCGTATTTCACGGAGAAGTGTTTCCGTAATCTTATTTGGCGCGGGCGGCCGGCTCGCAGGCATTTACATGCAGCTACCCCGCTCCGGCCGGCCTTTGCGAAATCTCCCCTGGCAAGCAAGCCCTATAACGGATTCCACCAAAGGGTCCGCCGCGGCGCCTAATCTCGCCTATTCAGACGCCAGACTTGTCCCTGTATTTACATACAAAGCGTCAGAGCGCTAACCAACTTCTCTTTAACAAGTTCCGAACAATGCGGTGTAGTGCAAGCGCTTCGCTTTCCCTCTTCGGGGATCAGAAGGGGCATCGTTCCTCAGCTTTCTCATGTACTCTCGATTCCCCTTGAGATTACGGAGTTACTACAATTTTTTGAATGTTTTCATCAGACAACGTTTCCACAGCCGTTGTAATGAATCTCTAAATAACAGGAAGGCCGAAGGCATATTCGAAGCATTGGAGATTTTATTCTATGAAAATGGAGGAGGAACTCGGTGGCTTTCACAGCGGAAGATACGGCCGAACTCCAGGATGGGTGGGTGGGGGGGGGGGGGGGGGTGAGGAGTGTGGGCAGCGGTCTGTTTCATTTGTAACAGTACCGTGGCGAGCGAGCGTGAATAGCTTTTTTCAAAGGAGGACATCCACGTGGAGCTAGAGAAATACCACTAACCACAGGGGCCATGTGGCTAAGACCGAACCTAGTGTTGTGATTAATTAAATACAAAGGACGTTGGAGGGAAGATGTAGTATAGTACTTACCCCAAGTACGAGGGGTGTTCAATAATTAATCCAACATATTTTTTTCTCGGCCAATGTACGTTGAAAAAATTTGATGCTGGACATCGTGGAATTTTCAGGTTTCAATTCCTTTAGTTCATGAAGTTCGGACAGATGGCAGCGCTATACGTAGCCTTGAAAATGACGTTTGTAACGGGAGTGCAGAGGGTTGTTGCAGAGTATCTTCTGGCGAAAGCCAGAGCATGGCAGATATTCATAGGAGCTTGCAGAGTGCATACGGAGACCTGGAAGTTAACAAAAGCATGGTGAGTCGTTGGGCGAGGCGTCTGTCAACATCGAAATAAAGTCGTGCAAACCCGTCCGATCTCCCGCACACGGTTGGGAACTCTGCAGTGTTGGAATGTGCGAGGTGATCGACGCATCGCAATCGAACAGCTCGCTGAACAACTGGAAACATCTATTTGTAGTGCTGTCACACTTGTACACCACTTGGGATACGCAAATGTATGTGCCCGCGAGGTTCCTCGCCACCCAATAGAAGATCATAAAGAGCAACGAAGGACCATTTGTGCGCAGTTTATTGAGCATTATGAAGCTGATCGTGACAGTTTTTTGTCGAACGTCGTCACAGGGGACAAAATTCAGGTTCACCGCTTCGAGCCGGAAAAAAAGCGCAATCCAGGGAGTGGTGCCACAGCATGTCTCCTCCGATGTAAAAGTGCAAAGCTATACCCTCAGCTGGTGCAGTCTTCTAGTATTCTGAAGGTGTTATTCTGTCTGACGTCCTTCCTCAAGGTGCGACGATCAACTCTGAAGTGTACCATGCAACACTCAGGAAACTGAATAAACGACTTCATCATGTTCACAGCCACAAATTTGCAAACGAACTCCATTTTCTCCATGACGAAGTAAGACCTTACACAAGTCTGAGCAACCGAGGGGAGCTCACAAAACTTCATTGGACAGCTCTTCCTCATCCACCTTACAGCCCAGAACTCGCACCTTCCGACCTCCATCTGTTTAGCCTAATAAAGGATGCACTCCACGGGGAGCCGTAATTTGTCGATAGAGAGGTTGTTGATGCAGCAAGAGGTTGACTCCGACGTCGACCAGTAGAGTGGTACCAAACTAGAATAAAGGCCTTCCCAGTAAGGTGGCGTAGGGCTGTTCTATTAAACGAAGATTATCTTGAGAAATAGGGTTTTGTAGCCAAAAGAGTGGGGAATAATATGATGTTTCCAGAATGAGATTTTCACTCTGCAGCGGAGTGTGCGCTGATATGAAACTTCCTGGCAGATTAAAACTGTGTGCCCGACCGAGACTCGAACTCGGGACCTTTGCCTTTCGCGGGCAAGTGCTCTACCATCTGAGCTACCGAAGCACGACTCACGCCCGGTACTCACAGCTTTACTTCTGCCAGTATCTCGTCTCCTACCTTCCAAACTTTACAGAAGCTCCCCTGCGAACCTTGCAGAACTTGCACTCCTGAAAGAAAGGATATTGCGGAGACATGGCTTAGCCACAGCCTGGGGGCTGTTTCCAGTATGAGATTTTCACTCTGCAGCGGAGTGTGCGCTGATATGAAACTTCCTGGCAGATTAAAACTGTGTGCCCGACCGAGACTCGAACTCAGGACCTTTGCCTTTCGCGGGCAAGTGCTCTACCATCTGAGCTACCGAAGCACGACTCACGCCCGGTACTCACAGCTTTACTTCTGCCAGTATCTCGTCTTCAATAATATGATGTATTGGAATCCTGAATAAAACCGACGTGCTTTCCGAAAAAAATGTATTACATTACTCATCAAACGCCCCTCGTACTTGTAAGGATACCGTGCCGAGCGGGCACGAACTGCCTCCTTTGAGCAAGGACAATCATGGTGGAACACGAGAAATGCTACTAACCTCAGATGCCTGCATTTGAGCATGAAACTAATACCGAACGTAGAGTAATTAAATGTAAAAACCTTGGAAGGAAGAAGCAGCTTGAACTTTGTTTTTACCGCAAGTACCTCAGTTAAATCTCGGAAACTGTAACAATTAAGATATCAAAGACAGAACTATAGTTTGATGGAGGAAATGTAGCCTCATGATTGGCCAGTTTATACACTTATTATTGGACTACAGGGGAAGACCGTTTCGAAGGACACGAACCATCACTTGATTTTCTCCTCCGAGTGGGAAAATGTTTTGTTGACGCCAACCTACATAGGAAGAAATGATCATCGTAATAAACAGAGAGAAATCAGAGCTAACATGAAAGATATTTAAGTGCTTGTTTTTCTCGCACGGTGTTAGAGAGTGGAACGGTAATGAAATACTTCGAAGGTGAGTCAGTGAACCCTCTGCCACACATTTGAGTGTGAATCCAGGGTAGTCATGTAGATGTAGATGGAGATGTAGATGCTGATCTTGAGGGAGAAGGACGTGCTCTAGATTGAGGACGAGAAACCACCGTTTTTCAAATCAGCAACCTTCTGTCACATCCACCATAATCGTTAAACCACTGGAAACTATGTGAGTGTCACGAATACAGCAAATGAGACAGGCAGAAGGTGAAGTTGACGTATAAAAAATGAGACTGCCAGGAGGTGTAAACCGGCAAAACAGCAATGGATAGACAAGAAATGTGGGGCTGTTGAGGCATTCGAGCCTATGGGGAAGATAGCTGCTGCGTATAGAAGAATGAAAGATCAGCCGTATGAATATTAGGAACTCAAATGGCAAGCTCTTACTAGGGAAAGACGAGAAAACTGAAAGATGGTACGAATAGGTCGAGAGTCTAAATAAGGGAAACAAACTTGAGGAAGTAGTATAGACATAGAAGAGCAAGTGACTGGAAATGAAATGTGTGATATCATTCTATGAGAAAAATATGACAGAGCTCTGAAAGACTTAAAGCGAAACAAGTCCCTTGGAGTAGACGACATTCCATCACAATCATTGAAATCCTTGGGTGAGCCAGATGTGACGAGACTACTCCATGTGGTGTACCCAATGTATTATGTAGGCGAAATATCCTCGGACTTCAAGAACAACTTCATAATTCCTATTTCAAAGCAAATAGTTGCTGACAGATGCGGGTATTAGCGAACCGTAAGTCTCATTAAGTCATGTTTCAAAAATACTGATACAGATTGTATGCAGGAGGATGGAAAAACTGGTAGAAGCCAATCTCGGGGAAAGCCATTTTGAGTTCCGGAGAAATGTAGGAAAACGAGAGGCCATACCGATCCTACAAATTATCTAGAAGATACACTGAAAAAAGCAATTGGAGATTTAGAGAAAACTTACGACAATATTGACTGGAATATACTCTTTGAACGTCGGAAAGTTTCAGGGTTAAAATAGAGGAACGAAAAGTTATCTTCAGCTTGCACGGAAACCAGATTGCAGCTATAACAGTCGAAGGGTATATGAGGGAAACTGTGCTTGAGAAGGCAGTGAAATAGGGTTGTAGCCTTCCTCTTAAATCATTGAATATGTGCATTGAGAAAGCAGTAAAGGAAACCGAGGGAAAGCTAAAAAAGCTAAAAAAGGTGATTAAAGTTCTGGGAGAGAAAATTTAAACTTTGAGAACGACACTGTAATTCTATCAGAGATGGCAGAGGACTTGGATGACGATGATGATGATGATGATGATGATGATGAGTTGTTTAGGGCTCTAAACGGCGAGGTCATCAGCGCCCTCGCTTAAAATGAATGCAGACGAGACTAGTGAAAACACAGAAGTAGGATGGTCTTGGCAGATCATTTTTACGGAATGGACAGTGTTTTGAAAAGAGGTTATAAGATAGCCGTCAACAAAAGTAAAACAATAGTAATGGAATGCAGTCGAATTAAATCAGACAAGGCTGAAGGAATTAGATGAGGAAATGAGGCGCGGAAAATAGATCAGTTTTGCTGTCTGGGCAGAAAAATAACTGACGATGGCCGATGTTGAGAAGATATAAAACGCAGAAAGGCAGTAGCAAGAAAAAGCGTTACTGAAAAAGAAGAACAAGTTAACATGTAGTATAAACTTACGTGTTAGGTAATCTTTTTTGAAGATATTTGAGCCGGCCGCGGTGGCCAAGCGGTTCTAGGCGCTTCTACATCTACATCTATACTCCGCGAGCCACCTTACGGTGTGTGGCGGAGGGTACTTATTGTACCACTATCTGATCCCCCCTTCCCTGTTCCATTCACGAATTGTGCGTGGGAAGAACGACTGCTTGTAAGTCTCCGTATTTGCTCTAATTTCTCGGATCTTTTCGTTGTGATCATTACGCGAGATATATGTGGGCGGTAGTAATATGTTGCCCATCTCTTCCCGGAATGTGCTCTCTCGTAATTTCGATAATAAACCTCTCCGTATTGCGTAACGCCTTTCTTGAAGTGTCCGCCACTGGAGCTTGTTCAGCATCTCCGTAACGCTCTCGCGCTGACTAAATGTCCCCATGACGAATCGCGCTGCTTTTCGCTGGATCATGTCTATCTCTTCTATTAATCCAACCTGGTAAGGGTCCCATACTGATGAGCAATACTCAAGAATCGGACGAACAAGCGTTTTGTAAGCTACTTCTTTCGTCGATGAGTCACATTTTCTTAGAATTCTTCCTATGAATCTCAACCTGGCGCCTGCTTTTCCCACTATTTGTTTTATGTGATCATTCCACTTCAGATCGCTCCGGATAGTAACTCCTAAGTATTTTACGGTCGTTACCGCTTCCAATGACCTACCACCTATGGCATAATCGTACTGGAATGGATTTCTGCCCCTATGTATGCGCATTATATTACATTTATCTACGTTTAGGGAAAGCTGCCAGCTGTCGCACCATGCATTAATCCTCTGCAGGTCCTCCTGGAGTACGTACGAGCCTTCTGATGTTGCTACTTTCTTGTAGACAACCGTGTCATCTGCAAATAGCCTCACGGAGCTACCGATGTTGTCAACTAAGTCATTTATGTATATTGTAAACAATAAAGGTCCTATCACGCTTCCCTGCGGTACTCCCGAAATTACCTCTACATCTGCAGATTTTGAACCGTTAAGAATGACATGTTGTGTTCTTTCTTCTAGGAAATCCTGCATCCAATCACAAACCTGGTCCGATATTCCGTAAGCTCGTATTTTTTCACTAAACGTAAGTGCGGAACCGTATCAAATGCCTTCCTGAAGTCCAGGAATACGGCATCAATCTGCTCGCCAGTGTCTACGGCACTGTGAATTTCTTGGGCAAATAGGGCGAGCTGAGTTTCACATGATCTCTGTTTGCGGAATCCATGTTGGTTATGATGAAGGAGATTTGTATTATCTAAGAACGTCATAATACGAGAACACAAAACATGTTCCATTATTCTACAACAGATTGACGTAAGCGAAATAGGCGTATAATTATTCGCATCTGATTTATGACCCTTCTTGAAAATGGGAACGACCTGCGCTTTCTTCCAGTCGCTAGGTACTTTACGTTCTTCCAGCGATCTACGATAAATTGCTGATAGAAAGGGGGCAAGTTCTTTAGCATAATCACTGTAGAATCTTAAGGGTATCTCGTCTGGTCCGGATGCTTTTCCGCTACTAAGTGATAGCAGTTGTTTTTCAATTCCGATATCGTTTATTTCAATATTTTCCATTTTGGCGTCCGTGCGACGGCTGAAGTCAGGGACCGTGTTACGATTTTCCGCACTGAAACAGTTTCGGAACACTGAATTCAGTATTTCTGCCTTTCTTCGGTCGTCCTCTGTTTCGGTGCCATCGTGGTCAACGAGTGACTGAATAGGGGATTTAGATCCGCTTACCGATTTTACATATGACCAAAACTTTTTAGGGTTCTTGTTTAGATTGTTTGCCAATGTTTTATGTTCGAATTCGTTGAATGCTTCTCTCATTGCTCTCTTTACGCTCTTTTTCGCTTCGTTCAGCTTTTCCTTATCAGCTATGATTCGACTACTCTTAAACCTATGATGAAGCTTTCTTTGTTTCCGTAGTACCTTTCGTACATGATTGTTATACCACGGTGGATCTTTCCCCTCGCTTTGGACCTTAGTCGGTACGAACTTATCTAAGGCGTACTGGACGATGTTTCTGAATTTTTTCCATTTTTGTTCCACATCCTCTTCCTCAGAAATGAA
This sequence comes from Schistocerca americana, assembly GCF_021461395.2. Taxonomy (NCBI): domain Eukaryota; kingdom Metazoa; phylum Arthropoda; class Insecta; order Orthoptera; family Acrididae; genus Schistocerca; species Schistocerca americana. The sequence goes on from NC_060123.1 coordinate 190,018,957, forward strand.
CGTTTGATGGTGGTCACTCAGATATTCTGCGATTTGTGCCCTATCACTCTTGTTAAGCAAATATATTTTCCTTCCTTTCTTGGCATTTCTTATTACACTTGTAGTCATTGATGCAACCACTGACTTATGATCACTGATACCCTCTTCTACATTCACGGAGTCGAAAAGTTCCGGTCTATTTGTTGCTATGAGGTCTAAAGCGTTAGCTTCACGAGTTGGTTCTCTAACTATCTGCTCGAAGTAATTCTCGGACAAGGCAGTCAGGATAATGTCACAAGAGTCTCTGTCCCTGGCTCCAGTTCTGATTGTGTGACTATCCCATTCTATACCTGGTAGATTGAAGTCTCCCCCTATTACAATAGTATGATCACGAAACTTCTTCACGACGTTCTGCAGGTTCTCTCTGAGGCGCTCAACTACTACGGTTGCTGATGCAGGTGGTCTATAGAAGCATCCGACTATCATATCTGACCCACCTTTGATACTTAACTTAACCCAGATTATTTCACATTCGCATTCGCTAATAACTTCACTGGATATTATTGAATTCTTTACTGCTATAAATACTCCTCCACCATTGGCGTTTATCCTATCCTTGCGGTATATATTCCATTCTGTGTCTAGGATATCGTAACTGTTCACTTCCGGTTTTAACCAACTTTCCGTTCCTAATACTATATGCGCACTATTTCCTTCAATAAGAGATACTAATTCAGGAACCTTGCCCTGGATACTCCTGCAGTTTACCAATATTACGTTAACTTTTCCTGTTTTTGGTCTCTGAGGACGGACGTTCTTTATCAACGATGATAATGTCCTCTCTGGTAAGCCGTCAGGTATTTTATCGTTTCGCCCAAGGGGGGGTCCCTCTAACCTAAAAAACCCCCGTGTGCACGCCACACGTACTCTGCTACCCTAGTAGCTGCTTCCGGTGTGTAGTGCACGCCTGACCTGTCTAGGGGGGCCCTACAGTTCTCCACCCAATAACGGAGGTCGATGAATTTGCAACCATTATAGTCGCAGAGTCGTCTGAGCCTCTGGTTTAGACCCTCCACACGGCTCCAAACCAGAGGACCGCGATCGACTCTGGGCACTATGCTGCAGATATTAAGCTCAGCTTGCACTCCGCTTGCGATGCTGGTTGTCTTCACCAAATCAGCCAGCCGCCGGAAGGAACCAAGGATGGCCTCAGAACCCAAGCGGCAGGCGTCATTCGTTCCGACATGTGCTACTATCTGCAGCCGGTCACACCCAGTGCGTTCAATAGCTGCCGGAAGGGCCTCCTCCACATTACGGACGAGACCCCCCGGCAAGCACACCGAGTGCACACTGGCATTCTTCCCCGACCTACCCGCTATTTTCCTGAGGGGCTCCATAACCCGCCTAACGTTGGAGCTCCCTATAACTAATAGGCCCGCCCTCTGTGACTGTCGGGACCTTGCCGGAGAATCGGCCACTGGCCCAACAGGCGAGGCATCCTGTGGTGGCTCGGAAACGATGTCATCACCACTAGGAAGCACCCCGTACCTGTTGGAAAGGGGTAAGGCAGCTGCCACGCGGCCAGATCCCACCTTTGCTTTTCGGCCAGGCACGCGCGAGCCCACCACTGTCCGCCATTCACCCTGGAGTGATGGCTGACCGGTAAGATGCTCACTGCCGGAAGACGCAGCGACATCAGGGGTTCCATGTGATTCCAAGGCCACCGAAGTAGGCATAGGTATCACCACAGTTGCCCCAACGCCACTACGAGCCGACGCCTGCGCCTCGAGCTCGATGAGCCTAACAGACAAAGCCTCCACCTGCCCCCGAAGAGTGGCCAATTCTCCTTGCGTCCGCTCACAACAACCACAGTCCCTACACATGACTATGTTTACCCTACTCTATACGGTGACAAATTCCCAAGATAATCTTCTGATGAGCTACTCTGATAATCAAGAAACACTCACTGAAATACGAGTCCGGAACCGCGCGACTGCTACGTCGCAGGTTCGAATCCTGCCTCGGGCATGGATGTATGTGATGTCCTTAGGTTAGTTAGGTTTAAGTAGTTCTAAGTTCTAGGGGACTGATGACCTCAGATGTTAAGTCCCATAGTGCTCAGAGCCATTTTTTTTTCTTTTTTTTTTTTTTTTTTGAAGATATTTGAGTGGAGAGTAGCCTTGTAACAAGTGAAACGTGGGAGACAAGCAATTAAGAGAAGAAGGGAATAGAAGATTTTGAAATGTTGCAGTAACACAATGTTGGAAATTATATGGATAGATCGAATAATTAATGAGGAGAAGGTGAACAGAACGGAGGAACAAGAAAGATGTGGCACAACACGACTGAAAAAAGCTGTCAGTTAATAGGACAGGTTCAGAAATATCAAGTAATCGTCAGTTTGGTAATGGAAAGAAGCATGGGGAGGGGGTTAAAAACTGTAGAGGTTGAACAAGGCTCGAAAACTGTAAACAGGTCCAGTAGGATGGAATGATCCTCTGTGGTTTTAAAGGGAACATTCCACCATATAAAATTCAGAAACGATGATGAAAGTGTATAGCGATCGTGCACCCTTTTCTCCAAAATAGACTATAGAGGCTCAGTGACCGCGAGAACAGGTGGCCAGGGAAGAGGTGTCAGTTCATCCTCATAAAAGAAAAACAGTCCTGGACAATGTGAGGCGTGTGGACGGGGGACCTGTCACCTTGGAACACAGCATCACCATTGGAGAACAGGCGTTATAGCATGGGATGGACGGGATGAGCCAAAATGGTGACATAATCCATGGCAGGAACGCGACCTAGCAGTAATCATCGACGCCATGGAATACCATGATCTGTCTGCCCAAATCATCACTGAACCGAAGTCACAGGACGTAAACTCGGGGAGAAGTTGGAAACAGTTTGAAACATGTCTTATCCGACCACATGACATTGTTCCATGGCTCCATAGTCCGAGTTTTATGGCTTCGTCACCACGTTCTCCTATTACGAGTATTTGTTCATTGACGAGTGGTTTGAGAATTCCAGCTCGACCTGCAATTCGTTGCTTATGGAGCTTCCATGTGTTGTTTTGGTGCTGACAGGGTTCACGAGAGCTAAATTCAGTTCTGCACTGACTTTGCAGCTGTTGTGCTGTTAATTTTCGTCACAGTCCTCTTTAATGACCTTTTGTCACGGTCACTCAACACACAATTTCGACCGCGTTGTGACTTAGCGGATGATGTTTCTCTCCTTCACCAGTATGTGGTTTAATGGCTCGATATGGTGTCATTCGAATTCACTTAGCTCCTAAATAATGCAGAAGCAACAATACAGTGCAACCTGCTAGCATCTGTATTTACCTTCAAGGATGCTTTTCTCACAATGTTCCCGTACTTATGTCCAACCCCTATACATATGTCCAAGGGGCTCGCACGGGATAAACTAGCTACAAGACTTTGGTCCGAGACAGCTACTGTCGTCAGTAGAGAGCCGGATGGGATGCGGTGGTGAGGACCTACACTACTGGCCATTAAAATTGCTACACCACGAAAATGACGTGCTACAGTCGTGAAATTTAACCGACAGAGAGAGAGGATGTTGTGATATGCAAATGATTAGCTTTGCAGAGCATTCACACAAGGCTGGCGCCAGTGGCGGCACCTACAACGTGCTGACATGTGGGAAGTTTCCAACCGATTTCTCATACACAAACAGCAGTTGAGCGATGTTGCCTGGTGAAACGTTGTTGTGATGCCTCGTGTGAGGAGGAGAAATGCGTACCATCACGTTTCCGACTTTGATAAAGGTCTTACTGTAGCCAATCGCCATTGCGGTTTATCGTATCGCGACATTGCTGCTCGCGTTGGTAGACTCCAATGACTATTAGCAGAATATGGAATCGGTGGGTTCAGGAGGTTAATACAGAACGTCGTGCTGGATTCTAGCGGCCTCGTATCACTAGCAGTTGAGATGACAGGCATCTTATTCGCATGGCTGTAACAGATCGTGCAGCCACGTCTAGATCCCTAAGTTAACAAAAATTTTCGAATGTGTGTAAAATCTTACGGGACTTAACTGCTAAGGTCATCAGTCCCTAAGCTTACACACTATTTATCCTAAATTATCCTAATGAGAAACACACACATCCATGCCAGAGGGAGGACTCGAACCTCCGCCTGAGTCAACAGATGGGGACGTTTGCAAGACAACAACCATCTGCACGAACAGTTCGACGTCGTTTGCAGCAGCATGAACTATCATCTCGGAGACCATGGCTGCGGTTACCCCTGACGCTGCATCACAGACAGGAGCGCCTGCGAAGGTGTACTCAGCGACGAACCTGGGTGCACGAATTGCAAAACGTCATTTTTTTTAGATGAATCCAGGTTTACAGAATCATGATGGTCGCACCTGTGTTTGGCGACATCGCGGTGAACTCACATTGGAAGCGTGTATTCGTTATCGCCATACTGGCGTATCACCCGGCGTGATGGTATGGGGTGCCATTGGTTACACGTCTCGGTCACCTCTTGTCGCATTGACGGCACTTTGAACAGTGGACGTTGCATTTCAGATGTGTTACGACCCGTGGCTCTACCCTTCATTCGATCCCTGCGAAACCCTACATTTCAGCAGGATAACGCGCGACCGCATGTTGCAGGTCCTGTACGGGCCTTCTGGTTAGAGAAAATGTTCGACTGCTGCCCTGGCCAGCACATTCTCCAGATCTCTCACCAACTGAAAACGTCTGGTCAATGGTGGCCGAGCAACTGGCTCGTCACAATACGCCAGTCACTACTCTTGATGAAGTGTGGTATCGTGTTGAAGCTGCATGGGCAGCTGTACCTGTACACGCCATCCAAGCTCTGTTTGACTCAATGCCCAGGTGTATCAAGGCCGTTACTACGGCCAGAGGTGGTTGTTCTGGGTACTGATTTCTCAGGATCTATGCACCCAAATTGCGTGAAAACGTATTCACATGTCCGTTCTAGTATAATATATTTGTCCAATGAATATCCGTTTATCATCTGCATTTCTTCTTGGTGTAGCAATTTTAATGGCCAGTAGTGTAATTACACCCGGGAGCGGCAAGAAAATTTCACTGACAATAACAAAAAGTGACTCTGAGCACTATGCGACTTAGTTTTTGAGCTCATCAGTCGCCTAGAACTTAGAACTAATTAAACCTAACTAACCTAAGGACATCACACACATCCATGCCCGAGGCAGGATTGGAACCTGCGACCGTAGCGGTCGCTCGGCTCCAGACTGTAGCCCCTAGAACCGCACGGCCACTCCGGCCGGCCTGGCAATAACATATTTACTAGGCAATAACACAGGATTGTCTTCCAAAGCGCAGTGCCACAATTGAACCATTGGAGCAGTGCCTAGCCAGCGGCGGAAGCCTGGCGTCCACTTGACTCTCAGTACCGCCAGCACAGAAAAACATCTGATGGAACTCGCTACGTCACGGTGCAGCTGTCGACCCGTGGTCCCTTGCGGCCTCCAGTTGCACTTATCGATCTTCAAAGTGTTCTCGCTGACGATGAAAATTTCCACTCTGGAGTCTCGCTCCAGGTTCACCTGAAATACTCGCTGGTTCTCAGGTGGCGGCTCTCAGCCCCTCTTTAGGAGACGGGAACCAGCATCATCGATGTCTGCCACAGGAACTGGATGAGCAGCAGCAGTGCCCCCCTTCTCGAAGGCAGGTGACGAAAGCGTTCAGGTCAAGCAGGTGAAGCCCCAGCAGGCCTGCAGGGTGATGACAGTCTCCGCGTCCCTTCAGTGTTGCCTCGGAAGTAGGCAGTGCAGCCGGCAGCAGCAGTGTCTTCCTGCTGGACTCATGGTTCCACAGCCTCCCCTCTCACTGGATAGCTCCAACTGACACAAGGGCTGAGACTATACACTGGGCAATCGGCAATCAGCGCTCCACAGTCAGGCATTTGTTGAGATCCGTGAGGTACATATGTTGGCAGTTCCTGTGCGCTCTGTGGCAGTGGGAATTGCTGTAACATCTTGTGTCTTGGTTTTCCTTTGCTGCCAGCTCCCATAGAGACTTCATACCTTCGCAGCTTCACCTTCCAGAGGGTCTTTTCTGTTGGTTCGACGCTTAAAGATTCTTAGTTACGTTGTATGTAGCCTATCTTACGAAACTCTGCTTTGTCACTGGTATGACGGTATTTCTCGGCTTCCACGATGTCTTTATGCTTCGTTTGCAGACTTGGACGCTCGGTCATTCCCCTATGCTATGATAGCTTCCGTGTTTGTAGTAACGCACTCAACTTTCCTCTCCTAGCTGGCTACTTGTCACTGGCACAAGCGATTCGGCTTCCAGGAGTTGTCTCGGTAGAAATTGAACGAATTTTTAGTCTCTCCCAGGGATACTATCCTGGGGTGTAGCATAGTGCACAGACTTTCATCAAAGCAATCTTTGGATTTAAGACCTCAACAACGTTAATAAACTATTATTAATACTAAATCCTTAATGATGCTGCTGTGTCCTGGCATTTTGTGAGACAGATAGTCGTTCACACCTGCACTTTCGCTGTTCATGAGGCACACTGCACAGCAGACAGCATTCAAAGAAGTCGCAGTTTTGGCGCTAACATGTAAACCAAAATAGCTACTTATGGCAAGCGAGTTTCGGTGTAGGAACAACGCCCCAGGGTCGCTACAGTAGAACCACTTGCCACGTTTCTTGGATTGCTCCTGTAAACGGGGCCTTCGTGGTATCATCGATCGATACCACCCCACTGGCGTGCCACAGCTGGTAATGGCAGTGCAAGTTTCTGTCAGATCCAGAAAGCAGCTGTGAGGGATCTGGAGGACTCAATGGAGCATGCCGGCTGAGCCACGCCGCACCGTGAGTGCCCTCTGCGGCCACGATATAGGTTGGTCAGCAGCAGCCAGATGGCCCGTATGCAGTGAGGTGCGGCCCAGTCCCAATGGAGTCGCCACCGAGATGCAGCCCTATCGCTCTTGCGTTAGTTAAGAGAGCGTCTCCCCACGACACGTTGCTGTCACATTAGCTGGACTTTATCGCAGCATCTTCATTTGTAAAGAGTCTCTGTTCGCTTGGAGAAAGCTACCAGCTAAGTAACGCTTCTGTTTACAGTATTTGCATGTTCACTGTCCAGCTTTCCTACAACGACAGCTGCTGCCCCTCCCCTCCCAGCCCCAGCCCCCTCTGCAGTTCACCTCTCCTTACCGTTGTGTACGAAATAGTACGCAACAGCCTTAACTTCTCCTTCTTTCTCCGCGCTTTGGAACGGAGCCACTTCTCCTTCCTGGACAACGCATTTCGCAGCGAAAGTCATTTACCGACTGCCACATTCAACTACCGAAAACCCCTTAACTCATCAAAGTGAAAACCGTCCGTGCGGCGAATGAAGACCCAAAAGCAATTCGCATTAATGTGCTTTGGCGTCAAATGCGTCTCCTGCTACTGGCCCCTTTCCGCCCCCCACCCCCCTCTCCCTCCCCCTCCGCCGACTCCTCTCACTCGGACGAGAGCAGCGGTCTTCATTTCGGCCGTCCGCCTGTCCGCCGAAATGACATTTTTCAAAGAAAATTGATTACCCAGCAACAGACACGGCCCGACCGAGTTAGCGGGCAGTCGTTTGGCTGAACGACCGGTGTGCGGCGCTGGCGACCCCCCCCCCCTCCCCCAACATCCGGGACTGCATGACCGATGGCCGATTTTAGTGCCGAGCTCGGAAATTGCAATTTCGGGCGGACATTCGGCGGCAGCATTACCATTCCGGCGCGCCTGCTGACCCAGTCGGCGTGGCGGCGCGCCCGAGCGCCAGCCCCGGTCCGCGGCCGTTAATGTGTCGCGCGATTAGTATTCTATCTTGTTAGCGCGATGGCGAGCCGCCATCGGCTACGGCGCGCATAATGACTAGCTGTCAATTGTCCGAAACAAGTTTTAGCTGCAAAACGGCAGCAAACGCGCGCTCCGACGCCGCCGGACCTCCATCTGTGCCGCTTGTAAATTTTCATCCGGTAATGGTCTCTAAACGTACCGCCCCGCCACGCTCCCCACACACATGCTTCGAAAAAAAAAAATGAAAACGAGACGGGACTCTCGTTACTGCAATGACTTATGCTCCCCTGCGATATTCCACTCCTCATTTTTACTACAGAAAAAAAACCTGGAAACTACCTAAATATCTTTTAATACGTCTCACACTAACCAATTTTTTTTGTGTATATGAGGATGTGTATCCGGTGCGAAACAACTTAATTTGTTTTCAGCGCGGCTGCGAATTGGTTTTTCGTAATAGCTAGAAATTGGCTGCTGCAGCCGGCCCCGCTAGCGCTACGACGCCGTTCCGGCCCCCATAAACAGGAGCGCGGGATGACCGCGCTCATGTCGAAAATTACAGCAATTACTGTGCAGCTTACGGGGTGTAATCCCCTGTTTATGGGACCCGCACACGCTGCGGCCTCTCTGCGCCGGCCGCAATCGTCTGTGCGCGCGCCCGACCTCACACAACTGTGTTTAACGAGCGCGCCGCCCGTCCAGCGCACACACACACACACACACACACACACACACACACACACACACATGCACACGCAATTGGTGTCCAGCTTATGTCGGATCGTTGGTAGAAGCTGAGTGACTAGCTCAGCTAGAGGGGCAGTTTCATTTTGGTTGGCTCTCTGTCAAATTATGCTGTTATCATGAAATTTAAAATTTTACCGGCGAATTCTACATCTACATCCATACTCCGCAAGCCACCTGACGGTATGTGGCGGAGGGTACCTTGAGTACCTCTATCGGTTCTCCCTTCTACTCCAGTCTTGAATTGTTTGTGGAGAGGATTGTCGGTATGCCTCTGTGTGGGCTCTAATCTCTCTGATTTTATCCTCATGGTCTCTTCGCGAGATATACAATAGGGACCAATATACTGCTTGACTCCTCGGTGAAGGTATGTTCTCGAAACTTCAACAAAAGCCCGTACCGAGCTACTGAGCGTCTCTCCTCCAGAGTCTTCCACCGGAGTTTATCTATCATCTCCATAACGCTTTCGCGATTACTAAATGATCCTGTAACGAAACGCGCTGCTCTCCGTTGGATCTTCTCTATCTCTTCTATCAACCCTATCTCGTACGGATCCCACACTGCTGAGCAGTATTCAAGCAGTGGGCGAACAAGCGTACTGTAACCTACTTCCTTTGTTTTCGGATTGTATTTCCTTAGGATTCTCCCAATGAATCTCAGTCTGGCATCTGCTTTACCGACGATTAATTTTATATGGTCATTACATTTGAAATCACTCCTAATGCCTACGCCCAGATAATTTATGGAATTAACTGCTTCCAGTTGCTGACCTGCTATATTGTAACTAAATGATAAAGGATCTTTCTGTGCATTACACTTGTCTACATTGAGATTCAATTGTCATTCCCTGCACCATGCGTCAAATCTTTGCGGATCTTCCTGCATTTCAGTACAATTTTCCATTGTTACAACCTCTCGATATATTACAGCATCATCCGCTAAAAGCCTCAGTGAACTTCCGATGTTATCCACAAGGTCATTTGTACATATTGTGAATAGCAACGGTCCTACGACACTCCCCTGCGGCACACCTGAAATCACTCCTAATGCGTACTCCCAGATAATTTATGGAATTAACTGCTTCCAGTTGCTGACCTGCTATATTGTAGCTAAATGATAAGGGATCTTTCTTTCTGTGTATTCGCAGCACATTACACTTGTCTACATTGAGATTCAATTGCCATTCCATGCACCATGCGTCAATTCGCTGCAGATCCTCCTGCATTTCAGTACAATTTTCCATTGTTACAACCTCTCGATATACCACAGCATCATCCGCAAAAAGCCTCAGTGAACTTTCGATGTCATCCACAAGATCATTTATGTATATTGTGAATAGCAACGGTCCTATGACACTCCCCTGCGGCACATCTGAAATCAGTCTTACTTCGGAAGACTTCTCTCCATTGAGAATGACATGCTGCGTTCTGTTATCTAGAAACTCTTCAATCCAATCACACAATTGGTCTGATAGTCCACATGCTCTTACTTTGTTCATTAAACGACTGTGGGGAACTGTATCGAACGCCTTGCGGAAGTCAAGAAACACGGCATCTACCTGTGAACCCGTGTCTACGGCCCTCTGAGTCTCGTGGGCGAATAGCGCGAGCTGGGTTTCACACGCCCGTCTTTTTCGAAACCCATGCTGATTCCTACAGAGTGGATTTATAGTCTCCAGAAAAGTCATTATACTTGAACACAATACATGTTCCAATATTCTACAACTGATCAACGTTAGAGATATAGGTCTATAGTTCTGCACATCTGTTCGACGTCCCTTCTTGAAAACGGGGATGACCTGTGCCCTTTTCCAATCCTTTGGAACGCTACGCTCTTCTAGGGACCTACGGTACACCGCTGCAAGAAGGGGGGCAAGTTCCTTCGCGTACTCTGTGTAAAATCGAACTGTTATCCCATCAGGTCCAGCGGCCTTTCCTCTTTTGAGCGATTTTAATTGTTTCTCTATCCCTCTGTCGTCTATTTCGATATCTACCATTTTGTCATCGAACGCCTTGCGGAAGTCAAGAAACACGGCATCCACGAGGGAACCCGTGTCTATGGCCCTCTGAGTCGTAAATGTTCTAAGAGATTTCGGGACTGCAGGCGGTCGTCGTAAACTTCATTCCACGGTATTTCAATTGGACACCTGCCAGTCATCTTCAGCCGGCCGGTGTGGCCGTGCGGTTCTATGCGCTTCAGTCTGGAACCGCGTGACCGCTACGGTCGCAGGTTCGAATCCTGCCTCGGGCATGGATGTGTGCGATGTCCTTAGGTTAGTTGGGTTTAAGTAGTTCTAAGTTATAGGGGACTGATGACCACAGATGTTAAGTCCCATAGTGCTCAGAGCCATTTGAACCATTTTTGAACCAGTCATCTTCAAGTGAGCCATCAAAGACTGACGAAGACATTTTCTTCCTTTTTATGATTTCATTCCGCTGCCCCATATGGGCTCCTCAGACGTCGACGAAGACGTTCTCCGCTCCGGCTTATACAGGGTGAGTCGCTAACTATTGCCATCAAGAATAACTCCGAATGTATGATAGGAGCTGAAAAGTTTGTGGGACAAAGGTTGCATGGGACAATGGGGGCCATAATATGACCTAGGTGGCATCGCTTCACAGATATGAAGATCAACTTTTTTTTTTAATGGGATGCTATAGTTTGGTACTTATTTTCTGATAGCGGCTATCGAGACGAATCCAATGACGTGTAACAGTAAGGACTTTGAAGGTCAACGAAGGGCACAAAGGCGGCATGAGCGTCGATATACAGAAGATGTTCAAAGTGATTACCATTGTTATCAATGCAGTGCTGCAATCTTCTTATCATGGACTGAGTTGTATTCCTTATCACATCAGCACTTACCGAAGAACAAGCTCTTATAATTCTCTCTTGCATATCTTCAGGTGTACTTGGAACGTCTTTATAAATAATGTCTTTCACGAATCCCCACAAGAAGGAATCCAGAGGCGTCAAGTCTGGCGAACGAGCCGGCCACGACACATCTCCCCCGCGGCCAATCCAACGATTTGGGAATTGTGTCTGCAACACATTTCTAGCCATGTGCGAAAAACCTGCCGGACATCCATCGTGTTGATACCACATTCTGTTCCTTGTTCCTAAAGGTATTTCTTCTAATAACAGAACTAATGAATCTTGCAGGAATGTGGTGTACTTCCTACCATTAAGGGTTCATTCGATGAAATAGGGACCTATAATTCTGTCCTCAGGAATCCCACACCATACATTCACCGACCACGGCTTTTGGTGTGCAACTTGCCACAGCCGACATGGATTTTCAGTTGCCCAATAATGCATATTATGCAAGTTAACATTTCCACGGTTCGTGAATGTAGCTTCGTCAATGAATAAAATCAAATTATAAGGATGATGTTTATGGCGATACAGAATACGAACAACACTACTCTGGCTCATGCCAGATTTCCTTGCGATTTGATGTGAACTGACACAAGGATCTCGAACCACAGTGGCAAGAGTATCAATTTCCATTTCCTCGTTACTAATTTTCGTTTCCCGGATATGTTTCCGATGCGTTAAAGATCCAGTTGTTCTCAATTTATCATACACATATTTAAATGTACGATGTGTAGAGTGAATACGTTCAGGATATCTTTCAGCGTATAAGTCTCCAGCTCTCACTGAATTTCGTTGGCATTCTACATAATGGGAAGCATATCGACTTGTTTTTCAAAGGAATACATCATTCGCATTCGCTTGATTCGACGACACTAGTCTTACCGTTCCTTTTAATGTTGTATTGCGAAACTGTCGAATGGTGTTTACATGCCAATGGCACGTTAAATGGATACGCTGTATTCGGTGAATATTTACGGTTTGCACGATTTACGAGAGAAAATTGTCAGAGCATGTGCTGCGATACGTGCCGAAGTAATAAGTACTACTCAGTCCATGATAAGAATATTGCAGCACTTCATTGATACCAATGGTCATCACTTCGAACACCTTCTGTAAATGGACGTTCATGCCACCTTTGTGCCCTTCGTTGACCTTCAAAGTCCTTACTGTTACACGTCATTGGATTCGTCTCGATAGCCGCTATCAGAAAATAAGTACCAAACTGTAGTACCCCGTTTAAAAAAGACAAGTTGACCATATCTCTGAAGCGACCCCACCTTGCAACAGAAAACCAACGTCATATTATGGCCCCTGTTGTCCGATGCAACTTTTGTCCCACAAACATTCCAGCTCCTATCATACTTTCAGAGTTACTCTTGGCGGTAATAGTTTCACCCTGTATAGCTCTCTGAGAGTATTGTCGCGCATTCGTCAGAGTGACAGTGACACAAGGACCACACCTCCCAGCCGCAGCGCCCTCGCTGGTGGAACTGTAAGGACCAGCTGTCTTCTAGTCAGTTTTTACATCATCATAACTCCAGTCATAAGAGCATTCTATTTACTATGGAATTAGAGAATGATTGTTGCCTCCCGATCCTGGATGTTTTGGTTAGATCGGAGAGTGACGGCTGCCTGGGACATTCTGTTTATCGTAAGCCCACTCACACTAATTTGTACTTGCACGCTTCAAGTTGCCATCACCCATCCCAAACCATGAGTGGGCTTAAAACCCTTGTACACAGGGCTCATACGGTGTCAGATGCGGATAGTTTACCTAAAGAGCTTGAACATTTAAGGACAGTGTTCAGAGACAGTGGATACTCGACCCAGCAAATTAACAGGTCATTCCCGGCTAAAACCAAGAACCGGGAAGTGAATAAACAAGAGAATGCTCCAGCAAAGTCCTTAGCGTCTCTTCCCTTCGTTGGAAATATTTCCTTCAAAATAGCAAGAATCGTCAGTAATTTCCAGGTGAAAGTGATTTTCCGACCTCCATCCAAGATTTCGGACCTGCTGGGATCAGTGAAGGATCATTTGTTATTGCGGAAGGCGGGAATTTACAAAATACCATGTCAGGGTGGTATGGTCTGTATAGGACAAACACGCACAGTGAAAGAACGTTGCACAGAACATAAACGTTGCACTCGCCTTCTGCAACCTACCAAGTCCAATTGCGGGGCACTGTATCTCCAATGGACATTCAATGGAGAATGACAAAACATTAATTTTGGCCAAAGCGACATCTTTTCGGCCTCCATTATAAAAGAATCTGTTGAAATACGCATCGCGGAGAATCTAACTAACAGCGACAGTGGCTGCCAACTGGGTAATGCTTGGAATCCCGTCATCTCAGAGATGTGCTGCAGACGAAGACGCCAGAATACTCCGTTGACTGCGGCGAGCGGCAGCCCCGAAGACAGCTGATCTTCGCAGTTCCAACAGTGAGGGCTCTGCCGCCGGGCGGTGTGCTCCTTCTGCCACCCTGAATAGTCACGGTCACCGTGACTATACTATCAGCGAGCTGTATAATGCGGAGCAGTGATTTCTTCGTCAGTCTTCGATGGCTCGCCTGAAGATGACTGGCAGGGGTCGAAATATCGCGGAATGAAGTTTACGACGATCGGCTGGTATGCTATTATTAATTAGGGAGTTTCTTGTTGCCTGACCTAGTTCTGTCCCGACAGCTTCTGACGGTACCTAGTCTATGTACTTCGCAGGTATAGACTCGCGCTTTTATTCCGAAACGGACTTAATTCTAGGAAGCTGGTTACGGCACAGCTTGCCCCTCAAAGATGCAACAAAAACCTTTGAAAATTTGTGATACTGCTGACAAAACTTTTGTGAAATACGAGGGGCTTTGAATAAGTAATACGAGGGTAATCCCAAAAGTAAGGTCTCCTATTTCTTCATAAATACAGAACTCTGTTTGTGTGGCAGTTGGTCACACTGTTATGAAGAGCGCTTCACGCGCTTTGTTAAACATACGCACGCCGCGCTGAGGCGCTCAGTCTTGGCTTGGCAGCCGTCGATAATGGAGCTCCCGTTGGATGTTGCCGGCAAGTGCGAATTGCGCGCAGTTATTGGGTTTTTGAAACCAAAGGGCACTGCGCCGATTGAAATACATCGCCAATTGACGGAAGTGTATGGTGAGTCGTACATGCATGTCAAAAATGTTCGTAAGTGGTGTAGAGAGTTTGCAGCAGGTTGGACCGAAATTCACGACGAACAAAGGAGCGGGAGATCGTCAATTTCTGAGGAGACAGTGTTGAATGTTGAGCAAAGCATGCATGAGGATCGGCGGATCACCCTGGATGATCTCTGCACGTTGGTTGCTGAGGTTTTCCGAAGCACCGCTCACACAATTTTAACGGAAACATTGGACTGCCGGAAGGTGTGCGCAAGATGGGTGCCACGCATACTGACTGAGGACCACATGCGGCAACAAGCTGTTGCTTCCCGCGCATTTCTTCACCGCCTTGCAGCCGAACAGGACCACATTCTGGACTCAGTTGTAACGGGTGACGAAACCTGGGCATACCACTTTACACCTGAGACCAAGCAACAATCACGCCAGTGGCCGCATCCTTCTTCGCCACAGCCACGGAAATTCAAACAAACACAGTCTGCCGATAAAGTCATGACAAGTGTTTTCTGGGCTCGATTTTATGCCCACTGGGACCATAATTAACGCAGACAAGTACTGTGAGACTCTGAAAAAACTCAAACGGGCAATTCAGAACCGGAGAAGAGAAATGTTGAGCAAGGGCGTACACATTCTCCGTGGCAACGCTCGCCCACAAATCGCTCGGCAAACCGTTGCTTTCCTGCAACAGTTTCAGTGGAACATAATCACCCACCCACCCTATAGTCCTGACTTGGCGCCTAGTGACTATCACCTGTTCCCTACGTTAAAAGAACATTTGGCAGGAAAGCGATTCAACTCCGACGACGAGGTGAAAAAAGAGGTTCATAACTTTCTGAAGAGCATGGCGCCGAGTTGGTATGACATGGGCATACAAAAACTGCCACAAAAATGCATCGACAGAAATGGTGATTATGTCGAAAAATAGCTAAATGTTCAAGCTGTAAACTGATGTAAACCATTGTAGAAATAAACAGGTGTACGTACTTATAAAAAATTAGGAGACCTTAATTTTGGGATTACCATCGTACAACACTTATTTTTCTGAAAGAAGATTGGTTTTATTCAGGATTCCAATATACCGTATTAGTCCCCACCCTTTTGCCTACAAAACCGTATCTTTTAATAAAATCTCCGTTCAATGCAACGGCCTTACACCACCTTACTGGGAGGGCCTGTATGCCAGCATGGTACCACTAACTCTACTGGAGGCGATGTCTTGCTGCATCAATAGCCTCCTCATCGTCCACATACTGCTTCCCGCGAAGTGCATCCTTCATTGGGCCAAACTGGTGGAAGTCGGAAGGTGCGAGATCCGGAACTGTCCAATGTTTTGTGAGCTCCTCACGCGTACGCAGACTCGTGTGAGGCCTTGCGTTGTCACGGAGAGGGAGAAGTTCGTTCGCATTTTTGTCGGCGAACACGTTGAAGTCTTTTCTTCAGTTTCGTGAGGGTAGCACAATACATTTCACAGTTGATCGTTGCACTTTGAGGGAGGATATCAAACAAAAACGCCCTTAGAGTCCCAGAATACCGGCTGAAGGTGCGACACTGAACTTGTTCTTCTGAGGGGAGGTGAGTGGCCCCACTCCATGGATAGCAGTTTTGTTTCCGGTTTTGAGCGATGCACCCAAGCCTGTGACGACTTTCGACAAAAAGTTGCCACGATTAGAGTCGTAACATGCAAGCATTTCCGCACACATGGTCTTTCGTTACTCATTATGGTATTCTGTTAGGCGGCCAGGAATCCACCGGGTACACAGCCGTGAGTACCCCAACTAGTGGGAGTGTGTGTCAGCACTAAAAATAGAGACGTCCAGTTGTGCTGCAAGGTGCTTGATTGTGATCCGTCGATCACCTCGAATGACAGTGTCCGAACTTTCAAAGATTGCAGGAGTTTCCAGAATGAGATTTTTCACTCTGTAGCGGAGTGTGCGCTGTTTTGAAACTTTCCTGGCAGATTAAAACTGTGTGCCGGACCGAGACTCGAGCTCGGGACCTTTGCCTTTCGCGAGCAAGTGCTCTACCATCTGAGCTATCCAAGCACAACTCACGGCCCGTTCTCACAGCTTCACTTCTGCCAGTACCTCGTCTCCTACTTTTCAAACTTCACAGAAGCTCTTCTGCGAACCTAGCAAAACTAGCACGCCTGGAAGAAAGGGTATTGCGTAGACATGGCTTTGCCACGGCCTCGGGGATGTTTCCAGATTGAGATTTTCACTCTGCAGCGGAGTGTACGTCGTTATGAAACTTTCCTGGCAGATGATAGAGCGCTTGCCCGTGAATGGCAAAGGTTCCGAGTTCGAGTCTCGGTACGGCACACAGTTTTAATTTGTCAGCAAAGTTTCATAACAGCACACACTCCGCTGCAGAGTGAAAAATCTCATTCTGGAAACATCCCCCAGGCTGTGGCTAAGCCATGTCTCCGCAATATCCTTTCTTCCAAGACTGCTAGTTCTGCTAGGTTTGCAGAAGAGCTTCTGTGAAGTTTGAAAAGTAGGAGACGAGGTACTGGCAGAAGTGAAGCTGTGAGGACGGGCCGTGAGACGTGCTTGGGTAGCTCAGATGGTAGAGCACTTGCCCGCGAAAGGCAAACGTCCCGAGTTCGAGTCTCGGTCCGGCGCACAGTTTTAATCTGTCAGGAAAGTTACATTACAGGAGTCACGGCCGTGTGTGGCGGGCAGGGACGCAGGAGATCGGACAGGTTTGCGCGATGTTGCGACGACGACAGACGCCCACTCAACGATTCACCGTGCTTTTGTTCACTGGCAGGTCTCCGCAGACATTCTGAAAACTCACATGAATATCTGCGATGCTCTAGTTTTCCGCCAAAAGAAACTTAATGATAGTTCTGTCCTTGGACTGTACCTCCTTTACAGATTCTATTTTGAAGGCTACGAATGGTGCCGCCACGTATCGGAAGTTCATGAAACTATACTTGAGTGGCTCGAAAACTTCTTAATAATAGAACCCATTGTGTTGTCCTCGACGGCGAGTGTTCTTCAGACAAGGTTATCGTCAGGAGTGCCCCAGGGAAGTGTGATAGGACCGCTGCTGTTCTCTATATACGTAAATGATTTGGCCGACAAGGTTGGCAACAATCTGCAGTTATTTGGTGATCATCCCGTGGTGTACGGTAAGGTGTCGAAGTTGAGTGACTGTAGGAAGATAGAAGACAACTTAGACAAAGTTTTCAGTTGGTGTGACGAATAGCAGCTAGCCCTGAATTTGGAAAAGTGTAAGTTGATGCGGATGAGTAGGAAGATCAGACTTGTAATGTTCAGATACGGTGTTACTAGTGTCCTGCTTGACACAGTTAGGTCGTTTAAATATCTGGGCGTACCGTCGCAAAGTGATATGAGGTGGAAGGAGCAAGTGAAAACTGTGCTAGGGAAGTCGAATGGTTGACTTCGGTTTATTGGGAGAATTTTAGGAAAGAGTGGTTCGCCTGTAAAGAAGACGCATCAAGGACGTTGGTTCGACGTATTCTTGAGTATCGCTCGAATGTTTCTGATCCGTACGAGGTCGGATAGAAGGAAGACATCAAAGCAAATTCAGAGACGGGTTGCTATATTCGATACCAGCAGTTTCAAACAACACGTAAGTGTTAGGTAGATGGTTTGGGAACTCAAATGGGTATCCCGGGAAATAAGGTGACATTCTTTTAGAGAAACAGTATTAAGAAAACCATAGGGAACCGGCATTTGAAGCTGACTGCAGAACGATTCTTCTGCTCCCAACATACGAGGGCTGTCCAGAAAGTAAGTTCTAATTGATCGCGAAATGGAAACCACATTGAAAATCAGAAATGTTTTATTTGTAACAGTTAGCTACCCCTTCCAGCTACTTCTCTACGTAGTCGCAGTTCTGACTTAGACATTTGTCATAGCGTTATACCAACTTTCCAATACCCTCATCATAGAAGGCAGCCGCCAGTGCTTTCCGCCAATTCTATACGCTGGCCTACAGCTCGTTGTCTGTGCCAAAATGTGGTCTTCATAGCCAGCGGTTCATGTGAGCAGATACGAAACTCAAAGGGAGACAATTACGGGCTGTATTGTGTGTAATCAAACATTTCCAATTGAAAACGATGCAGGAGCATCTACACTGCCCGTGCAGAATGCGGCTGAGAATTGTCTAGAAGAAGAAACAGCTCGACAGTTATGTAATGTTAGCTGCATAGCTTCAGGCGTAATTTCTCACCGGGCCCTCGTACTAGGCGGGAGACACTATTTTCTAGACATCTTTACGCGCTCACTGTGAGCTCAGAAATGAGAAGAACGAAGTGATGCTATCAAGGGTTATACTAGAGACACTGCCCAACACAACTGTACAAAGATCTATCTGATTTTCACAGTCGTTTCCACTTCGCAACCGATCGGAAGTTACTTTCTGGACACCCTCGTATATCGCGCGTAAGGACAAAGAAGATATAAGATACGAGAAATTAGGGCTCGATCTATTTGCGAGTGGAACAGAAGGGGATAATGACTAGTAGTGGTACAGGGCACACACCCCCAGGCACCATACGGTGGCTTGCGGAGTATCTATGTAGATGTAGATTTAGATAGCTGCATTTTATTTTTCTCGAATGTTCTTACCTAACGGTTGATAGGGACACCATGTTACTATAATCCCTGCCACCGTTTCGAGGATCTAAGCGTGTTTTTAAGCTCAGCAAGGACAGAAACTGCTTTAAGTGTTTAGAGTCCGGCAAAGTCGTTGAAGAATGGTAAATCTCATTGAAGAGCCAATTAAAATTCAGATGCTGGTGCTACTTAAGGAAACGCTCGGGAGCTGGTTATTGTTGGAAGCTCTACTGTATTTCATTTTTCACTGCAGCTTAATTCCTGGAAGCAAATATGATATTACACTACTGGTCATTAAAATTGGTACACCACGAAGATGACGTGCTACAGACGCGAAACTTAACCGACAGAAAGAAAATACTATGATATGCAAATGATTAGCTTCTCAGAGCATTCACACAATGTTGGCGCCGGTGGCGACACCTACAACGTGCTGATATGAGAAACGTTTTCAACCCATTTCTCATACACAAGCAGCAGTTGAGCAGTCTTGCCTAGTGAAACGTTGTTGCGATGCCTCGTGTAAGGAAGAGAAATGCGTACCATCACGTTTCCGACTTTGATAAAGGTTTATCGTATCGCGACATTGCTGCTCGCGTTGGTCGAGATCCAATGACTATTAGCAGAATATGGAATCGGTGGGTTCAGGAGGGAAATACGGAACGCCGTGCTGGATCCCGACGGCCTCGTATCACTAGCAGTCGAGATGACAGGCATCTTATCCGCATGGCTGTAACGGATCGTGCAGCCACGTCTCGATCCCTGAGTCAGCAGATCGGGACTTTTGCAAGACAACAACCATCTGCACGAACAGTTCGACGACGTTTGCAGCAGCATGGACTATCAACTCGGAGACCATGGCTGCCGTTACCCTTGACGCTGCATCACAGACAGTAGGGCCTGCGATGGTGTACTCAACGACGAACCTGGGTGCACGAATGGCGAATTGTCATTTTTTCGGATGAATCCAGGTTCTGTTTACAGCATTATGATGGTCGCATCCGTGTTTGGCGACATCGCGGTGAACGCACACTGGAAGCGTGTATTCGTCATCGCCATACTGGCGTCTCTCCAGCGTGATGGTATGGGGTGCCATTGGTTACACGTTTCGGTCACCTCTTGTTCGCATTGACGGCACTTTGAACAGTGGACGTTACACTTCAGATGTGTTACGACCCGTGGCTCTACCCTTCATTCGATCCCTGCGAAACCCTACATTCCAGCAGGATAATGCACGACCGCATGTTGCAGGTCCTGTACGGGCCTTTCTGGATAAAGAAAATGTTCGACTGCTGCCCTGGCCAGCACATTCTCCAGATCTCTCACCAATTGAAAACATCTGGTCAATGGTGGCCGAGCAACTGGCTCGTCACAATACGCCAGTCACTACTCTTGATGAACTGTGGTATCGTGTTGAAGCTGCACGGACAGCTGTACCTGTACACGCCATCCAAGCTCTGTTTGACTCAATGCCCAAGTGTATCAAGGCCGTTATTACGGCCAGAAATGGTTGTTCTGGGTACTGATTTCTCAGGATCTATGCACCCAAATTGAATGAAAATGTAATCACATGTCAATTCTAGTATAATATATGTGTGTAATGAATACCCGTTTATCATCTGCATTTCTTCTTGGTGTAGCAATTTTAATGGCAGTAGTGTACTTTTTGGACATTTTTGAGGCAAATAATGGAGTGTTTCTTCGGGTATTCTTGTTTATTAAGGAGTGTGTGTTACTTTCATTGTGAATCGAAGGCCTTAGAAAACGAAACGTTTTGAAAAATGAAGACAGATAGGTGTTTTAGTACGCCCAGCAAGAGCGAAACGCCGCTCGGGGTAGCCCGCGTGGTCTACGGCGCCTTGACACAGTTAGCGCAGCTTCCCCCCCCCCCCCCCCCCACCCCCCGCCCTCTCCCCTCAGAGGTTCGGATCCTCCCTCGGGCATGGGTGCATGTGTTGTCCTTAGCGTAAGTTAGTTTAAGTTAGCGTAAGTTAGTTTAAGTTAGATTAAGTGGTGTGTATGCCTAGACACCGATGACCTCAGCAGTTTGGTCCCACAGGAACTTAACACAAATAAGATTGAAACTAAAGTGATCGTGTAAACATTGATGCAATGCTTTTTATTAATTCAGTTCCGTAGCTTCTTTCACGTGCCTGCCAACTGACGTTAACGTGGTTGGTCAAGCAAGTCTGAAGAAATAGAAATCACTTGTACACTGACTTGAGCACCAAAGAGAAAGAGATTAGAATAAACAACGTCATTCAGAATACGTTCCAATGATGCACCAAATGACAATATATCGTAGCGTCATCACTATCTGAACGAAGTCTGAAGGGGTTTCCGCCGTACGAAAAGCGCGGTTACGGGGTGTTCAGACGGTATCAGCAAGTGTAAACAGCGTGGAGCTGCAGCAAGTGCTTACAACGGCTAATGGTTGCGGAGCAGTGCTAAGAAGTCTGTTCGGAAAACAAATCTTGAATTGCAGCTGCCAAGGTTTAAGGAAAACGTTCACACACTTGTCCATACCGGTTTCAGTTGGTACATGCTGTAAAGGCAAATGTCTATGATGTACGTCACAACTTTGCAAGTGTAGCGTTATAGTGGGAAGATGATTTTCGTGTGGTGTTCAGTGATGAGGCAACTTTTCATCTAAATAAGAACGCAATTACCTACACTGGTACCCGCCCGACTAGCAGCGCGTACTAACGTGCTGCTTCCCGAGCGGGAAGGCGTGCCGGTCCCCAGCACGTATCCGCCAGGCGGATTAGGGTCGAGGCCCGGTGTGCTGGCCAGCCGGTGGATGGTTTTTAAGGCGGTTTTCCATCCGCCTCGGCGAATGCGGGCTGGTTCCCTTTATTCCGTCTCAGTTACAGTATGTCAGCGCTTGCTTCGCAAACACTTCCTCCACGTACACGCACACCATAATCACTCTACCACGCAAACGTTTGGGGCTACACTCACGTAGTCGTGCAGTATGAGACGTTCCTGGGGAGGAGGGCACTGGGGGCCGAACCGCACAATAACTCTGGGGTCGCTGTGGGGCGACGGTGGGGTGGGTGGACTGCTGTGGCCTGTTATGGGGCTATGAACTACTGGGGGCTACAGCGGGACCAAGCCTCTGCGTCGTTTCTAGGCCCCAGTTCAATACACAATACACACACACCTACAATGGTCGCATCTGGCGGTCAGAACATCCTCATGAATGTGTTCCGACGTGAAGAGTACGGCTGATTTTTTTTTATTTTTCATTTTTTTTTTCGCTGAAGCTGCCGTTACAGGGGTTGTTTATCCGTATATATTAAAAAAAGGGCTCCTTCCACAACTAGAAGATGAAACTGAAAACTTCATTTGGCAACAAGATGGAGCCTCTCCCCATTGGCATCTCTTTGTATGAAAGCAGTTGAACGTCGAAGTTCCTGACCATTGAATTGGTGATAATGGTCAATAGGTCAGGCTTCTTTTCAGTTGGTCTCCACGTTCGTCTGAGCTCACGCGATGCAATTTTTTCCTTTGGGACTATTGATAAGCTCGTGTCTGCGTTCTGCCACTGTCTAATGGTTTGCCAGAGCTGTGTCACAGAATTGTTAAGGATACTGTTTCTATTACTCCGGACTTGTTAATCAAAGCGTGGAAGGAATTGGATTTTAGGTTGAATGTGTGCTGTATCTGAAGATGCACACATTTAACATTTATAAGAAGAAACTAGATTGGTTTGCCATGAATTTGATGTATGATTTGTTGTAAATAGTTTAAATTAAACTAATGAAATGCCGTTGAAATTGGGACATTCTTCTATGGACACTACGTGTTACATTTTTAGCCTAACATGACACAAATGGTTACCACGTGGGCATCTGTCTACCCAACACGGAAATAAACGGGTGCACGCTTCCACGCAGCCAGTGTATCAATATGATATTGCAATGTCTTTGTTAGTAAGAAGTATGAAGACACGCATGTACAGTCACGCTCAAAACTATCCGAACGACCTGAATTGCATTTCGCCTGATTCGCATGCAACCCGCATAATGCAGCTGTCTAGTAAGTCCTCTAATTGCTCCTCAGTATATTCGTTTGACTACTGAAAATGGTTCCAACAAGTCACCACTAGGAAACATTCCTCTGCATCGCAATAACTCAAGATGTGAAGTAATACAACGATACTACAAATATCAGGGAACACCTTATCACACAGGACTGTACTTAAGGCTTCTAAGCTCACATTTATTACAATAAATGATATACATGGAATGTTACCACTCTCATTATTGCGTCAGATTGGCAATGCACCTCGTAAGTTCGTCATATCCATGATTTCCTCTTCAAAATAACATACCGTACTTATTATTTAACACAAAATTAGATTAAAAATTTAAGTTATTCACGAGCAGCTAGTTCAGAATATGTATGAACTTCAAATACCACGACGAACCGTCTCGTTCTGCATATGGATTCAAACCCAGGTCATGCAGACTAAGCAAAGATTTCGCGAGTGACGGAAACTAACAGCCTTCCTGACTAGGAATACAGAGAGTGATATACCTCGATTTTAGACAGTATCAGTAAGCAAATATCAACTTTAATTTACATGACCTAAACATTTTTAACGGACGCGAATTCCTACCCAGCATCTATTGTCCCTGTTAACGGACTACGAGAGATGCTAAACATTGCTTCTTCACAAGTAACTTACTTGAAATGCCGTGAGGTAAAGCTTTGTGTTGTACAGGGATTCGAACCCAGAACCTAATCGGATTGTTATCGAAGCACAATCAACTGTGACATATTGGGTTTTCTCGGCAGTAGCTAAATGTTTTAATTGAAATGAAGAGAGAAAACATTAATTTCTTCCTTCCCGACACTCCAACCCGGCACCTATCGCTGTTATATTCTAGAGAAAACGAACGTTAAATATGGGTTTGTTACACCAGCAGCTACATGTGAGCATGTTTAAACTAGAAATAATATGACAAAGAGTTTAGTGCTGACTGGGAATCGAACTCCACTCATATCGTTGGTCACTACACACAAAGAGACGTCAGCTACCGAATTTTTCTCCTCCAGCAGTTCGGAATAACATCCTTTAACTTACAGTGATCTCGCAAATAGTTCTGTGTCTCACTGGGAGTCAAAAACGTCAGATATCGTTATTGCTGACAACGAATGAAAAGACATTAAAAATCAGAATTATTGTCCACCAGCAGATAGTTGTTCTCATGCTAGAGCTTGATAATGCATAATGAAAACTTCAGTGCTGGGCCAGGATTCGAACCCATTCACGTAGAATATGTGGAGATGTTGAGGAATCTGCAGTTTTGAGCAAACCACAAATTGTAGTCAGGCTGTATTGTCACGAAGGGATCAAGTTCCGCGTTATGGGCGGTCAGTTGCATTCCCAGTTCAGAACCAATTCTATCGAAATACAGAAGCTCAAATAAAAGATGGCATAAGTGTCCTGTGACCCTAAATAGCGTATGTTTCGTAACTAGAAATAAATAACTAGTATCAGAAAGGTTACTAGTGATAGAGTTTCTACATGTCGCCACTCCTGACTTTATTGTGGTTCAACCTAACGTCTACTTGGTAGAGAAGGAATATCATGTTTAATGTGAATTTCAGACCACAATGCCATTATACCTTCTTCACTTGGCGTAGCCAGAAGAGAATAGAATCTGTCTCTCCCTATCAAAAACCATCAGCAGAAACCCACACCATAAGTATATGAAAATATCATCAATCCAACAGCCCGCCAAATTATCTTCTCTGTGACTCATTTTTCTATCGCAACGCCGTTGTACCACACTGGCTGAGAATTCTGACACACAGGCTCCCTGTAGCGGTTTGCAGAATGTTCAGTACATGCCATGAATTTCCTTCCTCGGCTACCCAGTGCGTACATTCGACTCTATTTTTGTAATCACCGATATAAAATCACGTAACTGCCACCTACACAGAACTGCCAACAGTGTAGGATGCAGAAATTTAAGTAGGAAGTGTATCTTTCCACTTGAGCTACTCTACTGAGCAATCTGTTTGTAGAGAACTTCGTGCAGTGCAAAAGAAAACCTGTAACTGTCTGTCTCTCAGAAGTCTAGATCCAGCCATATGCATTATCTCACAGCACTGTGGAATGCGGAAGTTCTGGAGGAATTGTTGTTGACTCCTGGAGCTGCTGCAGCTACGTGTCAGCTAGTAGTGTAACAGTAAGTGTTGCGAGTTCGAGTAAATTAACTGCCATATTTTTTTAAAACGCAATTCTTCTGTCTGCTGAAGTTATCAATCTAATGGACCTTTGAACACAATTCCCTTCACTTCTCAACCCAAAATAGCCGCATGTGGAAAAACGGCTAACTTCTGCGACAGTTTGTTCTTTTCGGGTTTAACAGATGGCGAGGCAGCAAATGCATCTCAAAACTATTGTATTATGTATGGGGAGAGTGCATCGTGACAAAATACGTCAGAAAAGTTGTTTCTACATTAGCTGTCCTGTGGTAGTGGCATTATATTCTTCTTCAAACCTTGTTTGACAGCTTTAATTCAGAACAAGTTTTCTACATGCATGTAATCAATAAGCTGCATGTGCCTTGTCAGACTGTTATAGATAACATCAGAGAATTAGCATATATCGTTGATGATTAATTTCTCTCTCATGTTTAGCATTTTTTCTAACAACACTAAGAGACAGTTTACGAAAATTGTGCACTGTATTATAAGAAATAAAGTAAAACTACCCACGATAACCTTGCAAAGAAAGTCTGTTTTAATAAAACTGAGTGTTTGCACACAAGCGTGTCTCTATTGGCACGAATTAGTAAAATACTATACACTTAGAGTTCGATTGGGTCTGTGTTTAATTGATATTGCCCGCATCTCGTGGTCGTGCGGTAGCGTTCTCGCTTCCCACGCCCGGGTTCCCGGGTTCGATTCCCGGCGGGGTCAGGGATTTTCTCTGCCTCGTGATGGCTGGGTGTTGTGTGCTGTCCTTAGGTTAGTTAGGTTTAATTAGTTCTAAGTTCTAGGCGACTGATGACCTCAGCAGTTGAGTCGCATAGTGCTCAGAGCCATTTGAACCAAGCCATTTAATTGATATTCTGTGTCATAGTCAAGAGGTATGCGAATGTGGCATTTCATAAATAAGGTTATGTATTCCTGGAAACCCTAAATTTGCTTGTCAGCATAGGAAAAAGGCGTTACCTGTTGTGCGGCGTTGTAAGATTTAACCGTTGCACTATGACCAAAAAGTATTTTCTTGCGGTTTCCTCATCGATGTTTGACCTGACTGCTTTTAGCTCTTTCACACAAGGGATGAAAAACGTTACAGTCAGCGAGA
The DNA here is from genome assembly GCF_021461395.2 of Schistocerca americana. NCBI lineage: Eukaryota > Metazoa > Arthropoda > Insecta > Orthoptera > Acrididae > Schistocerca > Schistocerca americana. Next base: position 190,045,427 of record NC_060123.1, read on the forward strand.
CTGGAACCGCGAACCGTAACAGATGCTTTTTCACATGTCAGCACATTATGACAGAGCTAGCGAAGACTTACGTTTCTTGGCTTCCTCTTATGAGGCCAATAGTGGATAGAACTCGTAAACCGCTACTTAAAGGACGAGATTAGTTGCAATTTCCACGTGCAACAACTTTCCTTGGTTGAAAACCGTAAATTTACAATCTTTTGTTACACCTCAATCATTAATAACTCTGATTATTCAGTGCAAATCACATGAAAAATCAAATGAACTTTGAGACTTAATTCCGTGCACACTCGTCGATCATCGAGTTGCCGAACATACGTTGTCTTGTAGCCAAATCTCATTTATAGTACCAGTAGGAAGAAGAGGAACCAATGTGATCCTATAGCGGGCTGGGAAGTGACCATAGTTGAAATCTCAAAGTCGCGGTTACTACGGTCTGGAATACGTAATGCGTCTGATTCGCATTTCTCTAACTAGGTTTAGGGACTGGAGCGTAGTTACTAATAATACTCAGAACTGACTGCAAACTAGGCATCATAAATCAGTAATTGTCATAGTTGTTTTTATATTTATTTTGCAGGTGTACCCAAAACTAAGAAACCAATTCACGGACGTTTTCGTGCCTCACAGATAGTCGATCACAACAAACAAAAAAAATTAAAAAAATAATGTGTGTGTGTGTGTGTGTGTGTGTGTGTGTGTGTGTGTGTGTGTGTGAGAGAGAGAGAGAGAGAGAGAGAGAGAGAGAGAGAGAGAGAGAGAGAGAAATAAAAAAAGAATGAGAGAGAGGATAAAAAGCTGTTGTACAGTAATTGAATACTGGTACGTAAAGAAATCTTTCATTAAAATGACACATTCCACATCATTACGAAATGTCGTATTCATAATCTATGGAACAAGTATTATCTAATCTAGTCTAATCTAACCATATCATATTGTTGAGTAGCCATGAAGAGTCATGAATTACCAAAATTTCTCCAATACCAGTAAAGAAATTGTAATCTCTCTTTATATTCGATGAATTATTGTGGTACAATTCTACCCTTGAATGACGTTTACTAATTTTCTATTTTCATACTCGCAGAATCCATGCGCAAAGTAGTTTCATACAATAGCTATGCCATGAGCGCCTAGTTATTCTCTGTAATACTCTCTCTGGTTGTTGTTAATAAAAAATAGCTTCCGAGATTGTCTTCGTGCCGATTAGCCTGAGCATTGTTTGAAGAATTGTAATCTGAATATTGAGATTTATGACAAAAGGTAACTGATTCGAAATTGCACGATTAAAAGGGAAATATATATACTCCTGGAACTGGAAAAAAGAACACATTGACACCGGTGTGTCAGACCCACCATACTTGCTCCGGACACTGCGAGAGGGCTGTACAAGCAATGATCACACGCACGGCACAGTGGACACACCAGGAACCGCGGTGGTGGCCGTCGAATGGCACTAGCTGTGCAGCATTTGTGCACCGCAGCCGTCAGTGTCAGCCAGTTTGCCGTGGCATACGGAGCTCCATCGCAGTCTTTAACACTGGTAGCATGCCGCGACAGCGTGGACGTGAACCGTATGTACAGTTGACGGACTTTGAGCGAGGGCGTATAGTGGGCATGCGGGAGGCCGGGTGGACGTACCGCCGAATTGCTCAACACGTGGGGCGTGAGGTCTCCACAGTACATCGATGTTGTCGCCAGTGGTCGGCGGAAGGTGCACGTGCCTGTCGACCTGGGACCGGACCGCAGCGACGCACGGATGCACGCCAAGTTCGTAGGATCCTACGCAGTGCCGTAGGGGACCGCACCGCCACTTCGCAGCAAATTAGGGACACTGTTGCTCCTGGGGTATCGGCGAGGACCATTCACAACCGTCTCCATGAAGCTGGGCTACGGTCCCGCACACCGTTAGGCCGTCTTCCGCTCACGCCCAACATCGTGCAGCCCGCCTCCAGTGGTGTCGCGACAGGCGTGAATGGAGGGACGAATGGAGACGTGTCGTCTTCAGCGATGAGAGTCGCATCTGCCTTGGTGCCAATGATGGTCGTATGCGTGTTTGGCGCCGTGCAGGTGAGCGCCACAATCAGGACTGCATACGACCGTGGCACACAGGGCCAACACCCGGCATCATGGTGTGGGGAGCGATCTCCTACACTGGCCGTACACCACTGGTGATCGTCGAGGGGACGCTGAATAGTGCACGGTACATCCAAACCGTCATCGAACCCATCGTTCTACCATTCCTAGACCGGCAAGGGAACTTGCTGTTCCAACAGGACAATGCACGTCCGCATGTATCCCGTGCCACCCAACGTGCTCTAGAAGGTGTAAGTCAACTACCCTGGCCAGCAAGATCTCCGGATCTGTCCCCCATTGACCATGTTTGGGACTGGATGAAGCGTCGTCTGCACGTCCAGCACGAACGCTGGTCCAACTGAGGAGCCAGGTGGAAATGGCATGGCAAGCCGTTCCACGGGACTACATCCAGCATCTCTACGATCGTCTCCATGGGAGAATAGCAGCCTGCATTGCTGCGAAAGGTGGATATACACTGTACTAGTGCCGACATTGTGCATGCTCTGTTGCCTGTGTCTATGTGCCTGTGGTTCTGTCAGTGTGATCATGTGATGTATCTGACCCCAGGAATGTGTCAATAAAGTTTCCCCTTCCTGGGACAATGAATTCACGGTGTTCTTATTTCAATTTCCAGGAGTATATATATATATATATATATATATATATATATTGCTCCTTCATACAAAAGATGTGTAACAATTTACATTATTTGACATTTGAGAATTAATGATATTCATCGATATATTGCGTAGTAGTTAATCAGAAGGGAACTTCCGAAAGACTGGATACGAACCTGCATTTAATAATCCAAGAGCTCCATTACTTCTTCGGAAGGTTAAACTTCATCAAAGCCAAATATTCGCTTGATCTGAGGTTTCCAGACTGATTATACAACGCTCCCAAAAACACGAGGCATTTTGTTTGTACAGATTAGCAGACTGCCGCAAAGCACGAGTCTGCAGAGAAGAAGAATCATCGCCTGATTTCATTCTAACAAGTAAAACTTCTGAATCATTTTGAGTGACTGAGTTATAACTGTGTTTCCTATTACGAATGATTGATTGCTCGAACGAATTGAGAACTACATAACTACATAATTACATAGATAGGAAGAAAAATTACAAAATCTAAACTTGAAAATAAAAGACGACAGTTCTTGTAAAAAAGTAGGACTCCTATGAAGACCATTTCGTCCCTGTTAACTAACCACGAAAGATGTCTGACATAACTCCATTCAGAAGTAACAAACTGCGCATGCATTTAAAGATGAGGCGCATGATTTGAAGTTCTGTGACGGAGATACGAAACCAACACGTAATCGGATTTTAAGTAAGTAAAATCAAATGTTAAGTATCGGTTTTTCTTACCAGCTGCTAGGGGTTTGAATCAAAAATAAGGATACAAATTTTTGTGCGTGAGCGACAAACGAACCGCACACCTACCGTCCTTCTTTATCATCTACGAATATAGCTCAAGTATCAATTGCTTACGCACCAACAGTAAGATGTGTGCGTGTCTGAGCAGAAATAACGACACCTATTGCGATTGTTGGCAACACATGAACAGACATTAAAAATGCACGTTAATTTTCACTAGCAGGCCGGTGAGCACGTAATAGGGCTTGAAATCAAATTATGAATATTTTTGTACTGAATCAGGATTCGGATCCACATACTTATCTTTGGAGGAGACCGAGAAAAGATTGCAGTCTTGGGAAAAGGAAGCAAATGATTGAACTACACTCCTGGAAATTGAAATAAGAACACCGTGAATTCATTGTCCCAGGAAGGGGAAACTTTATTGACACATTCCTGGGGTCAGATACATCACATGATCACACTGACAGAACCACAGGCACATAGACACAGGCAACAGAGCATGCACAATGTCGGCACTAGTACAGTGTATATCCACCTTTCGCAGCAATGCAGGCTGCTATTCTCCCATGGAGACGATCGTAGAGATGCTGGATGTAGTCCTGTGGAACGGCTTGCCATGCCATTTCCACCTGGCGCCTCAGTTGGACCAGCGTTCGTGCTGGACGTGCAGACGACGCTTCATCCAGTCCCAAACATGGTCAATGGGGGACAGATCCGGAGATCTTGCTGGCCAGGGTAGTTGACTTACACCTTCTAGAGCACGTTGGGTGGCACGGGATACATGCGGACGTGCATTGTCCTGTTGGAACAGCAAGTTCCCTTGCCGGTCTAGGAATGGTAGAACGATGGGTTCGATGACGGTTTGGATGTACCGTGCACTATTCAGTGTCCCCTCGACGATCACCAGTGGTGTACGGCCAGTGTAGGAGATCGCTCCCCACACCATGATACCGGGTGTTGGCCCTGTGTGCCTCGGTCGTATGCAGTCCTGATTGTGGCGCTCACCTGCACGGCGCCAAACACGCATACGACCATCATTGGCACCAAGGCAGAAGCGACTCTCATCGCTGAAGACGACACGTCTCCATTCGTCCCTCCATTCACGCCTGTCGCGACACCACTGGAGGCGGGCTGCACGATGTTGGGGCGTGAGCGGAAGACGGCCTAACGGTGTGCGGGACCGTAGCCCAGCTTCATGGAGACGGTTGCGAATGGTCCTCGCCGATACCCCAGGAGCAACAGTGTCCCTAATTTGCTGCGAAGTGGCGGTGCGGTCCCCTATGGCACTGCGTAGGATCCTACGGTCTTGGCGTGCATCCGTGCGTCGCTGCGGTCCGGTCCCAGGTCGACGGGCACGTGCACCTTCCGCCGACCACTGGCGACAACATCGATGTACTGTGGAGACCTCACGCCCCACGTGTTGAGCAATTCGGCGGTACGTCCACCCGGCCTCCCGCATGCCCACTATACGCCCTCGCTCAAAGTCCGTCAGCTGCACATACGGTTCACGTCCACGCTGTCGCGGCATGCTACCAGTGTTAAAGACTGCGATGGAGCTCCGTATGCCACGGCAAACTGGCTGACACTGACGGCGGCGGTGCACAAATGCTGCGCAGCTAGCGCCATTCGACGGCCAACACCGCGGTTCCTGGTGTGTCCGCTGTGCCGTGCGTGTGATCATTGCTTGTACAGCCCTCTCGCAGTGTCCGGAGCAAGTATGGTAGGTCTGACACACCGGTGTCAATGTGTTCTTTTTTCCATTTCCAGGAGTGTATACTGTTCCGAGAAATTCAGATCCTCGAAAGAGGAGATACGAATGCTAAACAGAGTCCAGCACCAAATTTTGCAACGTCTTTTGTTCAATCAAGTACAAGTAAAGTAAGAGCCCTGTTCCATTAAATGGCTGTCGGTTCATCAAATAAACTAACATTTTCTAATGTAATTAAGTTTACTGGCGACAGTATTTCTGTTTACCATGATTTCCGCCTATGTCATTTCCCACCGTAAACTGGCTCTGCCCAGTTGGTAATGAAGGAATGTGGTGTTTCAAGCGGATTCTGGATTATAACGTCTTTCTCTTGAGTTTACCAGAGGTAAAGTAAATCTGTTTGTGCCTCTTAAAAGTAAATGCCGGAACCCACGCCTTGCACCTGTGATAGTTCGTTCCACCAGATTATTGTGGCCACATTTCCCAGTCCCAGGAGTGTGCTGTAGCGGATGATGTGCTTAGCTTACAAAATAAGTCATGGTGGAAAGTATGCGAGTCTATTAAATGGTTAAGTAAAAGCAAGCTTCTGACGCGGAGATTATGCTATTCTCATGTCAGCAAGATGTAAAGACTCTTCTAGACATCATAGCCTCGATGGGGAGCCATTTTGAACTTTTCACTAATTCAGCAAATTTCTTAGTTCGAGAAAATCCACTGTTAAGTGTGAAGTTACCGGATAATTCGATTATTACCGTCATTATTACAATCATTTTCTTCATACCGCAGCTGGAACACATGTACTTGAAGATCATTTAATGCCTTTTGGTCATTATAGAAGTAATTGCCCAAGAACAGGTTCTTTCCCTATCTACGGAATCATTTTCATGTTAATATCAAACATCAGCAATTACTCGTAGATTACATTAAAACTAAAGTAATTGATGAAGACTTTGCTTGATAATAGAAACGCGCTGACTTTCTCCATTTACTTGCGCCTACAAATGGATGTCGAATACTGCCAAACCAAAAGCCAAGGGATCTTACTGCCTTCCGATATACGTCTCTGTCAGTTCTTCCTTATGTTTTGCTCGACGTGACCTCTTTCAAGTTGTGTATGACTGAGAATGTTTTAGAAAATCAATTGTTCTCCTTTGCAATAAACAGAAAGATTTTCATTCTAAGTTATCCAGTTTCAAAATTTTCGCAATATTAGTTCAGATTTAATATACGCTACAATACTGTAGGAAAGTATTTCACAATTGCAAAACCCGCATCCGACTCATTGACCTTACACTTAGTCGCTGACCATAAATTCTAGCTCAGAGTGACACCAGTTTAAGAAACCTAATGTGGCGAAGATGTTTGCCAGTGATCTTTATCACAGTATAACTGTATATATAATAACATATTTTTATTTTTATGATTATATTTTATGATTTTGGTTGGGGGTGGCTTTAAATATTGTGGGCTAGCATGAGACTATTAATTAACACATACCACAATAACACTCGTACGGACATCGGCTGCCCCAAAGTACATACGATATAATGTGTTTTAAACACACCGAGCGACTCACTGCCTTCTAATAAATAGTTTGCGTGAGCGCTGCTATTTAGAAAAGAAAATATGCGTATTCTTACTCAAACCGTAATTATTAATATGGGTCTCAGGGGCTACTGGTTATTTATGTACCAAATGTCACAAAGCTTAGCTAAGATATTGCAGACCTTATTGAATGGAATGATTTTCAATATTTCTTGTTCATTATCTGCAAGGAAAACTTGAGAGAATCTAATCTGCCATTAGGCGGCCAAAATGACACATACTGAACTCATTCAGTGCTGTGAATTTTTGTAAATGAAATCAATCACTACTCTCTTTAACTTTGAAATTAATGAAAGATCAAAATTTGGAAGTCTCTCGCATTTACATTTAATAACATGAATCGTCAGCGTATCGTCCGACCGAATGCTGCTAGGGAAGAAGAGTTCCCCGCACTACGAAGTTCTGTAGAAACATGGCTAATGAGAATTAATGGTTGGTACCATGATAGGTGACAACTAACGCAATAATACACACTTTTAATAACAATTTCTATTACATTGTTCAAAAATACAGATAAATTTTACGTTAATTATCAGACAGCACTGCAATGGCGGCCTAACGCCAGACGAAACGAAACAGGAGAGAGAATTTCCAATAAAGCCACAGTTTCTGTTCATGTTCAGTTTCTTTACAGAGATAAAAAATATGTTATTTTTTTATAAATCATCGCTGTTAGTAATTTTTGATGGTATTATTTAACGTTTTTAATCTTTCTTATACATCGCGCACCTGTGCGCAGTCTTGAAATAATTTGTAATTGACACGTGACACAAGCAAAAACCTTTTTTTTTTCCTTTTCTCCCAATGTCTATTTATGTGACGTACCGCACGTCCTTCTCACCGGAAAATACCCAATTCACTCATTGGGCTCCATAAGTACACTGTAACAGTAATTTCTGTGTGTCTGCAATGCTTACGGATTGTAGAATTTAGTGGTGCTCTCTCTTCCACTTCTGTATACAATACGCCTGACCTAAACGGGCCCTTTATCATTACAGGCCCTGGGCAGTGCAACATCATACTGACGACAGTAATGTGATTATACTGACAACCTCACTGTTTTTTTTACATGATTTTCTAATCATTTAAGTAAAACGACGTGGCCTTCCAGTGGAAGACATTTCACCTGTCCGCAGCTCGTGATCGTGCGGTAGCGTTCTCGCTTCCCACGCCCGGGTTCCCGGGTTCGATTCCCGGCGGGGTCAGGGATTTTCTCTGCCTCGTAATGACTGGGTGTTGAGTGATGTCCTTAGGTTAGTTAGGTTTAAGTAGTTCCCAGTTCTAGGGGACTGATGACCATAGATGTTAAGTCCCATAGTGCTCAGAGCCAGCCACATTTCACCCACTTTTCCTTCTGTGAAATTTGTCAGTAAGCTTCCTGCCTTCCAACCAGCGAAATGCGGCAGAGTACGGCCAGTAAACCATTCAAAAACCTCGGTTAAGTGACGTTAGACGATTTCTTTAAACATTGTTTCAGCTGAAGGAATTTAGTTTCTTCTTAAATCGTCTTATGCAGCAACGTTCACAAATATCTCATATAGGAAAAGCCGTTTATCCAGGTGTGAAGGTTGTAAAAAAGAACTTCCCACAGTTTGTCGCAGGTTGATCTTTTCGTCTGATAGCACTGCATAAGTACACTCCTGGAAATGGAAAAAAGAACACATTGACACCGGTGTGTCAGACCCACCATACTTGCTCCAGACACTGCGAGAGGGCTGTACAAGCAGTGATCACACGCACGGCACAGTGGACACACCAGGAACCGCGGTGTTGGCCGTCGAATGGCGCTAGCTGCGCAGCATTTGTGCACCGCCGCCGTCAGTGTCAGCCAGTTTGCCGTGGCATACGGAGCTCCATCGCAGTCTTTAACACTGGTAGCATGCCGCGACAGCGTGGACGTGAACCGTATGTACAGTTGACGGACTTTGAGCGAGGGCGTATAGTGGGCATGCGGGAGGCCGGGTGGACGTACCGCCGAATTGCTCAACACGTGGGGCGTGAGGTCTCCACAGTACATCGATGTTGTCGCCAGTGGTCGTCGGAAGGTGCACGTGCCCGTCGACCTGGGACCGGACCGCAGCGACGCACGGATGCACGACAAGACCGTAGGATCCTACGCAGTGCCGTAGGGGACCGCACCGCCACTTCCCAGCAAATTAGGGACACTGTTGCTCCTGGGGTATCGGCGAGGACCATTCGCAACCGTCTCCATGAAGCTGGGCTACGGTCCCGCACACCGTTAGGCCGTCTTCCGCTCACGCCCCAACATCGTGCAGCCCGCCTCCAGTGGTGTTGCGACAGGCGTGAATGGAGGGACGAATGGAGACGTGTCGTCTTCAGCGACGAGAGTCGCTTCTGCCTTGGTGCCAATGATGGTCGTATGCGTGTTTGGCGCCGTGCAGGTGAGCGCCACAATCAGGACTGCATACGACCGAGGCACACAGGGCCAACACCCGGCATCATGGTGTGGGGAGCGATCTCCTACACTGGCCGTACACCACTGGTGATCGTCGAGGGGACACTGAATAGTGCACGGTACATCCAAACCGTCATCGAACCCATCGTTCTACCATTCCTAGACCGGCAAGGGAACTTGCTGTTCCAACAGGACAATGCACGTCCGCATGTATCCCGTGGCACCCAACGTGCTCTAGAAGGTGTAAGTCAACTACCCTGGCCAGCAAGATCTCCGGATCTGTCCCCCATTGAGCATGTTTGGGACTGGATGAAGCGTCGTCTCACGCGGTCTGCACGTCCAGCACGAACGCTGGTCCAACTGAGGCGCCAGGTGGAAATGGCATGGCAAGCCGTTCCACAGGACTACATCCAGCATCTCTACGATCGTCTCCATGGGAGAATAGCAGCCTGCATTGCTGCGAAAGGTGGATATACACTGTACTAGTGCCGACATTGTGCATGCTCTGTTGCCTGTGTCTATGTGCCTGTGGTTCTGTCAGTGTGATCATGTGATGTATCTGACCCCAGGAATGTGTCAATAAAGTTTCCCCTTCCTGGGACAATGAATTCACGGTGTTCTTATTTCAATTTCCAGGAGTGTATTTTGTCTGAGAGGTATCACAAGTAGTGTTCCTGGAGCTATGGGAATCATTCGTTGAAAACGAGTTTAACACCAATGGTTACAGTACTGCTAAATATTCAAAATGATTATCAACCTAAGTCTGAGTTCATCCACAAAATGAGGCGTATTTATAATATTGAAGCTAGACTGTGTATCCTTGTCTTCCTTGAGTGGGCATTGATACTTGTTCACACACACGTATACATACTACGAATACTTCGAACGCTATAGGTGACATTGCTCTCATGAACTAATTTTTTTAAAATTATTCTGGGTTTTCAGCGTGCAATATGTTTTGTAGATACAGTCTTAGACAAAAAAATTGGCCACCGAGTAGTTCATGTAAGGTGGACAATACAGTCTTGCTCCCCTCAGAATTCTATGTCCGGCAATAATCTCGATGTGGCAACATTGTAGACAGCGGCAATTCCTGTAGGACGTTTTGACTGCAGTCTGAGTACATCACTCTTGACTACGACTGTAGTCTCGAGGTAAACCACGAAACTAGCTAATATGACATGTGGCAACCGAAAGCACACGTCGCCAAAATTTTCATCGCCCCTTTCCTCTCAGTGGTGAAGCTATGAGTGTAATTCAAGCGAATTTACAATATATTTCACTTTCTGTCACATTGGTAATAACAGCTGGATTCAACAATATTTTAGCGGGAGATTTCTTGGCCGACCATCTGCCTCTGAACACTGCATGTGTCTGAGTTTTATTTGATGAGTATTTTATTACACTAGTATGCAGTACATCAATGTGGCACAGAATTAATTTCATTGTTTCTGATCCAGTGCACTACAATTAAAGAGTCACATCCTGTTCTTTTTCCCTTCACAGGAGAGCCTTCAAATAATTTATTTTTGTCATGGATTCATATGTGTTAGTCAAGACACAGAGAGTAAATACAATGTAATGTGTTTCTTTCTTTGAGTCCCTAGGGTAAATGGATGCAAAACATTGTCTCAATACCTTTCAGAACCTGCTTTATAGCTACTCGGGCAAGTTGCTTGTTTTGCGGTCCATACATTAATTAATGGAGAAGTGAATGCTGTTCAAAAGTGATATTTAAAATATTCAGTTGGCCCAGAGAACAAGTAAGTTGCTAGAGCTGCTGTTAGCAAATATCTGCAGAGAGTTCCTAATTGCTACTGTGAAAATTTAGCATAGAAGCCCTATAGGAAGCAAAAGATTCATTTCCTTCATGCTTGTCACCCTGGCATATGAGTCTTAAGTGAAGAACAATATTGAAATTCGTACGGTTAGCCGTCGATTCGAATTTCTTCAGAGACACTTGTATTGTGAAGCAGCTTAGCTGTCAGAAAGCCGAGATCTATGACCATTAACACAACTTACTAAGTCGAGTTGCCAAGAGTACTTGATGTGTAAAGGTTTTCGTCCGATTTCGTTACAGAATTTTTTCTGGAAATTCGCAGCTGCATAAAATAAATCAGAAAAAAACCTCACATGCTGGCCCCTACCACGGTTAGAACTAATGACTCATTGAGCCATTGCGACACGAAACACAGGCGGTACCACGGCGATAGGGACACACTGCTGCCAGCACGCCACTCTCATCATGGTATTGGTCGCTGAGCCTCATAACGCATCGTGAAAGATAATAAAAGTTGTCACTTATGTGAGAATAGCATTTCTTAACTCATAAATTTGAATTTTCTGTCTCAGTGTCTTAGTTTACATGAGGATTATATGAGTCATTCAAATGGAAAAGGAATATCAAGTGAATTTAGCGAGTCAATTCAGTGCCATACATGGAAGAGATTGCACTGTCACCGTGTTGCCAAATGTTTGTGAAGATATTGCCAATTCTCAGCTGTGCTAGGAACAGCTCTGTAGCAGTATTCAAGGAGAATCCTTGGATGATACGGAGATGAGGTGTGGGATTTGGTTAATATGCAGCGTTTTCTCTTACCAGCTGTGTCTAACATTCAGGTGTATAATCTTCCATCACAATTACAATTTCCCACAAAATATATATGAATAAAACACTTACCTTGTTACTTTGTGACAAAAGATTATTTCAGTACAATTGAAAGTCTTTGGACGTCAACTATGTTCACCTGTCACGAAAAGTGAGATAACAAACACTTTGCACCTCGAAATCAATTGCATCTACGTGCAGTCTTGTGATCATACAAGTAGAATTTCATGAATTGCAGGGAATGTAGAAAAATTTACTGCAAATGGAAGCTATAAGGAACACAGTTAACTAATTATTCTGTGCCGCGTAATAATCAATTCATTTGAAAATTCAGAGGGGTGGAAACTAAAAATTATGCCCATTAAGACAGAAACTAAAGAGCAGATACGCGCACTGTGCAGATCTGCGCTTTTTCATCTTCAGATCTATACAAACAATGTGTATTAACCAGCGTATTTATTGCTTTCGTAATGTTTCCCTCTTGTTTAGTCTTCTAATGATGAACTAGATCCACACCCATGAGTCTGATTATTTCTTTGTATCCTTCCATCTACTATCTTTGTGCGTTAATGCTCGGTGTTCAAAAAGCAATATATAATGCCTCCTCCCGCGAGGTACTAGAACGAGGTCGCAAGAAGGCTAACGAATTATAATCAAAATACATTGAGACGCCAATTTGTCTGTCGTCAGGACGTTAAGTCGACTGAAATAGTTGGGTATTATAGCCTGCAGCACCAGCATCCCATCGTTGTCCTCTCTCACTGTGATTTTCATATTACCCTGAACACAAGACGCCGAGATAAGTGTGTATATTCTCCGTGACGAAACATCCCACATTCCATTCATCCTGATTCATTCGTTACGTGCATAGGCATCAGTGATTGATAGGAAAGCTGTTGTGAGGTGACGAATAACAATAACAATGGTAGTAATAACAAATCAGTAATCAAAGATGTTTACTGCTTTAAAGACAATTGTTAACGATCAAAAAAATAATCAAGAAAGGCTAAGTGTTTAATTGGCGCACTGCATAGGTGTTCTTACCACTTTGTTACTGAATTCTGTTCTGGTTGTTTGTAGAGTGAAAAGAAAGAATCCTGTAGCCATAAATATCGATAGTACAACAAGATATTACCTATCAACTATACTTACTTCACATCACGAGATGAACATGGCGCCACCGAGCTGATGTTTGAAGAACATTTCTGTTTTCTCTCTCTTTTTATTTATATTTTTTAGGAATGCAACGAGAAGTGCGAGTAATAAGCAAGTAGTCGTACAATCTATTTACAGTTATTTTCATCGGGATACATAATGCAAAAATACACCTTTTAAGTGTATTATTGCGTAATTCAAATTATTGACAGTCTGTTCGTGAGCTTGCTCGCATTCAGTGGAGTGAAACCTATCACAGAAGCAAGCAAAACAGAAATATTTCTTACACCATACGTAACACACAAACGAAATCTCGTTGTACTGACGTGTTGTCCAATATATATCTCGAAAAACATATCTGATTCATGTTGCTAAATACAGCTCTATCAGATATCAATTTGGATGCGTACCAAGTGTATAAAAATATATCTTGAAATACACAGAAAGGCACATAGAGGTATTCGACAGAAACATAGCCATGACCAAGATTGTAACTGGGGTCGACAGCATCAGCGTCCACCACCTTGACAACTCGAATGGTGACAGTGCTCGGCCGATTGCTTATGTTTACTGATATCAAAGGTACAGCATGAAAACACAAAAATTTTAGTAACTAAGATCATAAACTTTGGAACCCATAGTAAAGTAAATCAGTCATCAGTCAGAAGATTGGTTTGAACACCACAGTGCTTAATAGGCACGGTCTTGTTGGAGGTGGTATGCCGTTGCTTCCTTCGACCTCTGAGTTGACTTTCGTAGCCAGTTAATAGGGGAACCTACAGTTTAATGTGGCTTTCGGACCACAGTGTAACTCGGCATTTTTCACATCAACATGTCCTGTCCGAGGCGAAATTAGTGTAAAATGGCACATAAAAAGCGTGGGACTGACCAGGGATCGAACCGGAGACCTTGGTATTCGTATTCTGGTCCTTTACCACTTTGCCGCCACGTAGCCATCACTGTGGTTTCTGCGTGGCATTAAAATTAGGGATCTCTCGTAAGTGCCTGCATTGGCACTTGCGTGTCCCTGCACCAAAGTAAAGAGAACTGAACTGAATGTAGTGCCTTCATGTTGTCAGAAACAGAAAAGGAGAAAAATGAAACAACATAAGTGGTCTCTCTTTGATGCCTCAATCTTCATTTCCATTATGCGTCTTATGAGAAAAAGTGTACTCTTCATTAAAATAAACATCTTAGTCATGTTATGCAAATATTTGCGATGTGTTTTACATTAAAATTTTACTAACAAAATTAAAATAGGAGAAGTTTCCCTTTTGTTCACCGCATCTTAATCGCTGAAGAGAAGTTAAGCTGAAATTAAACACTATGTGCTTTAAACAAAGTCTTCTTCCTATTAACGCAGTAGACTCATTACCACATCCAGTTCCCGTCCTCCTCTACAAGTGCACTTAATCGACGGGGAACAGAGGCAACAAGCCTTCTGATGAAAAAGCACTAATCTGCACAGTGCCAGTATCTGCTCTCTAGGTTCTGTCTTAATGGACATAATTTTTAGTTTCCTCTCTTCTGAATTTTCAAATGAGTTGATTATTATGTGGCACAGAATAATTAGTTAACTGTGTTTCTTACAGCTTCCATTTGTACTAACATTTTTCTACATCCTCGTGCAGTTCATGAAATTCTACTTGTGTAACCACAAGACTGCCCATAGATGCAATCGACTTCGAGGTGCAAAGTGTTTGTTATCTTACTTTTCGTGACAGGTGGACAAAGTTGACGTCCAAAGACTTTCAATTGTACTGAAATAATCTTTTGTCACAAAGTAACAAGGTGAGTGTTTTATTCATATATATTTGGTGGGAAACTGTAATTTTGATGGAAGATTATACACCTGAATGTTAGACACAACTGGTAAGAGAAAACGCTGCATATTAACCAAAACCCCCACCTCCTCTCCGTATCCTCCTATGACACGAACACGGGATTCTCCTTGCATGCCGCTACAGAGCTGCTCTTAGCACAGCTGAGAATTGGCAACATCTTCACAAACATTTGGCAACACGGTGACAGTGCAATCACTTCCATGTATGCTACTGAATTGACTTGCTAAATTCACTTGATATTCCCTTTCCATTTGAATGACTCATGCTATATAAACTCATGTAAACTAAGACACTGAGACAGAAAATTAAAATTTTTGGGTAAAGAAATGCTATTCTACACATAAGTGACTACTTTTATTATCTTTCACGATGCATTATGAAGCTGAGCGACCAATACCATGATGAGAGTGGCGTGCTGGCAGCAGTGTGTCCGTGCCGCCGTGGTACCGCCTGTGTTTCGTGTCGCAATGGCTCAAAGAGTCATCAGTTCTAACCGTGGTAGAGGACAGATGTGTCAGGTTTTTTTTCTGATTTATTTTATGCCGCTGCGAATTTCCAGAAAAAATTCTGTAACGAAATCAGAAGAAAACATTTACACATCAACTCCTCTTGGTATCTCGACTCAGCAAGTTGTGTTAATGGTCATAGATTTCTTCTTTCTGACTGCCAATTTGCTTCACAATACAAGTGTCTCTAAAGAAATTCGAATCGAACGTCAACGGTACAAACTTCGATATTGTTCTTCACTTAAGACTCATATGCCAGGGTGATAAGCATGAAGGAAATGAATCTTTTGCTTCCTATAGGGCTTCTATGCTAAATTTTCACAGTAGCAATTAGGAAATCTCTGCAGATATTTGCTAACAGCAGCTCTAGCAACTTACTTTTTCTCTAGGTAACTTCAAATATGGGCAATTTTGTCACCTTAAAGCCAATTGAATATTTTAAATATCACTTTTGAACAGCATTCACTTCTCCATTAATTAATGTATGGACCACAAAACAAGCAATTTGTCTGAGTAGCTATACAGCATGTTCTGAAAGGTATAGATCCATTTACCATAGGGAATCAAAGAAAGAAACACATTACATTGCATTTACTCTCTGTGCCTTGACTAACATATATGAATCCATGACAAAAATAAATTATTTGAAGGCTCTCCTGTGAAAGGAAAAAGAACAGGATGTGATGCTTTAATTATAGTGCACTGGATCAGAAACAATGAAATTAATTCTGTGCCACATTGATGTATTGCATACTAGTGTAATATAATACTCATCAAATAAAAACAGTTTTGTGCCTCCATTGCTAGAGAGTGTGAAACACAAATCGTAGACAGATTTTATTGAGCACCACTCAACAACATTAAAGCATTTTACACTGTCGAGAGTGAGGAGTGGAGCAGACACTGTCTGCAGAAGGCGAGGCAGCGTGGTGCCTCAGCCCCTGCCTGTAGGCAGCAAACAGTTCCCAGAGAACTCAGACGCATGCGGTGTTCAGAGGCATATGATCGGCCAAGAAATCTCCCGCTAAAATACTGTTGAATCCAACTGTTATTACCAATGTGAAAGAAAGCGAAATATATTGTTAATTCGCTTGAATTACAAAAAAAATGGTTCAAATGGCTCTGAGCACTATGGGACTTAACATCTGTGGTCATCACTCCCCTAGAACTTAGAACTACTTAAACCTAACTAACCTAAGGACATCACACACATCCATGCCCGAGGCAGGATTAGAACCTGCGACCGTAGCAGTCGTGCGGTTCCGGACCGAGCGCCTGAACCGCTAGACCACCGCGGCCGGCTAGCTTGAATTACACTCATAGCTTCAGCACTGAGAGGAAAGCGGCGATAAAAATTTTGGCGACTTGTGCTTTCGGTTGGCAGACGTCGTATTAGCTGGTTTCGAGTTTTACCTCTCGACTACGGTTGTAGTCAAGAGTGATGTATTTAGATTGCAGTAAAGACTTCCTCCGGGAAGTGCTGCAGTCTACAATGTTGCCAGATCGAGAATATTGCCGGACATAGAATTCTGAGGGGAGCACGACTGTATTGTCCACCTTACTTGAACGATTCGGTGGCCAATTTTTTTGTCTAAGACTATATCTACAACACATATTGCACGCTGAAGACCAAGAAGAATTTTAAAAAAATTAGTTTATGAGAGCAATGTTAACTATAGTGTTCAAAGTATTCATAGTATTGTATACGTGTGTGTGAACACATCCCAATGCCCACTCAAGGAAGACAAGGATACACAGTCTAGCTTCAATATTATAAATACGCCTCATTTTGTGGATGAACTCAGACTTAGGTTGATAATCATTTTGAATATTTAGCAGTACTGCACCCATTGGTGTTAAACTCGTTTTTAACCAATGATTCCCATAGCTACAGGAACAGTACTTGTGATACTTCTTAGACAAAATACTTACGCAGTGCTATCAGACGAAAAGATCAACCTGAGACAAGCTGTGGGCAGTATTTTTTTTACAACCTTCATAACTGAATAAAGAGTTTTTCCTGTTTGAGATATTTGTGAACGTTGCTGCATAAGACGATTTAAGAAGAAACTAAATTCCTTCAGCTACTACAATGTATAAAGAAATCGTGTTACCGGCACTAAATCGAGGTTTACCGGCCGTACTCTGCCTTATTTCGCTGGTTGGAAGGCAGAAAACGTACTGACAAATTTCACAGAAGGAAAAGGGGGTGAAATGTCTTGCACTGGATGGTCATGTCGTTTTATTTAAATGATTAGAAAATCACTTAAAAATAACAGTGAGGATGTCAGTACAAGCAAATTACTGTTGTCAGTATGATGTTTCGCTGCCCAGGGCCTGTAATGATAAAGGACCCGTTTAGGTCACGCATGCTGTATACAGAAGTGGAAGAGAGAGCACCACTAAATTCTACAATCCGTAAGCATTGCAGACACACAGAAATTAATGTTACAGTGTACTTATGGAGCCCAATGAGTGAATTGCGTATTTTCCGATAACAAAGATGTCACGATATGTCACATAAATGGACATTTGGAGAAAAGGAGAAAAAAAGGTTTTTGATTGTGTCCCGTGTGCATTATAAATTATTTCAAGATTGCGCACGTGTGTGCGATGTATAAGAAAGATTAAAAACGTTAAATAATACCATCAAAAATTACTAACAGCGATGTGATATAAAAAAGAACATTTTTTTTATCTGTGTAATGAAACTGAACATGAACAGAAACTGTGGCTTTATTGGAAATTCTCTCTCCTGTTTCGTTTCGTCTGGCGTTAGGGCGCCATTGCAGGCTGTCTGA
Organism: Schistocerca americana; assembly: GCF_021461395.2. Taxonomy (NCBI): domain Eukaryota; kingdom Metazoa; phylum Arthropoda; class Insecta; order Orthoptera; family Acrididae; genus Schistocerca; species Schistocerca americana. The sequence continues at coordinate 190,063,522 of NC_060123.1, forward strand.
TAATTAACGTAAGATTTATCTGTATTTTTGAACAATGTAATAGAAATTGTTATTAAAAGTGTGTATTATTGCGTTTGCTGCCACATCTCAAGGTACTAACCATTACTTCTCATTAACCATGTTTTTACAGAACTTCGTAGTGCGGGGAGCTCATCTTCCATAGCAGCATTTTGTCGGCCATTACGCTGACGATTCATGTTATTAAATGTAAACGCAAGAGACTTCCCAATTTTGATCTTTCATTAATTTCAAAGTTAAAGAGAGAAGTGACGGATTTCATTTACAAAAATTCACAGCACTGAATGAGTTCAGTATGTTTCATTTTGGCCGCCTAATGGCAGATGAGATTCTCTCAAGTTTTCCTTGCAGATAATGAACAAGAAATATTGAAAATCATTCCATTCAATATGCTCCGCAATATCTTAGTTAATCTTTGTGACATTTGGTACATAAATAACCAGTAGCCCCTGAAACCCATATTAATATTTACAGTTTGCGTAAGAATACGCATATATTCTTTTCTAAATAGCAGCGCTCACGCAAACTATTTATTAGGAGGCGGTGAGTCGCTCGTTGTGTTTAAAACATATTATATCGTACGTACTTTGGGGCAGCCGATGTCCGTACGAGTGTTATCGGGTTATAAGTTAATTAAAAGTCTCATGCTAGTCCACAATATTTAAAGACACCCCCAACCAAAATTATAAAATATAATTATAAAAATAAAAATATATAATTATCTTGTTACAAGTGGTCCACATACATACATAGATACAGTTATATCGTGTCGTAACTGCCGTCTGCTTCACGTATCCTGTGCAGCAGGCTACGTAAATTTAAGTATTAACAGTATTTTTCTTACTTGTCACTTCCTTTTCCGTGTGTTTTTGCTTTTAGGAAGCTTTAATTTTCGCGTACTAGTAACAGTGTTCAATAGATGTCGTATTTGTTTTTAATACAGTCAGAGATAGTCCATTTAGTCAGCCATAGTGCCAGTAGTGTCAGTGTCGTCGTAACTGCCGTCTGCTTCACATCTGCTGTGCAGCAAGCTACGTAAATTTAAGTATTAACTGTGTTTATCTTACTTGTCACTTCTTTTTCTGTGTGTTTTTGCTTTTAGGAAGCTTTAATTTTCGAGTACTAGTAATAGTGTTCCAAAGATTTCGTGTTTGTTTTGAATACAGTCCAGAGACAGGTAGTGCTTATATTCATTGTTTCCAACAAGAAGTGTCTAGTAACCACAGTTTAGTCAGATGTCAGCCGCCTTTAGTGAATTAGCAGTCTAGTTAAAAGCTGATTAACTCTCTACAGTAAATTGACTTCTTAGGATGGATAGGATGTGTGACTGCTGTGTACGGACGCAGGAGGAGCTGGCCACTGTTCGCGAACAGCTGAGCGTGTTGATGGCCGCGGTCAGCCGTCTTCAGGCTGCTGCCTCGGCGTGTGGCGGCAGTGGTGAGTCTGGTGCGTCGCATGGTACACCCCACGTGTTACATGCTTCACTCCCGATTCCTGCTGTCGAGACATCTTCGGGGGTACAGGGCGTGGTTGGGCCACCCTCTCCCCAAGGGGAGTGGCGGGTTCAGCGGCGTTCGCGTCGCACGAGGCGGAGTGTCAATGTGGAGGCTGGCCGTGTGGCATCGCCCGCTCTGCCTGTGAGTGGATATGTAGCCGCTCCTTCAGCTAGGTCCGAGGAGTTACCCGGGGGGAGGGGTTTATTAGTAGTTGGGAGCTCGAATGATGGCGGGCGGTGGAGCCCCTTAGGGAAATAGCGGAAAGGTCGGGGAAGAAGGCCAGTGTACACTCTGTCTGCTTACCGGGGGGGTCTCATCCGAGATGTGGAGGAGGCCCTGCCGGTGGCGATAGAGAGCACTGAGTGCACCCGACTGCAAATTGTTGCTCATGTCGGCACCAATGACTCCTGCCGTCTGGGTTCAGAGGTCATCCTCAGTTCCTACAGGCGGTTGGCGAAATTGGTGAAGGCGGAAATCCTCGCTCGCGGGGTGGAATCAGAGCTAACTATTTGTAGTATCGTTCCCAGAACCGATGGCGGTCCTCTGGGTTGGAGCCGAGTGGAAGGCTTAAACCAGAGGCTCAGACGATTCTGCGGAGATCTGGGGTACAAATTTCTCGACCTCCGCTATCGGGTGGAGAAATGTAGGGTCCCCATGAATAGGTCAGGCATGCATTACACGCAGGAAGCGGATACAAGGGTAGCGGAGTACGTGTGGAGTGCACGTGTGGGTTTTTTAAGTTACAGAATTCCCTCCCTAGGCCCGACAAGATGCCTCCTGAGACGCGACAAGGTAGTAGTAGGCACAACGCAACAGCGAATAACAATATTAATGTGTTAATAGTAAACTGCAGGAGAGTCTATAGAAAGGTCCCAGAACTGCTCTCATTAATAAACGGTCACAATGCCTACATAGTACTAGGGACGGAAAGTAGGCTGAAACCAGATGTAAACAGTAATGAAATTCTTAACTCAGATTGGAATGTATACCGCAGGGAAAGGCTGAACAGTGAAGGGGGAGGCGTGTTTACAGCGAAAAAAAGTGCAATAGTATCGAAGGAAATTGACGGAGATCCGAAATGTGAAATAATTTGGGTGAAGGTCACAGTTAAAGCAGGCTCAGACATGGTAATTGGATGTCTCTATAGGCCCCCTGGCTCAGCAGCTGTTGTGGCTGAGCACCTGAAGGATAATTTGGAAAATATTTCGAGTAGATTTTCCCACCATATTATAGTTCTGGGTGGAGATTTTAATTTGACGGATACAGACTTGGGGACTCAAACGTTCATAACGGGTGGCAGGGACAAAGAATCCAGTAAAATTTTAGAGAAGTGCTTTATCTGAAAACTACCTTGAGCAGTTAAACAGAGAACCGACTCGTGGCGATAACACATTAGACCTTCTGGTGACAAACAGACCCGAACTATTTGAAACAGTTAACGCATAACAGGGAATCAGCGATCATAAAGCGGTTACTGCATCGATGATTTCAGCCGTAAATAGAAATATTAAAAAAGGTAGGAAGATTTTTCTGTTTAGCAAAAGTGACAAAAAGCAGATTTCAGAGTACCTGAAGGCTCAACACGTAAGTTTTGTTTTAAGTACAGATAGTGTTGAGGATCAGTGGACAAAGTTCAAAACCATCGTATAATATGCGTTAGATGAGTATGTGCCAAGCAAGATCGTAAGAGATGGAAAAGAGCCACCGTGGTACAACAACCGCGTTAGAAAACTGCTGCGGAAGCAAAGAAAACTCCACAGCAAACATAAAAATAGCCAACGCCTTGCAGACAAACAAAAATTACGGAAGCGAAATGTAATGTGAGGAGGGCCATGCGAGAGGCGTTCAATGAATTCGAAAGTAAAGTTCTATGTACTGACTTGGCAGAAAATCCTAAGAAATTTTGGCCTTATGTCAAAGAGGTAGGTGGATCAAAACAAAATGTCCAGACACTCTGTGACCAAAATTGTACTGAAACAGAGGATGACAGACTAAAGGCCGAAATACTACATGTCTTTTTCCAAAGCTGTTTCACAGAGGAAGACTGCACTGTACTTCCTTCTCTAGATAGTCGCACAGATGACAAAATGGTAGATATCGAAATAGACGACAGAGGGATAGAGAAATAATTAAAATCGCTCAAAAGAGGAAAGGCCGCTGGACCTGATGGGATACCAGTTCGATTTTACACAGAGCACTCGAAGGAACTTGCCCCCCTTCTTGCAGCGGTGTGCCGTAGGTCTCTAGAAGAGCGTAGCGTTCCACAAGATTGGAAAAGGGCACAGATCATGCCCGTTTTCAAGAAGGGACGTCGAACAGATGTGCCGAACTATATACCTATATCTCTAACGTCGATCAGTTACACGTATTATGTTCTGTATAATGACTTTTCTGGAGACTAGAAATGCACTGTGTAGGAATCAGCATGGGTTTCGAAAAAGACGATCATGTCAAACCCAGCTCGCGCTATTCGTCCACGAGACTCAGAGGGCCATAGACACGGGTTCCCAGGTAGATACCGTGTTTCTTGACTTCCGCAAGGCGTTTGATACAGTTCCCCACAGTCGTTTAATGAACAAAGTAAGAGCATATGGACTATCAGACCAATTGTGTGATTGGATTGAAGAGTTCCTAGATAACAGAACGCAGCTTGTCATTCTCAATGGAGAGAAGTCTTCCGTAGTAAGAGTGATTTCAGGTGTGCCTCAGGGGAGTGTCGTAGGACCGTTGCTATTCACAATATACATAAATGATCTTGTGGATGACATCGAAAGTTCACTGAGGCATTTTGCGGATGATGAATTGTACTGAAATGCAGGAGGATCTGTAACGAATTGACGCATGTTGCAGGGAATGGCAATTGAATCTCAATGTAGACAAGTGTAATGTGCTGCGAATACATAGAAAGAAGATCCTTTATCATTTAGCTACAATTTAGCAGGTCAGCAACTGGACGCAGTTAATTCCATAAATTACCTGGGAGTAGGTTCAAAAAATGGCTCTGAGCACTATGGGACTCAACTTCTGAGGTCATCATTCCCATACAACTTAGAAATAGTTAAACCTAACTAACCTAAGGACATCACACACACCCATGCCCGAGGCAGGATTCGAACCTGCGACCGTAGCGGTCTCGCGGTTCCAGACTGCAGCGCCTAGAACCGCACGGCCAATTTGGCCGGCCCTGGGAGTAGGCATTAGGAGCGTTTTAAAATGGAATGACCGTATAAAATTAATCGTCGGTAAAGCAGAAGTAGGTCTGAGATTCATTGGAAGAATCCTACGAAAATGCAGTCCGAAAACAAAGGAAGTAGGTTACAGTACACTTGTTCGATCTCTGCTTGAATACTGCTTACCGGCGTGGGATCCGTACCAGATAGGGTTGATAGAAGAGATAGAGAAGAGCCAACGGAGAGCAGCGCGCTTCGTTACAGGATCATTTAGTAATCGCAAAAGCGTTACGGAGAGATACATAAACTCCAGTGGAAGACTGCAAGAGAGACGCTCAGTAGCTCGGTATGGGCTTTTGTTGAAGTTTCGAGAACATACTTTCACCTAGGAGTCAAGCAGTATATTGCACCCTCCTACGTATATCTCGCGAAGAGACCATGAGGATAAAATCAGAGAGATTAGAGCCCACACAGAGGTATACCGACAATCTTTCTTTCCACGAACAATACGAGACTGGAATAGAAGGATGAACAGATAGAGGTACTCCATGTACCCTCCGCCACATACCGTCAGGTAGCTTGCGGAGTATGGATGTAGATGTAGATAAAGAGCACTGGCAAACGGTATTCGCTACATAAGGTTACTTAAACTGGTGTCACTCTGAGATAGAATTTATAGTCATCGACTAAGTGTAAGGTCAGTGAGTCGGATGTGGGTTGTGCAATTGAGAAATACTTTCTTGCATTACAGAAGCGAGTATTAGATCTGAACTAATATTGCGAAAATTTTGAACTTGGGTAGTTAGAATGAAAATCTTTCTGTTTATTGCAAAAGAGAACAATTAATTTTCTAAAACATTCTCAGTCATACACAACTTCAAACAGGTCACGTTGGCCAAAACATATGGAAGAACTGACAGAGACGTATATCGGAATGCAGTAAGGTGCCTTGGCTTTTGGTTTGGCAGTATTCGACAGCCATTTCCAGACGCAAGTAAATGAAGAAAGGCAGCGCGTTTTTGTTGTCAAGTAACGTCTTCATCAATGACCTTAGTTTTAATATAATTTATGAGTAATTGCTGATGTTTGATATTAACATGAAAAGGATTCCGTAGATAGAGAAAGAACCTGTTCTTGGGCAGCTACTTCTATAATGACCAAAAGGCATTAAACGATGTTCAAGCACATCTGTTCCAGCAGCTGAATGAAGAAAATGGTAGTAATAATGACGGTAATAATCGAATTATCCGGCAACTTCACACTTAACAGTGGATTTTCTCGAACTAAGTAACTTGCTGAATTGTGAAAATTTCAAAATGGCTTCACATCGAGGGTGTGATGCCTAGAAGGGTCTTTGCATCTTGTTGACATGAGAATAGCATAATCTCCGCGTCAGAAACTTGTTTCTACTTAACCATTTAGCAGATTCGCATTTTTTCCACCGTGAATAATTTTGTAAGCTAAGGACATCAACCGCTACAGCACACTCCTGGGACTGGGAAATGTAGCTACAATGATTTGATGGAACAAACTGTCACAGGTGCAATGCGTGAGTTCAGGCATTTACTTTTAAGAGGCACAAACAGATTTATTTTACCTCTGGTAACCTCAAGTGAGAGACGTTATAATACAGAACCCGCTTGAAACACCACATTCCTTCATTACCAAATGGGTAGAGCCAGTTTACGGTGGGATATGACATAGGCGGAAATCATGGTAAACAGAAATACTGTCGCCAGTAAACTTACTTACATTAGAAAATTTTAGTTTATTTGATGAACCGATAGCCATTTAACGGAACAAGGCTCTTATTTTACTTGTACTTGATTGAACAAAACACGTTGAAAAATTTGGTCCTCGACTGTGATTCGAATTCGTATCTCCTCTTTTGAGGATCTGAATCTCCTGGGAAGTATAGTTCAGTCATTTGGTTCCTCTTCCCAAGACTGCAATCTTCTCTAGGTCTCCTCCAATGGTAAGTATCTGGGTCTGAATCCTGATCCAGTACAAAAATATTCATAATTTCATTTCAAGCCCTATCAAGAGCACACCGGCCTGCTAGTGAAAATAAACGTGCATTTTTAATGTCTGTTCATGTGTGGCCAACAATCGCAATAGGTGTTATTTCTGGTCAAACACGCACACATCTTACTGTTGGTGAGTAAGCAATTGATACTTGAGCTATATTCGTAGATGATAAAGAAGGACGGTAGGTGTGCGGTTCGCTTGTCGCTAGGTACAAAAATTTGTATCCTTATTTTTGATTCAAACACCTAGCAGCTGGTAAGAAAAACCGATACTTAACATTTGATTTTACGTGCTTAAAATCCGATTACGTGTTGGTTTCGTATCTCCGTCAAAGAACTTCACATCATGTGCTTCATCTTTAAATGCATGCACACTTTGTTACTTCTGAATGGAGGTATATCAGAGATCTTTCGTGGTCAGTTTACAGGGACGAAATGGTAATGTTAGGAGTCCCAGCTTATTACAAAAACTTTCGTCTTTTATTTTCAAGTTTAGATTTGGTTACTGATATTGGCGAAAATTTCGGTAATTCAGGACTCGTCATGGCTACTCAGCAATATGATTAGATAAATCATGAATACGCCATTTCGTAATGATGTGGAACGTCTCATTTTAATGAAAGATTTCTATACATACCATGATTCAATTTGTTCACAACAATTTTTTACACTCTCTCTCTCATTCTTTTTTATGTCTCTCTCTCTCTCTCTCTCTCTCTCTCTCTCTCTCACACACACACACACACACACACATTCTTTTTTAATTTTGTTTGTTTGTTGTGATCGACTATCGGTGAGGCACGAAAACGTCCGTGAATTAGTTTCTTAGTTTTGGGTACACTTGCAAAATAAATATAAAAACAACTATGACAATTACTGACTTATGATGCTTAGTTTGCAGTCAGTTCTGAGTATTATTAGTAACTACGTTCCAGTCCCTAAACCTAGTTACAGAAATGCGAATCAGATGCATTACGTATTCCAGACCGTAGTAACCGCGTCTTTGAGATTTCAGCTATGGTCACTTCTCAGCCCGCTATAGGATCACATTGGTTCCTCTTCTTCCTACTGGTACTATAAATGAGATTTGGCTACAAGACAACGTATGTTCGGCAACTCGATGATTGACGAGTGTGCACGGAATTAAGCCTCAAAGTTCACTTGATTTTTCATGTGATTTCCACTGAATAATCTGAGTTATTCCAGAATGAGATTTTCACTCTGCAGCGGAGTGTGCGCTGATATGAAACTTCCTGGCAGATTAAAACTGTGTGCCCGACCGAGACTCGAACTCGGGACCTTTTGCCTTTCGCGGGCAAGTGCTCTACCATCTGAGCTACCGAAGCACGACTCACGCCCGGCCTCACAGCTTTACTTCTGCCAGTATCTCGTCTCCTACCTTCCAAACTTTACAGAAGCTCTCCTGCGAGTCTCGGACGGGCACACAGTTTTAATCTGCCAGGAAGTTTCATATCAGCGCACACTCCGCCGCAGAGTGAAAATCTCATTCTGGAAACATCCCCCTGGCTGTGGCTAAGCCATGTCTCCGCTATATCCTTTCTTTCAGGAGTGCTAGTTCTGCAAGGTCGCAGGAGAGCTTCTGTAAAGTTTGGAAGGTAGTAGACGAGATACTGGCAGAAGTAGAGCTGTGAGTACCGGGCGTGAGTCGTGCTTCGGTAGCTCAGATGGTCGAGCACTTGCCCGCGAAAGGCAAAAGGTCCCGAGTTCGAGTCTCTGTCGGGCACACAGTTTTAATCTGCCAGGAAATTTCAATCTGAGTTATTAATGATTGAGGTGTAACAAAAGATTGTAAATTTACTGTTTTCCACCCAGGAAAGTAGTTGCACGTGGAAATTGCAACTAATCTCGTCCTTTAAATAGCGGTTTACAAGTTCTATCCACTATTGGCCTCATAAGAGGATGCCAAGAAACGTAACTCTTCGCTAGCTCTGTCATAATGTGCTGACATGTGAAAAAGCATCTGTTACGGTTCGCGGTTCCAGTCTCGCTGACTGTAACGTTTTTCATCCCTTGTGTGAAAGAGCTAAAAGCAGTAAGGTCAAACATCGATGAGGAAACCGCAAGAAAATACTTTCGGCTCATAGTGCAATGGTTAAATCTTACAATGCTGCACAACAGGTAACGCCTTTTTCCTATGCTGACAAGCAAATTTTGGGTTTCCAGAAATACATAACTCTATTTATGAAATGCCACATTTGCATAACTCTTGAGTATGACACAGCATAACAATTAAACATATACCCAATCGAAATCTAAGGGAGTAGTATTTTACTGATTCGTGCCAATAGAGGCATGCTTGTGCACAAATACTCAGTTTTATTAAAACAGACTTTCGTCGTAAGGTTATCGTGGGTAGTTTTATTTCATTTCTTATAATACATTGCACAATTTTCGTATGGTGTCTCTTAGTGTAGTTAGAATAATAGTAAACACGAGAGAGAAATTAATCATCAAGGATATATGCGAATTCTCTGATGTTATCTATAACAGTCTGACAATGCACGTGGAGTTTATTGATCAGATGCATGTAGAAATCTTGTTCTGAATTAAAGCTGTCAAACAAGGTTTGCAGAAGAATAAATGCCACTACCACATGATAAATAATGTAGAAACAACTTTTCTGGCGTATTTTGTCACGATGCACTCTCCCCATACATAATACACTCCTGGAAATGGAAAAAAGAACACATTGACACCGGTGTGTCAGACCCACCATGCTTGCTCCGGACACTGCGAGAGGGCTGTACAAGCAATGATCACACGCACGGCACAGCGGACACACCAGGAACCGCGGTGTTGGCCGTCGAATGGCGCTAGCTGCGCAGCATTTGTGCACCGCCGCCGTCAGTGTCAGTCAGTTTGCCGTGGCATACGGAGCTCCATCGCAGTCTTTAACACTGGTAGCATGCCGCGACAGCGTGGACGTGAACCGTATGTGCAGTTGACGGACTTTGAGCGAGGGCGTATAGTGGGCATGCGGGAGGCCGGGTGGACGTACCGCCGAATTGCTCAACACGTGGGGCGTGAGGTCTCCACAGTACATCGATGTTGTCGCCAGTGGTCGGCGGAAGGTGCACGTGCCCGTCGACCTGGGACCGGACCGCAGCGACGCACGGATGCACGCCAAGACCGTAGGATCCTACGCAGTGCCGTAGGGGACCGCACCGCCACTTCCCAGCAAATTAGGGACACTGTTGCTCCTGGGGTATCGGCGAGGACCATTCGCAACCGTCTCCATGAAGCTGGGCTACGGTCCCGCACACCGTTAGGCCGTCTTCCGCTCACGCCCCAACATCGTGCAGCCCGCCTCCAGTGGTGTCGCGACAGGCGTGAATGGAGGGACGAATGGAAACGTGTCGTCTTCTGCGATGAGAGTCGCTTCTGCCTTGGTGCCAATGATGGTCGTATGCGTGTTTGGCGCCGTGCAGGTGAGCGCCACAATCAGGACTGCATACGACCGAGGCACACAGGGCCAACACCCGGCATCATGGTGTGGGGAGCGATCTCCTACACTGGCCGTACACCACTGGTGATCGTCGAGGGGACACTGAATAGTGCACGGTACATCCAAACCGTCATCGAACCCATCGTTCTACCATTCCTAGACCGGCAAGGGAACTTGCTGTTCCAACAGACAATGCACGTCCGCATGTATCCCGTGGCACCCAACGTGCTCTAGAAGGTGTAAGTCAACTACCCTGGCAAGCAAGATCTCCGGATCTGTCCCCCATTGAGCATGTTTGGGACTGGATGAAACGTCGTCTCACGCGGTCTGCACGTCCAGCACGAACGCTGGTCCAACTGAGGCGCCAGGTGGAAATGGCATGGCAAGCCGTTCCACAGGACTACATCCAGCATCTCTACGATCGTCTCCATGGGAGAATAGCAGCCTGCATTGCTGCGAAAGGTGGATATACACTGTACTAGTGCCGACATTGTGCATGCTCTGTTGCCTGTGTCTATGTGCCTGTGGTTCTGTCAGTGTGATTATGTGATGTATCTGACCCCAGGAATGTGTCAATAAAGTTTCCCTTCCTGGGACAATGAATTCACGGTGTTCTTATTTCAATTTCCAGGAGTGTACAAAAGCTTTGAGATGCATTTGCTGCCTCGCCATCTATTAAACCCGAAAAGAACAAACTGTCGCAGAAGTTAGCCCTTTTTCCACATGCGGCTATTTTGGGTTGAGAAGTGAAGGGAATTGTGTTCAAAGGTCCATTAGATTGATAACTTCAGCAGACAGAAGAATTGCGTTTTAAAAAAATGTGGCAGGTAATATACTCGAACTCGCAACACTTACTGTTACACTACTAGCTGACACGTAGCTGCAGCAGCTCCAGGAGTCAACAACAATTCCTCCAGAACTTTCGCATTCCACAGTACTGTGAGATAATACATATGGCTGGATCTAGACTACTCAGAGACAGACAGTTACAGGTTTTCTTTTGCACTGCACGAAGTTCTCTACAAACAGATTGCGCAATAGAGTAGCTCAAGTGGAAAGAAACACTTCCTATTTAAATTTCTGCATCCTACACTGTTGGCAGTTCTGTGTAGGTAGCAGTTACGTGATTTTATTTCGGTGATTACAAAAGTAGAGTCGAAAGTATGCACTGGGTAGCCGAGGAAGCTAGTTCATGGCGATTCGGTCAACCAAGTAAATGAATGTACTGAACATGCTGCAAACTGCTACAGGGAGCCTGTGTGTCAGAATTCTCATCCAGTGTGGCGTAAGGGCGTTACGATAGAAAAATGAGTCACAAAGAAGACGATTTGGCGGTCTGTTGGATTGATGATAGGTTCATATACTTACGGTGTGGGTTCGTTTTCAACTTCTTATGTTTTTTGATAGGGAGAGACAGATTCTATTCTCTTCTGGTTACGCCAAGTGAAGAAGGTATAATGGCATTGCGGTCTGAAATTCACATTAAACATGATATTCCTTCTCTACCAAGTACACATTGGGTTGAACCACAATAAAGTCGGAAGTGGCGACATGTAGAATCTCTATGACCAGTAACCTTTTTTTATACAAGTTACTTATTTCTAGTGATGAACAAACGCTATGTAGCGTCACAGGACACTTATTCCATCTTTTATTTCTGCTTCTGTATTTCGATAAAATTGGTTCTGAACTGGGAATGCAACTCAGACGGCCCTTAACGCGGAATTCGACCCATTCGTGACAATACAGCTTGAGTACAATTTGTTGTTGGCTCAAAACTGCAGATTCCTCAACATCTCCACATATTGCACATGAATGGGTTCGAAACTGGGCCCGGCACTAAAGTTTTCATTATGTATTATCAAGCTCTAGCATGAGAACACCTATCTGCTGGTGGACAATAATTCTGATTTTTAATGTATTTTCATTCGTTCTCAACACTAACGATATCTGACGTTTTTGACTCCTAGTGAGACACAGAACTATTTGCGAGATCACTGTAAGTTAAAGGATGTTGTTACGAACTGCTGGAGGAGAAAAATTCGGTAGCTGACGTCTCTTTGTTTGTAGTCACCAACGATATGAGTGGGGTTCGATTCCCAGTCAGCACTGAACTCTTTGTCATATTATTTCTAGTTGAAACATGCTCACATGTCGCTAGTGGTGTAACAAACCCATACTTTACGTTTGTTTTCTCTAGACTATAACAGCAATAGCTGCCGGGTTGGAGTCCTGGGAAGGAAGAAATTAATGTTCCGTCTCTTCATTTCAGTGAGGACATTTAGCTACTGCCGAGAAAACCCAATATGTCACAGTTGATTGTGCTTCGATAACAAACCGAATAGGTTCTGGGTTCTACTCCATGTCCAACACAAAGCTTTACCTCACGGTATTTCAAGTGAGTTATTTGTGAAGAAGCAATATTTAACATCTCTCGTAGTTCGTTATGTAATTTAAAGTTGATATTTGGTAACTGATACTGTCTAAAATCGAGGCATACCACTCTCTGTATGCCTAGTCAGGAATGACTGTTAGTTTCTGTTAGTCACGAAATCTTTGCTTAGTCTGCATGACCTGGGTTTGAATCTATATGCAGAACGAAACGGTTCGTCGTGTAATTTGAAGTTCATACATATTCTGAACTAGCTGCTCGTGAATAATTTAAATTTTTAATCTAATTTTGTGTTAAATAATAAGTGCGGTATGTTACTTTGAAGAGGAAATCATGGATATGACGAACTTACTAGGTGCATTACCTATCTGACGTAATAATGAGAGTGGTAACATTCCAGGTATGTTATTTATTGTAATAAATGTGAGCTTAGAAGCCTTAAGGTCAGTCTTATGTGATAAGGTGTTCCCTGATATTTGTAGTATCGTTGTATTACTTAACATGTTGAGTTATTGCGATACAGAGCAGTGTTTCCTAGTGTTGACTTGTTGGAACCATATTCAATAGACAAACGACTGTACCGAGGAGCGATTAGAGGACCTGCTAGACAGCTGCGTTATGCCGGTTGCATGCGAAATGCAATTCAGGTCGTTCGGATAGTTTTGAGCACGACTGTACATTCAGGGGTTTATATGGGTACTCTCTGATAAATGTGTTGCAAATAGCCGATACTAAAGATATGACAAATTAAAATGACGTACCTGATACTGAATTGTAAGATAAAAATTCCTTATGTACACTGTAGTGCATGCAGAGTGAGGAAAATTTTTCATAATAAAGCTATGAGAGTGCGACCCTTAGGAGTCGCAGATCGAAAGGTCGACTACACATCTAACACCTCAAGAGATTCGTTTAATGGATATTAACCACTTTCATAACTCTGGGCTGGTGCAGAACGAAGGAGAAGGAGACGAGTGTATTGGAGTACTTGTGGGTTATTTTAAACTATTGAGGCAGTACTGAAAGGCAATGAGTGTATTGGTTGAGACGTTGACGAGTTTGCCTTGCAGGGACGATTTGCGTCACCCTTGGATTCAATGGTTTGGCGAGAAACACTATAATGTGAAAAATGGAGGTAACTTGAGCTCACAAATAGAGGTACGGTAGCTATAATAACGAAATATTTTGCAGTTGCAATGAATATCATCACAAAGTCTTATGCATTTTTATAGTAACAATTTTCTCCACATGTACCCTTTTGTGTTTCAGAAAATTGGTATGAGATGGCGATTTAAGAGAATACTTTTACTCAAAGACAATAAACAAAAGAAAGCGTCAGAAGAGAGAGAGAGAGAGAGAGAGAGAGAGAAGGAGAGGGAGAGATAGAAAGAGGAAGGCTCATCATGATAAACAGGTAGTATGTAAATTCAAAGTACTGCCTCAGTGCTTTATATGGGTGGGTAGGTGGGTTTGAGTGTGCGCACGCACTCGAGATCAGTAAAGTGATGCGACCTTGACAGACTGACATACCATGGAGGCTGCGCCCCGCAGAGCGTCTTGTGTCCAGTAAACACAGCTGTTCTCACCTCAGCTGCCTGGAGAGAGCCACGTATCTGTCGGCTCATACCTGCTGCTACTTGAGGTTGCAGCTCACCCCTTTGTGACTGGTTGCTTGCCACGAGTAACAGCTCACACCACTCTACTTGAGACACCATTGCACCGCAGATGCTTATGGCTTGCTCGACCCATTTACGACAGCCTCGTGCAGGGTGTATAGATGGACAAGGAAAAAAATTCCCGGATTTTTCCCGGATTTCCCGGTTGAAAATACACTTTCTCCCAGGTGAAAATACACTTTCTCCGTGTTAAGTGCCAATATACTTTTCCTTGGCACTGCAAAACTTATCAATCCTTAGAATGTTCATGGTTTTCTACACAGACGTAGAACTTGCCGGAACTTTAGAAAACGAAACCCGTGGCTGAAGAAAAACATGTTTTGGAAAATCTTTGATGTGCAGCAACATGTACGCTGCATTTTTTCGTGTTACGGAGGTATAAATTCGAATTCCACGAAACACTGCATGTTACTTTCCGTAGCATTGAAATCCAGATTGCGACGCGCTTTTGTAAGCCAGTCATAGCTCATATCACGTGATCTCATCAGCTGATGACAGCATAAGACACGTGATGAAGTCCACCAATAGCAAGATCACTTTTAAGTAGCGCGAACACACAAAAAAGAAAAGTTAATGGTTGAAATTAATATACATAGTGTTGCTACAAGAAAAACAAAGCTTTCACAAATAATATTGGTCTCGAAGATTAATAAGCTGCAGGAGAAGCAAAGCTTCCACATAGGGCCTATAATGCTGATTTTTTGCACGTGTTACACTTTAAGTTACATCACACAAATGTACCAGTAAAATTTTTAATAATGACGTAAATGTCTGATCTTCTGGGCTCGAAACTCTTCTAGATGGTCGTCCTCAAAGAGTTGATTTTTAAATGAGAGTCAAACGATCTGTGATGTAAGAAATTCATCGTACATTCTCGCACATAGTTCATCTTGCGTAAAAGGAAATTTACTTTGAAAGTAACACTTTTCAAACCACCATTCGCATATTTTCCCGTGACCTGTTAGAAACTGGTTCGTTTCAGCAGTTGCCAGGGAGCGCCAGATAACAGGTGTCACTGCGCCTGCGCAGCTACGATGATGCAGGAAGCCCGCATGTTCGTACGTGCAAAACATTAAAAGATCTTGCATTATGTCATAAAAGAAACAAGACATCAAAGGATACTTCAAGAGCATCGGAATTTCGTGAACCATACTAAAATGCATAATTCGGCTTAAAGTGCACAATCGTATGTCCAGATGCGGGTGCAAATTTTCTTGAGTACCAGTACTGTACTATCTCATGTTTGGTTCTTTATTATGACATAATGCCATACGAGCTAGAAGATGGAAAACGTGCACTTGAAATGAAGTGAATAGTTGAAACTAGCCAACAGTGTGAAATTAAACACTTTGTTTCAAATAAATTGACTGCTCAGTGCAAAAAATTGATAAAAGCCAAATCTCTTTAGCAAACCGATAAAAATAACTTCATTGTTCTGCAAGGCGATTAATGCTTGACTGTCAGAAAGGTGGAAATAAAACCTGAAACTAACAACAAATTTTAGCCTTCCGTAACTATGCGAACGTATTTTAATTCATTTGGTAGCTCCCGGCCACAGAAACCCGTTTTGTTTTCATTTAATGTGAGAGCAATAACCGAAGAGGAAACAGCAAAATCACTAAACGTAAGCACAGGTCACGTGGAGACTACCCACCTCCCCACTACAACTCAAGACTGCTCTGTGCATCAGCCCCGGATCTACGATATTTCCGAACCGGAGCAATTTAGATAGTGGCGCCAAGCCACACATCTGTAGCCAGAAGCGAGAGAAGGTACTACTCACACGCGACTCAATTGCGCACGTGCAAGAGCCCGTCCGCAACTGCTCAAATGGAGCTCTCACGTCACGCTCATCGGAGGCAATTTGTTGTTACCACAGTGTTTTGTTGTTGTATATGGCGCATTTCCTTTGCGACTTAAGTTTTATTTTCTTTTTTTTCTCTCGTTCATGTTTTGTTGCTGCAGTATTATTCTGCAAAGGCGGGATACAGTAATATCCTTCGTTAGAGTATTCATTCTTACCAGTCAAAATTACAAAACAATGAAAAATTCCCGGAATTCTAAAAAATTCCCGGGGTTTTTCCCGGATCTCCCGGGTCGTATACACCCTGTCGAGCCAACCATCTGTCAGATAACGAGGTTATGCTTCAGAGGTCGTCCAACGTAAGGCTATGGTTGTAACTGAGTGAATGATTTGCTATTGCTATATGATGATTGTGAATGGAGTAATTAATTGTAGTTGGATTTGAGTATCTGTGGATTGTGACATCAAGCCACCCATGTGTGTGAGGCCATCAACGCACTGCCCTCATTCATGAGTATTCTCAGAACGTTCAGATTCTGTGTAATATTGGCGCCTGGTGTTCTTCTTCTTATTATATGTATGCTGGAATAAATTTACCGGTGCACCTGTACATAAAAACGAATGTGAGGAGGCTTGTAGACAAGTGCGCTTGTGTGTTTTCTTGTAGTTTACTTTGGAACCGGCTTTACCCTTATAATCCAAGGCATGATATTCATCAGACGATGAGTACGTGAAACGAAAAGCAAAAATGATATCCATGTCCCAATTAAAACGTCCTTGACGAACTTGTGCGACAGGTGAAGCTCAGCACAATTTGTCCGCAGCTCGTTGTGCGGTGATTAGGGTTGCTGTCTCTGTACCACAGATCCCGGATTCGATTCCCAGCCAGATTGGGGATTTTCTCTGCCTAGGGATGGGTGTCTGTGTTGTCCTCTTCATTCCATCGTCACCATCATCATTCGTGCCAGCACTTTGCTTGGATTGTGTAGAAATTGGACTGTGTAAAAATTGGGACCTTGTAAGGGCGCTGATGACTGCGCAGCTGAGCGCCCCACAAACCAAACTTCAGTATCATCAGCACAATTTCATCCGCATCCATTTTATTCTCAATGAGAAGGTGATGTTACACAGCAGTTTATCCCTAAACTCTTACGAAGCGTCTAATGTCATATGCACATCCTCATACTCACTGTAGTCGACCCTTTAATGCTGCCTAATAACTGCAGAGGATGATTAGTATTGCCAGTGACTGCACAGCTAATTTAACTCTTCTCTTACATTCCTTTTATAACAGTTAAAGCAGTCATTTTCTGCAGTACTGGCGAGCTTTTTGCAGGTGGCTCACAATAAGGGAGATTATGTGAAGGATCAAGCAGAGTAATAAATTCGTTCAGTGCTGAAAACTACCCTTGAAAGCATGTAAAGAATGCAGAATTAGTTTGGTTCCAACTCCCCTCGACGGGCGGCTGAGGGGCGGCTATCTGCGTACAAGACTGGCTTGAGGCACTGGAACGATTCCTCTCAGGAACGATTGAAACCTAAGCCAGCTCCAGCTTTCAGAGAAAGTAGGCCGTTAGTAAAACCGTTTGTCTCAGCAGACGTGCTAAGCAGGAAAACTAAACACGTGTAACCAATTTTCTGACTGGAGAGCACGTTCTTTCTTGTGTGTGCCTACGTGTAAGTCTTTCAATCCGTCAGCTTCAGAATCCTGTCATGGACTGGGAGAAGTTTTCTGTCTTCCTCCCCACACCTTGGAATTATTGATTAACGATAATAAAATCCGAAGGAGTACGAGTTTGTTTAAGTTATGTACAAAACCATTACTGAACGGAACTCGCAGCGTCCGCTGCAATTTGCCAGCGATTTTCCTACACTTGTACAAACAGGCGAGTTACAGGTGGTTAAAATGGATCACACTTATTGCTAGCAGAATGAAGAATAAATACTTGTGGACAGGCGAGTGGGAAGAAAACACTTGCTTCCATATAACACTTATACCCATATGGATGTTTCTATTGTAGTTCCGAGTGCAGAGGTCAAGCCAGACTCAAAAATGGTTCAAATGGCTCTGAGCACTACGCGACTTAACTTCTGTGGTCATCAGTCGCCTAGAACTTATAACTAATTAAACCTAACTAACCTAAGGACATCACACACATCCATCTCCGAGGCAGGTGTCGAACCTGCGACCGAAGCGGTCGCGCGGTTCCAGACTGAAGCGCCTAGAACCGCTCGGCCACACCGACCGGCTGTTCGTAGTAGATAGTCAAATGAGTTACTACAAAGAGCGGAAAACTGTCACAACACGACCCACCATTTGAAATGACGAATCTTTCCTAAAAGTATATTTGTTACATCTCTCAGTTTCTGGCGGCTGCTATTGCTATTGGTATTGGTTGCTGTTGGTCGGCCAATACACAGACGGTTAATCCTGGTTGTGGAATGAGGCTGGAATTGTCGCCAGATGATGTCCCATACTGCTGGACTGGAGACAGATCTGGTGATCGAGCAGGCCAAAGCAACGTGTCGACATTTTGTAGAGCACTTTGAGTTACAACAGCGGTATGTGGCAGAGCGTTATCGTGTTGGATAACACAGGCCGGAATGATGTTCATGACTGGCGTACAGTATTGCAGTCAAGGTTCATGGGATGACCACAAGAGTGTTCGTGCTCTCATACGAAATCGCACTCCAGACCGCAATATCGCAGAAGGAACATCCAACTTTTCATACCCCTAGAACACTGTCTCATTCTTATTGGTTGTAGAGCTAATAAATGTCTTTTGACTAACATCAACTTACCTCGTTCGTTCTCTAAGGTAATTATCGCTTACGAATTTTTCAGTGTGTATTGAAAACAAACATGATTTGCATTCTCATAGTGACGCTACTAGGTTGTTTCAGATTTTTTCCGTCAGTGTATGCAGAATAAAAGTACCTATTGCTCACGTGATCCGTCTGAGTGACAAATCTCCAATTTTCATGACGGAGAGATTCAGCGAAAGATATAGGAAGTTAATACACTAGAAAATATGTTTGTGGTATTACACAAACGGACAGAGAAAAATGGTGACTGTTCGCTGCGCTGAGAGAATTAGTTTTTGAGCGTGTGGAAACATTTAAACATATTACTTGAATGCGGTATCCAGTACACGAGCGTGCGACGTCGCTTCGAAGCGATGCTATAATCTGAAAAGCTGCGACATATATTTAACTTATTCAAAGTTTTATTTCAGTTGCCTTTTAACCGTTTCTGTCGTCGTTCCTATAAAATTCTGTGCTCTGTTGCCTCTATGTTGGTCATATGGTATGCTAACAACAATGCTATGTCACCTAAACCGTCGAGGACCGTTGCGTAGCAATTACTTCCGTATTCTCTCGAGTACTAGAAGTGCTTATCCGAATTCGCTTTTTGAGTTAGTGAGTGAAAGAAGCGTCAGCATTGATTCAAGTGTTGTAGAGTGAATTTTGTGTTTCGAGAACAACTATCGAAACATTTTAAAGTTCTTGGGGAGCTTTAGAAGCTTTGAGCTAAGCGAACACCCAGCTTCAGAACCGAGGAGCATTGCACCTGCAAGAGGTATGAGCTATTCGCGTATCTGTCAATTATTTATTCACCCTTCGGAATCATCTGTAGTTAGAATATCGTAGAAGCTTTTAATTGTCTGTGTAGTTAGTGGAGAAATAGTAGCAGATTAAAGCATGTGGTAGAGTGTGATGTGATTACAGAACCTGATGCTACTAACAGTATATCACGTGAACCATCATTTTGTTTCAACTTTTCATGGAGATTCAAATATCAAGTGCTCGCTTTTTCAGAGAGATTTCTATACTTTCTATTTGGCGTAGTTCATGCACTTTCATTTTGTGTTCTCAAACTATTTTCTTAGTTCCTCAATGGCAAACGGGTCAAGCGCATTGGCCTTTTCCTCCCGTTTTCTTTGACCCATGACATCCCTTGTGACTTCATGACTTTATGTTGTATTGGATGTAAGCGGACTGTTATTAAAAGCTAGCCTGTGGTTGTGTTAGTTACCAGTGTAATCTGTGATGTCTGTAAACTATGCTGTTATTCCAAATAGGTCGCGACATACCAGGGTTTGGTTTGGGTGGAACCTGAGACCACAGATTAAATTGCCGTGGAGAAACCAGTAACGATTATATTTTCTGAAAAATATTTGTCTGTTTATTTCCGCATATCGTACGATTTCCCAGGATAAGGGTGGGCAGGACATTCAGAGCATAAAATAAATTTTTGTGAGCGATTATGATTATCATTTGATTCTTAAAGTTATTTAGCTGTCTTTTTAATGTGGGAAGTTCGTCGAGAGTGAGGTTAGCTCTAGCGAAATTGCATTGCTGGTGGTAATGTTATTGATAATTTTTTAATTTACAAATATTCGGCCGTTTTTCGAATGTGACTCTTTGAGACGCTGCGCATGTGAAATCCACTGTTCCTAAGAGGCTCAATTAGTTTTTACCGGTTGCTCACTCTCGCGGTGCATAATCTTTTTTTTTTTTTTTTTTTTTTTTTGTGATTCATAGTATTTGTTTCGCTGAATTGGATCAAGGTTTTGGTATTTATTGGTGAATTATTTGTTTTCGGTTTTTGAGCTGTTTATTTCCGTTTGTTGTGTGATTCCAGTTTTTTGTCCTTTTCTTTCCGTTTATTCTAAAGGAATTTGTGTATATAATTTTTCGATTAAGTTGATGTCATGTGGGTGTTGTTTTGTATCTCTGTCCCCGGTTTAGGAATAGAGTTCACACGAAATATGATAACAACTGTCCATGTGTATGTCTTTTTCTTTTGTTCGCTTTATTCTGGAGAAATTCGTGTGTTATCCTTGCATAATGAGATTCATGTGTGTGTGTTTTGTGTGTGTGTGTTTGTTTGGGGTCTTGTTTGTATATACTGCGATACCATTTGTGTATCTTTTTATATTTTTAGGTTTATCACGGAAAAGTTCCCATGCGATTTTTTTCGATTATGTCGTCTTGTGGAGCTGTCTGTGATATCGCTGTCTTCCTTTGAGCTAATGGTCAAGCGAAGAATTCGATTCCAGTTCTGCCATTTTTGCAGATTTTTCTTTTTATGTTAGAGACATTTGTAGGGGATCTGTTATCGCTGTCTGTTAAAGCTATTTAGGCATAGCGTACGCTGCGATTAGGCTCGTTTTTTTATGTTTTCGTTTGCGTCATTCCGGAAGAATGTGTGGGTGTGCTATTTTCCAGTTATGTTGTTTTGTGGAGGTGTCTAATACCACTGTCTTCATTTCATCTGTATTGTTCAAGCGAATTATTCGAATACAATTTTGTGTTTACTATATATTTCCGTTCGGTTTATTGTAGAGAAGTTCTTAAATAGTCTTCGGTTTAGTAACCCTTTTAATATGTCCCCATCCATAACTCTCCAATTCCTGCGAGTGTCCCGATAATTTCATTTCATTTGGTGTTCAAATAGTTCCCATGATTTTTTGTTTGTTATGAAGTGCGTTATACAATACACAACGGTATATTTTAACAGAAACGATCGATTTCGGTCTAGGACCAGACCATCATCGTGTCCAAAAACTGTCTCAACTATCCGTCTGAGTAAACAGAATTGCAGTTTCAAATGTACATTGTTCCGTCATTGATACTAGCTGTACATTCATAACATTACGTCCATTTAACCTCGACAACGTTATTCCCAAATTTTCCATTTACATACGTACTATCAATGATGGAGCTTTATACACTTTCTAACTACTGTTCCAATTAAACAAACGCATAAGAGAGATGGTTTTTGGACCCGATGATTTCCTGGTTCTAGACCGAAATCGATCGTCTGTAATAAAATATGCCGTTACAGCTGTGTGCTGCATATGGCAGTTGTTAACATTCGTTAAAGCTGTACAGCACCACCTACACAAAATGTTTTATGTTTGTTTTTGATTGTAATGGTCTATATTGCTGTCGCCGTCTTGAAGAATGTCATCGGGCTCTTGTTAAATGTTATCTGTGGTTGTCGTGTTATCTCGTGTAAACTATCCACTTTACTCCAAATATGAGTCGTGGGTCAGGGCAGACGGATAGAATTGTAGCATGCTCTATTCCTTTCAGTTGCTGAGATTCACGACAACAATGTTAGCGATCTTTCTCGCTTGTCGATTACACATACATAGTGTCTGTAGTCATAACAGGGTCATGCTGCTGGAAATTTTTTCCGCCTGTGAAAACGAACACATTTTAGAAACTGATGCCAACTGTTTTGTGTCATACTGAGCTGACCTTCCACCATAACAAAGGAGTATAACACTCTTATTGGTTAAAGAAATTGAATTAAGAGCTTGGAGTATTTTTAATTGGTAAATTTTTTGTGAATTTATTAGTTATTCGGGAATTTTCATTCTTTAGACACTGCTGTATATCTTTCAATAGCAAGGCATGATTATTTCGTCTGAAATATATTTAAAGTACTAAACATTTTACTGCAGTGCTTGTTTGCCTATTGATATCGACGTTCCTATAAAATAATGTGCTCTGTATTTACTGGGATCGCTATTAGTGGGGTTGCTATTTAATGTTGATCACAGGGTATGCTAACAACAATGCTATGTCTCCTAAACCGTCGAGGACCGTTGCCTAGCAATTACTTGCGTATTCTCTCGAGTACTAGAGGTGCGTATACGAATTTGTTCTGTGAGTTGTTCAGCAAAAGAAGCTTCAGCTTTGATTCAAGTCTTGTAGCGTCGAAGTATGTATTTCAAGAACAACTAAGGAACCTTTTTGAATTTCTTGCGGAGCCTTAGAAGCTTTGAAGTAAGCTAACGCCCAGCTTCAGAGGCGAGATGCATTGTGCCCGCAAGAGGTATGAGCCATTCACTTAAATGTAACCTATTTATTTATCATACAAAGCCATCTGCAGTTAGAATATCGTACAACCATTTAAATGACTGTGAATTTAGTGGAGAAGTACTGTCAAGTTGAAGTTTTACGACGGACCGTTAATAAGATTTCGGAACACGTAATTAGTACAGTGTAACATGTGAAGATCACTTCGTCTTAATTTTTCATACAGGTTCATAAGTTAGGTGCCTGACTTGTAAAGACGAACCACTTTACTGAGTTTCTGACGAAGTTCACTTACGTTTGTTATACCTTCACAGATTAATCTGTTAGTTTCACAATGAAAAGTGTCACCAACCTCCTTGCTTCTCAGTTGTACATACATGTTGGCTGTGGTCATTGCACAATCGTGCCACTGGAACTTTCTTCCGTCTATGAAGAAGACGCTAAGGAAACTGATGGCAGCTGTGTAGAGTAGCGTTTAGTCGAGCTGGTTCTGTAACAATAGAGTTATCGTCTCCTGTTGCTTCAGGAAATTGAATTAATAACTTGGAATGTAGTTAGCTGTTAAATCCATTGGGATTTGATTAGCTATTCAGATTTTTTCATTAGGCACTGCTGGATACCTCCCAGTTGCAAAATACCAGTATTTTGTGGTACATACAATAATTTGTTTAAACTTTTTCAGCACTGCTCGTTTACCCATTCCTATCGACGTTGCTAAACTGGGTAGACCTCTGCAGCTACCGCTGTTATTGTTTAATGTTGTTCACAGGATATGCTAACGCCGATGCTATGTTACCAAAACCGTAGAGAACCGTTGCCTAGCAATTACTTGCGTATTCACCTGAGCACTTCAAATAACGATAAGAATTCGTCATGTGAGTTATTGAATTTAAAAGGCTCCAGTTTTGATTCATATATTGTATTGTTACACTTTGTGCTTCGAGTTCAAATAACGAAACATTTTAAAGTTGTTGAGGACTTTTAGAAGCTTTGAACGAAGCGAACGTCCAGCTTACGAAGCGGGGTGCAATGTATCCGGGAGAGGTTTGAACTACTGACTTCAATATCGTATAAGCTTATAAATGACTGGATGTGCAGCGGCGAAGTACTGGAACACTGAAACGTTACGACCTAGTGTGATGTGATTTCACGGTATGTAAAATGAAAAAAAAAGGTTCCATTCACGTTCCAGTACATTGTTTCAATACGTCATGCAGCTACAAAGATTACGAGAGAACGTGACTTACAGGGACAGATCTCTTTGCTGAGGTTTTCACTATTTTAGTTGCTGCAATCGTCTATTCTTTAATTTCTTATTTAATTTTACAACGAGAGCGACGTCACATATCGGTCACCACATCTGTTATATTCTACCTTCTGTGAAAAAGAAGGCAATACGTAAACAAGTTCCAGCTGCGTGCAGTCATAATCAGTTGACATGGCATCGTATTAAAAGTATTTTCTCTTTCTATTACTCAAAGAAACTAAATTAATACCTTTGAACATCATTAAATGTTAATTCCGTTGGGAGTTTATAAAGTGTACTGGCGTTTTCTTAATTCAAATGTAGCTGGTTAAATTTCAGTCGTAAATATGGTTGTTACGTCGTACGTGTTGTTGAATAGTTCACATGGCGCTGAAGAGTGATTCTAGGTTTAGTGTTGAACTTAGGTTGTTGTTGACTCTGCCAAATAGAAGAAAAGGCGCAGCCCGGTGAGAATACACTGACTCAGACAACGGGTATTTGTAAAAATAGTAATCTCCTCGGACACTGCGGAGGGATTTGGGATTTAAACCACTACACTGTCGCGTAGATTATTTACCAGCAACTTCATATCACCAACAAGATGTTCCCTTAAGTGCTCACTAATTAAATTACCGATCCTGCCTCACGGTGCCATATTGAACGAACGGATAGTAGTAACCAAATCGCGGCCTAACGTCTGTCCAAATGCGAAGTTTAAATAAATATACTTGGTGTATATCTGAAACTAGTGTAACGATGCACTGTCTTGCTAAGAGTATTGTCTGTCTGTCTAATAGCGATAGCCTTAAATAACTGCTATCGAAACAAAATTATTCATTGCAGAATAAATGTACCTCGTAATGAACACACCTTTAGCTGTCATCGAAGAACTAGTGTTATTTTAATTCATCTGTTAGGAATTAGTTAAAGGGGATTAAAATAATGAATTCCTCACCAGTCATAAATGGATAATATTCTTCAAGTAAATCAATGATATTTAATCGATCTCAATGTTACAAATACTATGTAACACTGACAGCTCTTATTATTACAAAAGTTAAACTGAAAGACATGAGTCGGCCAGAGCGGCCGAGCGGTTCTAGGCGCTTCAGTTTGGAAACGCGCGACCGCTACGGTCGCAGGTTCGAATCCTGCCTCGGGCATGGATGTGTGTGATGTCTTTAGGTTAGTTAGGTTTAAGTAGTTCTAAGTTCTAGGGGACTGATGACCACAGATGTTAAGTCCCATAGTGCTCAGAGCCATTTTTTTTGAAAGACATGACATCATGGTCTAAAGTTTTTCCTTGCGATACACTTGTGAGACATAAAAATAAATTTACTCTTGGACACGGTATGGTCGTATCTAACGTGCTACCCGTTATAGTTGCAACAATGTTCTGAAGCATCAAGACGTTTTTCTCTCGGTGTTTTGGAGGGAGAAAGACGAAGGTCTGCGACTGGACAAGACCTTGGTCGTTGCTCGAGGTAGCTTTGAGGTGAGCCACGTCACGTTGCAGTACTTATATCATAATAAGCAAAGCACTAAAGTTTTAGAGCTACTTCATTGTCGATAGGGTGGTCAAAAAGGTATTACAGTCTGTCCCGATTTACTGTAAATGAATCTGTTGTTCACTATAAACATCCCATGTGACAACTCATTATGAATAATACATCTAAGAGAGGAACCACCACTAGACTATTGACTATGACGATTGTGTGTTGGTTTCCGTGGAAGAAAGTACGTTTATGAGAAGAGTGAGATTCAATGTGCTGAAACACTAAAAATTCAACAAAGAATTAAAATGTAAAAAAATGTCTAAAAACCTTACACACGCACACACATGCAAGCACGCACGACTACACACACACACACACACACACACACACACACACACACACACAAACACACACACATAATTAAAAAATTATATTTAATACCATTTCGATACCTGATAATAAAAGTGATTGCGTTTCACTAGTTTAGTAGAATGATCTAAAGTATCAACTAAGAAAATTATTACGTCAGAAAGAGCCTCTGAAGTCCAACGGTACTGACCGACCACCACGTCACACTCAACAAACAGGCTTCACTGTCTGCAGATATCGAGGGATCATTGTCAGTTTCGTGACCGTATCTAAAATACAGCCATAGATGAACGTCACTGGCGGCTGGATGGATTTCCTCATCACTTGAGGGAAACGGAATTTACTGCTCACTCAGCTGCACACCAAAGCCTTCAACCTCGTCTCCAGAGATACACAAAATTTTTAATATTGCAGTTTTTCTTGTTTTAAAAAACTGCAGTTTATATACAGCTGCTGCGAAAGTGGCCACTACAACAAACGTATTTTTAAAGTTTACCATATCTCGACTTCAAGTAAAATAAATGGCTGGTCTCCTCTTAAATTCACTTCTGCCCTGTGATCAAAATATAACGTGCACAGAAAATATGGCGTATAAGAATATTTATGCCACAGCCATTACAGATTTAACTGTCTTCTCACCTGACTATGAAGACATTAGTTAGAAATGAGATATTAGTTAGAAATGTAGCCTATTCAGATAGGAGTAAGGGTAACTTCAGTGATATATATAAAGTCGGACTTGGTCTGATGATTGGGCAGTCACGCCTATTCCAACAATCGTATGTCTTTCTCACCTGCAGGATAATGGCACGTTGTCTCGATTGGTTGGTTGCTCACAGGCCTCCTTGGCAGGCTCCTGCTTCTCTTCTCCATGTTACTAGCATATTATATCCCCACTTTTGGCATTAGATAAGACGAAGTTGATAGTCTAGCCGAAAGCCGATCAAATGGTTGCAACAACTATACTGACGGCCATTAAAATTAAGCTGACCAACCGGGAAGTTGTGTCTGGCATTAGTCAAGAATGCCTGGACTATGATGCTGAGAGGGAGGTGCTTGAGGATGGATAAGACCCTAATAAATTGTAGAGAATTATGCTGAAATTTCTTGTAAGAGCAGAGCTTCACATAATATGCGTCCAAGACAAGTGACTAGCTGAAGACAACATTGCAAACCATCTGGTTACTCTAAGAGTTACCTGCTAACTGGGATTAATGCTTGATGACCAGAGGAAATGTATTCCTCAGTTTCAGACTTCGAAGCCTAATGCTGATTTCGGAGGAGTCAAAGAATAGAGAAACTGGAACTGTCAATAAAAATTGTCACAGTCCCACTTAACTCCTGTCCAGAGAAAGAACACGCCAGAACAGAGAATAAAAGGTGAATGGCGAACCTGTACCTTGAATAATTCCTCTGTAGCCCTCTGTCGTTCCAGCTTAACAGTTCGCCCATAACATAATGGCAGCTATTACAGCTAAACAATGTATACTCACTATCGCAATCTACAGGCCCATACATTCTTAATAAGTGCTACAGTTCGTAAAACCTGTACATATTAAGAAGTATCGCTATACCTGAATTATAAAACTTTCCTTTATGATAAAACTAATATGTTCTTTTCCAACAGGAGCGTCAGTTTACACTTGACGTGTTCTTTCTCGAGCTGCTGCAGAAACGGCTGCAGGAAGAAGAAGAAATTCGTGCTGCTCCGGTGAGAGTAAATTAGATCTGTATATGAAATAATAGCGTTTGGTTTCAAAGTGTATTTTTCGTTTCCTGTTCACGTGATCACTCACTCACGAACGTGATACTAGTTAATGCTCTGCTTCCGGGTATTTTGCCGAGTTGTTGCGTGTATTTTGTGCACAATTCTTCAATGATCGTCCCAGGTGTCTTCCTCGGGTGCAGCGACTTTCGCTGTTACGTGCACTCACTGCCTGCACGCCAGCCAGTCCGAAAACGCCACACGACATGTAGAAGACGGCTCCATCAATCGTTGAAATATTGTGCACAAAATAGGGATAAAAACACAGCAAAATTCCCGGAAGTATATCATTAATCAATCGCGCCTAGAAAACCTTAGACATCACGGGATATTAGTTATGTCAGAATAACTATTTGCTGAGATGTGGGGAAGAGTGACGTTACTTGGATATTAAAGTGAATCACTGTATGCATCAACGTAAAGATGTGCCTGTGCCCTTCTCTGCCAGGGCTTCATCCTCCCTCCATTTTAACTCTTCCCCGCACTTTCTTTGCTGTTTTTTCGCCTTGATATTCGTCTCTTCCATATCTGTGTTTCTCTAGGCTAGTGGTTTTAGGCTGGAGATTTTAGTGTGTTTCAGAGTGGCTGGCTCATCCTTTTTTATTCTTGCGATCAGCCAGCCCACGCCATCTGCTGTATTTTTTAATACTTTCTGCGGAATTTGTTTCATTTAGTGCACGTTTTCTCCCTTTAGCTTGCTTCTTCCGTTTTCTCTTTGGGTTATGTTCCCAGTTACTTTTACGACTTTTTTACTTTCCCAGATTCTTTTGCGGAATGGTTTTAATCTGAGAGCCTTTTGAGTAAGGAAATGGGGACTGATGACCATGTAGTTTAGTCTCTTTACTGTCCAAACCAACCAAAAAACCAATAACTGAAGGTTTCGTAATTCGCGATAAATATAACACTTTGTTACACTCGGACATATTAGCAAATAGCATAAACTCTGTATTATTACACACGTTGGACATCAAGAAACTAAAGATGTCTTTTCCAACAGGACCGTCAATTTACACTTGACGAGTTTTTTACGGAGCTACTGCAGAAACGGCTGCAGGAAGGAGGAGAAATACATGTTGCTCCGGTGAGTGTAAATTAGTTGAGTATAGGGAATAATGGCATTAGGTTTCAACGTGTACTATTCGTTTTGTGTTCAGATCAATACTGCCTTACGAAGGTGACAGTAGTTACTTCCTTGCTTCGGGTGTTTTGGCGAGTTGTTAGGGTTTGTGCAAAATGCTTCCATGACCGTGACTGGAGTGCAGTGAGCTTTGCCGTTATGTGCACTCGATCCCTGGACTCCATCTAGTCAGGGAATGTCATACGACCTGCAGGACACGGCTCGGTCGGTCGTTGAAATATTCTGCATACAACAGGAACAACAACTCGGCATAACTCCCAGAAGCACTTCAATAACCAATGGCGCAAACAAAAAACTCTTACATCATGGGACATTAGTATTTGTTTAGCATTATTAGTTGGTCAGACATGGACTGAGTAGTGATGATGCTAGAATATTAAAATCGATCATTGTATAAATATTATCAATAAATGTAACCAGCAAAATTATTGATAAATGTAGCAGTTCGTAACAAGCTGCCATGTTAGAATTTAGCACATGTTCTGTATTACTCCACATGTTGGACATCAGAAACGTAATAAATTCTTTTCCAAGAGGAGCGTCAGTTTACGCTTGACGCGTTTTTTGAGGAGCTACTGCAGAGACGCTGCACTGAGAAGAGGAAAGCCACACTGCTACGGTGAGTGAAACTTCGATCTGCAGATTTTAGTTTCTAATTGTATTTCTGGTTTCATGGCCACATCGTAACTCCCTTCATAACGGTAACCTGCGTTTGCGTTATTTTTCCGACTCTACAATTGCACGTTTTTAATATAATCGAAATGCTGTCAGCTTAGGTACAGAGACAAGCCTACAAAATGCAAAATACTATGGTCGAACCGCAAATTCTGTTGTACTGAGCTGTGGGTGGTTATCACGATGCTTGCAATACTATTCTCCTATAACGATTGAATTGTGAGCGGATACGCAGCCTTTTTCGACATTCTATTATTTCACCCTACTATTGCTAAGTTCTACGTAATCTTAAGAATGAACGGTACAATATACTATACTTTCCTACCCTTTCATAGTATGGAGGGAGTTACAGAAAACATTCTTATCTCCTCCTATCCATGAAAGAGTTATCATGTTTTCAGTATAGTTTCTTGTTGCTCAACGTATGCTGGTCTTTTGGTTCTGTTCCATTATACTGCATCAAGGTTTGCTTTTCTGTCATATAATTATCCACGACACCCTCGGAATTTCAATTCAACAATTTTGGGAACTTGTATTACGAAACTCTACGATTCTGGCACAAGTGCATATACCAACAGTCTCAGTTGCCTTGGTTGCTTTATGCGTAGAACGTAGTTCAGTCTAATGGTCAGTATAAAGGTAGAAATATTCTCATACTTGTGTCAGCCACCTGCCATCATGATACAATGATCAGAAGGAACTGTCCTCAGGGAACAGCATAGAGGCAAACAGTTATTGCTGGTAGTTCGCACATTTAAATTCTTATTTATAATACTTAGCAATTTTGTGTTGATGAGTGGCAAAGACAGAAACATCCCTTCACTATATCCGTATCTGGGAGGCAAAACATTTTATAAAATATATTGTCATTGCACTCTATTACTACACGTGCCAATAGTTATAAATTAGTAACTCCATTTCGTAACTATTTTACAGTCTCAACAATATCGATACAAAAATCGACCCATTATTAGCCTCAGGTCCTACAATAATTTTGCAGTTATCTCTACATATATCAACCTACCATAATGTGATCACATTTTTTATTCTGAAATTTAAATTTGTCGACAGGTCACTCCAGTGGACACCCCGCCAACCCACGGAGGCTCAATACCCCACACCATGCCACTAACTCTTCATAGCCACCAAATCTTATGCTGCCTGTTGGGGGTTCCACTGTCAACTCGAAGCATGGAGAAGAGTCACTCCAGTGGCCTCCCCCCCAACCCACGGAGACTCAACACTCCACACCATGAAGCCCTTCAGAGCCACCAAATCTTATGCTGCCTGTTGGGGGCCCCGCCATCAACTCGGAGAAGAGTCACCCCAGTGGCCTTGCCGCCAACTCACGGACGCTAAACACTCCACACCATGCAGCTCTTCATAGCCACCACATCTTATACTGCCTGTTGGGGGCGCCGCCGTCAAATCGGAGAAGAGTCATCCCAGTGACAACCCTGACAACTCACGGAGGCTCAATACTCCACATCGTGCAGCTCTTCATAGCCACCAAATCTTATGCTGCCTGTTGGGGGGCGCCAACGTCAACTCCGAGGATAGTCACCGCAGTAGCCTCCACGCCAACTCACGTAGGAGCAACAGGTCACACTATGCAGCTCTTCATAGCCACCAAATCGTATGCTGCCTGTTGGGGGCGCTACTTCAACTCGGAAAAGTCACCCAGGGGCCTCCCCGCCAACTCACAGAGGCTCAACACTCCACACCATTCCACTAACTCTTCATAGCCACCAAATCTTATGCTGCCTGTTGTGGGCGCCGCTCTCAACTCGGCGCCTGGAGAAGAGTCACTCCAGTGGCCTCCCACCAACCCATCGAGACTCAACACTCCACACCATGAAGCCCATCATAGCCACCAAATCTTATGCTGCCTGTTGGGAGCGCCGCCGTCAACTTGGAAAAGAGTCATCCCAGTGGCCACCCTGCCAAATCACAGAGCTCAATACTCCACAGCATGCAGCTCTTCATAGCCACCAAATCTTATACTGCCTGTAGGGGGCGACGCCGTCAGCTCGGCGCCTGGAAAGAGTCACTCTAGTGGCCTCCTCGCCAACCCACGGAGGCTCAACACTCCACACCATGCAGCTCTTCATAGCCACCAAATCTTATGCTGTGATGGGGGGGCGCCGCCATCAACTCAGAGAAGAGTCACCTCAGTGGCCTCCCCACCAACTCACGGTGGCTCAACACTCCACACCATGCAGCTCTTCATAGCCACAAAAACTTATGCTGCCTGTTGGGGCGCCGCCATCAACTGGGAGAAGAGTCTCCCCAGTGGCCCCCCTGCCAACTCACAGAGGCTCAACAGTCCACACTATGCAGTTCTTCACAGCCACCAAGTGTTAAGCTGCCTGTTGGGGGCGACGCCATCAAATTGGAGAAGAGTCACCCCAGTGGCCTCCTCGCCAAGTCACGGAGGCTCAACACTCGACACCATCCAGCTCGTCATAGCCCCCAAATCTTATGCTGCCTGTTGGAGGCTCCAATTCAACTCGGAGAAGAGTCACACCAGTGGCCCCCCTGCCAACTCACAGAGGCTCAATACTCCACACCATGCAGCTCTTCATAGCCACCAAATCTTATGCTGCCTGTTGGGGCACTGCCGTCAACTTGGAGCAGGGTCATCCTAGTGGCCACCGTGCCAACTCACGGAGGCTCAACACTCCACACCATGCAGCTCATCATAGTCACCAAATCTTATGCTGCCTGTTGTGGCGCCGCCATCAACTCGGAGAAGAGTCACCGCAGTGGCCTCCCCGCCAACTCATGGAGAATCAAGACTGCACACAATGCAACTCTTCATATCCACCAAATCTTATGCTGTCAGTAGGGGGCACCACTGTCAACTCGGAGAAGAGTCACTCTTGTGGCCTCCCCGCCAACTCATGGAGGCTCAACACTCCACACCATTCCACTAACTCTTCAAAGCCGCCAAATTTTATGCTGCCTGTTGGGGGCGCCGCCGTCAACTCGGGGAAGAGTCATTCCAGTGGCCTCCCCGCCAACCCACGTAGGCTCAACACTCCACACCATGCAGCTGTTCATATCCACCAAATCTTATGTTGCCTGTTGGGGGCGCCGCCGTCGACTGGTAGAAGAGTCACCCCAGTGGCCTCCCCACCAACTCACCATGGCTCAACACTCCACACCATGCAGCTCTTCATATCCACCAAATCTTATGTTGCCTTTTGGGGGCGCCGCCATCAACTCGTAGAAGGGTCACCCCAGTGGCCTCCCCGCCTACTCACCATGGCTCAACACTCCACACCATGCAGCTCTTCATATCCACCAAATCTTATGCTCCCTGTTGGGGGTGTCTACATTAACCCAGAGAAGAGTCACACAAGTGGCCTCCCCACCACCTCATGGAGGCTCAACACTCCACAGCATGTAGCTCTTCATATCCACCAAATCTTACGTTGCCTGTTGGGGGCGCCGCTGTCAACTGGTAGAAGAGTCACTCCAGTGGTCTCCCCACCAACTCACCACGGCTCAACACTCCAAACCATGCAGCTCTTCATAGCCACCAAATCTTGTGTTGCTTGTTGGGGGCGCCGCCATCAACTCGTAGAAGGGTCACCCCAGTGGCCTCCCCGCCTACCCACCATGGCTCAGCACTCCACACCATGCAGCTCATCATAGCCACCAAATCTTATGCTGCCTGATGGGGGCGCCGTCGTCAATTCGGCGCGTGGATAAGGCCATCTGGCAGCTAAACTATTCGACCACGATACCGTTGCCAATACCACCTGAAACAAAAGTTGCCGATTCAATAAATCTTCAGCTTAATATGATAATATAGTCTCGTTATTTATATTAGTTCTAGTGAGGTGGCATTATGGTAACACACAGGCCTCGCATTTGCATTGACAGTGGTAAAAGTCAATAATTCGACCATCAACATCTATGTTTTCCGTGGTTTCTTTAAGTAGATAAGGAAACCGCAAGGATGTTTCCCTCATAATTCGACTCGTACGGTTTTCTCCACAATACGAGCTCCGTTTGTTATTTCCTCTACTTCGATGGACGTTAGGTCGGAATAAGTCCTACATCTTTTCTTTATTGAGTAAGAGATTCATTTGAGAAATATTTTTTTAGAAAAGCTATTGTAGTATTGGTGCAACAAGACAAGCATTTAGAACCCACAGAACTTGCCTTTCAAAATTTACTAAGTAAGTTCATCACCAAATTCATTCAAACTAATAACACTTAAAAGAGTAATGTGACTAAAACATCTCTGCGTCTAGGAATAACAAGTCAGTGCCTGTCATCCCGACGGTTACTTATTAACTCAGTGCGCCACATGTAATATAAACCTAAACTATGCAGAAACTACAGCATAATAAACATTTGACGTCGTCAGTATACATTGTTATCGGCACTCGGTTAGTTTGTTTTCATTAATGACCCCATACTCGTTCCTGCAAAAGTACAGGGCTATTACAAATGATTGAAGCGATTTCGTAAATTCACTGTAGCTCCATTCATTGACATATGGTCACGACACACTACAGATACGTAGAAAAACTCATAAAGTTTTGTTCGGCTGAAGCCGCACTACAGGTTTCTGCCGCCAGAGCGCTCGAGAGCGCAGTGAGACAAAATGGCGACAGGAGCCGAGAAAGCGTATGTCGTGCTTGAAATGCACTCACATCAGTCAGTCATAACAGTGCAACGAGACTTCAGGACGAAGTTCAACAAAGATTTACCAACTGCTAACTCCATTCGGCGATGGTATGCGCAGTTTAAAGCTTCTGGATGCCTCAAGGGGAAATCAACGGGTCGGCCTGCAGTGAGCGAAGAAACGGTTGAACGGGTGCGGGCAAGTTTCACGCGTAGCCCGCGGAAGTCGACGAATAAAGCAAGCAGGGAGCTAGACGTACCACAGCCGACGGTTTGGAAAATCTTACGGAACAGGCTAAAGCAGAAGCCTTATCGTTTACAATTGCTACAAGCCCTGACACCCAATGACAAAGTCAAACGCTTTGAATTTTCGGCGCGGTTGCAACAGCTCATGGAAGAGGATGCGTTCAGTGCGAAACTTGTTTTCAGTGATTAAGCAACATTTTTTCTTAGTGGTGAAGTGAACAGACACAATGTGCGAATCTGGGCGGTAGAGAATCCTCACGCATTCGTGCAGCAAATTCGCAATTCACCAAAAGTTAACGTGTTTTGTGCAATCTCACGGTTTAAAGTTTACGGCCCCTTTTTCTTCTGCGAAAAAAAACGTTCCAGGACACGTGTATCTGGACATGCTGGAAAATTGGCTCATGCCACAACTGGAGACCGACAGCGCCGACTACATCTTTCAACAGGATGGTGCTCCACCGCACTTCCATCATGATGTTCGGCATTTCTTAAACAGGAGATTGGAAAACCATGGCCTCCACGCTCTCCCGACTTAACCCCATGCGATTTCTTTCTGTGGGGTTATGTGAAAGATTCAATGTTTAAACCTCCTCTACCAAGAAACATGCCAGGACTGTGAGCTCGCATCAACGATGCTTTCCAACTCATTGATGGGGACATGCTGCGCCGAGTGTGGGAGGAACTTGATTATCGGCTTGATGTCTGCCGAATCACTAAAGGGGCACATATCGAACATTTGCGATTGCCTAAAAAAACTTTTTGAGTTTTTGTATGTGCGTGCAAAGCATTGTGAAAATATCTCAAATAATAAAGTTATTGTAGAGCTGTGAAATCGCTTCAATCATTTGTAATAACCCTGTGTATGGGTGAGAAATAGAAGGTACGTTGACACACTAAGCAACTGGTCATAGAAGTAGTATTTGGAACTAGGAGACAAGTTAAAGCACTCCATCGTGCGAACAATAATTGGTTAACAAAGTGGTGCAACTACAAACAAGTAAGCGAAGCATTTGTGCTACGACCGCATGGCTCGGCCTAAGACCTATACACAATTCACAGAGCGTGCGTGACCATTACCGCTTTTAGCGCGGACGTCGCTTCTTATTACGTACCCTTTACCCTGTGATTTCTAGTACTTTACCTTTTACTTTCAGCACTGTAGTAGCGTCAGAGAAGAAACGTCTGTAGCAGGAGACTCATTTTTACTTCTTCTTTTCATTTCCCCGAAAGTAATGAGTTGGTGCACGACTCACAGAAAATTGCAAATATCAAATGAGGTGGGGAAATGAATATGCAATCTATCTGCGCAAACTCAGTGAATAAGTGGATCAATGTTAATCACAAGGGAGTTGCACGTTCGATATATTAACATTGACCCACGTACCTTTACCCATATTCTAATTAAAAAATATTGATCAAAATACTTCATTCCTTGATCCAAAAGAAAAAGAGAAAAGAAAGAAAAAGATTGATCTGCACAGTTCTCCCCAAGGCTTAATTAAAAAACATTGATTCACTTACTGAGTGTGCTCATACAGATCGATTGCGTAGCAATAGGAAGCGCAGAAATATTTCACATTTTCTTGTATATCATGAGTTGTGATGCTGTCCTTGGTTTGAAGATACTAGCACAGATTCAATAGCTACGACTCAAATAAGGAGCAAATAAATCTATAATCCACTTTTACGGCAATGTTTCGCCCTTTCTTTCGAAAGTATTACTTCGAAACACGTTGTCTGCCTGTTGGTCTCTCATTGGCTGTGTAACATGAACAACTGACAGGCCAACTTTTGCAAGCACTGGCAACATTCCTGCTTGAAACACGCAAGTACGGCACGGGCCCTATTCTAAACTTTTCCTGAAACATCAGTCGACGTATATAACTCAACTGAAAAACTAGTCACCAGTACAAAGAGCTGAAAGTGATACCAGTTGTAACATTATGTGATTGCCTTATCATTTTAAATCATTCACTAATCGAGCAGTCGCTCGGCAACAGCTACAGTTAGCAAATAATGTTGCGAGAATGTAAAAGGTGAACGTCCTGTGACGTAACGTGTTTATTGTCGAAGCGCCGTCAGAGATGCAGTGAGTTACTGACTTTGAAAACCGCGGAGCGAAAAACGGACAGAAGAAGAACACTTTTACACATTCTTTTGATGTACGAGATATTCTCGATGAACAGTTACTCAGTTACTCATTTTTTCTCTTGTCTCTTGTAACTTGTGTAGGACGCTCATGTCTTGCCGCCGTATTATTATTGTTAAAAATAATATTATTTTAGTGTAAAGCAAAAGTGCAATAAAAAAGTGCAATACTGCATAGCAGTAGATTTATTGTGCGACGTGTATGTGAAAACGTCAAAGGAATTATTTTCATTACGAGAAGTGCCAGTCACAACGGCATCCATGTAAATCCTTCATTGCAGTGTAAGTTCACCTATTAATTGCCATAAATTCAGAGTTAAATGGAACTGGTATATGGACTATTCATTTAGTATAGAATCTACGTCTCACTCCTTCATGAAGTTATTTAATTTTCTTTATGTTTCTGCCAAATTGAGAGTTCACAGTCACGAATTCTTTCGTCGACATCGATCGGAAGTTGCATGCGGCGAAATATTGTCTCCACGCCATATTGTACTGGTAAATGCATGATAAACTACGGTCCCTTAGGAAATTCATGTTGAGCTATCCAAAAATAATTATATTTTGAATAGGCATTTACCCTCCTCTGCAATGCAACTACCGACTGATCAGACGATCCAACAAGAAACAGCCGCACACGGTCGGCATTCGCAAATATATTTCCAACGCTGATTATAGCTATATGTTACGCCTAAGGCAGTCATCAGCAACGTAAGTTAAAATTTCGTTAGCCGTAGCCAAGCTTCCTTAATTTCAGTCGACATTAATCAATATGTGACGATCTTTAGTAGTTGCAGTAAAAATATGCTTTGAATTCAGTAGATTGCATTTAGTCGATTGGTAATTTCTTTAAGTATTGTTTAAATTCCATCGTTGTGTATTGCATATCACTTGTTTTTAAATGTCTGCATATCTTTTGTTTTTAGAGCTTACCAGACGTAGTTTTCATTTATTTTGGCCAGTGTGCAGCCATACTTTCTTTACGGTCCAGAATAGTCTCTTGTTCTCGTAAAGGCGCGTTTACACTGCGATTTGTATCGGCACATGTATGAGATACATGTATATACGACTTTGCGACATGTATCGCGACTTGTATGAGTTGACAAGTATCAACCTCATACATGTATGAGCGTGCATTTACACTGGTTGATATGTATCACTGTGCGATAGCTTCCGACGACGATTTGGAAGATTTCACATTTTTATGTGCTGATACACTTGCTCTTTTGGAAGATGATAGGAAGAAAAGGCGGAGGAAGCGTAGATGGTGGCACAGAGAGTTTCTCGCGAATTAACGCCATATTTTAGAAATTATGTTAGGATGAGTATGGAGGATTTCCGCGGTTTGTTATCACTTGTGGCTCTTCTTGTGTCCAAAACCAACACAAACTTTCGGGAAGCGATTCCACCAGAGGATCAGTTGGCAGTAACACTCCGTTTTTTAGCCACTGGGGATTCCTCGTAAAACGAAGATTTCATGACAAAACATTTGCATTGTCGCGCGATTGCTAATGCCGACGTCTCACACACGATTGTCGGCATCCGTTGTCAACATTATCACGCGAGGCCGCCGGAATAACAGCAAAACATTGATATACGTGCCAGATGCATGAAAAAATTATGTAATGTATGACATACTCTGATATATATAAAACTTTTACCTTCACTTCTTGGGATAAAACTTGCACAATGGCCTCGCAAACACGAAGAATAATGTTGCATATGGCACTTTTTGATATTTTATGCAGATACATTAACGTCGAAACGACAGTCGGCACCTTCAAAACTCAAACAGCCGCCAAAGAGCCTGGTACTACGCATACGCTAATCGTCGAAATAAGCGGCAGTCGACAAGACGACAGGAAATGATAGTACTGCGCATGCGCGAGTTCTTCAAATGTCGCTCA
Organism: Schistocerca americana; assembly: GCF_021461395.2. Classification (NCBI taxonomy): domain Eukaryota; kingdom Metazoa; phylum Arthropoda; class Insecta; order Orthoptera; family Acrididae; genus Schistocerca; species Schistocerca americana. Next base: position 190,102,036 of record NC_060123.1, read on the forward strand.
TACATGTCGCGTATATGGCCAAAAAGCGATATACAAAATGTATACGCGACATGTATGAGCTCGAGGGTCCGCATACAAGTTCCGTGAATTTTTGTATGAGGTGATGTATCGCGACATGTCAAATTGACATGTCGCTCATACATGTCGCGATACATGTATCCCAGTGTAAACGTACCTTAACGTGCAACTCCCGACATTCCGATCTTGTGACGTAGCAGTGACAACTGACTCGCAACCGATAAATTACATCTCTGTCGACAGCTGACAGCCGTAGCTCAAACGAACTTCACTGACTTACTGTTTGTAAATAAGTGAGCTATGGCAGACGAGAAAATATCATCACTAGATTCAAATGAACAGAATGAAACGAGTGAAGTGTCGCGTCGCTTACGATCCCGCACGATAATTAGTATGGCTGAGACACCAATCGAAACAATTGTAGAAAGTGAAGTGGGAAATTTTATGGACTTGGGTGCCTCACACCATGATATTACCGGTACTGAACTAGTCAATGCCAGTATAGTTTCTGCCACTAGTACTGGTAGCCATATACCGGTTACAAGGGAGGCAGGTGAAAGAAATTGAGGAGTAGTGACAGACGATGTATTCAAACAGCTACTGAGTCAAATCAGTCAAATGATGCAGGACGGAAACCGCCAATTGAAAGAGCAAAATAGCCAAATGGTGAATTCCATTAAAAATGATTTTAAAGACGAAAATTGTCAAATGAAAGAGGAAAATAGACAATTGTTAGCCTCGCTTGAAGATAAACTTTCTACAGTAAGCGAAGAAATAAAAACTGTTAGAGAAAACGTAGCCAAAGAAGTAGCAAAGCAAGTTAAGGATGCTGTTTCTCAAATGCGAAGTGGAATAATTTTCGAACTGAATGACACTAGCTACCATGCAAAGCGAGACAGCTGACATCCGAAACGCAACCAAGAATCTTGACTCCACCGTAACCACGGTTAATCACAGATTAGACAGAATAACTACGGAGGTAGAAAAACTAACCGAGGGAATGTCAAATTTGACTTGGAAACTGAAACGAAAGTAAAGGAGAGAGAATTTAGAGAAAAGTATGAGAACTGGATTGCTGGGAAGGGCAAATTTGTCGAAAATAAAATTAACAAAGATCTAGTAGAGACTGTGAAAGCAACCACTCTTGGTATCTTGTCAGCGCCTGGAAGCTTCGGAGATACCGTAATGTCTGAACTCGGTAGCGTTAGGCGTACCCTTCACCAAGAATTACCACATTGGAAGCAAGAGGTAACGGAAAAACTAAATACCCTGAAGGCACAAGTGAGTTGTAGTTCCCGAACACAGAGACTTAATTATCCTAACTCTTTAGCCTCAGACGAAGAAGATGAATTATTTCGGCAATTCCGAATACCTGTTGTATCTAATGAACAAACTTCACCACCACATATTCCAGTTAGTCACCGAAACCAAGAATCTGACTCAGTAGTACAAATGATGAAGGAAGAAAGGATGATAAAGCATCAAGTTTTTCAAACCTTTAACCCGGAAAAACGAAATATCCACCCAATTGTTTTTGTTCGTGGATTCTCTGGCATTTTTCCAAATTCGTGGACTGATACACAGCGTATCCAATTTATTACCGGATATATAGGTGGCGAATCGGCAATATGGGGAACCGAAATGGTTGATAAGTGTCGAACGTATGAGGAGTTTGAGCACTGTTTCCTCAGCAAATTTTGGAGCGAAGGTGTTCAGAAGCGCCTTCGTAAAGAAGTCTATAATGCAGAACAATTTGACCCCGGGAATAGTAGCCTGAGAAAGTACTTCGAAAAATATCTTGGCAAAATCAGGTACTGGGACACCCCTATTAATAGTAAAGATGTAATTATGATTCTCAAGTCTAAATTACCCATATCGATTCGTGAAAAGCTGATAGCCATACCAGATGATGAACGAGATACCTTTCTGTCGATATTAGATTCCCTAGATCTGATCTATGAGGACATGAGAGCTAACAAACCGCGGAATACTCCGCACAATTCTTGGCCACAACATTACGAGAGTAACGGCTATGAAAAGCCAGGGAACGGTTACAAAAATAGTAACGATTGGCAAAACGGAAATAAGGCAATGGGTATCCGTACAAAAGGAATAGACATAATCAACCGATTCAATCCCGTGCATAACATGACTGGTAACCACTACGGCAATCAACCGTACAAGCAGAAGTTTGGAAATGGCTTTCAGTCAAAAGGCTGGCAACAGCAGAGCGAATCGCAATGGAATGCACCGTATTCGCGCAGCCAACACTCAGATTACGGGCAGCAACAAACAGCTGATAACGCCCACTCATACCAACACAACTCCGCACCTAGTAAAAATCAAGCGCAGGGAATGTACAGAAACACCCAGTTTAACGACAAGCCACAGTGTGTGTGGTGTCACCGCCAGACACCACACTTGCTAGGTGGTAGCCTTTAAATCGGCCGCGGTCCGTTAGTATACGCCGGACCCGCGTGTCGCCACTATCAGTGATTGCAGACCGAGCGCCACCACATGGCAGGTCTAGAGAGACTTCCTAGCACTCGACCCAGTTGTACAGCCGACTTTGCTAGCGATGGTTCACTGACAAAATACGCTCTCATTTGCCGAGACGATAGTTAGCATAGCCTTCAGCTTCGTCATTTGCTACGACCTAGCAAGGCGCCATTGCCAGTTACTATTGATGCTGTAAAACATGTACCGTCAAGAGCGATGTTCACCAATTATGGATTAAAGTTAAGTATTCCAGCAGCTACGTACGTTTTTTGTTAGTCTCATTTCCTTGACCTGTTCCAGACCTCACGGCAGCCTGCGTGAGCTAAAACGCGTGCCTTTCGGCTTCCTCTCATAGTGGGTTGGCTGTCTTGCCAATCCACAACAGTGTGAAGGTGGATTTCACCGTAACAATTCCGGAAATCATAATAGCAATGAAAATCATCAGACCTCGCGAAGGAAGTACAATCCCCCTGTAGTTTTCGCAAACGCGGAAGACAGTAACACGTATTGGACACCAGAACAAACGCAACAACACTTTGACACAAGGTTTGTGCATAACAGTAATTTTGTTCCTCAGTGTTCTCATAATATCAGATTGGTCGAACTTTCTAATGATGAAGGCCAGTCAAAACCACACAAACAGGAAAACTAAGTTCAGCATCTGAAAGCTCCCTAAGTGATGCTGTGAGACAGAATGGGGGCGACCACTTCGACGGAGAGACTGACCATGACGTACCTGTACTGAGATACAATGACGCGATTGACATGAGACAAGAATTATTACAAGAGAAAGAGACGACTGATGGTGAGGAACCGATACATTGCCAAGTGCAAGCTATGACAAAACATCCTATAGCCGGAATTTTGACGACTGTAATCCTAGATACAGGTGCTTACTAATGCTATGTCCTTACGTTTCTATAAGCAAATTAGTACATTAATTAAAATTCCAATATTACCCGTCCAAGGATGTTCAATAACAGGAGCCATCGCCTCCCAGACACAAAAGGTCAGTATACAAGCTTGGGTACCACTGGAGATTCCATCAATACCCAACAAATGTATTTCGCTCGTTGTCAAGAATTTGGCAGTGTCATGTCTCTTGGGAATGGATTTTCTACGACGATATAGAGCGCGAATAGATCTTTATATAGACATTTGCACACTGTTACTACAGCAGACAAAAGTTGCACTGGAGTTAGTGAAAGAAAGAGTAAAGAACTTTGGCACTTGTAATAGCATTAGATTACAAAGGATACGCAGAAAACCTCCTTGTCGTAATCATTTCAATTTGTTTTATGGTAACTGTGACACATTTAATGATACAATAACAGTCAATGACGTACCCTCTCAGCAGGAAATAACCAAGAAGACTGCAGAATCAACAGAGTTACCCGAACCTGAGCTACAGGAATTATTCGATTTGTTGTCACACTATATCAACGTGTTTTCAAAACGACCCGGTATTATAAAAGACTATGAATACACTATGGAAGTGGTGCCGTACCAAACTTTCTGTCGCACGACATATCCCATACCGTATGCAAGAAGGGAAGCAGTTCGTAATGAAATTAAGAAAATGCTGAACTGCAAAGTCATAGAGTATTCTAATTCACCATAGAGTAGCCCTTGTTGACGATTTTGAAACAGGATAACACCGTACGACTCGTACTTGACGCACGAAACGTATATAAAATTGTTGTGCCAGTACGAACGAGACCTGAAGCGGTTGAAGAACACGTGCAGAGATTTTATGGAATTAAATATTTGAGTAGCATAGATTTGAAAATGTCATTTTGGCAAGTGAGACTAAATCCTAACTCACGAAAGTATACGGCATTTATCTTCACCGGCAGATCCTATCAATTTCAGGTCATGCCTTTTGGATTGAATGTTAGTTCTGGAGTATTCATCTCTGCCCTAGATCATGTTCTTGGTCCAGATCTTATTGATGAAGTGACTCTCTACGTTGATGATCTTTTAATTGCCACTAAAACCTGGAAAGGTCACGTTGAACTAATACAGAAAGTGTTTCAGCGATTCCTGGTATACGGAGTCACTGCCAACTTGCAAAAATCACACTTTGACCGAGAAGAAACCAAATTCTTAGGACACGTCATTTCATCTGACGGTATCCGTCCTGATCCGGCTAAGCTAAGTGCAATTAAAAATTTTCCTATCTTAGGGTAAGGGATTTTCTCTGCCTCGTGATGACTGGGTGTTGTGTGATGTCCTTAGGTTAGTTAGGTTTAAGTAGTTCTAAGTTCTAGGGGACTGATGACCATAGATGTTAAGTCCCATAGTGCTCAGAGCCATTTTTTATCCCATCTTCAAAACGAAAACTTAAAGGTTATCTTGGACTCGCTTAATTCTTCAGAAGATTTTTACCAAAGCAAGTAATGAACAACCCTGATTTATTGAAATTGTTAAAGAAAAATACTCAGTGGAATTGGACTGACGACTGTCAAAAGGCATTCCTCGATATCAAAGATGCTTTGTTAAATAGCAACATTCTTTATCATCCAGATATGGAAAGCGAATTTCGTGTGTCATCTGACGCAAGTTTTCAGGGGTTAGGCACATGTCTCTTCCACATCCATGAAGGCAATGGAAAACCAGACATCAGAATAATTAGTTTTGCTAGTATGGTTCTTACAGAAACTGAACGATCCTATTCTGTTACTGAATTGGAAGCTCTTGCAGTAGTTTGGGCTTTCAAGAGATGCAACTACTACATCAATGGCAAGAAAATCAAAGTCTATTCTGATCATCAAGCCCTCAGTTTTCTTCTGACGTGTAAACTCCTACATCCTCACTTAACGAGGTGGTGTCTTTTCTTACGGGAATATGAATTCGAAATAATCTATATAAAAGGCAAAGATAACATTATTGCGGATGCTCTATCTCGCATGCCTGAAGACTCTTCGGACAGTGCTGAGCTTTTGGAACAAATGTCAGATTACAGGATTCTTTTGATGAAGGATCCAATACATCGGAAATATTTTCTTGATCTTTGCAACCAGATTGTCCAATTGCAGGGAACTGATCCAAAATGGAGAGGTGTGAAACAGATCCTCGAAACTAATCCTACCCATCGCATGTGCAAACATTACAAATTGCATAATGAAGTTCATTTCCACCGGACATAATTGTCATCAGAAAACTGGCTAGTATGCATTCCGCAGGAATATGTAGAACACTTACTCTGGTATACACACATTTCGTGGGGACACTTTGGTCCAGAAAATTGTAAGCGTAAAATAGCAATGTACTGCTACATCCCTAACCTTCATAGCAGAATTCACAAACTCTTGAAACACTGTATCATTTGTCAAAAGGCAAAACCTTTTAATTTTTCGAATATACTGCCTTTGAATCTTATTATCACAGAGAAACCTAGACAAATCCTAGTCACAGATTTGGCAGGACCCCTCCCACAAGGTCGTGGAGGACTAAGGTACCTTGTAGCTGTCATTGATCTATTTACCAAGCATTTGAGATTGTACGCTATGACGTCTGCAAACACTCTTCCTTGCTAGTCATCAAATTAGGCAAATCCTTATCTCCAAGTTTAGACCGCAGTCGAAACCGACTGAGCGGGTGTTCAAGGAGTTTAATCGTTTTGTTCGTACGTATATACCAAATCAGCAGACTCGCTGGGTTGACTTTATGTCACCTTTCGAGGAAATTGTGAATAACCTACCACACCTGTCTACTGGTTTCACTCCGAGTGAGTTGATGTCTTCTGACCAAGAGAAAAATGAATGGGTCAATTCAATTCCTAAGTGTAACAACACAAGCGCTAGTTTAGACGCCAGAATAAGATAAGCTCTAACAACGTTGATCACCCAAGCCAATTTACGCAAAAAGGCATATGACAAACATCGTAATAAGGTGTTAACTTATAAAGTAGGCGAAAAGGTCTTGCTAAAAACACACTTTAAACCATCGTTGCTCTTACGCAAAAATCGAAAATGGCAAAGTCTTTTTGAGGGAACTTACGAGATCCTTCGTATACCGCACACAGGTTGTTATCTGATTTCTGACCCCGCAAATGGAAAATTAAAAGGGTTATACCATCACTCTGATCTTAAAAAGTATCATGCTACAGAATAAGTCAAAAAGTAAGCTTTATAATGGCAAAAGAAGGTTAGCCGCTAGTGACTAAGTGACAACTGATCTGACTTCTTTAAAAAAATGCTTAGAATAAATTACAGGACAGTGAGTCTATCTTGCTATACAGCAGAGAATTTAAAATATGTTATCTTGAGCCATAATTTAAGTACAGACAAGCTGATAAAAAAATTCTTGTTTAACAAAGAAAGAGATCAACTCCAAGAACTCTAGTTTTAAGATTTAGTTTTAAGGAGATAATATTTAAGATATAAAAATGAAATATAAAGCGAAGGATGTGCCTAACAAGCCGGCTTCTGCGATATGAAATGGTAAGAAGTGAAAGTAAAACACAGTATTTAAAAAAAAATTTTAAGTTCAAGGAGCAATGATGTCGCTTGACAATTATTGGCTCCTGATCCCACTAAAAAGGAAAACAAGTAACTAGTTTCTAAGTCAGCTATGTCTAGAGTAAGTTCTAATGTACATAGAAGTCTGGAACAGGTTCATCTCTGCATTAAAATAACGTAATGTTTACAAAGCATGTGAGTTGCTTGTAAGTACCAACATGACCACGAAAGCGCTATCCTTCAGCTAGATAAAAAAATAGCATTAATTGTAATTCGCAGGTAAGATACATTCAAAGCCATAAGTGAAATAAATACCAAGTATAAGAGCGTAAGTGACAAGGACAAAGCAATGATGACTTAAGGTCATATATAGAGGTCAATGCAGTCTAGCGCAAGCAGCCGTCAAAGCGAGAATAAAATGACAATGAAACCGCCTACAAAACAAAGCAGCTAGTTCTTAATTGCAGCGCGTACGCAGACGTACGGCGCAAAGGAAAATTAATTTCTAAGTCATAAGGAACAAGGAGTTGTTTGCTAGATTTTTCTTCTTCTATGTACTATTATATCTATGTCTTTCTTCTGAATTTGTGTAAATATCCTAACCCGCCTACACCCGTCCTGTAGACTTGACGTCACAGATTGAGAAATGCGGTTGACGTGGAAGGCTGGTTTGGCATACGATTTTAAAAAGGAAACGCGTGAACGAAATCGGGAAAGCTAGTTTTGAAATGTCTTTATTTTTCCTTTTAAAGTCAATCCGAGACGCAAACCGAGATCGCGATAAGGAATTTGAATATTTCCTTGAATGATGTTCTGTCCTCATGTGAGTGGGCGATCAAATGTGACTGATTGATCCTCACATCTAGTAAAAAGGAAATTTTTGTTGAAATGACAGTGACAACTTTAATGAATCTAATGAATAGAAAGAACGATTCAAATGAGTTAAAAAAAAATAATAATAATTGCTAACAGATCGGAGAAACTAATGTATGGTTTCTGTGAACTAAAAGCATAGTTAGTCTTAGAGAAAGATGATGAACAATGTAAAGCGAAATGTTAAGTTACCAACAAAGCAACAGAAATTGAAATGGAGATGATAATCGAAGCTCTCAATTAGCAAGCTTCAAAGTGAGACAAACTATTTGATTATAAACTGTAAAAAATTTGTGTACATAGTAGTATATAAGTGAAGGCTTAAAATGCTGTGGAAGTCTGCCACAGACACGAAGCAATGCGTCATTGTTATAAGTAAGTGATAATTTCATTTACGATGAAGATAAAAAGTGTTAAACGTGCAGATAGGCCGACGGACAGTGATAGTCCGGTTGTGTAACCGAAGGTGGTGATGTAATTAAGTGCAGTGCATCGGAAACCAAGTGTAAGTGTCAGCTGCTTTGCAAAGTGCGAGCGCTAACCTACCTTAAAATCTTCATAATCGGCTGGAAAATAAGGAGGCAGAGATGGTTTCAATGGAGTCTCTGTCCCTGGTAATCCTCGTCCCTCCGCACCAGCTCAGCAAACCACAAAATACCACAACACCATCGACGCAACGTGTTCACTGAACCGTGCGCGGAAAAGCTGAAATATCGCGTGGAGGCTAGTGAGCGCCTCGAGTTGCGATTCAGCTCTAACAATCAGCCTGTGCCAACGTCCCTCGACGCAACAAATGCGTTAAATTTAAAGTGATGTACCAGCACAGCACTCCCGCTGCAATTCGACGAAACTGTCTTTCCATGAAAGCCGCTCCCAAAATAAAAGACTCATATCAGTTCACAACATATCAGAAACTATGCTGATGTTATATTCAGTGAATGAAATGGGAACAGCCAAACCACACGCGAATAGTGGCAAAGTCAAATTCCTATGAATCCCAAGTCCTAAAATTAGATTTAAGCTTAGTTCTTAGACTAATGAGTATTTGTATTTGTTGTTGCATGTAACGTGTGTACATAACGTGCGAGCAAGACTCGCCGACCAGAGCTTATGAAAAGTTTTCTACTCGGAGAACGCAAAGTAGCGATCCAACTTCTCAAGGGATAAGCTTCACCTGGAGAAGAATCAAATTTTAACTTACCTTTCAAATACACAAACAATGAAAGCGTAAAAATCATGACAACTAGTGAGCAAAGGAAAATGGACACGTATGAGAAATTCCATGTGTGAGAATTATGCGTGTATAAAAATGGGCACGTGTGAGAAATTCCATGTGTGAGAATTATGTGTGTATAAAAAGATGAATGTCTATGTGTTTTCTTTCAGGAGCAAAGAGACTATGAGCTCTAGACAATAACTTGAGGCGACAAAGATAGTCGTTATGAACTCGGCAAAAAAAAAGACTATAATGAGCATAATGTATAATCTCCATTGTAAACTTTGTAGATTTACTGTCTTAGTTTTTAAGTTTTTTTGTGTATCTTTACCTTAAGAATTGTCTTTGTGTATGAATGAGAGATCACCATATTTGTGTAATCCTAATAATCAAATGACTGGAATACTGTGTTTGATCAATGTAAATCTGTAAAGTACTCAATCCCATAATGTTAACGGCGACATGTGAATCTTGGTAATCTCCTTGATTTCTAAGATTCCCATGGAAGGCAATGTAACATTATGTGATTGCCTTATCATTTTAAATCGTTCAGTAATCGAGCAGTCGCTCGGCAACAGCTACAGTTAGCAAATAATGTTGCGAGAATGTAAAAGGTGAACGTCCTGTGACGTAACGTGTTTATTGTCGAAGCGCCTCAGAGATGCAGTGAGTTACTGACTGGAAACCCCGGCGCGAAAAACGGACAGAAGAAGAACACTTTTACACATTCTTTTGATGTACGAGATATTCTCGATGAACAATTACTCAGTTACTCATTTTTTCTCTTGTCTCTTGTAACTTGTGTTGAACGCGTATGTCTTTCCGCCGTATTATTATTGTTAAAAATAATATTATTTTAGTGTAAAGTAAAAGTGCAATAAAAAGTGCAATACTACATAGCAGTAGATTTATTGTGCGATGTGTATATGTAAACGTCAAAAGAATTATTTTCATTACGAGAAGAGAAGTGCCAGTCAAAACGGCATCCATGTAAACCCTACATTGCAGTGTAAGTTCATCTATTAATTGCCATAAATTCAGAGTTAAATGGTACTGGTGTATGGACTATTCATTTAGTATAGAATCTATGTCTCACTCCTTCATGAAGTTATTTAATTTTCTTTATGTTTCTGCCAAATAGAGAGTTCGCAGTCACGAATTCTTTTGTCGAAATCGGACGGAAGTTGCATGCGGCGAAATATTGTCTCCGCGCCATACTGTACTGGTAAATGCATGATAAACTACGGTCACTTACGAAATTCATGTTGAGCTATCCAAAAATAATTATACTTTGAACAGGCATTTACTCTCCTCTGCAATGCAACTTCCGACTGATCAGACGATCCAACAAGAAACAGCCGCACACGGTCGGCGTTCGCAAATATATTTCCACCGCTGATTATAGCTATATGTTACAGCACAAAAGTAAACATTGTTATAATTAGCGACTACGAACGGGAACATTTATAACTGTATGTTTATGTATACACATTACGTAAACATATCGTTATACAATACAGAAAGCCAAAAATTGATGCCAATACATACGGCCAAAAGTTACTGAAATTGACGGAACGCGGTAACAAGAACAACATTTGGGATTATCGCACATTCCGATTCCACGCGTCTACGTTGACCTATGACGTTATATCGGGGATATAAAGCGTACTTTATTTATTATGACAACCACAGATTTAATAGCAGGCCTCTGGCGTATTTCAAGATTACTACCACAAGATAGACCATTATGGTCGCAAACGAAAATAAGAAATATGAGAAATATTTCAGTCTCTTATTGAAATGAAACTAATGAGACAACCGTGGGAATTAGGGAGTTCTAGGCGGGGCAAACTAAAAATACTACAATAAGACTAACATCACTCCAAGAGAGTCACATAATCGAAAAATAGCCCTCACGAATTCCTCCAGAATAAACCCAACCAAAACGAATAAGAAACACACAACTGGAATAGAATGTATTTCTAGACCTATATAGCTCAAACGAAGACAGTGATACCACCTACCGCCCCCCGTCTCCCACCCCACGCCAAAGTAGGAAACCCCTTATGATCAATACTGGAAATTTCACCTGACATACATACATAGCTGAAACGAAGACAATGATGTAGACAATCCCCCGCCAATAAAGCTAATAAGGATAACGAAATTCACTATATCTATACAGCGCCAATGAAGACATCGGTTCCATAACTGCCCCCCCCCCTCCCTCCAACCCTACTCTCCTCAAATAAAACTAAGCAAACACAAATCTAAGAACCTCAAAAAAAAGTATGTGAAATCTTATGGGACTTAACTGCTGACGTCATCAGTCCCTAAGCTTACACACTACTTAACCTACATTATCCTAAGGACAAACACAAACACCCATGCCCGAGGGAGGACTCGAACCTCCGCTGGAACCAGTCACACAGTAAGAACCTCATTACAAAGAAATATCCTTTCCATAAACAAACTAAGATCTCACACTAAACAAGAAAAAAATCATAAAAACATTCTTACCAATCATAGTCCAGTACTTCTCTGCATTTACTTGGTATTAGTATGTTTGCTTCTGAAAGTCCTGTGTCGTATTTTGATATTCCTGACACGTTCTAACCATTATTTAAGTAATGAAAAATGTTACGTTGTGGGTTAAACCACTTAAACCCTTATCCGTGAAGATGGTCGATGACTGAAACCAGTCGAGATGTATGGGTTTAAAATAAAAGCAGCTGATGTTCAAAGATTTTTATACACTACTTAATGGCCGTTGATGGTCACCTTCCAAAAATGTTTGATCAAAGTTGCCCCAAAACACACACACAAACACAGACCATACTGCAAACATCAAATTATTTAAACACAACTCCAATGAAAAACTCCACACAAACACACATTTTTCAGTCTAGAATACCAAACTGTAAACTAAAAGCAACAGTTCAAAAACCAGAAACAATTAGAGAATCAGTAACTACTAAAGACTTATTCTCTTTGAACTGCACGTTTACTATGAACCGAATGACAAACTTAAACGTCCACCACAAAGACTCAGCAACGACCTACGTCTCTTACAAAAATAATCCATTTCGAATGTGCCGCGGTGTTCCTAGGTTCGTACCTAACATCTCCATCGACAAACGTGCCAAATTCAAAGTTCAACTAAATATTTGTGGGAAGCATGGTAAAAAAACATCAGCCGGTCGGGATGGCCGAGCGGTTCTAGGCGCTACAGTCTGGAACCGCTCGACCGCTACGGTCGCAGGTTCGAATCCTGCCTCGGGCATGGATGTGTGTGTTGTCCTTAGGTTAGTTAGGTTTAAGTAGTTCTAAGTTCTGGGGGACTGATGACCTAAGAAGTTAAGTCCCATAGTGCTCAGAGCCATTTGAACCAAAAAACATCACAAACCGTTGCTCTCGCAACAATTTAAGCCCTGCCCTTCGTTTTCTGCCTAGCCTTACCCTCGGAACTCGTGCCACATACGGAAAGAAACAGCCAGACATTTGGGGGCGCATGGTCTGATTCCACCAGTCCGCATTGATCCATGACTTCTTCTTTGAAGTAAACAGGATATACAGTTTACACAAGTCACTAAGGCCAAACCGCTCACGTCCTTCGCATCCTAAACTCAAGACGTCACACAGAACGACACGTCAAAGCAATGGACAAAACGCCGGATCGAAAACATGGCTTCACCAACACAGCTCAATTTAAAACAGGAAAATCAATTAGAGGGTAGTTGTACGCGCTAATCTGGACTTGGAAATGGCGAATTACTTTATTCTATCGCTTTTCACCGTCTTATCAGCTGTCCAACACAGGTAGACACCCTTATAGATCACTTGCAGTTATTAATATCACGTGTTTTACACTTACGTTAAAATAGCCAATTATTATTTAGAATTAAATTTCTGCAGACTTACACATTTCGTAATCATCGAAGCACCACCTTTCCTTATTTGAGTTGTATTACGATTAACGTTCATTAAATAAACTGCGAAGAATAAATTCCGACAGGAAGATGCATTTACAAGTAACTGCAAGTACACATATGTTGTTAATCATTGCTTACTCTCGTTACTAAGCTAATAACAATAAGATCAAAGATAGTGTTTAAGCTCTGACCGATTCGGAGTGTAAGCAGAGTCACAGTCGAACATATACAGTCGCGACGCTCCACGTCTTTCCTGTTGCCCACCGCGATTGTAGCGCGCAAAGCGGCTGGGAAGTTATTCTGTAGAGTTCGCCGAGATTTTGTTGAAGCGAAAGTTAATCTTAACTGTTTATATTGGTCTGTAGAATGGTATTTACAAACAGAAGCGTCTGCTCCGCAGTAAATTGCAGCGACAAGAAGAAGAAAGCAGTATACTTGCCATTTTTTAGGTTTCTTATCAACCCTAGTAGGTGTGAATCGCTGCGTCACGGAACTGTTTATTTACGACTTTCTTCTAACCTAAAGATATTTACTTAAGAATGTGGTGTTCCTTAAGAACCGAAAAAGTGCTAGTGAACACCAACAGACCTGACGTCTGCAGAAAGGCGTCGTATATTTGCTCAAAGACGTAAGTTTTCTTCGCTACACTTCCAGTCAAATCAGTGAATATGGAACGAAGGAAGCCAGTATGGAATGAAATACCTACATTATTTTATGTTGCGGACAAGCTAACACAACTGTAGCTGGAGAAAAAACCCACACGGATGTGATAATAAAAGAAAAATTAACAATAAAGTTATTTTCAAACACAGAAGAAACCAATTCCACAATTTTTGCTACATCTGAGCCACAAATGGCAAGAATCATCAACACATCCGCTTTTGCAACTAAAGTAATTATATTTACAAAGATATTTATGTGTTAAAAAGTCGATGAAGTGTAAGTCTGTGCAAAACATTAGGTTCCATAAAAAGTTGTCACTTGTCAAGGAAAGTGTCTGGCATATTACGAACAGACAAAGAAAATATTATTGTCATGCATGAAATGTGTGTTTGTATGGTCATGTTTTCAGTGGAGAAATCTACAATTATACACATATTCGAAAGTATTTCTTTATAATTGTGTTGTAGCTTATGTCACTGTATCAAGGAGATTCGGTCGTTTTTACAAATGTCTCATGATCATAATAATTTAATAATTATTTAGCTAATTAACCAGAAAAATGATTAAAAACGAACTATAATTTTACCGTTGCTTTGTTTCCTCTTGGGGCGCTAGAGTTGCACAAACTTTCGGATGGTAACAATTTTCTCAGCAGTGAGTGTCGTGACTGTATGTATTAGACTGGTAGAGTGAAGAGTAAACTCATTATTTTCTGTTATTAGACTGTTTTAGAGTGAAGAGTAAACTCATTATTTTCTGTTATCTAAACTTGTGGATCCAATAACGTGCCCATACCATCAGAATTTGCAACGCTCTCTATGAACACAATTCAAATTACAAGCATGGCATAAGCTGACACTACTAGCACGCCTAAACAAAACAAACCGCCGCTCCGCACACGTATGTCATTCGCCACGCCAGTACATCACAGCTCAAACCCGACGGGCGATATTGAAGCCTCAAGCGGAGCCAATGACTGTGCTCTCGTATTGCCTGCATCCATCTTTTCTACGGCAAATCATTGTACCAGTCAAGCTGAAGCGAAAATTCTGTAGCTCAGCACCTCAATGACTTTGATAACTGTTGTGTGTCGATGGAAGGTTCTGTCCTGAAACGACCCACATTCTTTTGAGTTCAAGCACTTTTTTCCTTTCAGACCGCTGTAGACAGATATCTCCCTTGCTTTTGATTGTTTGAAGATAAAGGGAAGCATGTGATGAGAACGATGTGTCCCGGCGAAATTCATAGGGCGGGCCGTACAATTTTGTCATTCCCGTACTTATCGCTTCGATGTACATGTTGCCGAAAGGCTCTGTACGAATAATTTTCTTTCTGTATTCAACGTACAGCGCTTTACTCCGAATTTTTGAGCCTTTTTTGCATCATGTTGCTGTTTCTCCAACCATTTCTAGTGTTACCAACTTACTGACAAGTAAAGAATCCGAGAAGCAGTGAACCAATTTAACTTTTCCAGTTTTATATAATCACTCTGTTTCAATATAAACTTCCCCGTTGGATCAATTTCTTATAACCGCGCAGAAAGGTGAGAACTTGCATATCGGAAGGAACCAAGGGATATATTTACTGCATGCAAATTTTTAATACTTCTAGAACAGAAATCACTCACGGGAACACATTCAGTCGACAAGTTAGGTACAGACGACAGTTCCTCTTCTAACAGCAGCCTATCGCAGGTCTCTGGAGCAGTGGGGTACTATTCGACTGAAAAAGGGGCAGGTCAATCTGGTTTTCAAGAAAACAGACATAACTGTAGGTCTGAATCACTGATGCTGTTTCGTCGTAGAACTGTGGGGCATGTTTTACGGTCACGCGTTACGTCCATCTCGTGCATCAGGAACCCCTTCTACAGAGATCAATATGGATTCCGCAAACACAGATGCAGCGACATTCATCTCGCTATGATAGTCCGTGAGATCCAGAGCGCCGAAGAACGCGGTGCCCAGGTGAATGCCGTGTCCCTCGCCTTTGGTACAGCCCAGCACTGCATTTTAGTGAAGAAAGTAGAGCTTGTCGAGTAGCGGACCAGAAGTCTGGTTGCAGCACGTGAAGCAGATATAGCTCCAGACGTGTAGCTTAAGGTCCAAGGGAGCTCCACAGGGAGGTCACTGTTCACATTATTCAGGGTGCAACGGGTGTAAGTCCTGATATTGCTATTGGTGACTGTGGAGGTGAGCTGAAAGGCATTACATCAGAACATAAATCATTTACAGACTAGTAATTATAGTTTATAATAGTAAAAGCCAAGATCGCTCGATGTGAAATAGTTTATTTCATCACCAGACTCTACAATAAGTAGCTGCCATCCTGAGATTCTCAGATCTCCCAGAAATATAATTATACATGATTCAGTCGACGTTCTGAGAACACGCTCAATTACAATAACAGTTCCGCATTTTTTTGTAAAATAAATAAAGCAAACTGGTATATAGCTTTATTATTATGTTTGGAGAAATTTCGCAGTATATCGATGACACGATTTGTAATTAGGTTTCTGGGAGATCTGAGGATCGGAGGATGACGGATGGGTACTGTCAAAAACTGGTCTCGAAATTAACTATTTCAAATCAAGCGATCTTAGCTTCCAATGTTATGAATTACAATATCAGATCGCCCCATAAAACGTGTGAATTATATAATAACTATAGAAGGGACATTTAATAAGTAATGCAATACTTTCTTTCTGAAAACAGTTTTTCTATTCTTGATCCCAATACACCATATTATTCTATAAAATCATAGTGTTCAACATAATTCCTTTCAGTATGGTGGCCTCATGCCACCTCGTTGGAAGGGTCTATATACACGCTTGGTACCGCATCCAACGTCTTCCTCCATCAGTAACCTCCCCATCATCCACATACTGCTTCACGCAGAGTGCCAGCCAGAGTTCATCCTACATTCGGCCAAAATGGTTCAAATGGCTCTGAGCACTATGGGACTTAACTTCTGTGGTCATCAGTCCCCTAGAACTTAGAACTACTTAAACCTAACTAACCTAAGGACATCACACACATCCACGCCCGAGGCAGGATTCGAACCTGCGACCGTAGCAGTCGCGCGGTTCCGGACTGAGCGCCTTAACCGCGAGACCACCGCGGCCGGCATTCGGCCAAACAGATGGAATTTTGAAGGTACAAGATCTGCGCTGGAGGGTGGATGAGAAGAAACAATGTAGGTGTTGTGAGTTTCTCTTGGTTGCACGGCCATTTTGAGTCCTTGTATTGTTACGGAGAAGGAGAATATCGTTTGCATTGTTGTGGCGATGAACGTCCTGATGTTGTTTCTTTAACTTCCTGATGGTAGCACAATACAGTTCAGAGTTGAACGTTGCAAAATGAGGGAGGACATCAAACAGAATAACCGCTTCAGAGTGCCAGAAGACTGTTGCCATGACTTTACCCACTGCGGGTGCGGCTTTGAAATTTTTCTTCAGAGGAGAGGTGATGTACCGCCCCCCCCCCCCCCCCCCCCCCCGCCTGTATTTCTGGGTTGTTTCCGGATCGAATGGAAGGAGTTCGCCTGTGTTAGTCTCATAACGGTCAAGCAATTCTGCAGAGATGGTCTTCATTGATCTTTATGGTTTTCTGTTTGGCAGTGAAGCAATTGGTGGCGCCACACCTTCTAGTACCCCAACAGGTGGATCAGAGTTTCAGGACTACCAACAGAAGCGCCTATTTGTGTACCGAGGTGTCTGATTGTGCTCTGTAAATCTCCTCGAATGCGAATGTAGGGAAGCAGCATACTCACGCCTTATAAAATTCACACCAGTCTTTCCATTGTGTGCCAGCCTAGTCCGCTGTAACTAGCTCTGACGTCATAAATATTGCGTAATACTTTAAAATGAAGTAAATAACCTGAAACGTTTCTAGCATGTCAGGAGTAATACAAAATCAATATGTGTTGGATATCAGTTCAATAACTTTAACCATTTTCGAAATTTGGATGTTTATCTGTAAAAATGATTGGCGCAACAGAAAAGAGCTAGAAGCTTAAAAATTTATATTTAGATTCCTTTTGCATAATAATTTAGTAGAAACAGTGTTCTGGATCTTGCAAATTAAAATTTTAGTTGAAATTCATGATTTTCTGGTTTTTGTCTTAGAAATTAAGGAAGCAAGATAGCGTGGCTGTGTATGTAAGAACGCTGCGTGAGAAGAAGAAGGCCCCAGTTCTCTCCAGATGCTGATTAGCGCACCACCTGTGCCGGGAGTCGCGTCGCGTCGGTATCGTTGATATAAACAACCTCGGATGCTGTAATAAGCTACTCGGGATATGCGTAACAATGAAATCGTTTTCGAGTGAAGTGTTAATTTTGGGATGACGTTAATGATCTATCTTTAGTTTGCGTATGTCGTATTTTCACATGCCGCCGCAGGACAGACATTCTACTATTATTAGCATGGCGTTTGATGAACATTATCATCAAATTATGGCGAGCATTCACTTAAACATTTAATTTGAACAGCTATAGTGGCATCAGCGCATTAGACTTTGAACTGCTCTGGTAGTTGGATCGTGTCGATTCTTTTTGGTCTGTGTCTTTCAGAATATAGCGAACATTTTAGAGAGAATGGTTTTGCCCGCATCTCGTGGTCGTGCGGTAGCGTTCTCGCTTCCCACGCCCGGGTTCCCGGGTTCGATTCCCGGCGGGGTCAGGGATTTTCTCTGCCTCGTGATGGCTGGGTGTTGTGTGATGTCCTTAGGTTAGTTAGGTTTAAGTAGTTCTAAGTTCTAGGGGACTGATGACCATAGATGTTAAGTCCCATAGTACTCAGAGCCATTTTTGAGAATGGTTTTTGATTATGAATCCCAGACAATCTCCTAATTCCTCAGAGCTATAGCTGTAGCTATAAATGTATTTCCCAGATGAAGTGGGCACTAGGAATTCTAATTACAGGCTTCACGTTTTGCTAATCACTTGCTGGTTGCCAATATTGTAGTTAGAGAGCCAGTGTTGAGAACGGCAAACTACAGCATTAAATAAATAATAGGAACATTAACAATTATTCCACCCGCCGCCCCACAAGAGTATCCATCCATGCCAGCAATGCAAGAGTCACGGCTGTGTGCTTCTAGCCGACTAGTGGAAGATCGGACAGGCTTTTGTGACATTGTTGCGATGATGACAGCTGACACGCCCAATGATTCACCACGCTTTTGTTCACTGGCAGTTCTCCATAGTCATCTGTAAGCAATGACCTGACATTCAAATAAAAGAAACCCACTGACAGTTTACTGCTTGAAATGCACCTACGTTATGCCCACTGTTTTGATGGCTGCTTATACCTCTGCGACCTATAGGAAATACACTAAACTACAGGAGCGGGAGTGGTAATATTCCACAATAAATTCTACATTTTTGCAAAGGAAACCAGCGTAGAAAATGTGTTGCATTGCTTACTGAACGCCCCTCGTTGCTATTACAAGTTGTTTGTTTCGAGGTTGGTTAGTACCGCCAAAGATATGTGGCAAGAGCTAGCCATTAATGTCTATTTCCTCCTGGGCAGCAGGTCAGGTGTAGAAGTGTGGACGCATGGACGCAAAACGAGTTATCTATATGACTGGCGATGTCCGTTTGGTGGTGCAGTTACTGCAAGCAGAAAATATCAGGTTGTTAAGTTTGTTACGTCTTTGTGGAAAGACTGTGTGATGCAGGGGAAAAACAACTCACTAGTTTTACGTGTGGACGTATTAAGGTATTACATATAAAATTATCTTGACTTACACCTGTGACACCCTGGTCTGAAGATTTCTCGCCGCACCCTGAGACGGCAAGCACTTGAACAGAAAAAATGGTGTAGTCGAAAATGACGAAAGTTCTACGAGGCTGTTAGCAGACGATGCTGGTTGTCTACGGAAAGGCTGCAACACCAGGAAACTTTAATTAATGCAGGAAGACCTGCCAAGGATTGAAGATTGGTGTAACTGACTCTGATCACACAGAAATGTAATGCGTAATTCCAGATATCCATTACTTTTCTATTGCACCACTGGCGATAAATCACTGGATACCTGAGAGTTGCGAGCAGATGACAAGCTGAGGTATGTTGGAGCAACCTGAAGAGAATGTTAGCTCATCAATGAAAGAAGTGGCTTTCAAAAAATTATAATGATCATTTCCTGTGTGTCGCTCATTAATATTCGAAATGGCTCTAAGCACTATGGGACTTGACATCTGAGGTCAACAGTCCCGTAGCCTTAGAACTACTTAAACCTAACTAACCTAAGGACATCACAGACATCCACGCCCGATGAAGGATTCGAACCTGCGACCGTAGCAGCCGCGTGGTTCCGGACTGAAACGCCTAGAACCGCTCGACTACAGCGGCCGGCCAACAATATTCGATCACTACCAGTTGCTAGAAAAGAGAAAGAAGATCCAGTGAAGAGCAACGCGTTTTGTTGCAAACGCGAGATTTAACTCAAATACTTAGCAAACTGAAGTGGCAGACATTATAAAAGAGTCGTTGTGTGTCACAGAGAGGTTTTCTGTTGAAATTCTGAGAGCGTACATTCGAAGAATAGTCGTGCGCCATATATTTTTTTCAGGTAGAAGCGTTACAAAAATACGAAAAATTTAGAGTAATTAGGCTTGCCGAAACTCATTCTTCGCATGCACTATTCGAGAATGGAACAAAGTAGCATCCGCCACACACGATAAAGTGGATTACAGAGTATAGATGTGGCGGCACATGGTTCGTTCAAGTTTCTTTGAATTTCCCGCGTTACCCAAAGAGCAGACAAATGGTCAGATGACATGAGCTCAGAACGCCACTGGCACGTAGTTTTGTTTAACGAATGTTACCTGGCGATGTCCAAAATTATCTTCCATACTTCAACTGTAGTATAAAATATAAAAAATACAGTTAATAATCAAGTGATAAAAGTCACATACATAAGAATTATTCTATTAACTTAGAATATTCTCGGTATTGGTTAGTTAACTAATTTCAATGATACATAATTAAATTCACGACACCGTACTACTTTTACAGATTCAGTTCGTCACAAAACAATTACAACAGTCCGAGAGTATAAACCACCTCAGCTGTGTCCTTCACTACTAGTTCTCGCAACTGCTTGGTTGAATAACACGCTTAAAACGACACCATATACGTAAATAACCGCATTGGAAAATGCGAATAGTTGGTAAACAAGAAAGGAAGTACAGGTTTCTAAATATAAAGATGTGATGCCTCCGAATTTTTAATGTGAAAACTCTTGAAGTTTTTTAAATAAAACAAATGTTATTAACATTCTACGTCTTTATTCTTCATTTATACATATTTGCAACCCTCTGCCACTAGAGGTTTCCAAATTGTAGCGAGTTAAATGGCGCTGTGTAACGGGACTACATCTGTGCTGAGAAATAGCCTGCCGTAATTGAACTTTGAATTCCAAGAGGTCGTCGAAACAAGAGCAACCTCTCTTTCAGCATGGAAATGCCATACCAAACGCAACCGCTGTGGCTTCTGCATAAATTTGACGCCTTGGGTTCCCTGCCATCGATCGTCCTGCATACAGTCCCCACTTGGCCCCATCCGATTTTCATCTGTTCCCATAACTTAAAGAAAACCTTCGCCATCCCAAGCTTGTGTAGTGACGAAGCGGTGCAAGCAGAGGTGATGTGACTCGGTGAACAGACAAAACATTCTACAGTGACGGTATCAAAAAACTAATCCCTCTTTGGGAGAAATGTGTTCGTCATGAGGGTGACTATTTGAGAAATAAATGTATAGACATGAAGAACAAAAATGTAAAATATTAATAACGTTTTATTTGAAATATATAAGAATATTCCCATGAAAAATCCTCAAGCACTGCTTTTCAGCACGCTCTCGTCCGAATTAGAAATGCCTTCTAATACTTTTACCTTACTTTAATCTTCCACTAAATTCTATCCTATCTCATCACGCTTAATTACAAAACTACTAAGCGTCTATATCGATGATATACAGGTTGCAGGCATATAACATAAAACTAACGATACCAGTCGAGAATGGCACCCTGCTCTTTGCAGTTCCAGTGGCAGACAGAGTGAAGACAAGACACTGAAATCTCTTACATAGAATTACGTAAACGAGAAATTTAAGTTAAGGAATGAAATGCTATATGGGATCTATTAGCTGAAGTGCTTCAAGGATCAATCACTCGATGCAAATGTATTTACGGGAACAGAAAACACAGAAATATGATACACATATAACACTCCGATGCGACAAAAATGGGTGTGCGAAGCGAGAAGCAACTAGAATCGTTTGGAAGTACTTGCACGACGACAGACGCCGAGCCGAGTGGACGCGCCAATAGCAATGGCAGCAGCAGCATTCGCCTGATACACAGTAATTTAGTTTAGTTTATTTATTCTCTTTTCACGTGCTTCTGCAATGCAGTTATCTGTACCTGCGTATTTTACTGTGTGGACTAGTAGTTCCCAAATTAACCTAAGTTTCTGTTTTTGCGTA